>NC_030810.1:86525127-87154981 GCF_001704415.2 Capra hircus
GGTCAAGGCCTCAACCTCTCCAGGCCTGTTTCTCTCAAGTTCCTGACTTGGCCTCAGATTAGGTTTGTAAATGATCAAGGCAATTCAGTGTTAAGGGAAATATAGAAACAAGCCTTCTGAGTATTGGTATCTGTTTTCCCCATCCTTTATGTCCTTCCCTCATGAGTTCAACTGGAATTTTGTTTTGTGTCCTCCAGCCAATAAGAAGTTTGACACTGATAAAACTGAGGAGAAATTCCAGGAGCAATCCTCAGACGTCTTTTAGACTTATCCCTCAGCTTTCTGGTCAGCTTAATATGGCCTTTCTATTACAAAGGCCATAGTTAAGCTGCATTATGCTTAGTTAAGTTCATTATGCTTTCTCTCCTGAAGTTCTTTTGAAATACGCCGTGAGTCTGAGTGAACTCCGGGAGTTGGTGATGGACAGGGAGGCCTGGCATGTGTGATTCATGGGGTCACAAAGAGTCAGACACGACTGAGCGACTGAACTGAACTGAACTATTTATACATACCTACATAAATATTACCTATGTATCTAAATAGGTTGTTGTTGTTTTTCAATCACTAGGTCCTGTCTGACTCTTGTGACGCCATGGACTACAGCTACAGCCCACTAAGCTCCTCTGTCCATGGGATTTCCCAGGCAAGAATACTGCAGTGGATTGCCATTTCCTTCTCCAGGGGATCTTCCAGACCCAGGGATCAAACTACATTGCAGGCGGGTTCTTTACCGCTGAGCCACCAGGGAAGCTCACTTCAAGCATAATAATATATCCTGAACATCCAGGTATGCAGGGTGCTCTGCAGCCCTTATTAATATCAGATATTATGGTGAATGTCTCAAAAAATTATTTGAATGTAGAATTCTCAGGGTAAATGTGCTTGTGCCCTATATATCATAAGAAAGGAAGCTGCAGGTAGCTCTGATTGTGGATAAGAAGGGAAATCTTGTTTTCTCCCAAGAAAGTAGACCATTTGGGCATAAAAACCCAGCACCTACTGTAGTTTATTGCCCGTAATCAATCCCGTTCAATAAATGTTTCATCGAAAGTTGAACTGGATATCCCTCTGAAAAAAAATAATAAGGAAGCCATAGACAGAAAGGAAAGGAATGAAGTAAACAGAGAATGAGCTGGACTCAAAAAATAGAAAGACATATAAACACCTTGGAGAGCTAGGCACATGGGTCCTGGAGCAAAATAAAGTGTGGCAGAACAGCCAGAGTGGACTGGAAACACGACGCAAAGAAACCAGTAAGAAGTGGTCCCCAAACGGAATTTTTTATGTGCCCGTAGTTGTCTGACTTATAAATGACTGCACATGGCTGCTCATGTGGTTCATTGCTGTAACATTTGGGACTCCTCTGATGGGCAGTTTTGACTGGAGGCCCCATCAGCCTATCTTAGAATTTCTTCAGTTTGTGCTGCAGTCTGAGACCTGCCTACTCAATCCTTTCCTTTTTCTCTGCATAGATGTCAGGTGTGTGACTTCACAGTCACAGTTTGCAGACTCTCCCACCTTCCCTTCTCCTTTCCCTTTTATCTTTGAGATATAGCTCCCCTAATAAACATCTTGCATCTTGTTATGGGTTGAATTGTGATTTCCCCAAGATCCATATGTTGAAGGATCCATATGTTGAAGCCCTAAACACACAGTACCTCAGAATGTGACTGTATTTGGAGATGAGTCTTTGAAAGACACAAGTTAAAATGAACCTGTTAAGGTGAACCCTAACCCAGTTTGGCTGATTGCTTAAAAGCAGAGGAAATTTGGACACGTAAGGAGACACTTGGGGTATGTGTGCAGAGGAAGGGTCATGCTGCAAAAGTGGCCATCTGCAAGCCAAGGATGGAGGCCCCAAAAGAAACCAAACCTGTTTACATCTTGATCTTGGACCTCTAGCCTCCAAAAGAGTGAGAAATAAGTTTCTATTGTTTAAGCCACCCAGCCCTAGCTGATGTACATGTCAAATCACACTTTGGCAACTGCCTCTTAGAGGGCCCAAACTAGCACAGGTGGTACCAGGAGAGGTCCAAGAAAACATAGAAAGTGGAGAAAGTGTGACTGGCACACTCACTACCTTGTAAACAAAGATGATGCTGTCCTGAGTAGTGTAAGGGCATGGGTAGTTACTAACACAGTTGGTGATCCAGTTGCTAAAGGTTTAATCATTAGTAACCTGGCTTCCCTGCTAACTCAGACGGTAAAGAATCCGCCTGCAATGTGGGAGACCAGGATTTGATCCCTGGGTTGGGAAGATCCCCTGAAGGAGGACATGGCAACCCACTCCAGTATTCTTGTCTGGAGAATCCCCATGGACAGAGGAGCTTGGTGAGCTACAGTCCATGGGGTCGCAAAGAGTCGGACATGACCGAGCAACTAAGAACAACCTGGGAACACATCCTAGTGGAGGAGAAAGCCCTTGCAGGTACAATTTCAGGCATGTGAAATACATGGTGGTTGGGGGAGAAACATGCCTATAAGGGCAGTTACTGGTTACTGCAGTTGTAGTGACACTCTGGAAAGGAATAAGGAGAAAGCAAGGGTTCTCCCCTGGATAATGGTTAAGAATGAGAGACAGTGGGCCTCTTTAGTAGCTTTCAAAGAGGCTTTTATCTCCTATAATGGAAGAGCTGACAGTTAAGCCACTGACTCGAGACATCAAAGAGACAACAGGTCAGGGCCCTAGTTGAGAAAACCTGAAACAAGAGATAGTGCGTCTGAATGGACGTCTGTAAGGATGTTAGTTCTGCAAGCCCCGCATGAACTCTCAAAATTTGCAGAGGTGGTTTGCCTCTTCTTATTACTCCCTTCATGCTGAAAGACACTGCAGAGCCACTGCCCCACAAGGCAACATAGAAGTCTCTACCTCCTCCTCTACTGGCTGCCAGGGCAGTAGTAGTAGTCGCTCAGTCGTGTCCGACTTTTTGCGACCCCATGGACTGTAGCCCGCCAGGCTCCTCTGTCCATGGGATTCTCTAGGCAAAAATACTGGAGTGGGTTGCCGTTTCCTCCTCCAGTAACTAGAGTTAAATCCTACCGAAGCCCAGCTGAGAACATACTTGGCCTGATACAGAAGGAAAGAGATTATATACAAAGAGCTGTAAGAATTAGCATATACAGACAGAAGCCAGGAGAGTATCCTGCAGTTGAATTTTGAGGTTGCTTGATCAAAGGGGCTGGACTATAAGACTATAATCAGGAATTCATTGAATTAGGAGCACTTTCTGGAGGCACAGGATTTAACACCGTAGCAAAAACCCTTGGGGATGAAACAAACTGCAGGGGGGATTTTAGGAACCTAGAGAAAGTGATGACCAATGCTGAGTAAAGTAGAAATGTCTCAGTTGCCCTGGCATGTGATAGAAGAATGAATAAAAAGACAGGGAAGTGGGCGTTCAGGAATAGGTGTGAGGCCAGAGGACCCATCAGAGGATTATGTTCCACAGGAAGGCCCAGGAAACACACCATTCACTACGGCCGTCAGAAATCCTCTGGTGAGGGGCAAGAGCATCACCAAGAAGTTCTGTGCAGTCTGGGCTGACATAGAAACAGTCTGGGGTTGGAACAGAGCTGGGATTGATTAATAACTATGGGAATGATATCCCCCTTCCACCAAGTAATATAGGCCAGATGGTGGCACTTAATCACTGGGAGGCCACAAATATTAAAAAGATTAGCAACATCTGACAAGATTGTCAGCCAAGGGCCTTGACCCACAGGGAATTATGGAGACGGATATAGAGCATCTCTAGAGGTAAAGTTAACATCTACAACCAAAAACAGGCCAAGATAGAAAATAGGAGACTGAAGATGGTCCCCCTCACCCCCAACCCTAGCCAAAAAGTCATTATCCCTTGTTCAGTGTCTGGATTTGGGCCACTTTTCAGATCTGAAATCCATTGACTAAGAGATGGCAGATCCTGCAGCACTTCAGCAAGTTATACATGTAATAATTCTCCAGTCCTTCCCCCAAAGAGACCTGTGGCCATTTACTATAGTGACTGCACAATGTGGAAGAGGGATAACCAGAAAATTGACTCAAAAAATGGATATCAGTACCCTGAGACCCAGGCATTGTCATGGCCCCCTGTTAGACTGGAAGCTTATGAGGGCCTTGTGGTAAATGGGGTCCTTGCTAAAGTCAGTAACAGTGGGTCCATGGTGTCTGTTGGCCCACCCAATGATCATTTCTTCAATTCCTGTGTATGTAATTGGAATTGATCTATTTGACAGTTAGGTGCAAAAGCACCTGAATCTTAAATCTTTGTAACTAGGCTCAAACATCTTTATTAATCAAAACAGGAACCATTACAGTCAATACATTTTTGCCAACAAGAAATAAATTTATTTATCCCTGTCATATAAAAATCCATGCTTCAGGATTAGGCAAACTCTTGGAAAGCATTTTCTGCATCCTGCTGCTTGTGGGAACATTTTCCCTGCAAAAAGTTGTCAGGATGCTTGAAGAGGTGGTAGTCGGTTGGCAAGAGGTCAGGTGAATATGGTGGATGAGGCAAAACTTTGTAGCCCAATTCATCCAACTTTTGAAGCATCGGTTATGCGATGTGTGGTCGGGCGTTGTCATGGAGAAGAATTGGGCCCTTTCTGTTGACCAATGCTAGCTGCAAGCGTTGCAGTTTTCAGTGCATCTCATCAATTGGCTGAGCATGCTTCCCAGGTGTAATGGTTTTGCTGGGATTCAGAAAGCTGTAGTGGGTCAGACCACCAGCAGACCATCAAACAGTGACCCTGACCCTTTATTTTTTTGGTACAAGTTTGGCTTTGGAAAGTGCTTTGGAGCTTCTCGGTCCAACCACTAAGCTGATCATCACCAGTTGTCACATAAAATCCACTTTTCATTGCATGTTACAGTCTGATTGAGAAATGGTTCATTGCTGTTGCACAGAATAAGAGAAGATGACACTTCAAAATGACAGTTCTTTTTGATTTGCAGTCAGCTTATAAGGCACCCACTTATTGAACTTTTTCACTTTTCCAATTTGCTTCAAATGCCTAATGACCATAGAATGGTCAGTGTAGAGCTCTTGGGCAACTTCCCATATAGTTGTAAGAGGATCAGCTTTGATGGTTCAATTGGTCATTGTCAACTTTAGATGGCATGCCACCGCACTCCTCATATTCAAGGCTCCTGTCTCCTTTGCAAAACTTCTTGAACCACCACTGCACTGTATATTAGCACTTCTTGGGAGAAATGTATTGTTGACCTTGCAAGTTGTGCTGCTTTATGACCCATTTTGAACTTGAGTAAGCAAATCACTTGTATTTGCTTTTTTTGTCTAACATGATTTCCATAGTTTAAAATATATATAAAATATATAGCAAGTAATAATTCATTAGCAAAAAAACAGAGCAAGAAATGTACATTAAAATGATGAATAACATAACCACATTTAAGAATATATTCTGATATCAAATGGCAAATTTCAACAGTGCAAAACCACAGTTACTTTGGCACCAACCTTGTAATTTGTTGCTGCTGTTGTTGTTTAGTCTCTAAGTCGTGTCCAACTTTTTCATGAACCCATGGACTGTAGTCTGCCAGGCTCCTCTGTCCATGGACTTTTCCAAGAATACTAGAGTGGGTTGGTTATCATTTCCTCCTCCAGGGGATCTTCCTGAACCAGGGATCAAACCCGCATCTCTGTGTCTTCTGCATGGGCAGGCAGATTCTTTACCACTAGCACCACCTGGGAAACCCAGTCCCTGTCATGTGTCCATTTAATTAGCCAGTCTGGCCCCTGCAGAAACTAACTGGGTGGATCCTGAAGAATGACTGTAGACTATTGCAGGCTTTAGCAAGTAACAGCTCTAATCACACCTGCTGTGCTGGGCATAATATTGTTGCTAGAGCAGATTAATAAGGCATCAAGATACGGTGTATGGCCAGTGATTTGTTGAATGAATTATTTTCCATTCTAATTAGAGAAGATATCAGAAAAGGTTCACATACATGTGGGGTAAATAATAATACTTAGGTACAGGTTTGCCTCAAGGATAAGCTAACTCTGTCCTCTGTCATAATATAGTCAAAAGACATCTGGACCACCTGGACAATTCATAGAATATCACATTGACCCATTACATAGATGATATTATGCTAGGCAGACAAGTGCAAGCAAGAGGTGACTAGTATGCTGGAGGCATTGGAAAGACCCATGCTGCAGAGAGTAGAAAAATGCTGCAAAGATTCAAGGATTTGTCACTTCAGTGAAGTTTTTAAGGGTCCATCCTTCCACGTAAAAAATAAATTGTTGCATCTTGTATCCCCTCCCACAAAGAATGCACAGGGCTTGGTATCTCTCTTCATCTTCTGGGGCAGTATATTCCATACCTGGGAATACTTCTCCAGCTTATATACTAGGTAACAGAAGATTTCCAGCTTTGAGACCCAGAACAGAAGGGCTCTTCAGATGGTCCGGTCTCCTATACAAGTATCTCTGTCACTTTGGCCATATATTCCAGCAGACTCTTGTATTAGAGGGGTCAAGAGTGGGAAAAGATGCAATTTGGAGCTTGTGATGGTTAATTTTGTGTCAACTTGGCTGGGCCATGGAGTACCCAAATAATTTGGTCAAACATCTGGGTGTGTCTGGGGTGGGGTGGGGGTTTGTTTCTGGATGAGATTAACATAGGATTGGTAGAATGAGTAAAGCAGATTGCCCTGAGTAAAGCAGATTGTCTAATGTGGGTGGGCCACATCCTATCAATTTAAGACCTGAATAGAACCCAAAAAAAACTGAGTAAAAGGGAATTACAACTGCCCGACTGTATAGCTAGGACACTGGTCTTTTCTAGCCTTCAGATTTGGACAGAAACCTTGTCTCTTCTTGGATCTTGAGCTTGCCAGCTTTCAGACTGGAACTTACACCATAGGTGTTCTGGTTCTCAAGCCTTTGAACTCAGACTGGACATGAACGTTGGCTTTCCTAGGTCATCAGCTTGCTGACTGCAGATCTTGGGACTTCTCAGCCTCTGTAATCACGTGAGCCAGTTCCTTATAATAAATTTACATCTATATCTAACTCCTATTCTGTTTCTCTGGAGGACCCTGCCTAATACAGATATGAGCAGTGGAGTACAGCTGTAATAAGTAAAATGCAGAAGCAGCTTTGGAACTGGATAAGGGGTAAAGGCTGGAATAATTTTAAGTTACATGCTAGAAATATGGACATTAAGGGAAAATCTAGTGAGATCTCAGATGGAAATGAGGAATATGTTACTGGAACCTGAAGGAAAGGTGATTCCTGTTATAAAATGGTAAAGAAATTGCCTGAATTGTGTCCTAGTGTTTGCGGAAGGTAGAATTTGAGTGATAAAATGGAATATTCAGCTGAAGAGATTTCTAAGCCAAGTACTGAAGGAAGGGCTTGGTCTCACCTTATTACTTAGAGTAAAACATGAAAGGAGAAAGGTGAATTAGAAAGCAAAGAGAAACTAGAACTTGATGACTTAGAAGACTCTTGGCCTACCCATATTGCAAAAAATGAGAAAACGTGTTTGAATGAAAAAACCAACAGTGTTACTAGGTTATTACTTAAAATGGAGTATAGGGATTACATGAGCAGAAACACTGCCAATTTGAACTAAAGAGGACAGAGATGGGAAAAAATAAAGGATGGCTGTTGGATTTATTGAATTGGACAGGACAGAATCATAGATGGTCGTCAGGGCTACTGTGTCAGTTTTGACAGGCAGGTGGCTTCTTCCTGAAGCCTTGGGAATGGGACTAGACAGCAAAGCCTTGGGAGTGATGCTGCCACCCTGTAAGACCTGGACAGCAGAGCACTGAGCCAGAGAATTGCTCTCAAACCTCAAGATCTAATGGAATTTTTCTCACTAAATTCTGAACTTTCTTAGGACCCATCACTCCTTCCTTCTTTCCTGTTTCTTTCTTTTAGAATGGGAATGCCTATCCTATATGCCTGCCCCTCCCCTCACATTGTATTTTGGAAGCACATAACTTGTCTGATTTTACGGATTCACAGCTGGAGAGGAATTTTGCCGCAGCATGAATCATACCTTGAGTCTTACTATATCTGATTTAGATAATATTTAGAGGAGGCTTTTTGGTTGATGCTAGAATGAGTTAAGACTTTGGGGGCTGTTGGGATGGACTGAATATGTTTTGCATGCAAGAATGACATGAATTTTAGGGGGCCAGGGGTGGAATGTTATGGACTGAATTTGTCCCCATCCCCATTCATATGTTGAAGCCTTAACTCCCAACGTGATGGTGAAGAAGAGACACCAGATAGCTCTCCCTGGCTGCCCCCACCCACCACGAGGGCAGAGTGAGAACGAGAAGGTGACTGTCTCCAAATCAGGAAGAGGGATCACATCAGAACCTGAACATGCTGGCACCATGATCTCAGACTTCCAGCCTCCAAAACTGTCAAAAAACAAATTTCTGTGGTTTAAACCACCCAGTCTATGGTATTTCATTATAACAGCCCAAACTGAATTAAGACAGAACTTATGGTAAGCCTCAGTGGAAAAATCAAAGTGCAGTCCCTGGGATTTGAGCAGGGCCAAAGGCAATGGCATCCCACTCCAGTACTCTTGCCTGGAAAATCCCATGGATGGAGGAGCCTGGTAGGCTTCAGTCCATGGGGTCGCGAAGAGTCGGGACACGACTGAGTGACTTCACTTTCCCTTTTCACTTTCATGCGTTGGAGAAGGAAATGGTGACCCACTCCAATGTTCTTTCTTGCCTGGAGAATCCCAGGGACAGTGGAGCCTGGTGGGCCGTCTGTGGGGTCACACAGAGTCGGACACGACTGAAGTGACTTAGCAGTAGCAGCATTCTATCTGTAGCAGAAAATTTCCTAAGTTTTAAGAAACAACTCCTAGCGTGATACTGCACATTGGTAGAAACCAAACACTTAACCATGGGACTCCAAGTGACTCTGTGCCCAGAATTGCCCGTTATGGTCTGGGTTCTTTTGGTGTTCAGATGGACCCAGTAGCATTTATTATAAGATGGAAATAGTACATCTGAAATGGACCTCAAGCACAATTGAGATACTTGTAAGCTGCAGGACCAAGTAATCCAGACTCCCATGTCACCCACCATAGCTGCACCAACAGCTGACCAGCTGAAGGAGGAGGGATAAAGGCTGAGTTTGGTTTATGGATGAGTCAGCTTAGTATGTGGGTGTAAGCCAAAATTAGATAGTGGCTCCTTTATAGCCACATACTTGATAAGCTTTGAAAAATAGAGAAGAGGAAAAATCTTCCTAATGGGTAGAGTTACAAGCATTGTCCCTGGTCATTTGGTTTGTCTATTAGGAGAAGCAGTCTGAAGTAAATATATATAGATGCTTGGGCATATGTCAACGGCCTGGCTCGCTGGTAGGGGGCTGGGAAGAAAAAGGCCTGAAAGATCAAAGACAAGAAGGTCTAGAGTAGAGTCTTATGGGTGGATATACAGGAGTGGGCATGAATTGTGAAGATTTTTGTAACACATTTTGCACTTGCCAGGGAAAAGGTACTAAACAATGAAGTAGAATAACTCATCCAATTGTCATTACCAACCTTAATCATTGGCTACCTTGGAACCAGTCTGATGGGAACTATTGTGGGTTATAGTGTATCCTCCACCCCAATTTTTTTTTGAACCATCACACCATAATTTTATTTAGAAACACTGAGCAAGTTTTTACTCAAATGGGTGTGGAAACTCAGGGAATATTTATGTCTTAATTGTACCAAAAATAAAACACTTAAAAACAACCATTTGAACGTCAAGTTCTCTCTGCATACGGGTCTGCCACCGTGAGTACCTTCACCTGCCTGTGCCCCAGCCTGCAGTGCTGGAGAGGGGGCTGGGGTGGCCCACCTGACATCAGCTGCTGAGTCGTGGACGCGCCGCCCTGGGCAGGGCCCACACACGATCACCTCCCAGCAGGAGCAGACAGCATAGTCATCTACCTTAAGGATCCTCGTTCTGAGACGGCTCCACGATACTCAAGCAGCAGTCCTCAAACTCCACAAACGAGTTCCTGCATGCAGGCCCGCATAAGCTTGGCCTTGTCATCTGCCTGATTGAGGTCAACCATCAACTGTCTGAGGTGCGGGTTGAGCAGTAAGCTCCTCAGCACTGCAGACTCCCCTAAATTCTTTAAATTCTGCAAAGACTCTCTGTCCTCTTCCTCATCACTACTGAGAAAATCAGCCACAGAGTCGTCATCATCTTCATTTTCCACAGACTTCTTAGTTTTTGCAGTGAGAGCTGATCTTATTTTTTTCTCAACAAGACCAGTTTCAGGCTTGCATTTCTCTTTGTGCTTCCAGAAGCCGGGCAAGGAGCAATAGGGCACACAGCAGGCAAGGCAGCGGTATTTGGGCTTCTCCAAACAGATAACGCAGACAGTGGTACCACAGCTGAGCGATGCCATGGTTTCTCCTGGGACACGCTCCATGCCTGCCTCCTCCCCCCAATTTATATGTTAAAGTTCTAATCCCTAATACCTCAAAATGTGACATCTGTAAATAGGGTTCTCACAGATGTAATTAGTTAAAATGACATCATAACTGCAGTAGGATGGGCCCTAATTCAATGTGACTAGTATCCTTATAAGGAGAAGGCAATGGCACCCCGCTCCAGTACTCTTGTCTGGAACATCCCATGGACGGAGGAGTCTGGTGGGCTGCAGTCCATGGGGTCGCACAGAGTCAGACACGACTGAAGCGACTTAGCAGCAGCAGCAGCAGTATCCTTATAAGCAGAAGGCCATATGAAGACAGACACAGAGAGGAAATGCCACGTGAAGATAAAAACAGAGATAAGGGTGATGCAGTAAAAACCAAGGAATGCCAAAGATTGCCAGCAAACCACTAGAAGCTAGGGAAGAAAACATGGAACAGGTTTTCTCTCACAACCCTTAGAAGGACTCAAGCCTTCTGACACCTTGATCTCAGACGTCTAGCCTCCGGAATGTAAGAATGTATTTCTGTTGTTTAGGACTTCCCTGGTGGTACAGTGGATAAGAATCCACCTGCCAATGCAGGGAACACGGATTTAATCCATCCCTGATCCAGGAAGATTCCACATGCCCTGGAGCAACTAAGTGCATCACCACAACTGCTGAAGACCCAGTGCAGCCAAAAATAAATAAATGAATAAATAAATTATTTCAAAAGTTGTTTAAAAATACATTTCTGTTGTTTAAATCACTTTGGTATGCATTAGAGCTGCATGCTCTAAGAAACTAATGCAGACACACAAATGGTGTGCCCACAGTGGTAGAGACAGAAGCTAGCTCCTGAAGTGGGTTGCCATTTCCTTCTCCAGGGGATCTTCCCGACCCAGGTATTGAACCTGGGTCACCCACATTGCAGGCAGACTCTTTACCAAGTGAGCCACCATGGAAGACAGAAGCTAGCTGTGGGCCCATGAAGCTTGGACTCCAAGTTTTTAAGGCCACCCTAGCTGCTGATGCCTAAATGCCCAACATATCAGCAATAGAGACCAATGCTGAGCCCCCATTTTGGATCTGTTACTCAGGGAGACAGTTGGTTACTTGGTGACAAGTTGACAACATTGGGTTCCTTCCATTCTGGAGGGGCCAATAGTTCATTTTCATGATAACTGTGGGTTACCATGGGGTTTGTGGGATGTCCAATCCACAGGCACAGAATCCTGCATAATGTAGCATCCAAACAGGGCAACTGTTTCATGGTAAAAAAAGAAAAGAAAGTGCGAGAGTGGACCTATGACCTCATCAGTACCACACCAATCAGAAAAAACTGACCTGATAAAGAGTTAGAATGACATTTCTAAAGGTTTCAGTGAAATGCCAGTCAGTGGCAACTCTGAAAAAGCAAGATGCTATCATCCAGGATATGTTATACACATTAAATCCTGGCCTTTATGAACCTGGTAGGAAAAATACATGGGTCCACTAACCAAGGAGTGGATGCAGAAATAGCTCCACTTACCTTTACTACCAGTGACCCACTAGAGGGTTTTTTGTTTCCAATACCCACAAATCTGGAATATGTAGGGTTGGAAGTATTGGTCCCCAAAGGGATTACACTCCCATCAAGGGTCATAACAAAGGTTCTGTTGAACTATGGGCTATGATTGCACCAGGGCACTTTGAATTCATTATTCAAGGGACCCGTAGATGAAAAGAGAAGTCACCATCCTGACAAGGAAAACTGACCCAGATCAGTAGAAGGTATCACTGCTTTCTACAGATTCCATGTGATCCGCTTGGGCATCTCCTGATACTCCCTTGCCTCACTGTAACTGTGAACACATGCAGCAACTCTGGCCTAAGAAGGATGTGGTTACTAAGAGCTCAGTCTCCACAGAAATAAAAGTTTGAACCACACCACCACATAAGCCATCAAGACCTGCTAAGTTGGTAACTGCAGGTGAGAAGAATTTAGAGTAGGTAGTGGAAAAGGGAGAGAATGAGTATCAATCGTGGCCTCCAGACCAGTTTCTGTAGTTCATTCCACTAACCCTCTTCCAAGTTTCTCTTCAGAAGGAGAGATCCATGGAAGAGCTTTTCCCCAAACCAGCAAGAAGTAGATCTGTGGGGAAAGGAGTGGATTGTGGTGTTTCTGAAAATGGGCCACTGGATTTCCTGCTGTGGTACACAGTTAATTGATGACCTCAGATATTGATGTAGATCCGCCAATGTGTTCACAACTGAGGCCACACTTCCCACAACCTGCTCCTAGCTAATGACTGAGCATGGTGGAGTAATAATGCAAGCCCACTCCTTCCAGACTTGAGACTTCTCCAGTGGGCCACTTTAGTTAGTGAACTACTGTCAGAATTCAGAGCGTGGATGGAAATTTAGAAAAAGGCAATTTATGCAAAGACAGTTTAAAAAGGAAATAAAGATAAAATCAGAAATAGAAAGCAAAAAAACGACAGAAAATCAACAAGGCAAAACTTACTAATCTTCAAAAAGACTAAAAAAGTTAATCAACTCTAGAAAGACTAATCAAAGAAGAATTTAAGAGAATACATTATCAATATCAACAATAAAAAAGGGGCATCACCACAGGTCCTATAGACATTAAAAATGTAAGAGAATACAACTTTATACCAATAAATTTGGCAATTCAGATGAAGTGGAAATTTTTATTGAAAAATAAAACTTATCAAAACTGAGATAATAATGAAGAGAAAATTCTATATTTTCTATTTTAAGGGAATTGAATTCATAATTCAAAACCTTTCTACAAAAAATATGCCAGATGGCTTCTCTGGTGAATTCTTTCCAACATGTCTATTTCTTTCAGAAAGACATAAAAGGCATATTCACACTTTCTTATGCTTATATATCACACACTCTATTTGTGGATTAACTTCCCCCTGCTCCATGCCTCATTCATTTAGCACCTTCTATGCATTATGTTAAGAGTTGTAGATAAGACGATGAATAAAGTTTTTGGCAGAGGGAGCTTTCAGGTTGGTGGAAGAAGCAGACATATAATGTAAATGCAGTGAAATAAGTGCTAATGAAGATTTTTATAAAGTACTATGAAAGATGGGCATGAATCCAGGGAAGGAAATGCTTTACAGGCATGAGAAGTGAAACAATATGCCATGGGCTGTGAGCATAAAAATAGCTGGAAAATAGGGGATATTCTTTCTCAGTCTTCCTTACTGGATCTACTTCCCTTATTTCCTCTAATTTTTGATACCTGTGGCTATTCCCTGGCTTCTGCTTTTCATTCGTCCCAATTTCTTTTAGTTTCATGTTTGCCCCTTTCATATATAGTTTAATCATTCCAAAATCTGTATCTCTAGCCTTAACCTCTCTCTTGAGCTCCAGGCCTGTATATTCAAATATCCAGAGAACTCACCTACTTGAGAACTTTACTTCTTCACCTATGCTCCTCTTTCTTCTGCATCACCAGTCTTTCCTCCCTTCTTGAAGAAACCCTCCTTAAACGGCATATGTCTCTTCAGCTGCTGCACTACTTTTCTGCTCCTCTTGATGTACAGAATCTTCTCACTTTCTTTTTATGTACTGTATATTAACTTCTTATGATACTTAAAACCTTTTATCCCTGTTACTTCTCTGAGACTTCTCTTATCAAGGTCACCAATAACCTTCATGTGGCCAAATCCAGTTCTCAAACTACGTGACCTAATAGCAACATTTAAGCAGTTGATTACTTCCTCTTTCTTGAAAGACTACCTTTACCTGGCTTCTATCCTTTACTGATTTTCTTCTTACCTGACTGGACACTCCTTCTCAGTCTCTTTGTTGGATCTTCCTTCTTTTCTCAACCTTTAAGCCTTATTCTACTGTTCCATCCTTGGACTACTTCTCAGCTTTTGCTTATACTCATTTTAACCAGTTCTATCATCTTAAATATCATTTATATGCCAATATATCCAAAACTATATATCTTAACCTTTCTCCTGAACTCCAGATTCATATCTCCAATAGCTACTCTACTTGGGAGTCTAATAGTATTCCAAACTAAACATGTCTAAAAATCAAATTCTTGACTTCCTGTCTATCAGTCTTTTCCATCTCAGTAAATGGCTCAGTGATTCAGCCTGTTGTTCATGCCAAAAACATTGGGGTCGTTGTTGACTCCTTTCTTTTTCTGCTACCCTCATTTAATCCATCAACACGTTGCATCAGCTCTGCCTTCAAAATATAAACCAAACTGATCAGTTATCACCAACTTGATCACTATTTTTCTAGTCCAAACTGCCATCATCTCTCACCCAGATCCCTTCCTTCTAACTGGCTACCCAGCTTCCATACTTGTCCCACTGTAGTCTTCTGGGTGTGATTTTTTTACAGTATAAGTTAGGATATGCCACTCCCTATTCCAAAACCCTCCAGTGATTCACATCACACTTAAAACCCAAGGTTTTTTCCATGATCTATGTGCTTCTTGCTATATTCTGACCTTATCTTCTTCCATTCTCCCTTTCCATTTTTTTTTTTTTTTGTACTTCAATCACACTAGTCTCCTTGTTTTTCCTCAGACATATGACAAGAACATTCTCATCTCTGGACCTTTGTACTTGCTGTTCACTCTACCTAAAATACTCTTTCCCCAGATATTCACATGGCTCATTTTTCTGTTCAGGTGTCACCCCCTCACAGGGACCACTTCATCTAAAATAACTCTCTCCTTCATTTGCTGGGATTTTACTCATCTCTATTTTCTTTCATAGCTTCTAGCATGACAGGGATTGTGTCATGTATGTATTTGTTTATTGGATGTATTATCTGCCTGCTATAGTAGAATGCAAACTCCATAAAGGCAAGAATTCATGTTTTGTTCAGTCCTCAAGTCCTATCAAATCCTCCCCCTTAAAAATATCTTCTGCCCATCTCCTTTTCCATTTTCACTACCTTTGCCTTAATTCAGTTGCCATCCCCACTTGCCAAGACTATCATAGCATTCTCCTACTTGACTTCCTGCCTTCACCTTCTTCTATTGAGGCCCTTCTCTCTCAACACTACCAGTTTGATAGCACTGTAGTTGATATGTGTTCATATTTTTCTACGTAGAATCTTTTATAGAGGACACCCTCTTTGTGTACTGGATAAAACCATCAACACAGCATCCAAGTCATCTCCCACAACCCCCTTGCCTTTACTCTCCAACAATGCCAAGCTGCTTATATCACCTCAAGTCCTTGCCTCTGTCCTTGGGGACATCTGGTTCTTCTATTTAAATGTTCTTTCCTGACTTTTAGAGATAGATAAATATTTCTTCCTTTGGCCATACTTCTATTGCATTTATATACTGCAGTGGAATTTTTGTTTATTTATTTATTTTGCTTACATGTAGGTCTCTTATTGGACTTCCCTGGTAGCTCAGCTGGTAAAGAATCAACCTGCAATGCAGGAGACTCTGGTTCAATTCCTGGGTCAGGAAGATCCCCTGAGGAAGGGATAGGCTATGCACTCCAGTATTCTTGGGCTTCCCCGGTGGCTCAGATGGTAAAGAATCAGCCTGCAATGAAGGAGACCTGGGTTTGATCCCTGTTTTGGGATGATCCCCTGGAAGAGGGAATGGCGACCAATTCCAGTATTCTTGCCTGGAGAATCCCCATAGACAGAGGAGCCTGGCAGGCTGCAGTCTATGGAGTCACAAAGAATTGGACACGACTGAGCAACTAAGCACAGCACAGCACAAATCTCTTATTAAACCAAGAGCTCTTAAGGAAAGAGAGTTGTATTTTATTTAGTTGTGTCTTCTGTCACATTCTAAGGGGTAGATGGAGATGGGAGTAGGGTGTTGAGAATGTTCAAAGTAGCTGGGACTGTATGTATAAACTCTCTGAGGCGTGAGGGAGCTTGGTATCTTCAGAAAAGAGCAAGGCCTATGTGACAGGCCCAGTGAACAGAGGGGAGAGTGGCAGGAGGCAAGCCAGAAAGACTGAGGGAACCAGATCATGCAAGGCCCTTGTTGAACATGCAAAAGATCTTGAACAACATCCTCCGAGGAAACAGAAAGCCTCTAAAATATTTTACAGAGGAGAATAAAGACAAAATGTGTACATTAAAAAAAAAAAAACCCAACAACTTACATACATGTTCTCTACGTAGAGAATGGGTTGAAAGAATACAAGAACAAACAGAGGCCTGATGGACACTCCTACAATCGTCCAGGCAAAAAGGGATGATACATTGGCTTGGGTTGGCAGCACTGGGGATGTTGAGAAGTAAACAGATTCAGGACATATCTTGGAGGTAAAATGAATAGGACTTGATAGAATAAATGAAGGGATGAGAAAGGTAGATTGCACAATTGAATGGCTGATGGTATCATTTGCTGAAATGTAGCAGATTTGCCTAAGGAAGTTCAAAGAAGCAATATATAAGTTTTGAGAAGTTGAGTTTGAGATGTCTGAGTGTGAGTCATGTAAGGGATATGCTAAACAGGCAGCTGAATATGGAGGTATGAATTTCAGAAGAGAAGCCTGAACTGGAAGAGTAACTAGGAGTAATGAGTACACAGACTGTGTCTAAAGCCATAAGAATTAATAAGAGGGTCTAAGGAGACACGGCAGCATGACAACAGAAGAGAACTGTGGATGACATGGAGTTAAGAAGAAATTCATTGGATTGGAGATAATGGGAACAGGAAGCTGAGAGGCAACATGGACTTTATAATTGCCCAGGAAAGGAACAGGAAAGCCATGAGCCAGGTGAGGAAAATGGCCAAGCATCTGGAAGATCATTGCATTCAGAAGGGATAAAAGATGAATGGATGGATGACATGGACCTCAAAAAGACAGATTTGACAAGAAGATGAGAAAATAGTGAGAAACATCCTAAATTTCCCATTAATTATATTCTCTGTTTCAGGTAACAAGGATCTTTAAGATTGTCTTTGGACTTTGGAGGTTAACTAGGGATGAAGAACTCCCACCTGTACTATTCCAGACTAAGCCTATCTCCTGGGCTTCATCAAGACAGAGAAACTGCTAGAATAAGGAGGCCCAACCAGTGGGAAACTGACATGGAATAAGAATGGGAACCAAGAAGCTATACTAAGGGTTCAGGTGAGAAGTGGTGAGGGATTGAATTCATGCACAGGCAGGGGGGACAGCAAGGAGGGGGAACCTGAGCAAACATCTCTAACACAGCTGAAGATTGAGTCGAATCATGTGGCTAATGACCCAATGCATCAGGCCTCCCTAATGAAATCCCAATAACGTTTCTGGATGCTGAGGCTCAGAGGAATTCCTGGTTGGTAAATACATGTGTTCTGGGAAGGTGACACGTCTTGGCTCCCCAGGCAGAAATATGGGAGCTTCGTGTTCATAACCCTCCCAGGTCTCACCCTGCCCTTCATTTGGCTGGCCCTGGTTGTATCCTTTAAATAAAACTGTAATTGTAAAGTGCAGTGCATTCCTGCACTTAATTCTTCAAGAGATGGGAAACTCTTCAAGAGACGGGAATACCAGACCACCTGACCTGCCTCCTTAGAAATCTGTATGCAGGTCAAGAAGCAACAGTTAGAAATGGGCATGGAACAACAGACTGGTTCCCAATCGGAAATGGAGTACATCAAGGCTGTATATTGTCACTCTGCTTATTTAACTTATATGCAGAGTACATCGTGTGAAACGCTGGGCTAGAGGAAGCACAAGCTGGAATCAAGATTGCTGGGAGAAATATCAATAACCTCAGATATGCAGATGACACCACCCTTAAGGCAGAAAACGAAGAGGAACTAAAGAGCCTCTTGATGAAAGTGAAAAAAAGAGAGTAAAAAAGCTGGCTTAAAACTTAACATTCAAAAACCGAAGATCACGGCATCCGGTCCCATCACTTCATGGCAAATAGATAGGGAAACAATGAAAACAGTGAGAGACTGTATTTCAGGAATCCAAAATCACTGCAGATGGTGATTGCAGCCATGAAATTAAAAGATGCTTGCTCCTTGAAAGAAAAGCTATATCCAACCTAGACAGCATGTTAAAAACCAGAGACATTACTTTGCCAACAGAGGTCCATCTAGTCAAAGCTATGGTTTTTCCAGTGGTCATGTATGGATGTGACAGTTGAACTATAAAGCAAGCTGAGTGCTGAAGAATTGATGCTTTTGAACTGTGGTGTTGAAGAAGACTCTTGAGAGTCCCTTGAACTGCAAGGAGATCCAACCAGTCCATCCTAAAGGAAATCAGTCCTGAATATTCATTGGAAGGACTGATGAAACTCCAATACTCTGGCCACCTGATGCGAAGAACTGACTCATTTGAAAAGACCCTGATGCTGGGGAAGATTGAAGGTGGGAGGAGAAGGGGACAATAGAGTATGAGATGGTTGGATGGCATCACTGACTCGATGGACATGAGTTTGAGTAAGCTCTGGGAGTTGATGAAGGACAGGGAAGCCTGGCGTGCTGCAGTCTACGGGATCGAAAAGAGTCAGGCACAAATGAACTGACTAAATTGTGCATTCCTGAGTCATTAAGTTCTGTGAGTTATTCTTGTGACTTACTGAACCTGAGGGGATCATGGGAATCCCTGAATTTTTGCCAGTTGTCAGAATTGTGGGTGACCTGGGGACCCTCAGAGTGTGGCGGGCATCTGATGTAAGGGCAGTCTTGCTGAGAACTGTGCCCTTAAACTTGTGTAGTCTTGCACCAACTGCAGGTGGTTAGCATCAGAATTGTATTCAGTTGGGGTCTGTGTTAGAATAACAAGTAACACACAAAGAATCCTACTCAAACTGACTTTGAAAAGTAAAGGGAATTTATTAGTGCACATTACCAAAATGTCCTCAAGTATATGGCTTCAGGTGTGGCTTGATCCAACAACTCAAAAAATGTGACCAGGACCTGGTTTTTCTCTTCTAGTTTTTCTTGAGACTGTCTTCATCCTCAGCAAGCTCTCCCTTCCTGGTTCAGGATAGCTGCCTGAATCTAGGTGTATATGGATTTGTATGCGATTAAGAGAGATTCTTATTCACTCAAATAGATGTTTAAGAATTGAATGTAACTGGCCTAAATTGGGTCATATTCCCATCCTTGAATGAATTATTATGACCAGAAATATTGCCATAAGTCTATCAGAACCTACTTCTAAATCCAGAGGTATCATTTATATTACCTAAGCCATGTGGCCATAAATGGTGTGCCTTCAGCAAAATCTGGGTACCACTTTTGGGGAAATGAATGCAGTGGAAGCAATCAGTAACAGAACAGTGTTCAATTGATATTTATTTAATTGACTCCTCATTTTGAAAATTAGCTGTATTCTGCAAGGCAATCCCAGATTCCTTTAGCTCTTAAATTCTGCACTTAATAGTTATTGTCTGTACTCCAGGTGGCTTAAATATCCTGTGAGGTTCTCTTTGCAACCTAATGATTTGCTGGTGCAATCCTGGAAGAGTGAAATACCCCTTGTTAGACTATGGTACAACTCATCTTCTAGAGATAATTTATGTGACAACTCAGTTATTCAGAGAATAAAACCCTAAGAGATGCCCACACTTAAAGAGTTTACTGAAGATGATTCTGCAGAGGAACATCTCTATGCCCTCAGCTCTGAAAAACCACCTGGAGCTACCAAAATAGAGGTCATGAAGTTTATATATCCGAGTTCATGGACTTCATTTATGGGAAATGTTCTTCAATTCTCACTGAGAGCCAACTGGCCTTAATTCTAGGTGCACTTCTAACAGATTTGTTAGATATAGTGATATAATGATCACCTTTTGTTTTTGCTTGTTTACTATTATTATTTTTTTAGACAAGTTTATTGAGGCGAGAAGGGCTTCCCAGGTGGCTCAGTGGTAAAGAATCACCTACCAATGCAGGAAACGTGGGTTCTATCCCTGGGGTCCAGAAGATCCCCTGGAGAAGGAAATGACAACCCACTCCAGTATTCTTGCCTGGGAAATTCCATTGACAGAGGAGACTGGTGGGCTACAGTCTACGGGGTCACAAAGAATCAGACACAACTCAGCAACTAAACAACAACAATATGAATTAGCAGCAGTTTCACTAATTTTCAAAAGAAAAATGCTATGAATTCTGAACACATGATGAAATAAAATCCAATATTTTGGTACTTGGTGTGGATACCAAAGGAAAGCAAAGGAAAACTACAAAATTCTCTCTTCACTGTCTCTCTTTAGTTTAAAAAAGAGTGAAAGAAAAAGAAAGAAAACAGTTTGGGATCCATATCATGACATCATATTTTATAGTACAGGACAATGTTTGATAATCCTGCTTTGACATTCCCTATTTTTATACCTGTCCTCAATGGTTTTTCACACTTAAAACTATCTTTGATTCCTCTCTTAGTGAGTAGTTACAATACTAGGACAAAATTATGTTATTAATGTTTCTGTTTTGATTTCCTGCAAAGTTAAAATATTGAATTTTTTACATGTTTAGAATTTACAAAGTTTAAAAAATATTAATGTAACTAAGTATTATTTAATATATTTTTTAAAATGACAAAATATCCTTCTAGCCACTACTGGCTCTGCTGCTTTTTGCAGCTTTACTGCTGTCCCATCTACACCCCCACACACATCCACACACATACATCATCTCTGTTGTAGCTGGTCTGGAAGAGCTTCTAAACTTTCCTGCCCAATTTACAACCCGTAGAGTTTTCAGGGCTACTTCCTCTGATTGTAAATGACTTATCTCCTGTGAGCTCTAGCTGAATCTGACTCTTCTTCATCTCCTGTGGGGAAATTTCCTACTTCAGAGGCTCCTCCTATCTCATCCACACTCAGTATTTTTGCTGAGAGAGCGTAGTGGAGGATGAAGAAGTTAGCAGAGGTAGGGAGTTACTGGAACTGGGTGGTAAGGAGGGGATGGGAGAGTTTATGGTGGTAGTGATGAGGAGGGGGTTAGAGCAGAAGGAAAGAGGGTTTGAAGAGGACCTAAAGAGAGTAAATAAAGTTGTCAACAAATGTCTAGGATAATGGTATTACACCAACAAAAATACTTGAATTTCAGTGCTTAAAAATAGAACAGTGTACGGGAACACTGGAGTATAGAAAACAGTAATGCAGTCATGACTCCCTCTCCCCTGACCTTCAGAGTAGCCTCTAAATCTTGGTAATTCAATTGCAGAGACATGCCATTCCACCGAGAGAGTCAACTTTCTGAAATATTCTTGGCACAGACTTTGGAAGGCTCTGGTTCTGTTTTAAGAAGGAAAGCCATGTACTTATATCGTTTATACACACTGCTGCCAGATTAATATTCCTGAAGCACAGCTCTTATCAGGTAGTCAC
Organism: Capra hircus; assembly: GCF_001704415.2. Classification (NCBI taxonomy): domain Eukaryota; kingdom Metazoa; phylum Chordata; class Mammalia; order Artiodactyla; family Bovidae; genus Capra; species Capra hircus. The sequence goes on from NC_030810.1 coordinate 86,546,868, forward strand.
TAATATTTACAGAATATCTGCTATGTGGCAGGCACCAGGCTCTCTCTCTATCATCTTATTTAATCTTCATAACAACCCCTCAAAGTAGGTACCATCATTAACCCCATTCTGTAGATAGAAAAATGGAAGCTTAGGAAAAATAAGTCTCTTGGAAAGGAAATATAACTACTAAATGGCAGAACTAGGTTTGGAACTCAGATCTCTCTCACTTGACTTGGGTTCTTAACCACTATTCTTTATCACCTCTTCCGTTCAGAATCTGAGTGAGCAGTCAGTGTAAGGGCTTATCACTTAAGACCCTTACTCTCAACTGCCATTCCAATTTTATTTCCTACTATGCCCCTTCATACATCTGATTTTCAGGGCAAATGGAAGCATTTGCTGAACACCAGGAGGAGAAGGGGATGACAGGATGAGATGGCTGGATGGTATCACTGACTCGATGGACGTGAGTCTGAGTGAACTCCGGGAGATGGTGATGGACAGGGAGGCCTGGCGTGCTGCGATTCATGGGGTCGCAAAGAGTTGGACACAACTGAGTAACTGAACTGAACTGAACTGAACTGAACATCCCTCGGCAATTCACACTTCCATTCCTTTGTTTATGTAAGAATGTTTTATCTGTGTCACTGGTTCCAGAAAAAAATAGAAATATTTAAATCATTGTTTCACACAATAATTGTCATGGTTTTTATTTTTACATATATACAAATTGATTTTTACATGTATACAAATATATACAAACCTGTATATTTCTTCCCTTAAAATGAACTATTCTGAAGTATGTACAAATATTAAGTGGTTTTGAAATGTATTAGGCCTTTATAAATTGTTTAAAAATCCAAGTCAAACAGAATTAGGATTCCAAATAGTAGAAGTCATTTTACCAAAAGTCCAACAAGTCTTTAGGGTCTCCCCTAAAGATTATCTACAATTTAGATAATCCAAGATTGTCTAAAATTATGAAACAAAAAACTATTCAAGACAGAAATTTGGCAGTAATCAATCTCCTTTTGTAGGGTGCTTTCCTCCCAACCGGCATAATTTTTTTAAAAATGAAATATCTGCTGTAGAATAATTTCATGGATTAAAAAATGCTGAGAGAGTAATTTTACCTTAAATGGTCATTTGATTTGGCTACAATACAGCTTCAGGTTTTTAAAAAGCTCTCCAGAAAACATAAAGAGAAAGTAACATTTTCTAACTCATTTTAGGAGGCTACCATTACCTTGATAACAAAACCAAAGAAAAGGAGTCCAAAAAAGAAAACTACAAACCAATACTCCTCATGAACATAGGTGAAAAAAATCCCCAGCTGGGGGATTCCTGGTGGTTCAGTGGTAGGACTCCACACTTCTGCTGCACAGGGATTGATCCCTGGTCAGGGAACTAGGATTTTGCCTGCCAAGCAGTGGCGCAATCAAAAAAAAAAAAAAAAAACTCAACAAATATTTAAAAATTGAATTCAATAGTACATAATATATGCATATATAATAGAAAACATATAAAGAATAACACATCATGATAAAAAAAAAAGAACAAGAGAATTCCAGAAAAATTTCTGCTTCATTCACTATGCTAAAGCCTTTGATTACGTGTATCACAACAAACTGTGGAAAATTCTTCAAGAGATGGGAATACCAGACCACTTTACCCACCTCCTGAGAAACCTGTATGCAGGTCAAGAAGCAACAGTTAGAACCAGACATGAAACAATTGACTGGTTCCAAATTGGGAAAGGAGTACATCAAGGCTGTATATTGTCACCCTGCTTATTTAACTTATATGCAGAGTAAATCACGTGAAATGCTGGGCTGGATGAAGCACAAGCTGGAATCAAGATTGCTGGGAGAAATATCAATAACCTCAGATATGCAGATGACACCACCGATAAAATAAGGCAGAAAGTGAAGAGGAACTAAAGAGCCTCTTGATGAAAGTGAAAGAGGAGAATTAAAAAGCTGGCTTAAAACTCAACATTCAGAAAACTAAGATCATGGCATCTGGTCCTATCACTTCATGGCAAATAGATGGGGAAACAGTGGAAACAGTGACAGACTTTATTTTTGGGGGCTCCAAAATCACTGCAGATGGTCACTGCAGCCATGAAATTAAAAGACGCTTGTTCCTTGGAAGAAAAGCTATGACCAACCTAGACAGCATATTAAAAAGCAGAGACATTACTTTGTCAACAAAGGTCCATCTAGTCAAAGCTATGGTTTTTCCAGTAGTCACATATGGATGTGACAGTTGGACTATAAAGAAAGCTGAGCGCCGAAGAATTGATGTTTTTGAACTGTGGTGTTGAAGAAGACTCTTGAGGGTCCCTTGGACTGCAAGGAGATCCAACCAGTCCATCCTAAAGGAACTCAGTCCTGAAGATTCACTGTAAGGACTGATGCTGAAGCTGAAGTTCCAATACTTTGGCCACCTGATGTGAAGAACTGACTCATTTGAAAAGACCCTGATGCTGGGAAAGATTGAAGTCAGGAGGAGAAAGGGATGATAGAGGATGAGATAGTTGGATGCCATCACCGACTCAATGGACGTGGACATTGAGCAAGCTCCGGGAGTTGGTGATGGACAGGGAAGCCTGGCGTGCTGCAGTCCATAGAGTTGCAAAGATTTGGACATAACTGAGCAACTGAGCTGAAACGAAAACATATTACTCAGTGAAAGGAGTCAATCTGTGAAGGCTACGTACTGAATGATTCCAACTGTGTGATATTCTGGATAAAACAAAAGTAGGGAGGTAGGAAGATAAGTAGTTGGTTGCCAGGGGGTGGTGGGAAGGCGGGGATGAACACGTAAAGCTTGGGATATTTTTAGGGTGGTGAAATTATTCTGCATAACATTATAAGAGTGAATACATGTCATTATACATTTGTCAAAATCCATAGACTATATAATATACAAAGAGTAAACCCTAATGTAAACTAGGGACTTTGGTTGATAACGATGTGTCAATGTTGGCTCATTGATTGTGACAAATAAATGTACCATACTGATTCGGGTTGTTGATGATCAGAGAGCCTGTGTTCAGGGACAGGGTAGGGAGGTGGGAATTCTGTGCACATTTTGCCAAATTTTACTCTGAATCTAAAACTTCTCTAAAAATAAAATGTATGTATGTATGTGTATATATATATATATACACACACACATATATATGTATGTGTGTAAACATGTATTAATGCTTTATCAGTTCAGTTCAGTTCAGTCGCTCAGTCTTGTACGATTCTTTGTGACCCCATGATACGCAGCACGCCAGGCCTCCTTGTCCATCACCAACTCCCGGAGTTCACTCAGACTCATGTCCATCGAGTCAGTGATGCCATCCAGCCATCTCATCCTCTCTCATCCCCTTCTCCTCCTGCCCCCAATCCCTCCCAGCATCAGAGTCTTTTCCAATGAGTCAACTCTTCACGTGAGGTGGCCAAAGTACTGGAGTTTCAGCTTCAGCATCATTCCTTCCAAAGAAATCCCAGGGCTGATCTCCTTCAGAATGGACTGGTTGGATCCCCTTGCAGTCCAAGGGACTCTCAAGAGTCTTCTCCAACACCACAGTTCAAAAGCATCAATTCTTCGGCGCTCAGCTTTCTTCACAGTCCAACTCTCACATCCACACATGACCACTGGAAAAACCATAGCCTGATATATATATTTCTATATAATTTTATATAGACATATATTTACATATCCTTTTAAAATTCTAAAAAGTAGGACTTCCCTGGTGGTCCAGTGATTAAGAATCTGCTTTCTAATGCGGGAGACATAGGTTCTATCCCTAGTCTGGGAAGATTCCATGTGCCACAGGGCAACTAAGCCTCCATGCTGCAACTACTGAACCCATGCTTTAGAGCCCATGAGCTGCAGGTACCAAGCCCGCATGCCCCTACTGAAGCCTGCACACCCTAGAGCCTGTGCTCTGCCACAAGAGAAGCCACCACAATGAGAAGCCCGTGCACTGAGACTAGAGACGAGCCCTGGCTTGTCACAACTAGAGAAAGGCTGTGTGCAGCTACAAAGACCCAGTGTAGCCAAAAAAGAATTCTAAAGATTTATCAGTGTAATCTACCATACTTGTCATAATTGTCCAAAGAAGAAAAAATATATGATCATTATCAATTGATACAGAAAAAGCACGTGACAAAATTCAACATCCATCCATAATTAAAAACTCTCAGCAAACTCGAAATAGAAAAGAGACTGACAGAAGCTGATAAGGGCATTAATAAAAAACATAGAGTTAACATCACATGAAATGGTGAAAAGCTGGATACTTTGTCTGATGGCCAGGAACAAGGCAACGATGTCCATTGTCACCAGTCCTATTCGACATCATACTGAAAGTCCTAGCCAGTGCAATAGGACAAGGAAAATAAATAAAAGGCATACAGTTTATAAAGGAAGAAATAAAACTTTCTCTATTTGCAGACGATATTATTGTTTACATAGAAAATCCCAAGGAACCTACAAAAAACTCGTGGAACTACAACGTGACTTTAGGAAAGTCATAGGATACAATGTCAACAGAAACAACACCAGTCATGTTTCTATATGCTAACAATTGTCAAAAGGAAACTTAAGTTTAAAATTATATTTAAAAAATAATATAATTTATAGTGGCTCCTCTCACAAATTAAATAGTTGAGAATAAATCTGCCAAAACATGTGCTTGATCTGTATGCTAAAAACTGCAAATGCTGATGAAAGCAACTGAAGCCCTAAATAAATGGAGAAGCACGTCATGTTTATAGATTGAAAAATGCAACATAAAATTCATGTCAATTTTGCCTAAATTGATCTAGGCAGGTAGATTTAATGTAATTTTAATAAAAATCCTAGCAGAATTTTTTGAAGATATGGACAAGCTGATCCTAACACTTATTTTGAAAGGCAAAGGAACTAGAATAGCTAAATAATTTTGAAGAAGACCACTAAAGTTGGAGGAATTGTATCACTCTATTTTAAGATTTACTTTAAAGCTACAGTATCCAACACAGTGTGGTACTGGCAAGGGCATAGAGACGCAGATTAGACAGACAGTCCAGAAATAGACTCACACAAATATGACCAACTGATTTTTTTTCACAAAAGCACAGAAGCAATTAAATGGAGAAAGAATAGTCTTTTCAAAAAATGATGTTAGAACGACTGAATATCTACATGCTTAGAAAGGGTGGACGGAGAGAAGGAGAAAGGAAAGAAGGAATAAAGAAAGAACCTTGATCTAACTTACATAACTTATATATATAAAAAAAAGAAAGCTCAAAAATATCCAAGTGGAAAGCATATAACTATAAACATTTAGAATAAAACATAGGAGAAAATATATGTGACCTGCTGCTGCTGCTGCTAAGTCGCTTCAGTCGTGTCAGACTCTGTGCAACCCCATGGACGGCAGCCCACCAGGCTCCCCCATCCCTGGGATTCTCCAGGCAAGAACACTGGAGTGGGTTGCCATTTCCTTCTCCAGTGCATGAAAGTGAAAAGTAAAAGTGAAGTCGCTCAGTCAGGTCCGACTAGTAGCGACCCCAGGGACTGCAGCCCACCAGGCTCCTCTGTCCATGGGATTTTCCAGGCAAGAGTACTGGAGTGGGGTGCCGTTGCCTTCTCCATTTGTGACCTAGGGTTAGGCAAATGCAAAGCAAATTTATAATGACAAAGCAGATCAGCAGTTGACTGGGGATTGACAGCAAAATGGCAGGAAGAACCACTTGGGAATGATGGAAGCTTTTGTTATCTGGATCATGGTCGTAGTTACATGGGTATAAACATTTATCAAAACTCAGAGTTGCAGTGTTCACATCTCACGACCCAGCTAGCTCACTTTTAGGTATAGAGTAATGTTTCTCAAACTGCTGGTAGAGATCCATCATTATAAATGAATCATTAAGTTAATTTAGTGTGTCTACTCAGAGGGACCCTAAAACTAATGAAGCTTAAGCTTCAGGACCTCTCACTTGCAAAGCTTCTTCCAATACCTGGCTAATATATTTTTATTCATAATTTTCTATTCTTTTTCTAAAGAGAGTGCCCAAATTGTATAAACTTTAGTCCCCACAAAATCTGGATCTGCTTCTGGATCATCAGACTTTTTTAAAAAATGAAATGGAATAGAAAATATGAAAGCTTTTTGTGAAACTTTTGTTTCCATTTACATCATGGATCATGACATAAAAATGTATTTCTTACCAGCATTTGTATTAAAAAAGATAAGTTTGGAAATGTCTTGCTGTGAAGTAACCTAGGCACAGATGCAGAAGGACATATGTAGACAGGCGATGCAGGACTGTTTGTGAGAATAGATGTTTGGAAATAACCTCAATGTCCATCAATATGAGAATAAGTGAATACATATGGTATATGTATGTAGTGGAATTCCTTATAGCTAAAAAGAATGAACTAAAGGTACGTGCATCAGGCTAGATAACTCTTACAAACACAACATTATGTTTTAAAAAAAAAGCAGAGGAAGGATACCTAACGTATGATATTGTTTACATAACATTTAAAACAATCCAAAAAATAATGGTGAATGTGTATAATTTCTAGATACAGTCATACAGTCATGTATATAGTTATATATATATAGAAAAAGCACTAAAATGTACATGAGGCTAACTAAAAACAAATGCAGGATGGGATAGTTGTTACTTAAAGCAAGGAAAAAGGGAGAGAATGATATGAGGGTACACCCAGGGGTTCAATTTTACATGCAATTTTAATTTTGTTTTTAAAGAATAGATTTGAGAAAAATGAAGAAGAGTGTTAAAATTTCACATGGCTGATTGGTGGGTATGTGGATTTTTGCTATGTTATTCTGGTTCTTCTCTGATTGCATTGTATTCCACATGCATATTGTTGTTGACATTGCTAACGAGTGTATTATTTCATGTGTGTAGTGTGGGTATTTACATACCTTATACCACTTAAGCTGCTGATCACTTTATGAAATAAGGACAGAAATTATTATCCCTATTCCATAGAAAAGGAATCTCTGAGACTGCAGGACAATTTATTAACAACTGGATTGGGGGCGGGGCTTCCCAGGTGGCACTGTGGTGAAGAATCTACCTGCTAGTGCAGGAGATGCAAGAGATACAGGTTCAATTCCGGGGTCTGCAAGACCCCCTGGAGAAGGAAATGGCAACCCACTCCAGTATTCTTGCCTGAGATACTCCATGGACAGAAGAGCCTGGCGGGCTACAGTCCATAGGGCCACAGAGTCGGTCACAACTGAGCATGTAGGCACTCGTGGATTGGGGACTCAGCAGTTCCTTGCTTAGCCTAGATTTGCATGGAAGTCCACTGGAGAAATTCCCTTCAAGCCCAGGTGACTTGACCCCCCTCATTGACCACCTCCAAGCTTGCAAGGCACTTACGTGGGGGACAAATCACATTAATAATAGCTAAATGTTCCCTCAAAAGTCATTCTGAAGTACCAGAAGGGACTTCCAGGAATGATACTCAGGCGATGGATACACATTTACAGCCAATTTTTGGAAGGTGAAGGCAGTTTCTTTGACTATGCCCCACCCCCATCCCCACTGGCTCGCTCAGTGACTTTGGACAAATCACTTAACCTCTCAGTACTTAACATTTACACTCCTGTAAACCGAACGTGTAATATGCATCATTACTCATTCCGGCTCGTGCAGAACCCAGTTGGAAAATTAGGGACCGGTTTATGGTAGATCCTAAGTAACAACGTCAAGTTTTCAACACAAAGTACATCTTCTGAGCCCCTTCCATTCCTCAGACTATTTTTCACTCTCATTTAAACGGCAGTGGCTATTTTAAACTTTTCAATGATCCGTAACTTTTAAATCACTAAGGTAAGAATGGTTTTTGCTGTTAAAAAATTAAAGCAACCCCTACTGCTGCTGCTAAGTCGCTTCAGCCTTTTCCGACTCTGTGCGACCCCATAGACGGCAACGCCTAACTAGACAAACTGGGTATCTTCTATTGCCCTTTTCGTCTGTTCTGGCTTTGAAGATTTTGGGAGAAAGCAGTTTGCTAACCAGAAGTTTTAGAACTTAATTTCAGTACTGATAAAATGCTTTGATGAGAATGTTTTAGGTTCTACATGTTGAGGAAGAGGAAAGGCACTGAGCAGCTCCAAATCCAGGAAATTTGGGAAAGATAAACATGGGAGCCGGTGACTGCCAGCGCGCCGGGCCAGTTCCCCACTTGGGTTGTGGGTCGGGTGGCCGCGGTGTCTCGCTGACCCCTGGAGGCTCTGGCAAAGAACCGGAGCCCCCTCGAGGCCGAACTGCCCGCAGAGGCCACAGGTCCCTTTAAGGCGTCCCGCGGGCAGGGACCCGGGAGCTAAGGGGGCGGGAGGAGGGCTTGAGAGCGGGCGCCACGTGACTCGGCTGCCAAGTTGGTTCGTGAGTTTGACAGAAGTTTGAATTGGACTCGGGGGCTTTCTGCAGCCGGCCGGGCAGAGCGGCGGCCGCGGCCTCGGAGAGCGCGAGCAGCAGCGCCCCCCGCGACCCACCCAGCCAGCCTGGATCCCGGGCGGCCGACGGCCGCTCCAGCTCCGGTACCGCCCGCTTCCCGCGCCGCGGGTCAGCAGCCCTCAGCCCCACCACAGTCCCCGCAGCCCCCGCAGCCCCCGCGCCGCGCCCCGGCCCCGCTGCGCCAGCATGTCCTCGACGGAGAGCTCCAGCCGCACCGCGGACAAGTCGCCTCGCCAGCAGGTACTCCCCTCACGCCCCTGAGGCTCCCTCTCGTCTCTCCTCCTCTACCGGGGTGTCGGGCCGACCCTTATTCCGCCCCTTCTCCCGCATGTGAGTGGGAGAAAGAGGGCAGCGCCCTCCCTGGTCCCACCGCCCTGACCCCGGGCGGGCTGTGTCTCTGCAGGTGGACCGCCTGCTCGTGGGGCTGCACTGGCGGCGGCTGGAGGAGCCGCTGGGCTTCATCAAAGTTCTCCAGTGGGTGAGTCGCAACCCAGCCGAGGGCTATTTCGGGAGTCTGGGCTGTGACGCTGACCCTAAGCAATGTGGCCGGAGTTGGGGGGGTGGGGTGGGGAGGTGCTGCGGCTGGCCGGGCGGAAGGGTGGGGGGCGGCGACAGGTGGGCGGGGGAGGGGTGGGCTGGGGAGGGGTGGGCTGGAGTTGCTTCTCCAGCACTTGGTGGCAGGAGGGTGAGGAACGAGGCATGCGGAGTCCCGGATTCAGTCCTTCTATGTGCAAGGAGCTTTTGCCCAGGGCGCTCACATTTCACCCGGGCGAGAGGACCCGGGTGTAACCTTTCCAGAACTCTGATCCTGCACATACCACTCCAGGGTGGCGGGAGGGGGGAGGAGGACAAGGGGGACGAGGAAAGCTGCGGAGGGCAGAGGAGGGAAGGAGGCAGGCGACGGGTACCATCCTGTCCCCAGACCTGCCAGGGCCTGACTGATCCTGAAGGTGGACTCAAGGGACAGGGTCCTGGCCCGCAGGCCTGCTCTGTTGCGATCACTAATCTGCGTTGCTGTAACTGCGGGAGCAAGTGGGTGAATGAATGAATGGATTTCATGGCTCTGGGATGAAATAAAGAAAAGAAAAATAAGACAATAAAAGTCAGCCAAAACGTGCCTTGTAGACTAAGATATGGAGAAGGCAATGGCAACCCACTCCAGTACTCTTGCCTGGAGAATCCCAGGGATGGCAGAGCCTGGTGGGCTGCCGTCTGTGGGGTCGCACAGAGTCGGATAGGACTAAAGTGTCTTAGCAGCAGTAGCAGCAACAGACTAAGATAGAACATTGAGCTGGAAAGCTGGGGCCTTAGGTTGCAGACCTGGACCTGCCTTTTCTACGTACTTGACCTTGGCAGAAATCTCTTCTTTGGGCTTCAGTTTCCAATATTAATCAAATGTTGATCAGACCGTCCCTAGGGTCCCTTTCTGCTCTAAATGGATTGGCATGCTAGAACATTACCCTTGATTAGACTTATTCTGTGACCTTGAAGAAATCATTTGCCCAGGGCCTCAGTTTCCCTGTAGTGGTATAGGGGAAACACCATCTTCTCCTACCTGACTGGTACTTTGAGACCTTAGCATATTCTCTGTCCTTCCCAGTGTATAAATTAGGAACCTGGACAGGTGCAGTCACTCTTTCAAATTATAAAGACCTGTCGGGAGCATTTAGTGCACTATCACAGAAGAGATTTGTTAGACAATCCGCGCACCAAATGGTGTGTGAATAACTTAATTAATGTGCTTTCAGCACAAAATTCAGCTGGGGAATAAGTTACCATTAATACTGAGGAGGATTGAGTTCTAAAGGGCTTTTAACTCGCTGGAGACAGGAGTTAACACTGTGTAACTGATTCATAAGTCATCCTTTGGATGAGAATCATCAGATCTGGAATTCAGGAGCAATAGCGCATTTGGGGTTATCATCCCATATCCGAGACCCTGACTGGGGCTACAGGCCAGCCTGGGGAGCTCCTGAGTGCAAACTCTGGGACCTAGTGGGGACTTTCCACTTTCCCTACTGCCTCGAGAGCATTTGGAATGATTGCTGACTGAGCTCTTTCACCTCTCCTCACTTCCCTGCTCTGACGCACCCCTTGAGTATCTGAGGGGTCCATGGAAGAGTGATCTTAAGGCTCCATGTGTCTGCTTTCCGGAGCTGGAAAGCCATTATGAGCAATCCAGAGGAACAGGACCGGAAATAAAACAGTATGGTTTTATCATTAAACTAGACAATTGGATCTAAGGGAAATTTGAGAAAGACTATCAAGGGATGAGGAAAACAATGAGGTTATTAGACCACGGAATCATCCTCCATGGGGGGGATTCTGAAAGGCTTCTTTCTTCAACCTTTCTGTCCTTTTCCCAACCCACCCCCAGCCAATACCCATAACATTTCTCTAAGGCTGCACAAAGCAATGCCTGGTCCCGTCCACAGTCAGCTCTGATCCCTAAGAGTTAAAACCGGTTTGACTTTTAAGATCCTCAGTTTCTTAGAGAGGAAGTTATGCTTTTCTCTCATAATACTCAATCCAGGAGTCCATGGCTAGGCTCTGAACTCAGCTTTCATTCACAGGGTAGCCTCATAAAGAGATATGCTTTGCTTTTACTGCCATCCTGGTAACCTGAATCCAAAGTGAGTTTCACTTGCCCTGAGTCTCTCCAGGTGAACACAGGCACTGGCCCCAGGAACCAGCACCAAAATGACAGTGAAAATATCATTTGGGACTTTTTGCATATTTCCTGCTTGGAGGGATCGAATACTCCTGTCTGGACAAGGGGAAAAAAACCACCACACACAAAGCTTGCAGTTATTGTAATGATAACTAAAAACTCTGTTGTCACTATTACCAAAAAAGCAAAGCTTTTACTGGAATTCTGGTGAGTTAAAGTAATGTTATTCTTCTATTAGCGTATCCTTTTAAAATTTTAACATGAACTAATCTCACCTCTATTTCAGTTCTGGAGTCTCACTGAGTCTACACTAAGCTAGGCAAAGAACATGGGCATATACCAATTATTGGGGAACTAGTTTTTCTCAGCTTTCTAGCTATGGAAGCTTGGATAAGTGATGAAATCTTCGTGGGTCTCAGTTTCTTATCTGTAAATGAGGGTAAGATACATCTCATGAGCTCTCTGGAAAGATTACAGAAAGTAATATCTGTAAAGCATTGGAGCATCTGAGAAGACCATGGTGAGCCTGGCAATCCAAGAGGTATTCAGTAAGTGTTGGTTCCCAAACCTCTCATTCTCCCTAACTTTCCCCCTTATGCAGACTGTCAGCTAGACCTGTCCTTTGGTAAGATCATTTAGATGTTACTGCCAAATCCCTACTCTGTTCTTGTTCATTTGCTAAGTTGTGTCCAACTCTTTACGATCCCATAGACTGTAGCAAGCCAGGCTTCCCTGTCCTTCACCATCTCCTGGAGTTTGCTCAAACTCATGTCCGTTGAATCGGTGATGCCATCCAACCATCTCATCCTCTGTTGCCCCCTTTTCCTCCTTACCCTTCTTCTTATCTTCCTCCTTATCCTCCCTCTCCCCTTTACCCCACTCTGAGGGTAAGGTATGAATCACTTGGATTATTCAGTCACTGTTCCGATGAAAGTGAAAGTGAAAGTCGCTCAGTCTTGTCCAACTCTTGGCAACCCCATGGGTACAGTCCATGGAATTCTCTAGGCCAGAATACTGGAGTGGGTAACCTTTCCCTTCTCCAGGGGATCTTCCCAACCCAGGGATTGAACCAAGGTCTCCTGCATTGCAAGCTGATTCTGACAAGGGAAGCCCACTGTTCTGATAATGTCATATTATTTTTAACTGGGCATGCCCTTGATCAGTAACTCACTTTTGAGGTACTAAAGTCACTTATTTGGCTCTGGGGTCTTGGTAGTGAAAATAAGGTATTTCAATAAATATGGAAAATTCAAAAGCACACCATCAGAGTCTGTAACAACCAATGAGATGATTGTGTGAGAACAGGCTTTCGGGGAGAACTTGTCTTCCTTGTGCTCTGCTCTAGGTGGAAATGTTAGTGTTCTCAGGACTGACAAAGGTTATCACCAAAAAAGCAAGTCAGCACCAAAGTGGAGCCTCATCCTTAAACTAGCAAGGTTATTCTTACATCTTTCCAACAGAGATGCAGAGGCAGGAGGAAGAGGAAAAGGAGGAGGAGGAGGAGGAGGAGGAGAGTATGGCCACTGCTGTTCCCAGCAATGCAGGTCCATGTGGAGGAAGGCTAGTTGGCGTGAGAGCCCCGGAGGTGCCCCTTGTCTCAGGGTCTCCATCTTTCCTTGGCTTCTGTTCTTTATGACCAGCTTGGTGCCTAGTAACAGAGGTGATTACTGGCCTTCTGCACTCTTCCCTGTGGCTCAGTCCCCTGACACAGTTCAGGAAAAAGGTGCAGAAAGGTGGAAGGAGCTGGGAAAGCATCTTTCTCTGATCCTGCATCCCAAGGTGCACAGCTACTTCCTCCCTCTTTGCAATCCTCCCTGCACAGAGTGGAGATCTCTTTCTTCAGCCTTAATAATTCTGTGATCCTGGGTTATGTTTTGGCTTTTATTTGAGCATGACTCCTTTCTGGATGCAGACTCTTGACAGCAGGTACTGGTCTCATTCATCTTGGATTCTGCAGTGTCTGGCACAAACTAGTGCTTGATAACTGTTGATTAATGGATGGATGACATAGAAAGAGCAGTGAACCAGCAATCAGGAGTTGTGAATTCTAAGTCTGGCTCTCACATTGGCTAAATGTGACCTTGGGAAAGTCACTTAATCTTTTGGGACTTTAGTTTCCACCTCTATGAAATGAGACTGTTGCGCTTGATAATCTCTGAGATCCTTTTTGCTCTGCTGTTCTGTGAACCTGAGAGATTTCCCCGAGATTCTACTATCCGTTCACTTAATAGCAAACTGTCATCTGTTGTCTGACACCTTCTGACTGTGTTGTTCTGATTTAACCATATATTCTGGTTAATAAAATTATGTAAGTTGTTTAGAGACTCTTGACTTTCAAAGAATCAGAACAGAAGAGAATACAGTTAATACTAAAGTTACTATGGGTATATTTTGCCCATGGAGGAATCATAAAGCAGGGTTCAGGATTTTTAGAACCTCAAGCCTGTCTTCTGGACATAGCAGAACTTTCCGCAATGATGGAAAAGTTCTATAATCTGTGTGGTTCAGTATGGAAGCTGCTAGTCACATGTGGCTAGTGAGCACTTGAAACGTGGATAGTGTGACCGAGCCACTGAATCTTAAATGTTATTTAATTTTAATTAATTTAAATGTAAATAACCACATTTGGCTAATTGCTACCATAGTGGATAGTGAAGCTCTAGGGTACAAGATCCATGAAGACAGAGATTTTGTTTTTCTCTTTTGTTCACTAATAAGTCATATCGCCTAGAACAATGCCTGGGACATAGTAGATGCTCAATAGATGACATCTTTCTGTAGCTGGTCAGGAGTGTCAGTCAAGAGAGTGCTGGTAAAACAGAAGCTCCATAATTAACTGTTCATTGCCCTAGGTGAGAAGTACCAACTTTTAGGGGGCACCTGTACAGAGCCACTCACTAACTGCCAACAGTAAAAATATATCCAACTGTCTGCCCTTCTAGAATAGTGCGTCCTAATGGTGTCCAGTTCTGGACGCCAGAAGCTAAGAGGAACAAAGACACTTCCATGAGGACTCAGAGAACCACAGAGCTGACAAAAGATTAGAGAATCCTTATGAGGATGAGCTAGAGGAGTGCCACAGTTATGCCAGGGAGGCAACCTGGAGTATGTAAAAGTGATGAGGCAGAGGTTCTGAGTGACTTCTCTCCAGTTCTGTCAAGAAGATGAGCAACAGGGTTCCACTGTGGCCTCTGTAGCTTAAGTCAGATCAGGAATATTCAGGCACTGGAGAGAGATTACACTATCTCCTTTCCTGGAGGAGTGTTAAGATGGAGACAATTCTTGTTTGTCCGAATTAAACCTCCTAGAAACAGAGAGGTACCCATCATGACCTTTAGAGAGGGGTCAGTGGCTCCAGCCTGGAGAAGATCTGCCAGGCCAGGCAATGCAAGGTGGGGCAGTGGCACCGGACACCACCCAGGACCAGAGCGCAGCTGCTGGCAAACCCAGCCAAGAGCACATGGAGAGAGCCACCCTCAGAGTGAGAGAACCGCAGAGCTGGAAAAGGCCTTGGGATGGCCTGCTCCAAACCTCTCATTTTACAGATGAGGAAACTGAGATGCAGAGAACAGAATGGCTTGTTAGAAGTTGCTGGCTCATTAGTGACAGGACCAGGACTAGGACCCAGATTTCCAGACTCCTAACCCAGGTCTCTTTTCCTTCCACAACACTATCGTGCATTAGCAAGATACCATGCACACAACTCTGTTCTATCAACTCTGGATGCAGGGTTGGGATGTGAATTAGCTGTCTTCCAGGTAATTCATGTCTGAGATACTGAATCACAAAGAAACATACAAAACATGAACAATTAACAGAATAAGCTCACTGCTTAACACAAAGGATTATATCATGCACAAGCCAATGGTAAGAACACAGGAAATGGGGCCTCAATAGATGATGTGGGAGAATAAGAAATTCCAATTTCTCACCTCCTTTTCTAACCAAAGTGTGTGTCCCCAGGAAGAAATTAGAAAGTTGTAGGATGAGGAAATTCCATTTCACTCAAGATAGGAGGTTTAGTAACGTGATGAAAGGTGAAGAGGAAAACAATTCAAGTAATCTGAAATGCCTCTGGTTCTCAACACCAAGAAATGGCAGCATCAACAGATTATAGAGCGAAACACCACTGGGGAAATAGCAAAGGCTGATAAGGCAAGTGGAGGATACTTTTCTCTGGGTTTGAGCCAGGACTGACGGCATCAACCCAGCCAGCACTGTTGCTGAAGGAAAGGTGCCTTTAGGGGAATAGAAGTTAGCTGGTGGTACCATGGGATAGCAGCCCGGCCCCTGCCCACTTTGCCCCTCTGAAGGCTTGGCAGAAGTGGTCCCCTCCAGCTATATCTCCACTGAGGCACGAAGTTACTGTAAGTTAGCAAGAAGGTAATGACAAGATTGAATGATGCCTTCAAAGGAGAAATGGAAAGAATTCCATGCATGCCTGATCTCGGTTGGCACAGGGGAATTTCTAGGATGCCTCTCCCTTGGGGAGGAAATTCAAGTGCGCTATTGAGATAGAAGTTTCCAAAGCCTAAATTGCTTTGTGTTAGTCATCATCTTAAGGAGGCTATCTGTGGTCTCCAATGTCACATCCAGTGGGGAGACCTAGAAACTGCCCATTTCTCCCTCTTCATTTCCCTCTCAGGTACCAGTCAGAGTCAACCCTATGCATTTGGCTATTTGGTCCAGCATCCTGTGTAGTGAACAGAGCACCCTGAGGCTGGGAGACCAACAGAAGCCATGGGTCCCTGGCCAGAAGGGACTTGATTAAAGGGACTCCTGGGAATGGCTACCCACTCCAGTATTCTTGCCTGGAGATTCCACAGACAGAGGAGCCTAGTGGACTACAGTCTGTGGGGTCGCAAAGAGTCAGACATGACTGAGCGACTTTCATTTTCACTTTCACTTGGCCCCATCCCATATCTGCACCTGCTAGGAGTGAGAGGGTGGTTCAGAGGGATAGATCTTGGACAGTTGAGACCTTCTGACTCTCAAACGGGCTTCACTCTCCCTCAGCTCTTTGCTATTTTCGCCTTCGGGTCCTGCGGCTCCTACAGCGGGGAGACAGGAGCAACGGTTCGCTGCAACAACGAAGCCAAGGATGTGAGCGCCATCATTGTTTCATTCGGCTATCCCTTCAGGTGAGCATGAGCTGATTCTGACCCAGCACATCCTCTCTCATTGGATCAGCAGGACCTGAGTGGTCTCCTCCTCCTCCAGAAACCTAAAGACCTTTTGTTGTGTGCCACTCCAGTTTCAAATAGAATTACAAGGCACAGAACCTTCCTGCCCTTTAGGAATTTCAGACAGGAGAAGGCAATGGCACCCCACTCCAGTACTCTTGCCTGGAAAATCCCATGGATGGAGGAGCCTGGTAGGCTGCAGTCTGTGGGGCTGCTATGAGTTGGACACGACTGAGCGACTTCACTTTCACTTTTCACTTTCATGCATTGGAGAAGGAAATGGCAACCCACTCCAGTGTTCTTGCCTGGAGAATCCCAGGGACAGAGAAGCCTGGTGGGCTGCCGTCTATGGGGTCGCACAGAGTCGGACATGACTGAAGCAACTTAGCAGCAGCAGCAGCAGCCAGAGAAAAATATAAGGGAAACTCAGATAAACTCTTGTTTTAATAATGTTCCAGTCCATGAATAACCAATAGCAGGTAATGACAGCTCCTACAGAAAGAACCCCACTGTGTGGGGTGGAGACTTACAGGAGTCGGGGCTAGCTGGGCAAGTCTCTTCTACCCTCCACAGCCTCCTCCCTGCCTTGAAGGTAAGGAAGCTTGTCGGTACTCAGATCCTAAAGAGGTGAAGGGAAACACTCACCTGTACCACCAGAATACAAGGAGGCACACCTTGACCAGGAGGTAGAAGGGAATACTCTTTCCTGGGTATCTAGGAGCTTAGAGAAGGGGGAGCCCAAGTGTTCAGAGGGGAATAGGGACAGGGCTCACCTCTTCAGAAATTTCTAGGAGCAGCATCCAAGTTAGATCAGCTGTCTCTTGCACATAATAGTGTGTTTGTTCTCCTTTCTTGATTTGGTCTAATGTGGTCTCACTAGGGGACTTAAAGTCTGAGAACGGGTAATTCCAATCTTAACTTGGGCACAGTGCTTTCCCAGGGGCAGAATGAAGCTGATTCCCCTGATGGTTTGGCTGACAGAAATAGATGAACTATATATATTGTGGTTATGACCTAAAGGGTCCTGGAGATACTTGGGAATACAGGGTCACTGTGTCTGGACAGCACGGACGAATGTGGGGTGGTGGCCGAGCAGGAGGTAGACTTTGGCCAGAATTCCAGGGAAATTCCTGTCTTGACTCCAAGGTTCCCTCCATAAACTTTCCTCCCTACATGCCCCCCTCTTGGCTCTGCAAGAGTCCCTGAGCGAGAACTGGAGCAGGACTGCCCCTGGGGCAGGGAGGGCCTGCTGCTTGCCCGGGGAGAGGATTGCCCTGAGCTCAGGGTTGGCTTCATGCCACCTGCAGGTTGAACCGGGTCCAGTATGAGATGCCCCTCTGTGATGATGAATCCACCTCCAAGACCATGCACCTCATGGGAGACTTCTCTGCCCCCGCCGAGTTCTTCGTGACCCTGGGCATCTTTTCCTTCTTCTACACCATAGCTGCGCTCGTCATCTACCTGCGTTTCCACAAACTCTATACGGAAAACAGGCGCTTCCCACTGGTGGTGAGTGGGCACAGCCAGGAGGGATGGGGTGGGGAGGAGATACTGAGGAGGTGTACGTCCTGGGCTGAGGACAAGCATGGCAGCTTTCCTGGGTCCCTGACCCTTGCAGGTGAACATCCTCAATCTCCCTGCCAGCTCTTTGCTGTTGGTCCCTTTGGGTGCTGGGGCTGCCAGGTCCTTGGGCCTGTAGAAGGCCCATGTCTCAGGGCTCTGTGTCTACCAACTTCCCATCACTTGCTCTGCTCACAGGAGGCACAACAGCTTCAAGAAGCAGGCTCTAGAGTCAGATTTGCTTGGGTTCAAACCCCAGCACTGTCCCTTACTAGCCATATGCTCTTGACAAGTTGTTTAACCTCTTTAAATGTCAGTTTCCTCGACTAGAAAATGGAAAGATAACAATAACTATCTCACTGTTTTGGAAGGATAAAATATCTGGTATAAAAATATATAGTATATAGTTAGCCTCCATAAGTGCTAGCGATTATTAATGCTATTTCCCCTTTGCTTTCTCCTTATCCTAGGCATGCAAGGTGGAAAGGGTGCCTTAGGGGATCCCCACTTATCTCCTGCAGTCTGCCCTAACTCTGCCACCAGGTGTAACTGAGCAATGGTGATCAAAGCAAAGGCTGGGGCAAGGGAGCGTGGTGCGTTTAGGCTGCTTGGGTTTGGGGATGACACTGACCAATAGATGACTTGTTCCCTGACCTCAGTTCTGAGGGCATGGGCAGGGTTAGCCCTGGCTGGCAGGATTCTCTTGATGGCAGATTCCCCAGAATGATCTAGGCTCCCTGAGCCTCCAGGTGTCGGGTAGGATGGGAAGAGGCAGCTGTCCTGGGACCCCAGGATCACAGTGGATTAGGGCAAGAGGAAAAGAAGTGCAGAATCATGGAGTCCTTTCTGACTGTATTTCCTGTCCCTCTGCTCCTCCCAGGACTTCTGTGTGACTGTCTCCTTCACCTTTTTTTGGCTGGTAGCTGCAGCTGCCTGGGGCAAGGGCCTGACTGATGTCAAGGGGGCCACACGGCCATCCAGCCTGACTGCCGCCATGTCTGTGTGCCATGGAGAGGAAGCGGTGTGCAGTGCCGGGGCCACACCCTCCATGGGACTGGCCAACATCTCTGTGGTGAGAGTTGTGGCCACTGATGGGGTCTGGGGGAGGCAGCACTGTCCCTGATGCCCAGG
This sequence comes from Capra hircus, assembly GCF_001704415.2. Classification (NCBI taxonomy): domain Eukaryota; kingdom Metazoa; phylum Chordata; class Mammalia; order Artiodactyla; family Bovidae; genus Capra; species Capra hircus. Next base: position 86,565,881 of record NC_030810.1, read on the forward strand.
CCAGTCACAGCAGTAGGGGCTGAGAAGAACACAGAGGGTGTCCTCATAGCTGGTATCCCCAGCACCTGCAGCCAGCACATCCCCTCTGCTTCATGCTGGCTGCTGGCCTCTGGCTGACCCCAAGGGACATTTGGGAAGGGCCACTCAACCTCCTGTTTCTTCCCCCTCCTGCCCTCTGCCTCCCATTTCCCTCTGTTCTCCCCACCTCTTGGCATGCTCGCTGTGACCACCTCCCACTCCTCCTGTCTCTTTATGTGTATGTGCGTGCATGCACACAAGTGCATGAAGAGGGCGCCTAGGGCCGTGGTGGGGCTCAAAGCTGGGAGCTGACCCAGAGTGCATGAGAAGGAGCTCCAGGCTGGAAAAGAGTTTTGGGCAGTGGTGGGTCCAGCTGGTATGCATGTATTGGCCACCTTACTTGTTAGAACAACAAAATATCCCTATATCAGTTGGTAAATAGCTGAGGCCTCGAGTTTTGCAAATGTACCCCTGTCATCCCAGCCACTTCAGCCCTGCCCTGGAAAGCTTTGGCTTAAACATCCCCAGAGAGAGACCTGGGTTCGATCCCTGGGTTGGAAAGATCCCCTGGAGAAGGGAAAGGCTACCTACTCCAGTATTCTGGCCTGGAGAATTCCATGGACTGTATAGTCCATGGGGTTGCAGAGTTGGACTGAGAGAATTTTACTTAGGGAAATCTCTCCCTGAAAATGGTCAAAACATCCCCAAGGCCCAGTAACTGAAAGGTTTAATGGCTGGTACACCAGGGAGCTTTCTAGACCTTGCTGGAATTTTGATGATAGGTTCCACCTCCCCGCCACTCCCCCCCTCCCAAGACTGTACTGTAAAAATGTTCACATACAGTGAAGTTGAAAGAATTTTTACAATGAACACCCACACACTAATCAACTAGACTGTACCATTAACATTTTACTAGACTTGGTTTATCACATATCTATCTGCCTCTGTTCATCTATCAATCCATCTTATTGTTAATGCATTTCAAAGTTAATTGCAGACATCCGTACACCTCCCCTAAACACTTCCTGCTGATCGTTTTTAAAGTATTTTGAATAAATATTTGGATAGAGCCAGCTGGGTGGCTGCCCTAGGAAAGGAGCACCTTGGACAGCTCTGGCCCCGCCCATCCCAGGAGGCCCCAAGGATGCTGAGCGAGGCACCATGAGAGCACTTGCTCTTTGCTCTGCTTTGCATGGTACTCTACTCTAGGAATCACATTCTTCCAGCGACCAAGCCACAATTTGGGTGCATGCTGCAGACAGAGTTAGATACCTTCATCAGAGAGCTCCTTAATGGGTGATGGCCCTACACCATGCTTCTACAGCCAGTCCTCTGTCTTTCAGGCTTTCTAACCCTCTATGCCTCCCTCCCCCAACCTCACACAGGAATCCCCCTTCCCTGTTCCCACAATGCCTTCCTTCCTATTCTCACGACCTCCCTCCTCCCCCCACCATGTCTTTGCAGCTCTTCGGCTTTATCAACTTCTTCCTGTGGGCCGGGAACTGTTGGTTTGTGTTCAAGGAGACCCCGTGGCATGGGCAGGGCCAGGACCAGGGTCAGGGCGCCAGCCCGGAGAGCGCAGCTGAGCAGGGAGCGGTGGAGAAGCAGTAAGCAGCCCCCAGCTACTCCCGAACAGGACAGCACCTCTTCAATCACCTCCGGCTTCCAGGACCTCCCTCTTCCTTCTCCTCCAACTTCCCTCCCCCATCATTCTGGGCTTTGAGACGTCTTCACTGATGGGCAGGCACCAGCTGTCGGAAACCTGGGCAGCCCTCCCAGTGCCTTCCTATCCCTCCTCTTCCTGGAGTCCCAGATGGCAGGAGCTCAGAGCTTCTTGTCTACTGCCTGGACCCAGGCATCTTCCTTGGGGTCTTACACGTACCCTCGCAGCCTCTGAGAACCAGCCTCTGCTGCAGGCAAGGGCTGGGGTCAGGAGACCTGAGACTGGTTCCTTGCTGCCACGTCTATCAATCTGTCCAGCTTCAATAAAAGTGGGGGGAGGGAAAATTGGTTGGCAGCCTTCTCCCTGCTCTCTTGCATGGAGGGCCCACCAGTGGTTTAGTGACCTCTCTTCAGTGGCTGTCATCAAGGCCCCATGTCTGCACTGACCTGACATTAGTCTGAGCTCAGTATGTTCCCCACTCCCTCCTCTGTGGGCCCCTGTTTGCCCACAGAGTCCATCATGTTTGAACCCAGGAGGCTGACTTGCCTAGAAAGCAGCCTTCCAGAGGGTCCCAATTGCAACTGAATTGCAACTTTAAGAAACAGTAGCCAGGAAACTTGCTGGGGAATCAGTTTTCTCTGTTCCCTTGGTTCTCCCACCCCTCCCTGCTGGGGCACTTTCCACCAACACTCTGAACTCCTACTTGCCCTAGAAATTCTCTACCTTTCTCCCTGTCCTCCTTCTTGGGCTTGTCTTACACTTGGGACACAAGATGAGGGGGCGAGGAGGCTCTCTGTTTCAGCCCTCCCCACCTCCTGCCTCTCTGTCCAGCCCCCTTCCCCAGCCTCTTAGATCTGAAGCATTCAAGGTCCCTTTCTGAGTCTGTTCAGGCCTTCCTTTCATTCCTGTGGGGCCAGCTAGGGGCGTTGGAAGGAGGAAAAAGGACCATCATGCGTCTAAGCTGCCCCAGAGCCCCAGGACATGGATGGATGGGCCCACCTCCCCTTCACTCTCTTCTCCTTTTTTTTCTCCTCCCTGCTCCTTCTCTGGACGCTGGTTCACACTTCCCCTTCTCACCTTTATGAAAGAATATGCCCTCTCACTTTGTCCTCCATTCCTCCTCTGTCTCATTTTTTCCAGGCTCTATCCCCCCAGCCCTCACCCCCACCTCAGTCCAGGGCAGGCCGATGCTATTGGTGCTTCTTCACTTCGGGACCCAGTTCCATATTTGTCCTTGGTGTGTCTCCTCTTCCTGATACCTCCTTCAGTCCCTCTCTGGACCCCAGGGCCCAAGAGTCACTGCTGACTGGATAAGGGCCACCTGCCTCCCATGCCACTCAAAACATGCCAGTCTGCCCTGCCCTGGTCGTAGAGCTGTCCAGGGAAGAATGGCAAGGGCAGAATCCAGCCACTTTCCAAACCAGTGCCAGTTAGCCCATTTGTCATCCCAAAGGTGGATGTGTCCTGTGCCAGTTCCTCCTCAGGACTGAGTCAACCCCTCCAACCTCCTCGCCTTCCCCAGCACCCTCCGCAGTAACGTGCGCATTACTGGGGAATCCGGGTTGGCAGGACCTTTGACTTTGGGCCAGTCTTTTGGGTCAGAGTTTCCCCGCTTGATAGGGGAGTGTGAGATTTATATCTTCAAATGCCCCAGAGTCCTTCAGTGAAAAACTAGGTATTTTGTATTTTTTAGCTTTTGGGGAAAGGATTTGAGGAGGAAAGCTGGGAGATGGGGATGAGGGTGTTTCTAAGTCTGAACCCCTCTCTGTCCTGAGCTGTCCCCGTGATTACTCAAGGACAAGGTGGGACAGCTGTGCCTGCAGCTCCAGAGCCACAGAGAACAAAGGGGTTCCTTCATGTTTTTTCAGGCTAGCCCCTGTGAGGGTCTGTGCGCAGCTTCTACTGGAACTATGTTTCATTCTGTGTACGTATTTATAATTCATCTGAAATGTGATGGATAAAGTGTTCTCATTTGGGGGGCCTAAGTTACTAATTGGCCCTTCAGCTAGGGAAAGGGGGTGGGTAGGTATACACTCCTGCCAAGGACTCCTAGCCCAGAACTCTCCCTTAGGCCAAGAAGGCTCTTTTATCCTCTTCAAGTGGCAGGCTTGTTCTCAGCCAGAAGAGCCTTGATCTAGGCTATGGCCTCTCTCTTCATGGCCATCCTAAAAGAAAAGGCTGCTTCACCTCATTACCTTCAGAGGGCTGGACTGTCCTCAGAGGACTCATGTTCCCTCCAACCAGGGCTGGCATCGCCACTTTGCCTAGTGGAGCCTGAGGTAGGAGAAGGTGTCTGGTTTCTCCAGCTGCCGGGAGGAGGCCAGCTGGTGGGGCACTTGCCTTTGCCCTAGTAAATTCTGGCCCTGCCAGGATGCCCACCTTGGACCTTTTCTGAACATGAGTTCCCTCCACTATCATGGTCGTAGATGTCCTTCTTCTGGGATTGCAGATCAGGGGTGGGGGGAGAATGTTGCATGTTGTTTTCTGGTGCTTGTCATTATACATATGAATAAACAGTGCTTCAAGCATTTGGCATGAAGGAGCCAAGAATGTAGCCCTTATGGGGATTTTTTTTCCTCCTCCCCTTGCTTTAAGTTCTTGGACAAATGTCAGCATTTTCAACCAAAACATCATTCTACTCCTCTCCACTCTGCACTCCCAGCGATAAGAGTCTGAAGGCTGAGTTGTTCCCGGCAGACCCCAGCCTGGTGACATCTCCTCAGTCCAAAGTAACTGAGACTCATTAATAAATTTAGAGCAAACTCAAAAGGCAGGAGATAGTGGCTTCCATAATGCTGTTTCCATATGCTCTCCTACCATTTGTGACCTAATCTAGCTTCCTGTCAGGAGTTGAGGGCCTTATGTGTTACCCTCTCAACCTTACAAACTTGCACCTCTATGCCCCTTCTGACAGATAGTCACAGGCTTCATTTATATTCCCTTGGAAAATACACTTGTGCACAATATTACACTCAATGTCACCAGGTTCACCAACCTCCTAGGAATCATCTATGGTTTTCAGGTTAAGAAGCTCTGCCATCAGAGATCATCCTTGAAGTACTTTAACATTCCTTGGGTGAAAGTGAGAAGATGCTCAGAGGTCTTGAAGTCAGACCTTGACTTATTTGCCTCCAGTTTGGTTTCCCCTGAGATGAAAGAATGAATACGGGGTGAGGTGTAAGGGAAAAGAGAATTAGTATCTCTTTTCCGATGTGATGGGGTAGGGGATAGGCTTTTGTCTGTTGAGTGTATGAAGGTGAGAAAGAATGTTATCAGCTGAGGAGAAAGATGTGGGTGATTAAGGTATCAATATTTTCTAGGCCTTAGCAAGGAAAATAACAGATCTGATGAGAAATCACCCTATGACGAAGCTCTGGTAGCAGCCCTGCCAGCACAGAAAATATTCGTTAGAAAAAGAAGCCAAAGTGATGGATGAAGTCCGGGTCCAACCAGGGTTTGGGAAGAGGCGATACAGGGTATCGATCATCGATCGCAGTTATCTGAAGAGGAGAGACGGATCAGCAGAGACGCTGCAAACACCAGCAGCCTCGGGGCTACCCCTGTTCCGGGGCTGGCTCTGGCTCACAGATAGCCTTCTGTCATCCTGACAGGTGATCTTGGTCAGCTCAGCTAGGTCCTACCAAATCCAGAAAACGCTACTCCAACCCTCTGCTCTGCATCAGGGCAGCGTGGGTTTCCCACAAAGGCACAACACCAGAGTTGAGGATCCTCCCCCACTCCAACCCCTGTGTCCTTCAGCACATCCTACAGACCCCCTCCCTTTGCCCTTCTGATTCACAGCGCCCACCTCCCTGCACCTACCCTATTCGATCTACAGGGAAGCGAAGTCGCTCGTGGCCGCCAGCCGGGGAAGGGGAGCCAGTCAGCTGGCGGAGGCACGGCTTAAAGGGGCATCTTGGGCGGAGAGGTTTGGAACTGGGGTCTGTGTGCAGCGAGTTTAAGAGAGGGGCTGGTAGCAGAAAGAATGTGTTCACAAGGGTTAGTAGAGGAGGTCCTGAGGCTTTGGTCTCTTTCTACCCCCGCAATCATGCATTTTGGAGGGGCTCTCGCGGCAAGTTCAGTAGGCAACAGCACCACCTAGCTGACTACATTTCCCAGAAGGCTATGTGGGCGAGACTCTGAGAGCCAGACGAACAGTGATGCACTTGCGCAAGAGAGCTGGAAAGGTGGGAGGGAGAGGGGAGGCGTGCCCGCGGCGGGGATGAGGGGAGGGGGCCGCGCGGCGGCGGCGCCGGGGCGGGCGCGCGTCCGCGGCGGTGATGGCGGTGCGTGAACGCGCGGCGGCAGCAATGGCCGCTCTGGAGCGGCGGGTGCCGAGTCTCGATGACTTCGCGGGACAGAGCTGGAGCTCGTGGGTGGAGCGGGCCGATCTGCCCGCAGCCGACGGTGAGTGAAGCTCCCCTAGAGTCTGAAGACCCCATCCCTGTCTCCCCTCCCCCCCTTCGGGCCCCCGCCAGCAGAGGGGAGCTGCCGACGGGAGCCGCCGTCCGGCTCCCCGGCCCCCCAAACAAAGGACCCGCCGGGTCCTAGTGCCCGCCTTCTCCACCACCTTCGCGCCTCCGGGTCCTAGCGCCGGCTCTCCGCCAGCAGCCCACCCTGCCCACCTCTGTCTCTGCCGTCGCCCAATACCTGCCCCTACATCTGCTTTCCTTTATGTTTCTTCTTGCCTGCTGTCCTCCAGCTTCCGCCCCTCCTGCACCTGCCTCGGGCTTTCCCCATCCGCAACAGTCCTCTCCACGTGTTTCCCACGCACCCCACTTCTGTGCCCCCCTCCCAACCCCCCTTGTTCCATCGCCTTCTGCCCCACACCTTCTGCTCCTTTTCGGCTTTGCCTGTCGACTGCAGTGCCACTGGACCCCCGCCTCCTCCGCATTAGTTCATCGGTCCATCCATCTATCCATCCTCCCTTCCTCCCTCCTTCTGTCCATCCATCCATGCCTCCAACCCCCCGTCCTTTCCCGGGCCTCTTGCCTTACCTCCCGGGCTCTCTCCCCTGACACCCACCTTCTCTAGGCCCCTGAGTGCTTTTGGTGGAGCGGGCTGACAGCCCCTTTCCTGATCTTTGTCTCCTGGGCCCCAGGGGGCATCTGGCCTCGTGGCCTTTGGGGTGACAGCAGGCATCACGCCCCTGAAGAAGTTTGCAAGTGAGAAGAGGTGGAGGAGGAGACCACATGGAGCCGTCTCTGATGACACTTGTTCTCCTCTGAGACATCCAACTCCCAGCTCAGTTCTGTCCATCACTGCATTTTAACGGACTTCAGAGTGGGGGCTGCCCCTTGTCTCTTGCATACCTAACCCACCCCCCCCTCCACATCTGGAGATTATATAAGACTGTCAGTATTCTCATTCTAGAAAGGCGCAAGTCTGTTAGTAGGTGTCAGAAGCAGACCTAAGTGGGAGCCTCAGGCCACCCTAGAACTGCCCCATGCTGGGTGGGCAAGGATGGGGCCATTGTCAGGGTCTGGGTGCATTGAGAACCGGAAATGGAATCAGACGGGTTTGGTGACTCAGAATTGATTTTTTTTTTCCAAGGGACAGGGAGGGGGCGTAGAGGAGGGAGGGGAGAGCAGTAAGGTAGGGGGATGGGGAAAGAGCTGCTTTGCATAGCTAAGATGTTTTTGTCATCAACCCAGAAACTGAGGTACAAGGGCAACCCTTGCCCAAACCCCCTTAAGAGGAAGAGGGTTTGCGTAGCTGACCAAGGGGACTTTGAAGATGCTGAAGGGCCCCAAGATAGCAGTTTCTCTGCTCTACGGCCATCCTGTCAGTGCAGGACCTGAGCAACTGGGTGTAACTTTCACAATGCCATGGCAACCCAAGTGAAACAAAATTGAGGTTGGGGACCTGGGAGAGTATCTGTTTGGGATACCACAGAAAAGCAGGAAGAACACATCTGAGAAATCTCAAGAAGGGCCTCAGGGATCTGAAGGAAAATAAGTGAAGGACTGTTCCCCATTTACATGGGGAAGCAGGCCCAGAAAAGAGACAAGTACCCACAGTCACCCAACTAGTCAGCGATGGCATCCTGAACTGCACCTTGGAGTAAAGGAGCCATACGAAAGGATCCTCCTGATGAAGCCAGCTTATTCCAGAGGTAGCAGGTGAAGAAAGAATGACCACTTGAGAAAGATCCACTGAGTGGTTCTCTGGGTGGTCCTGAGCACCAGGTGCTTGTCAAGAGGCAGAGGCTTCCTCCTGCTTGGCCACAGCACCTGGTCGGGTTGGAGATGGGCGTCTGGGATGGGAGTGGTCCTTCTGAGCTGTGTTTCTCCTTCAGGGACTGAGTTGGAGGAGAGTAACAAAAACCCGAAGAAGTTGGATGCCATGACCCTCATTAAAGAAGGTGGGAGTCAGCACACATTAGGGCTGGGGCCCAGGGCAGACAGGACCACCTTTCCTTCTTCCACCACCACCCAGGAGGTGGCTGCAGCTGGTGAAGCAGCCAGTCTGGCCATTCTCACTTTGATAGGTCTGAGTCAGCCTCTTCCTCTGGTTCCTGTGACTTACTGAGGGAGATCCTAATCATTGGTGTTTGGTGCTCTCACCTGAAAACCTCGGAGAAGGCAATGGCACCCCATTCCATGGGGAAAATCCCATGGACGGAGGAGCCTAGTGGGCTGCAGTCCATGGGGTTCCTAAGAGTCGGACACGATTGAGTGACTTCACTTTCACTTTTCACTTCCATGCATTGGAGAAGGAAATGGCAACCCACTCCAGTGTTCTTGCCTGGAGAATCCCAGGGACAGGGGAGCCTGGTGGGCTGCCGTCTACGGGGTCGCAGAGTCGGACACAAGTGAAGCGACTTAGCAGCAGCAGCACCTGAAAGCCTGCATTCTTAGGGATTGGTTAGATTGAACTCTGGAAGCATCCATCATAAAGCCTGTTATATCAGCTGGGAGGGGAAGTGTCATCTGAGTGGTGGGTGGGTCTGTTCTCTGATCTTACCGGGAAACCCTGGTATCCCCAGCCCCAGTGATAAGGGCTTCTGTCGTTGCAGACATGTCCATCTTCGGGCACTGCCCTGCCCATGACGACTTCTATTTGGTTGTATGTAACCATTGCAGCCAAGTGGTGAAGCCTCAAGCTTTCCAGAAGCACTGCGGTGAGGGGAGCCCTAGGGAGGAGATAGAGGGAACAGGGGAAGGTGGAACTTGGAACTCGGAGGACAGGGCTAGTTGGGAGGTCACGTGGGTAATGGAGGGAGGCTTTGTGAATAGGAAGGTGGGGTGGGGTGGAGCTTCAGACATTGTGGTTGGTTGGGATTATTGTTTAAGCAAACTTCTAGCATCTGGTGGAGTAAAGTTTCTAGCATCTGGGAAGAGCTAAGAGGTTCAGGAAGCAGAGTCCTAGAATTTTCAGTCTTGAAGGTGCAGATTCAAAGGGGAAGGAGGCAAATCTAAAACCTAACATTCGGAAACTGCAGATTCTCTATCATAAATCTGTGAGCAGGGTTAGGAGGATGGGGCAGGAGGCAGTTAACAGCACTCACCTCGATTGCTCTCTCCACCTCCTGCCACAGAAAGAAGACATGGGCCCCTCAGCAAGCTCTACACCCGGGCCCCACCTCCACCTCCAGCCCCTGCCAGCTCTCAGAAATGCCATGTAGTGAATGGGCAGGGCCCTGCTTGTAGGGCCCCAGGTTCTACCAAAACCTCCTCCAGGGAGAAGGGCCAGGGGTCTCGCAGCCGTGGCCACCAGCCTCCTGAGAAGACCCAGAAGGACAACCTCTGGTAAGGAAAGGCTGGAGACTCCCTGAAGCAAGCCCTGACCACACAGCCCAAGGAGGGGTTGACACAAGTGGAAGCAGCCATGGGGCGATGGGCACTGCTCGTGGTGGGAGGGAGCCAGCTCTCTCTGCAGCTCCCTTCCCCTTGCTCCAGGGAACATGGGATTCCTTTGTCTTGAGTTCTGCACCCCTGCAGGAGCCCACCCAAATTCTGGGAAAGGAGATGGTCCTGGGCTAGAATCCGGGGCCCAGACCCAGCCTCCCTACCTCCCAGCCCACACCATCTCTCCACGTATAGCCTTTTCGTGCCTGTGGTGAATCTGGAGAAGATGTCCAGTCTTCCGAAGCCCGATGGACATGGAATCAGGGTGGCCCCGCCCTCTGCTTTCCTCAGCCAGCCAGGTGGCCTCACCAAGGACTCCCCTGGAAAAAATCCCATGGCATCCCCTTCTAAAGAACTTCCTGGCAGAGAGAGCATCGAGATAGCCCCCAGCGAGGGCCCCAGTCACCGGACTGAAGGCAGCCCTTCTGAAAAGGAGCCTGGTGGGGCCAAGCTGCCCCCTAAAACCCACCGGAAGATGGCTCGTGAGTAGTCATGGTCTTGAGGGTCAGGAAAGTAGAGTGGGGACTCCTTTGGACAGCTTTGTCCTTGGGTCTGATGGAGAGGGGGTCAGTGGAGAGGGGGCTTGGCCATCACAGATTGCTGGGGTACAGCGACCCCTGGTCATCCCTTGACGTGGGCACTCACTTGACCTGCTTGCTCTCTTGGAAGATTCTCTTCAGTCCAGCTGTCTTGATTAAGGCTATGGGAGTCTGTGCCCAAGTAGGTGAAGGTACTGTTCCTCACACTGGGCTATGGACCTTTATCTTTTTTCTCACCTAGATCCAGGGCACCAGAAACCTCCCATAGCTGGTTTCCCTGGCATTCCAGATGCCTGTGGCTGCTCCTCTTTCTTGGTATATGTTGCTCTTTTAGGGGCTTGGAGGCCCCCAAAGGATTCTTGGGCTGGTAATGGGGACGGGATGGTTCTTACACCCAGCAGAGAGCTGCTGATGCCCAGAGGAGTTTGTCTGGAAGGCTACAGCCGCAGACTTGAGAGCCAGAGGCTTTCCTGCTTAGGCCCAGCTCTTCCCAGGCCTTTGGCATGGAGATGCCAGACCTTCCCCTGGGCCTCCTCTAAGTGGCTGTGGGGTTCATGGGACCTGCTTTCCCCACAGGGAAGGAGTGCGACCTCAACAGGCAGTGTGGGGTAATAAATCCAGAGACCAAAAAGATCTGTACCCGCCTTCTCACTTGCAAGGTAAGCTCTACTCCCTCTGCCTGGTGAGGGAGAACGCGGGCCCTGGGAAGGGAGAGGAAGTGCGATCTTATCCAAGGTCCAACTCAAGGGATAGGGATTAAGCCCAGACCAGGGATGGGGAGAAGGGGCTGCCCCAGTGGGCCCAAGGTAAGGACAGCAGGCAGGGGGGTGGCTCCCAGATCCCCCCCAGTCTCTCTGCTTGCCTAAGCCGGAGCACACTGCTGCCCCTTCCCTTGCTCAGCTCACACCCCCTCCCCACCCTCCACCCTGCTGCGTCCTAGATCCACTCGGTACACCAGCGCCGGGAGGTCCAGGGCCGAGCCAAGGACTTTGACGTGCTGGTGGCGGAGTTGAAGGCCAACTCCCGCAAAGGGGAGTCTCCCAAGGAGAAGAGCCCAGGGCGCAAGGAGGCAGCTCTAGAGCGCCCCTCCCAGGAGCCCCCCGCCTCAGTCCAACTTGTGGCAGCAGCGGCTGCTCCCAGCGGCGCCTTCTCTGCTCGTGCCAAGCCGACCTACCCCTACTGTGCACTGCCCAGGTAGGTCCCGGAGCCAGCACCCATCTGACCTGGGGACGCTTGGCCCCAAACCGTCAGGGACCCCTGGAGACAGGCCCGGGGGTGTCCTGGAAGATGCTGCTCACTCCACCCTGACGTGGTGGGGGGAGCCCTGGCAGTGGTGGGGAAGCAGGTGATTCCCCCACTGCTATCCTGGCAACTGCAATGCCCCTGCCTCTCCGTAGCGATCCAACACCCAGGATAAAAACACTCTCCCAGCTGCTCCCACCAGGCGAAAAGTCACTGGGGAGCCAGAAGGGTCAGGGTCCTGGGTGAGGCAGTTCTTCTGTGTATTTATTCACTGGCCCCTTCGTGTGCAGAGGCTGCGCTGGACCTGGGGGAGAGCCTGCCTTGCCGAAGGAGACACACACCCATCTCTGCCTGTAACACGAGGGGCAGACACCAAACACAGGCTCAGCTCACAGACAGGCTCACAGGAATATGTGATGCAAGAAAGGGGTTGAGAAAATTGACTGGGTTGACCCGAGCTGAGTGCAGTTACACTCAGAAGATTTTCTGGAGGAGGCGAATCTGGAGCAGATTTTCCCCCTCAGGAGGCAGGGCCTGGGAAGTGAAGGGGCAGGGCAGAGAATCCCTTGGGAGCTGTGGCCCCTGATCTTTCCGGCTCTTAACTCTGTGAGCTCTGTTGTCCCCTCCCTCCCTGGCCCCCTTCCTCTTTGTCTGATGGCCCACAGGGTGTCTGCCCTGGCTTTTTGAGCTTGGTGGGTTCAGGTACAACCCACCCCCGCCCCCGCCCCACTTCCGTCACGTTGCCCTCACATCCCCTTTGGCCCTTCCAGGTCCCGGGCTTCCTCTGAGAGTGAGCTGGATGATGAAGGCCCTTGTGGTGGTGATGGGGATCCAGGCCTGTTCCCCTTCCCCCTGCCCCGGGGTGGGGCCCAGGCCTCCAGCGAGGAGAGTGAGGAGGAAGGGACATCTGATGAACTCCACCTCCCCACTGACTGCCATTATGCAAACCGGCCCCCTCGGCCGCAGGCGGTAAGGACCCAGGGGGGTGGGGGTGAGGGGGCAGCCCTCCTGGCCCAGAGTGTGGGAAGGAGGTCCAATTCTGTGTGAAGGTACTCTCCCTGTATTTCAGGCACCGGTAACCATGTACCTTCCTTCTGCCTCCAGTTCTGCACCTTTGGGAGCCGGCTGGTGAGTCCAGGATGCTACGTGTTTAGCCGCCGGCTGGACCGGTTCTGCTCGGCCCTGAGCTCCATGCTGGAACGGCACCTCAGCTCCCACATGTGGAAGTGAGTCTCTCGGCCCCAGAACTTCCCTCCCTGGGTCCCAGGCACTCATGGGCTTCAGAAGCCCTGATTCTTCACACACCTAGAGACGTGGCTTGGCTATTGGCCAGGAAACCCCCAAGTAGGATGAAGGGCAAGTGGGGAAACTTGGCAGCCTAGAGCTAGGCTAAGATCGGGCATGAATGGGTCGTCTAGGGGTGGATCTTAACTCTTACCTGTCACTTCCAGTACCTTTTAGGTAAGTAGGGATAGGGGATGGCTAACCTGAGATTTACAGTGAGATTCTTAAAGCATCTATATATTAGTTCCATCTCTGTCCCTGGGCCTTCTTCGTGTTCCTCAGTTCCAGCGTCTCCCAGCAGATGGCAGCACTGCCAGGGTTTCTGGGCCATTTCTCCGTGGGGCGGAAAGGCTGTTGTATATTGGTGGGGATGCCCTCTGGTTTGCTTGACATCACAGTGGGGCTCTCTTTTTGCCGCAGGAAGATCCCACCGGCGGCTGAGCCTCCATCCCACCTTGTCAGCTCCCTCCCATCTGCTCCCCTGAGTCCATCCCCTATGGGCAGCAGCCCTCGCCTTCCAGGCCCACCCCCCAGACCCGCCTGCCCCGCCTCTACGCCCCCCACCAAGGACAGCCTTGTCCCCAGCTACCCTGCAGGTTCCCCCAACGTGGCAGCTGCCTGTAGTCAGGCGGAGTGCACGGGCGGGAGCCAGGCCATCACCTCACCACTGCCTGCCAACACGCCGTCCCCATCCTTCAGCAAGCTCCCACCTTCCAAGGCCAGCAAGTCGTCCAAAGGCAAGGACAGGCTTGAGGTGGAGGCTCCTTCTCGAAAGCGAAAGTTATCACCTGGCCCCACCACTTTCAAACGGACTTGCATCCTGGAGCCCACTGGAAAAGGCAAGCCCTCTGGATGCCGGGGCCTCACAGCCAAGACTAAACCTGCTCTGGGCCTGGGGCTTAATGGGACGGTGGGGCCAAGAGTGAAGAGGGCAGGGCCTCTGGATTGTCGGGGTTCCCCTCATCAGCCCCCCACGCCAGTCAAGGCCTCTCAGCTGGACAGCCAGGGGGCGGCTGGACACGCGGCCAAGGCCCTGCCAACCAGCTGCCTCTCTGAGGAGGAGGTAGCCAAGAAGCGGAAAAACCTGGCCACTTACTGCCGGCCAGTGAAGGCCAAGCACTGCCAGGCCGGTGCCCCTGCCGACGCGGCCTGCTCTGTGCGCCGCAAGAAGCCAGGTCCGGCCCTGGCCTTTGAGGAGAAGTGTTCTACACTGCAGGTACCAGCCCGGCTCCCTGAAGAGCGGGGGCAGGGAAGGGTCAGGATGGATGAGGTTGGCATGCCCAGCAGGAACCTGACAGAAAGAGGTGCCTAAGTAAAACATTTGTGCAGGGAGGGGAAGACTGGGGAAGTTGAGAGTTCCTGGCCATCTTCTCTAGGGAGAGGTGACCCCAGCTCTGGCTTGGTGGGCCTTCCCCTGTCCCCAGCCCTCTCTCTTGGGCTAAGGAGATGTTGCCTCTGCCTCTCCCCCTTCCCCCACTTTTGTTTTAATTAAAGGGCCACTTTCTGAATTGGCTGTGGCCCTCACTCCAGGAACTGGAGCCACCTCTGTTCCCTGAAGGAAAGGAAGTTGGACTCCATGAGCTCTGATAAGAAAGGTTTGGGCAGTGGGGTTGAGCTGGGGTCCCAGAGCTGTGGCCTAACACGCTGGGCACAGGGTGGGTGGGCTGGTCTTGTTTGTTGGTTTTGTGTCCGGGCATTAGGCCCTGAAAGGGCAGGGACACCACCCAAGATCCCCATATGCATGACTGCCCACCTTGCATATGTATCCACTGCCAGGTTTTCAGGTGTCAGGCAAACTCTTCAGGGTTTCCAGTAAAGCCAGCAGCCAGATTTATTTGCCTCTTTTGATGGGAGCCCTGGAGTAGCATTCTCTGAGCTATACATACGATCTTAGCCAGGAGGGATGAGTTGGGTGGGAAGGGGGGACGCCCTCCTGGTTTAGGCACTGACCAGATGCATCCCAACACATTTGGCACCCATATGAGAGTAATAATAAGTTGACAGTTGCCCAGGGTTTGAGTGTGTTTGTGTCCCCCGCTTGCATGGGTGATCTCCAGACTGCCTCTGCTGGGCAGGCATTTATCCTCCCCCGTGCCTAGCTTTACTCAACAGACCAGTAGGAGGACATGGAACCTTAGCTTTTATGGCCCACATAGTTCACTAGATAGAAGGACAGGTAGACCCCCTAGCCTGATCCTGTCTCTTGCCTCTTGTCTTCCTGCAGTCAAAAGCCCATTAACGAGAAAGTGCCTGCCCACTGCAATGGAGCCGCCAGCACCTCCTCCCCTCCAGATCCGGGCCCCAGGCTGCTGCCGCTTTTTATAACTTTATATTATTTTTTTTAAGAAAAAAAAAAAAAAAACCTCTTTAAAATACCTCAAGACTGTCTTCCTGTTCTGTTGCTGCTAAGAAAATATAAAAACAGAAACATAGGAAGGAAAGAAGTGTAATAAAATGAGTGTCCTTACTGTCCCCAGCTACACCCCGGGAGGCTGACCTGTTAGGCAGCCAGCCTCCAGCTCCTATCACTTGCCTGCAAAAGAATCTCTTATGCTCATATGCTTTTGTACTTTTAGTCTCTGGAAATGGCTAGGGGTTGTGTCACTGGGGGAGTATTAGGATGAGGAGGCATGTGGCTCCTAGTGAGCAAGGGGACTACTGTCATATTGGGGAAGGAAACTTGATGGGGAGGGGAGCCACACCCCTGGGTCTACTCTTGGATCTTCGCCTTGAAGGTCTAGGAGAATCAGCCTGTGGCCCTATTCTGGTCTTCCAGCAACCTGGTGCCTGCATCCTGTCTGAATTACTGCCTCAGTTTCTTCAGCTCCTCCTGCCTCCTACTAGTAGCCTCATTTTCTCAACCACTGGAGCTGAAGTGGAGTTGGTAATTGCTCTCAGGATGTTCCTGATTCCTGTGGGACTGCCTGTTTTGGTCTCTCGCCCCATGGCCTGTGGGTTTACCCTTAAGGAAGGGGTACAGCCTCTCCCAGGTAGGCCTCCTTAAGTGGAAGCACACCTTTTCTGGAGGCAGAAAGGGAAAAGGTAAGACCACTTACAGAATTCCCCTTGGTGTGGGAGGCAGCCAGTGTGTGGGAGGTTCTAGTCCCTCAGGATCACCTGGCTCCCCAGGGCTGAGCAGATGGTGTGCAGGCGGCAAGGGCTGGGAGTGCCCTAGATTTTCCATTTGTCTCACTGGGGACAACAGCTACTGTGCAGATTGGGGGCACGACTGTTGGGTGTCCCTCTTTTGGTCCTCAAACCCTAATTCACGAGGCACGGGGCACTAGTTTTTAGCTTTATCCGTTCGTTTTCAGTCTCCTTGCTTGTAGGCAGAAGGGACTCTAACTCCCTTAACAAGACGGAAGGAGGGGTGGTGGGAGAGAGTAGGCAATCAGGAAAATCCAGTATTTTTGGAAAACTGCTCAAAACTGGTTTCACACTCTTGGTTCTGTGTACCAGATTTGTGACTTGGGTGAAATCAGTTGTCATGAAAGTAATTTTCACAGGCTATTTGAGACATAAGCCCCATAAGCCCGTGTAGACATAAAGATACCAATGAGGTTGGCTGAAGAAACAAGGTCGGCCCGGAGCTGTCCACTCGCTTCCTGCCCTCGGGGCTCTCCAGGACCGAGGCTCTTTCCCCGACTCTGCAGAGGGCGCTGTGGGCGAGCCGCCGCATTGCCGGCGGCGTCCCGGGGAGGAGCCTCTCCCGCATCCGCGGCCGCCTCCGCGATCGCAAACCCGGAAGACTTGCCCTGGCAGCTGGGAGTGTGCGGCTGCCGGGCGCCGCCATGCAGTCTCTGGAGGTAGGTCTGGTTCTCGCTCCGCCGAGGGAGCCGAGACTGACCCGCTGGCTGCGGAGAGGCAGTGGGATCTTGGCGCATCTGGTCGCCGTGGGCTTCACCATCTTCCTGACTGTGCTGTCCCGGCCAGGAACCAGTGAGTGTGCAGGGAGGGGCGGAGCCAGGAAAGGGGGCGGAGCCGAAATGTTTGAGGGGCTGCGCTTGGATTGTTAAGAGGCGTGGAGTGGGGACTCACAGTGGATGGGCGACTGTCGAGGGGTGGTAAGGGCGTGGTGGGGCGTGGTCCTGGGGGTGGGTCTTGGAAGGGTGGGGCTCTGGGTGCTGGGAGGAGAGGAGAAGCCTGAAGCGAACTAACTGAACTCGCTAGTTCGTCACCAGCAGAGCCCCTGATGGATGCAACAAGTAAAGGAGGGAGGCCCAGGTCTATTTTAGGACTGGGCTTGTAGCTGCGAAGTGCTGAATGGGGAATCCAGGCCAAACTGGTATGTTTGCCCTCTTGGTTGCTCAGCCTAAGGCCGTTTGGCTGCACCACTTTGTCTGGAGGTCCTGATTACTGATTAGGGTTGAAGACACTACACTGACCTTTCCCCTCCAGCCAGATTCTTTGGGCTCCAGCCAGCCACAGGGGCAGAACCAATAGTGCCCCGCCGTCAGTCTGTTCTCTTTGATTCTTAGGTCTTTTCTCCTGGCACCCTGTATTCATGGCCTTGGCGGTGAGTTTGGGTGATTGGTTTGGATATGCCCCTAAGGAAGCATCTAGCCTTTAGAAGGCTTAACCTTTCTTTGGCTCAGAGAGGTGGGGGGAAATACCCAGGGCCCTGTCTTTCCTTGCAACCACTGAGATCAGGAAACATGGAGGGCTGGGCTATAGGTAATCAGGTGGTATAATGGGGTGGGAGGACATGGAAGATACCATTATTTTCTCCACTCTGGGCCTGAAAAGAGGAAGTGGAAGGGGCGTTATCCAGTTGCTCCCCACCCCGAGAGTTCAGGAGAAGGTTTAAATTTTGCTGTTCCCATTGGTCAAGAAATGAGAGTCCTTGCTGTTGAGGATGTGGGGCGGGTGGTAGGGCATGGATGTCAACCTGAATGATGACACTTCCACTCAAGCGAGGATTCCCAATTCTGCCCACAAATGCCTACCTGTGAGGCAGGTGGTTCTGGTGGGAGTTTTTTTTAGCCCCAACCCTCTGTCTTCCTTGTTTGGAAGTATGAGGGCACCTCCCCTTTTGCAGGCCTCTGAGCTGGGCCTGAGGCTCACTGGCCCTCTCCTGTGTTCACAGTTCTGCCTCTGCATGGCTGAGGCCATCCTGCTCTTCTCGCCCGAGCACTCCCTGTTCTTCTTCTGCTCCCGAAAGGCCCGGATCCGACTCCACTGGGCAGGGCAGACCCTAGCCATCCTCTGTGCAGCCCTGGGCTTGGGCTTCATCATCTCCAGCAGGACCCGCAGTGAGCTGCCCCACCTGGCGTCCTGGCACAGCTGGGTAGGGGCTCTGACGTTGCTGGCCACTATCGGCCAGGCACTGTGTGGACTTTGCCTCCTGTGTCCCCGGGCAGCCAGGGTCTCGAGGGTGGCTCGTCTCAAGCTCTATCATCTGACATGTGGACTGGTGGTCTACCTGATGGCTACAGTAACAGTGCTTCTGGGCATGCACTCTGTGTGGTTCCAGGCTCAGATCAAAGGTGCAGCCTGGTACCTGTGCCTGGTGCTGCCCCTCTATCCAGCCCTGGTAATAATGCATCAGATCTCCAGCTCCTACTTGCCAAGGAAGAAAATGGAAATGTGAGTTCCTCCAAACTCTGAATCGAAATGGGACACTTGACTTGGACTTCACTGGCTCCTTTAGTGACCTTCAGGGATCCACTTCAGAAGGGGTAGGGTTTTCGTATGTCTTAGCTGGGGTGGAGGCTGCAGAAATCCAAGCTGCCATTGCTGACAGATGACTCAGTGGGCCAGAACGGGGAAGTGGATGGGGCACAAGTGACAGGTGATTGAGAGCTTGATCCTGAAGCCTCCACTCTTGATGGGAGGGAAGTGTTGGGTGGTGCTGGCAGTCATTTCTTGCTTGCATGCCTAATGAAAAATTGGATTCTTGTAACTTATGAGTGGCAGCAGCTCTTTGGGTCACTTTGAGAAATCAGTGTAGTGGAGAGAGCCAATGTACTTTTTTTATGGGTATGGTCCTTATAGGCTCTGTTGTGCAACCTTATGTGAGTCCAGTGTCTCAGGGACTCAGTTTCCTCATCTGTGTAATGGGTGATTGTTTCTAAACAATCTCTCCTAGCATTCATTGTCTGTCAAGTTGATGTCACAGAGCATCTTCCCAGCTCTGAACCATGGCTGGACCACTCATCAGACTCAGGGTGTAATTCTTACATTCATTGTCTCCTTACCCCTCTAGAGGGACCAATGTAGTCTCCTGGCTTTCCAAGAACCTGTGCTGATTTGGCCCCTGCACCAGGGGACAAAGCATCAGGGGCTGTGGAGAGAAGGGGCCCAGGGAAAGTCTCCAGAATACCAAGACAGTAAGGGCACTAAAGCCACCTTAAACTTTTGGAGGAGCAGAAAGGCATTGGCTTAACCAGGCCTTGGCTCCTGGCTGGGTGTCTAAGCCCAGCTAAGAACTTCCTTCAGCTAATCTTGGGATCTGGGCTTGGGACTGCAAGACGTCCATTCTCAAGTGGCAGAGCAGTCCTGAGCATCTCGTGTTTTGCCCTTCTTAGGGCTTGGGTCCTTGCCTTAGCACATAGCTTCCTGGAGCTATTCCAAAGCTTTTAGAACAAAGTAAGAGCCAAGGAAATGGGGCAGGGCACTTCTGATCTAGAGAAAACAGTCTCCCTGGTTCTCCTTCTCTCCTCATCAGCTAAGTTTCCCTTCAGTGTCATCTCTTGCCAGCTCTTTGGCCCAAGAGGTGGCTGAATTTGGTGCCAGCTGGCAAATGAGGGCTGGGCTTTCTTCCCTGCAGAGACCCCTCTCGTTCCAGACTGAAAGTAGTTCCTCAGACTGCCCTCATCCCTCGTTGGTGACAGCTGGATGTTACATTGGTTAACTGTGGTCTGGCTCATTCAGGGAGTTGGGACCTCCATTGTGGTGGTTGGTGGTGGTTTAGTTGCTAAGTTGTGTCTGACTCTTGCGATCCCATGGACTGTATGCTGCCAGGCTCCTCTGTCCATTGGATTGGGACCTCCATAGATCATGGCAAAAACTGAGAATGGCCGAGCCTGGAAAGCAGCATTGAGGCAGGTAGAGAGAGCTCAGTGGGGACTCTGGGAGACCTGTGGAGTAGGACCTAGAATTTGAGGTCCCAGGAGCAGGGGGAGGTGTTCCCAGATAGCAATAGTTTGTCTATCCCAGGCCTTTAGAAGATTCCAGACCTCCTCCCTGGGTGACTCAGCAGCAGGGAGGTCGGTATGATTCGACAGGACAGGCATGAGAATGGCAGGGGCAGAAGGGTCCTCAGAGCAGACTGTGCTGGGTCAGATGGCATCTCCTAGAAGCACCCCAGACCCTGAGCATCTCAAGGGGACCCCTGCTGGTTACTCCTGTCTCTTTCATTGCCCTTTTCCCGCTTTCCAGCTCTCCACTATGGTTGACCTTGGGAGAGATGGCTACTGGGGCTGCATGGAGGAGATTGTCACCTCGGGTCATTCTGGCCAGGGAGTCCCTCTCTGCTGGCCTGTACAGTCAGTGCTGGGGGTCTCGTTCTGTCTCCAGCAGGGTAGGAAGGCCGGGTGAGCTTGCTCGGGGAGCCAAGCAGGCAACACCAGAGAGCCCGAGCCTGCCTGAGGTGTTGCCTCCTCCCAGGTGGTGCGGGGGATGGTGGGCGGGCAGGCGGGCTGACAGCCGGCAGTTTGCGTGGGCAGTGCCAGCTGATGTCTATTCCCAGCCCTGAGAGGAAGGGGGAAGTCATTTATATTCTGCAGGAGGAAGGGGTCCCAGCTGTCACTTCTCTGACCGGTAGGCCCCAGCTGGGGGTGGGCAGGGGCACAGGGCAGAGACGGGGGCACAGGTGGTCTCCGCTTGCTTAGCCAGTCTGATTGCAGTATTGGGAGGAGGTCACCAGGAGGAGTCCTTCTTCCCAGCTGGCCAGATTGTGGAGGGACTTCCCTCCCCTCTGCTCCTTGCTCCTTCCATCACCACCTGCCCTCCCATCCCAGGGCAGCAGCTGGACAGCCATTAGACCTCAGTGCCAGGGCACTCTTCCTCCAGCTGGTATCTCAGTAGCTGGTGGCTGCATATGCCTCCTGCTTGTGTTTCCTCCCCCTGCACCCTCTGTCCCCCCGCCACCATCCAGTGTCTCCCCATCTGGGGTATTATCTGGGCTCCTCAGAAATGAAGCAGAAGTCTTGAAGGAGAAACAAACGGCTGCCCTTTTGCCCTTGTCTGACTAAGCAAAGCTGCTAGTAGCCAGCCTCTTTTGCCTTTAAAAATAAAAGCCAGGGTGCTCGAGACTTTTTTAAATTTCCGTGTCATTTGCACAAATTTGCATATCAGGCTCACTGAGTCCTGATTCCAAATATGATTACATTCAAACTCAACCTTGAGGACATTAGAAATATAGATGGTTTTTGTATCCAAATCCAGAATGGTAATAAGATTACCATTCTGGATTCAGATGCCACACCCAAGCCCCCATCTTTCCCTTGGCCACCCTTCCCCTCCATACTCCACTCCCCCACCCCCACTGGGGGTGGTGTTGAATGGCAGGAGCTCTGTGTGGGGAAGTCTCCCAGCCTCACCTTCTGGGCTTTTCAGCTGCATTAACGGTATCTCTTGCCAGCCTGTGCCACCTCCTGGCCCCACCCTCTCACAGGGCAGACTACCCCTCCCCACTCTGTGACACTAGCCTGTCCTCCCCCCCGACCCCCACCACACCAGGCACGGCTGCCATGGGTCTTGCTTTTAAAACCTCACTGTCACTGATCCGGGCATTCTCCCAGAGCCAGCTGGCTACTATGCCAAGGCCTGCTCAGAGTTAATAATAATCATTAGCTGAACAGGGCTGGGGCCTTTCAGCTCCAGATCTCCAAGCACTTGCAGACTGAGTCAGCCAGCCCTCACCTTCCCCCTCTTCCTGGGCTGCAGAGGGAGGAGGGGTCAGAAGCCTTACCTCCCAGCCATGCTTTGAGCCTGCCTTCCTCCTGGAAGCATCCCTGGGCATCGTCTGAGTAAACCAGTCAGGTCTTTTCACCTGACAAAAGGACACAGTGCATGCTTCGCTGACTCTGGGAGTGGCATTGATGGTCATTAGCCTTGAATCTCTAGTACTCCTGCCTAGCCTTCTGTTGACCTGTCTCAGCCTCCAGAGGACACCTCTGACTCCCTCAGCATTTCTGAGGACTCTCTGCAGGCTTAGGGAGCAGGGAGGCTCCTGGTTTAGTGCTCGCGCTGCCCCTGCCTTGGTTGGCATAAAAAGCCTATGTATCATGAAGTGAAAAGCACATCGATCCGGGAGCTAGGAACCTTGCAGTCTGGGTTTACCCAGCCCCTGACACTGGTGTGGCCACAGGCAAATCACTTACCACATGACCTGTCTCACAGGGATGTTGTGAACGCTAGATGACAGAATGCATTGTAACAGGCATTGGGATGTTCAAAGTAGTAAACACATGTAAACAGGCGGCTTATGATGTTCCTGTCCTTATCTCTTCTCAGCCTGGCTTGGGTTTTATACTTCTTTTAGGGAGATAATAAATAGTTATGGATAATGATGCTTAGGGGATCCAAGTCTCAGAGAGGTTGTGTTGCTGGCCACCATCAGAGAACACAGACATTTCCTCCTGGATGCAAGGTCAGGAGTGCTATGGAAGCTATGACTCTAGTGAAGCTTGTCCTAAGTTGCTGCCAGCTGATGTGTTCAAGTCATGGGGCTGATTGCAGATCTGGAGTCATTCCAGTTATGCCCCAGGTCCAGCCTGGAGCTCCTGGTTGCAAGTCTACCTAAGTTTCTCCTGGCTGATCCTGCTCTTCCCAGGGAAAGGTGGAGCAGACAGGCCAGGAAGGGAGGAGCAGCAGCGGACCCACACTGCCACACCAGCTCTCTGGTTTCCCCCGGAGCCACAGGCTGCCTCAGGCCCTCACCCAGGGTGGAGGTGGGAAGCTGCGAGGCACAGCCCCTGGCTTGTTCACAGCTTTGTTTCTCCTTCCTTGTTTCAGGCTCTTGGAGTAGGATCACTGTCCTTTCCTCCTCAAAGGACATTATTGGAATTAACACACACACAAGCACATGCACCATGAAAGCAGTTATGTTTAACTTGAGGATATTTTCCATTCCATTGGTTTGAGAACAGTCAGCAGTCTTCCTAGAGTGGACCCAGAGAGGCAGGCACCATAGTAGCATGGAAAGTGAAAGTGAAGTCGCTCAGTTGTGTCTGACTCTTTGCGACCCTATGGACTGTAGCCTACCAGGCTCCTCTGTCCATGGGATTTTCCAGGCAATAGTACTGGAGTGGATTGCCAGTAGCATGGAGGCTTCAGTATTTTTTAATCTTGGGTGTTTTTCCTCCCCTATCCTGGGATCCAGGAATGAAACACTGATCAGGCATTGTGGTCACGGCCTCAACAACTGTCACCAGTGTAGACACAGGGAAGACACAACTGAAAGGCAGGACAGTGCCCCAGAACTGCTCCGGAGGGTGATTTAACGTAGATGGTCTCCAGCTCAGCTTAAAGCAGGCAGATTCCTTCCAGTAAGACAGCCTTCTCCCTACCCACCCACTCACCCAGAAGCCTTGACTAACTCACCAGTGTGCAGGGAATAAGTCCCAGTTTTAAACCTACCTGCTTCTATCAGAGTTTCCTAGATTTTGTAAAACCTCTTTTGAAAGCATTTTAAGTAGCTACTTCAGGTGATTCTATCCTCTGGTATCAGAGGATTCAACTCTGTCTCACTGAGTATTCATGAGGCCCCCCGGCACCCTTGTCTTTCAGGCAGATCCCCCTTTATCTCTCAGTGCTTTCTAAGGATTCCCAGGACTGGGCTAGACTTTTCTGCTGAGGTCCACACCTAAAGCAAACTATGGCCAAGGGAAGGAGCAGTGGGAGGTGAAGGAAAAGCAGGATGAAGTTCTATCCAGCTGCGGCGCTCCGTGTGTGTTTGCAGACACATATGCATACAAGCCTCCAACTCTGGGGTCAGTGACTCTTACTTTAAGTATGCTAGTGCTGTAGGGCACCTAGAAGTCCTTGCAGGGTCCTATCTGTGTCCTAAAGGTTGGTTCTCTCCACACCCGCTGTGATTCTGGGACTGTAACCAGGCTGATGTCAACTGGAAGGCCTCAGAGCAGGTCTAAGTATCTTCACCACTTGATGTTTTCCACACAACAGGCTATATGCCTGATGATGGGGCCTGATGTGGCAGCTGCTTTAGCTTTCCTCTCTCAGCCCTGGGGAGAGGAAGCATCCAGCGTAGGCTCCCTGTAGCCAGACCAAACAAGCTGACCATACCACTGAATGGTCCTGAGTCTTTTCTGCAGTGTGGGTGGGGCAAGTGAAGCTCCTCCAGTGATTGCTTCAGGGACAAGATAAGGGGTCCAAGAGTTACAACTGCAGAAAGGGAAGGAGTTGAGAGATCAGATGGGAGAGACACCAGGCTGGGCAATCCACCGAACTCTCATTTTCTGTTCTAAAAGATAACCATCGAATTTACCTTTTCTATTCTCCCGCAGTGCCACCTAAGAGGAGCTAGGGGAAGAGCCGCAAGACATGACAGACCATCTTGGCCAGAATTTATGGAACTTCTTGGGGACTGGCAGGGGGATGGGGAGGGTTGAAGAGATGTAGCCTTGGGATGATGGAGAAAGGAGTATCAAAACTCCCTAGGCGCAGAGACAGGGCTTGACACAGGCCAAAACAGAGGGGAGAATTTTCAGTGGTCTTCTTCCCGAGACCTGTTCTCTTTACCAGCTCGTCCTCTTGGCTAAACTCAGCCATAGCAAAAACTGCTTTGAAAAAATTTAAAAAATACCAAATATGTGTAGACTTGGGGTGGGGGGGCGGGCAGCCTGGCGTCAACATCTGTCATTTCATCGACTGCCAGGGTTGATATGTCCTGTGTGACTGGCTGTGAGGTGTCTCCATCCCTCACTCTTTAGTTGTTCCCTCATGAAAAGAAAAAGTCAACTTTCCAGACAGAAGAGGACCACCTTTCAGTCAAGATTTTAGCAGTTGTAATAAATGAGGTAATTATTCAAGTTCTGATTCTTTATTTTTTTCAGCTGCACTGCACGGCTTGCGGGATCTTAGTTTCCCACCCAGGGACTGAACCCAGGCAGGCCCTGGGCAGTGAAAATGCCAAGTCCTAACCACTGGACAGCCAAGGAATTCCCCCAATTTTGATTCTTTTCATTTCTTTTTTTGTTATACCATTTCCCCTCCCTTTGGGGAATCTACCATGACAGTCCCCTTCC
This sequence comes from Capra hircus, assembly GCF_001704415.2. NCBI lineage: Eukaryota > Metazoa > Chordata > Mammalia > Artiodactyla > Bovidae > Capra > Capra hircus. The sequence continues at coordinate 86,590,689 of NC_030810.1, forward strand.
AGAAGTACCAAGAGAGTAGCCAAAGAAACTGCCTATTCTTAGTTCAGTAGAATCTGGGCCAATTTCTGATAGGCTGTCTTCCGTACCAAGAAAGCGGGGACTGCATTTCTCTGTTCAGTGCAATGCTAGGACACATTACATTGTCAATGAATACCACCTGCCCATTAGATTAATATACTCTAAGCCAAACTAAGATGGTTACCACTCACAACACGAACATATATTGGTAATAATCAAAATACTGTGGACCCAAGCTGCTCACCATCATTTCTTTTAACCCAGTTCAAATATTTTCCACGGTACAGTTTGTAGGCTTGATCCAGACTTTCAAGAGGGCTCTTCAGGGAGACAACCCTCCTCCCCAGGGATCCAGAAAGCCTTCATTATCTACAGGCTCTAGCCCCAAGTCATGGAATTTCTAGACTCCTGCTAACGTGTCAATGACATTTCTTTTGAGAACATTGGGTTGGCAAATTTGTCCGCAGGCCAAAACCAACTTGCTGCCTGGTTTTTTGTGGTATGTGAGCCAGTAAGAGTTTTTGCATTTATATATGGTTGGAAAAAACTCTCAAATACGTGTTACAATGATATGAAAATCACATTTCAATGTCCATAAATAAAGTTTACTGGAACAGAGCCGCCGTCTGTCTGTGCACTTTCTATACCTTTCTGCCACAACGGCATCACTGAGGAGCTGTAACAGAGGCTATACGGGCTGCAAAGTCTAACATGTTTCCTGTCTGGCCCCTCACAGAAAAGGCTGGCTGACCCCTGGTCTATCTTCACGCCTCGATGTGGACTCTACCCATGCTCTCACAACAGCATTTAACTACTCTTCCCCTAGACAGGTTGCACCCTTCTGAGGTGCTGTGAACCCTCCCCACAGGCTGAAAAGATAAACCAGTCACAGACTACGCCAGAACAGAGACTCAAGCCAGGTTTTAATGATCATTGTCTAGTTTTCAGAGCCCAGAGGCTCCAAGGTTTGCCAGCCTGGGAGCACACAAGTGGAAGGACTAGGATCTTGGACATGGGGAGGCCTGCTCACTTCGCCAGCAGGGCTACAAGGAAGTACAGAGGTAAGGACACATGGAGAACTGGAATCAGTCGCCTTCACTCTCCCCAGCTGGGGTCTCCCCACTCCTGGCTCCCTCTTAGGAGCCTCATAAATACAGGGAAAGAAAGAAGATCACAATCACACAGACAGATTGCACAGCCCTGACATCCTCTTGTCTCCAGGGACTCCTGCTTCCTGGGAGACATGTCTGGCTGACTGATGGGGGTGGGGGTGATCGCTCGACCTTGTCTTATAACCAGACCTGGCAGTTTCCTACATAGGGTTCCAGTGAGCTTACATCTGCTGAGTACCCAATCCCTCAAGTAGAAAGCTACCTTTGGGTTCTAGTCACTGAAACCATGGGAAGAGGCCAATCAGTTCAGTCTCTTGGTGGGGAAGCCAGGAACACCTACCAGGCTCTCAAACTGGTAGGTCCTGGCTAACCTAGTGGATACAGTGGGGAGACTAAGAGCCTCATGCCCTAAACTGGGTAGGACTTAGGAGGAAAACGGCCTTCCTAGTCCTTGGGAACTCAGGATGTCCAGAGGACCTACTTCATCTGACATCCACTTGAAAGATTTTCAGAGCCCTAGATGATGGGAGGGGAAGATGCTGCCTGGAGGTGAGATTTTCTCTGATAAGTCTGAGGAGGGGATCCTGGTTCCTATAGCTTCAGTGTCAGAATCTTTAGAAGTCTCTGGAATATGACCACACAATTTTTCCCTCCTGCGTCTAGCTTACTAGGGCAGTTAACATAGGAAGAGCAACTTACAGCTGCTTGGTCCCCTGCCAGTGTTCTTCTGGATCTGTCACTGACCTAGTTTTACATTTATTTCTGACATACCATTACTCTAAGGAAGGTTTCTGAGGAGTCTGAAGAGCCAGCTTGCTCCTCATCAACCCTTCTCTCAAGGTCTTCAACCTGCAGCTCTCCTAACTCTGGGCTTTACAGAGTGCCACAGAGATGTGGGGTGAAGATTTAGGCAATTCAGAAATCGAAAGTACAAAAGTTTGTATCTGCAGAGCCTGGCATGGTCACAGTCTCCTACAGGGCAAGAAAATCATGTGCATGAAGTGCACGTAAGTAGAAACCACTCCGGAAGTGGACATTAGTGGGGACTGAAGAATCATCCTGATGGAAGTCAAGGTGCTGGGGTGCATGCAGACCTATAAGCATGCATCCTTATGAGCATGCAAGTACTTGAGGGAAACGCTGCACCTCTCTCGACAAAGCTAGGTTACTAATAAAGGATGGACAGCGGTCTGGACATCCCAGCAACAGACAAGGGGAAGATGTTGAGTTCCAGTCCCCACCTCGGATCTTAACAGGCAGTGGGAGTTAGGACCTCCTAGCAAGCAGCCTTCACCCACAGGTAAATGACACTTCTTGGAACCTAAATAGCAGATTGGAAAACTGGAAGAGCTGGAGAACTTCCAAGGACAGGGGACTTGGTGGGAGAGAGGGGACAGACTGAAAAGACCAACGTCGGAGAACATTTTTACCTTTGCCCTTCATGTCCCCTTGCCAAAGCTCAGAGCCACCAACCCCCAGGGCCTGCAGTAGAGTCAAAGGAAGTGGCCACCTCTATGCTCAAAGTATTCCGCCACTTTGATGGAATGGAATGTTGGGCCTGTTCTTAAGTTCCTCTGGTCTGACAACTGTGCACACCTCTGGCTGAGAGGGTCTCCTGAAAGTTTAGTGCCACTGACTGTCTCTGTTACAAGACTGTATGGAACCTTGCGGAGAGGGAAGAACTCTAAGTCACCCTCCGAACCGCCATTCCTCTGTGGCAGGGACCACTTGATTCCAGCCCCGCAGATGAATCCCATGCTCCAGCTCTGCAGCAGGGGTGAGATCTCTAAGAGAGAAGCAAGGCGGCTTTGTCAGCACAAAGGAGATGTCTGCCTGGTCCCCTCCACCCCTGAGCCCAAGCTAAGCCAGCTGGGGCCAGACTTCTTGGACTCCTTCTTTTGCAGAGCAGCATATTAGGGAACACTCAGAATTCTACCTGAGCCTATCAGGAGAGCAAATGAAGGGATGGCATACACAGAAAATCAGGTAGAGTCCGCTGGATGCTACGTAACAGTGGCTGGTTTACTGTCCACCTCCTCGTGCAGAGAGGCCCTCATCCCATGTCTGTGGCAGGCATCCACAGACACTCTGCTTCCAGCACCCCACACCCTGACCCGGCACATGGGTGCTGGGAATCAGATGCTAACCAAGAGTTTCACCAACTGATTCCAATCTGGAGTTTATCCCCCATCTACAGGTTTTGTGCTGGCATCTATACTGTCACAGGGACCCCTTGGTTCAATGCTGTACCCCTCTGCGCCATTGGTCACAGGACAAGACAGATACAGCATCTCACATTGTTGCCATATCTGACAGGCAACAGGCCAAGCTCCTGCAAAGACCCATGCACCCAGTGCTTCTCTGGAAAGAGGAAGGTGTTCCTGGGAAGTCTTACAACAGCTTTGGGGAATGTTATTGAGGTCCCAGCCTTTTCCTGACTTCTTTTCCCAAAGGTTTCCCATCTCCCCAGCTGTGACGCGTGGCTTCCTGGCCAAGGAGGACAATCTAGCTCTTCCCTAATGTGGCTCCTGTGGAAGCTCCCCCCGGTACACACAACAGCACAGGTGTGGGTGGGCAGAGAAAGGAAAAAAGTGACTTTTTCCCAAATGATTTTCTCTGAAGGAGCTAGGGATGACTTCAAGAAAGTTTAGGGGATCTGCTCTTTCACCCCTTTCCTCATTCCCACCAGCAGACACCCTCTTCTTCCACCACCTTGAGAACTGTCAGGGCTCTGGGAAGGGGTGTCGTATTTGCCTGAGGATTAGTATATCCACGTTTGAAAATCATGGCAGCCACACCCTGCTTGGGGTCTTGCCTGCTGTTGTACCTGTGGCCAATTCCCTTGAGTTCGAGGGGAACCCACTCCCTTGGGCAGCTAGCCCTCTCTTCCACCCCCTCACATCCTTCACGGGCGCATTACCTCTCCTGGGGCAGAATCTCCCCACCAACCCATTCTGCTCACACCACAATGGGCGTATCAGAGAAGACCGAGCTGACCGATTCCGGATCCGACATCCTCCGCTGGCCCTTGCCTGTCGCCTCAGGCACTGGCAGGGTGTTGCCCGGCTTGAGCTTGCCGTTTTGACCCTGCGCAGGTCCAGCAGGTTCCAGGAAGGCCACCCGCCGGTCAAAACCATCATCCTTGTCCCCGCCAGCCATAGGGTCGTGGTTGGGTGTGGTACTAAGCATGGAAGAACTGAGGCTGTCTGCCTGATGGCTGGAAGGTTTCTCAACACCCCGGCACCAGCAACGGCACGGGGTGAGGTACAGGTATATGAGGACCAGGACTACACTGAGGATACAGCCCACAAGAGTGGTATAGGCTGTGTTGAGGGTGTCGTGGTGTCCGTGCAAGGTGAAATTGTACACTTTCAACTCCACAGACAGGGTCTCATTGAAAGCCTCCCCCATGGCATAGCAGGTATACACACCCCCATGCTCAATCTGCACCCGGTGGAAATGAAGACTGCCATCTTTGTACACGGTCACCGTGCTGTTGGCCACCTCATCCAGCACTCGCTCATTGCTGGGTGTCACCCACACCTTGGTCATCCCCTGCAGCTTGGTGTCACACTTGATGGTCAAGGAGTCACCCAGGTGGGCCTCCCAGGCATGCTCCTTGTACTCGCTGCAATTGAGGAAACTCAGGTTGAAGACATTGTGCAGTTTCTTGGAGCTCATGCAGTACAGGTCCTCCTGAAAGTCCATCACAGAGCTCAGCTGCCGATACTGCCAGTGGGAAAAGAGCTGGTAGAGCTCGCAGTCGCAGTGCAGGGGGTTGTTGTGTAGGTACAGCCCATTCTTGATCCAGGCGGGCAGCTTCTGCAGGTCAGGCAATGGTAAGTTCTTCAGCTTGTTGGAGGAAAGGTCCAGGAGCGTTAGTTTGGGGAGCTTGGCTCCTTCCTTGACCAGTTCCAGAGGGAAGCGGGAGATCTGGTTCTGACTCAAGTAGAGTTTCTGCAGCTGGGTCATGTCGTCGAAGGCGCAGCGGTCCACTGCCATAATGTGGTTATTGTAGAGCAGCAGCACCTCCAGGACCTGCAGTTCGCTGAACAGGAACTCATCCAGCGTCCGCAGCTGGTTGGAGGAGAGGTCCAGGTAGCGCAGGTTGGGAACCGGGGAAAAGGCCTCAGAGGAGATGAAATTCAGGTGGTTGTGGCTCAGCAGCAGGGAGTGCAGGTGGGTCAGGCGCGTGGGGGTCCACTCGGCCCGCAGACGGCTCAGGTTGTTGTGGCTGAGGTCCAGGAGGGCCGTGTAGCTGGGCAGGGAGTGGGGCACGTTGGGCAGCTGCTGCTTGGAGCAGCTGAGGATGTTGCTGGCGCACAGGCAGGCGGCAGGACAGCTCGCCACTGGCCGGCCAGCTCTGGCCACCTCAAAGACGAGCAGGAGCAGGGACAGCAGCAGGAGCCAGGGGCCTCGCAGGTCTCCTTGGGGTTGCATAGTGTCACTGCGGAGGGCGAGGAAGGCCGCAAGGAAGACCTGGTAGGAAATCACCCGGGCATGTTCTGGTGGGGTAAGGAAGGGTCACTTTCACTACAGGCTTAAGAGAGAGTATAGGTTTGTGGTCACCAGGATCTCTGGAGGGAAGGACCCAGTCTCCCTCCTTCTGCTCTCCTCCCCCCTACCCACCCCTCACCACCCCTCGTAGGGCTAGAAGAGAAAGGAAGCGACGCTGAGTTGTTCCCAGGTACCTTGGGGGCTCAAAATACTGGGACCGAGGAGGAGGTGAGCACAAGGGCCTACCAGGCTGGGGTAACAGGAGTGGAAGCCCGGGATCTCCCGGGATGTCAGGGGCTGCTGGGGTCACAGGGGTTGCAAGGCCCAGGTCTGGAGGCGGAGTCAGCAGAGCCTTTGGGGAGGAGCTGAAGGAAGGTCGACCCCGCACAGGCTGGGCAGGGGGAGTCCTAACCTGGCTGAAGGGGCCTGTTGAGGGGGCCTCCCCACCGCTACCCCGGGACCTCTGATCACTGCACCTGCTCGGCGAGGACGTGTCTCAGCCCATGGCGGGTCCGGGAGCTCCGTCGCGGCCTCCCCCAGCAGCGCCTCACCGGCTGGCCTGCCGCGGCGCCCGCCTTACGCAGGGGCCCGCTCCCGGTCACATCGCCTCCCAGGGACGCGCCGGGCTCCGCTCCGCTCCCCCAGCGCGGCGCCGTCGGAGCCCCCAGATCAAGGCCGCCGTCTCCGGATCCGCGGGGCAGGCGCGCAGCGGTGCGGGGAGCTGGAGACGCAGCGATCAGAACGCAGGGAGCGGCGTGGGGGCAGCGAGCACCGCGCGCGCGCCCGTCGCAACCGCCGAGCTCCGGGGCGCGTGCGCGCGGCGGGGGCGGGGCGCACGTGCGTGTGTTTGTGTCGGAGCTGGATGGGCGGCCGCGCGCTGCTCGTTCAGTCTTAGAACAGGTGCCGACCTGGAGAAGGAAACTGTCTGGCCCCTTAGTTTTCCTGTTACTTCTTCCACCTTTTTCCATCCTCTTCATCCCCCCAACCCCCACCCTTCTACTTACCAAACCGCTCTCACGAAAAGTAGGTCTAACTGAAGTGAATTCGCTGCAGTTGACTCCAGGACGAGACGCGTCACATGTCTTCTAATATTACAAATTAGAAAAATCTGGCTCAGCTCCCAGCTGTCAATGTTGGCAGGAAATTCATTAGTCACGTTCCCCAGGTACTCCCTCCACTCTCGCTAGGGTTGTGAAGTTCCAGTGTTGTAGTCACGCGTTCCAGGAAACAAACTCACTCAGAAGGACAATGCAGATAGTGGAGTGCAGTTTATTACACCAATGGGCCCAAGGCAGAGTCTCCTCTTAGCTAAGGACCCCGACCAGCATTTGTGAAAATCTTTTATACCCTATGTGTACGTGTCGGAACCCACCACCCCAAATTCCTTGAGACTTACATAAAGCAAGGAAAATACAATCCCAATAACCCATCATTCACATGCTATGTGCTCATGTGCTCAAACAGTCAAACAATTAGCCAATAATCGATAAACCTGAGGTTACACTCGGATAGATACAGAAAAATTTATGGCCTGTCTGGAGGAAGGGGTGATTAGTGTATGTTTTCTCTTGGGCGATGTCTAACCTAGATACGATCTTCAAGGTTCTCCTGTCTGGAGGGGGTCTTATCCTTCTGTTGTTGTTTTCATAGGCACTAAAGTTCAGAGTTCAGGCACTAAAGTTCAGGCACAGAGGTTCAGAGTCCATTGGAAAGGTGGCCGAGCACAATCAGCATGAACAGGCCTAAGATGGAGTCTAGGCCCTATAAATTCCTCTTCACCAACATTTTGGGGAAAGATTTGGAGAAGGGCCTTTTTCTTAAGACTTGATGCCATGACCCATGGGGTACCCCTTAAAGGGTACAGCTCTACAACCTACAAGCTGGTTGGGCAGGAGTAGGGGTACACCCTGTGAAGCAATCTTTCACTCTCTGTCACACACACACACACACACACGCACGCACACTCACGTACACATACACAACCCGATTTTGTACAAGCCAGGGACAAGTTTCCATTTCTGGAAGCTCAAACATCTTTCCCAGCCTGGGGGAACTCATTCCTCCCTTAGGGCTGGCCACTTGCCGTCTTCCTAAACCAGTATAATTTCTTTCCACTTCCTTCATGGGGCAATTCCAGCATAGTTTCTCTGTTACCTAATCCTCAAAATGAAGGGGGTGAGAGGCTTGTCATCTTTAGGGTAATCCCTGAAACACCAAGAAGCTGTTAACCAGTGTGGGTTTTAGGGTTGGGCATGGGAAGAAGGGCATATAAGCAGAGTCTAGATCTTATAATTAAAACTTTAGCTGTTCTTCAGATGCTAGAACCTAAGGGAGAATTTACCTTTCTGTTCTTTCTAGTTTCTTACAACAGCAAGAGCAAGACTGAAATTAATGTCTCAATACATTAGCCTGCTAAGAGTTTTAAAAAGAAAGAATTTATATCTGTCACATATTTTATCATAAATTTAAGGGAATGTATTATCTCTTCAAGGGGTTATGTTGTTGTTGTTAAGTTGCAAAGTTGTGTCCAACTCTTTGTGATCCCATGGACTGCAGCACACGAGGCTCCTCTGTCCTCCACTGTCTCCCAGAGTTTACTCAAATTCATGTCTGTTGAGTTGATGATGCTATCTAACCAGCTAATCCTCTGCCGTTCCCTTCTCCTTTTGCTTTCAATCTTTCCCAATATCAGGCTTTTTTCCAGTGATTGGGCTCTTTGCGTCAAAGTATTGGACTTCAGTTTCAGCATCAGTCCTTCCAATGGATACTCAGAGCTGATTTCCTTTAGTGTTGACTGGTTTGATTTCCTTACAATCCAAGGGACTCTGAAGAGTCTTCTCCAGTGCCACGATTTGAAAGCATCAATTTCTCGGCTCCCAGCCTTCAAGGGGTATTAGCATGTTAACCCTATGCGCAGTGTGAAAAGGTCTTTCCTATTTATTTCAGGCATCAGTGATAAGACAGGGAAGGTATTGAGGGGGTGGGAAATTTTGAAGTCATATTGTATTAGTTCTTTATTACAGCATAAAAATTACCCCAAAACTTACTGTTTTAATAGAAGAATATACATTTATTGCCTTTCACAATTTCTGTTGGTCAGAGATTCAGGAGTGGCTTGAAAGGCAGTTCTGACTTGGTAGTTGCAGTCAAATGGAGCTACAGTCAATGGGAGGTTTGACTGGGGCTGGAGAATCAACTTCTGCAGAGGCTCAGTTCCATGGCTCACTTGTGTGATGGGCTGGCTCTTGGCCAGAGGCCTTGACTCCCGTCCATAAAGTCTTCTCCATGAAACTGAGTTTCCTCACAGCACGGTAGCTAATTTCCCTGATAGCAAGAGATCCAAGAGAGAACAAGGCAGAAGTCACCAGGACTTAGCTTCCTGAGGCCACACCTGTCACCTCCACTTTGGTCACAAGGATCAGTCCCAATTCATTTTTGCAGGAGACTACACAAAGTATGAATACAGGAAGAGATGATCCTTGGAGGCTGAATATCACATTCATCACCTCTAAAAATCACGTCTATTTTTCAATTTTGAAAAATTTCAAACATACACCAAAGAAAATAGTCCTATGAATGCCCATATACCCATCATCCAGGTTTAATAATCATCAAGGAAATTTCATCATTTTATTTTGTGGAGGTATCCCTGAAAAACTCTTGCTCTTTCCATCCCATTCCCATATCCTGTATGAACTTTCCTAAGACCCAGAATACCAGGCTTTCTCCTTTTCCTGTTCACTATGTTTATGGATGGATGAGAGACAGATACAAAGAAGGTCTTTTATGCTGGACACTGGCCTCAGATGTGGGTGTCTACAGGTTGAAGAGGTCACCATAGATATGGTGGTCAATCCCTTAAAAATTTTTTTTAGGTCATTCAGAAGTAACCTTGCCATTTTCAAATTTTAATGTGCATACAGATCACCTGGGGATATTGTTAAAATGCAGATTCTGAATCCTAGGTTGGGGGTGGGGCCTGAGATTCTGCATTTCTAAAAAGCTAATGACTTTTTGTGATGCAGACACTGCTGATCCACAGGGCACATTTTGAGTACCAAGGATCTGGAGCTATGACGTCCAAGACAGTAGCCACTAGCTACACATGGCTATTTAAATTAATTAAAATTAAATAACATTATAAATAATTTCCTTAGTTGCTCCTTATTAAGTACTTAATGGCCACATTTGGCTAGCTACCCTTCTGAGCATAGTCATGGAAAGTTCCACTGGATGACACTGGTATAAAAATTGACTCATGATAGGTCTGCCACAGGTGCTTTCTAGACCAGAACAAGGGTCTATTAATTCACAACAAAAAGAGGACTTTGGCAGGATAAATAGCAACAGGTTATTTATAGTGGGTGTTTATTTCCTCTTGCCGGAATGCGTCAACCCAATGTTCCTAAGTAAAATTTGAAAGGTTGTTTGGTCAGCTCAGCGTTTGAGCAAAAAAGGTTGGATATGTCTACCAGGTTATGAAACTGGATGAATTGCTTTTCTGCATACTAGAAGTGGTTGGTTTTGTTTTTTTTTTTCTTTTTCAATAACTAGTACTGGGCACTTCAGTCAGAGCTGGTGAAAGACACCTTGTTAAGAAGCTACCTTTTGACTTCTTTCTAGACTCCAGGCAGCTGGCCACTCTTGTTTTAGGACAACACAGTCTAATTTTCTGGGCACACTTAGATGTTTTCTTATATATATATGTCCTTATGGGATTCCCAGGTGTAGTGGATAAAGAACCCACATGCCAATGCAGGAGATGTAAGAGACATGGGTTTGATCCCTGGGTGGGGAAGATCTCCTGGAGGAGGGCATGGCAACCCACTCCAGGATTCTTGCCTGGAGAATCCCATGGGCAGAGGAGCCTGGCAGGCTGCAATCCATAGGATCACAGACTTGAACATGACTGAAGCCACTTAGCGAGCACACATACATATATTCTTATAAAACTTTTAATTTACAATTCTATTTACATATTTGCTTTCCCATTAGACTGTAAGCTCCTTGGGAGCAGGGATTTACCCTTGGTCTGGCTCCTAATAGGCATTAAAACATGTTTGTTGAATTAATTCATTAATTAATAATTGCATTAAATTAGCACATTCATTACATGTTAGTCTCAATGCCTAGTGTAGGGCTGTTGGGCTGCAAGCCTTGTTATTGCCCAGCCTTGAGAGTGAAGAAAGAACCCAGAGACACAGACATCAATGGTTTATTAGATAGGGGAGTCTTACACACCTGAAACAAAATATCTTGGAGCTACACCCGCACTGTGTACGCAGGTGGCAGGCAGGACATGGCATCTATCTTCACTACTCAGGGTAGGCTGCTCAGGAAGCTACCATTTATAGGGGGACTTGACATCAGGGTGGCTTATCAGTTACCAAGGAAATTACCGGCTGGGTCAGGGGCAAACACATAGGCAGTTACCGTTTAAGTGCTATAATTAAGAGTGGCTAGTCATGTGAGTAAAGCAGGGACTGGTTTATATAAAGAGAGCAAGAGAACAGCCACTTTGGGAAACTTCCCCATGGTCCAGTGGCTAAAAATTCACCTTCTCAATACAGGGAACTTGGGTTCAATCCTTGGTCAGGGAACTAAGATCCCACAATTCGTAGGGCAATGAAGACCCAGCACAGCCATAAATAAAGGAAAGAAGAACCCCACACTCGTGTTGAATGGCCTGACCATACAATAGGTAATGGTGAAGCATAACGTTTGGTCTTGGAGAAGTCAGCTGTATACTGGCTCTGTGACCTTCGGTATTTCAGTTTATTTTTACTGAATCTCATTCCATTATCTATAACATGGGAACAATAATAGCACCTGAACTTATTTCATAGGATTATTTGGGAGATCAAATGAGCTAATAGTCGTGAATGTGTTTTATTATTATAAGTATTATCTTTTTAAAAACCTAATTTTCTCCATGAGAGTTAGGAGATCTCCTGGTCTTGATGTCAACATATGTACAGATCAAAACATCAAAGATCAATAAATAAACAAAAGTAAGAAACCCAACCCCCTCCCCACAAAATGTGCAGATCACCTTGCACACCTGTCTGCCCTGTCCCCACGTTCTAGGGTTTTGCCTGTTCAGAGCTTTCACTCATATTTTTAAGCTTTCACTCTCTGGGCAATTTTTTCAATTTAAAAATATTTACAAATTTAAATTTAAAAATTTAGTTTTGAAAATATTCATTTTGTGGAGAACCTCAGCGGTATTGCTGCTGTCAACATGAGCTTTGTCATTCTTAGAGTATCTCCAAAGCGAGGGGGCACCGGGATGAAGCCATTTCTGGGAGGGTTAGCAATAGAGATGAGTGCTTGGCTGAGTATTGCTTAAAGGGTTGAAATTTAAGCCCTTCCCACTTGAGTTGAGCCATTTCATATCTAGCAATTGACCAATGTTTCCGTTTCCAGTTTGTCCCCGAAGGCACTCAATCTGGAGGATTCCTGTTCCTCCCATCTTCAGTCCTAAACTGGCATTCATTTCTCTGATTCTTTTAACTTGCCTTTTAGCATGCTCACCCATTGTTTACTGTCTTTTTATTTAATGTCTTTTTGGACATCTGATATCCAGCTCCCTTTTTGCTGCTCCTTACTCTTTTCCGCCTCCACCCTGTACACCTTCTGGAAACTCTGCTTGGTCTGCAGGGAGTGCAAGGATGTGAATACCCACCAGGGGCAGAAGAGGAATCACTGGTGTGGGTAGAAGGGTGCCATAGACATCTTTCAGTGTCTTGATATCTTCAGTTTTGTCAAAGAATTCTTTTTTATTAAACTTTTTATTTTGTATTGGAGTGTAGCCAACTAGTAATGTGATAGTTTCAGGTGGAGACAAAGGGACTCAGCCATCCATATACATGTATCCATTCTCCCCCAAACTCCCCTCCCATCCTGGCTGCCACATAACATTGAACAGAGTTCCCTGTGCTACACAGTAGGACCTTGTTGGTTATCCATTTAAAATACATCCGTGGATAAAATATATCCGTGGATACATGTCCATCCCAAACTCCCTAACTATCCTTTCCCCTGCATTCTCCCTCCAATTCCCTGCAACCATAAGTTCATTCTTTAAGTCTGTGAGTCTGTTTCTGTTAAGTAAATAAGTTCATCTGTATCATGTCTTTTTAGATTCCATATATAAGGGATGTCATATGCTGTTTCAGCATCTCTGTCTGGCTTACTTCACTCAGTATGACAATCTCTAGGTCCATCCATGTTGCTGCAAATGGCATTATTTCATTCTTTGTGATGACTGAGTAATATTCCACTGTACACATATATTGTCTAATAATTCTAAAGTCATCTTGTTCAATCTGTAGCACTTGCTCTTGGTCAGGGTTATTCTGCTTCCATAGAGGTAATCATTCCTGATGGCTAAATCATAAACACTTTCTTGACTTTTGACATCCACATATGGACATCTCAAAATAGTTCTGCAACAGGTCATCAGATAGATGTGTCTTTGAAATATTGCTGACAAATAAATTCATGGTTCAGAATGTTATTTTAGCCTTTAGCAGTGGGGTTCTCCTACCTCAGTCAGCCTGCAGCTGACCATATATCTCAGAAATGAAAGACATTTGTTCCAAGGCATTATGACAAATAAGACTACTCTGGAGCTCCTCCCTGGAAGTCTGGATAACCAGCTGCTGCTGCTAAGTCGCTTCAGTCGTGTCCGACTCTGTGCGACCCCATAGATGGCAGCCCACCAGGCTGCCCCATCCCTGGGTTTCTCTAGGCAAGAATACTGGAGTGGATTGCCATTTCCTTCTCCAATGCATGAAAGTGAAAAGCGAAAGTCAAGTCGCTTAGTCATGTCCGACTCTTAGCGACCCTATGGACTACAGCCCACCAGGCTCCTCCGTCCATGGGATTTTCCAGGCAAGAGTACTGGAGTGGGGTGTCACAAGAAGGTCCTCCAAAAGGTATTTGATGTTTTTTTTCATTAAGAAGTTTTGTCAAAGTCTGAAAATATTTTCTTTTCATGCACATGCAACACTCTCTTTTGATTTAGAAAGGCTTTACATTTAAAATTAAAATTTAACTAACATGAGACTTCTAAGCTAGTTCACATTGTATGAATTAGTTTTTATTATATGAGGAGTTAATATTCCAGTGTAGGAAGTTGGTATTTTTATGATTTTGTAAAGAATTATAGTTAAACTAAATGATAAACTTGTAGTTAAAGATTTTTTTCCTCTTATCTAAGGCCATTGGGCTAACTCTTTGAATTAATGAAGTGTTTCCCTATAATCATACTTTTTGAGTCTTTACCTATTCATTTGTGTCTGAGTTTTCTACTCTGACCACTTACATTCTACTGTTCTTAGCCTGTTCTCAGGCTAATCACACTGCACCTGGGCTGGTACTAATTTATGAGATGAGAGAAGTTTAGACTACCAGTGCTGGAAGATGCCTTAGCAGTCAAGTTCACAAGCTGGGTCAAGGCAGAACTGAGTTAACCTTGAAAGGGAGTATAACTTTGTCATTAAGACCATAGTGTTTGGAGCGAGGCTCCTCAGGATCAAATCTTGGCTCTGCCACTCACTGGATGACCTGAACCAATTACTTAACCTGTAAAAAGGGCATAAAGTATCTACCTAATGGTGTTGTGTATTTAATAAGCTCATGTGCCTAATAGACGGCTTCCTAGGTGGTGCTAGTGGTAAAGAGCACGCCTGCCAATGCAGGAGATGTAAGAGATGTGGTTTTGATCCCTGGGTTGGGAAGATTCCCTGGAGAAGGGCCGGGCAACCCACTCCAGTATTCTTGCCTGGAGAATCCCATGAACAGAGGAGCCTGGCAGGCTACAGTCCATAGGGGTCACACAGAGTCAGACACGACTGAAGTAATTTGGCATGCATGCTCCTATGGAGTATGTAATGTGTGGTATGCATTCTGTAAATGTGGGGAGGTAAGAATGGTCTGGTGCCCATTATCCTTGTTTAGGGTTCTTTTCAGCGCAGGGTTCTTTAGGGTTCTTTTCTAGGAGTAGTGCAAAGAACTACTGGGGAAAAGCTGTCAAGGTTATGGGTATAGCAGAGTTCCAAGTGTTGATGAATGGGAAGATAGAATTAGGAAGCCACAGTGGAGGCTGAAGGAGGGAGAGGCCCAGGGCCAGTAATAGAGCTGTCAGCTCCTCTTGGTTTCATGAAGGCACACCCCAGATTGGCAGGAAGGGCAAAGTCCTGTTCCCCAGAACAGACAGGAGTTCCTATAAAAACAGGGGCAAAGGAGATCCTGCCATCCTCAGTTTGGGTCAGACCATCACTCGTGTATCAAGCTCAGTTCTGGGCAGCTCATTTACAATCTGGAGCACAGCCAGAGGTAGCTGATAGAGCAGCACAGAGTCCAGTAATCATACAATATCGCATTCTCTCACAAACATCTGTTGAGCCCCTAGGGCAGACCACTTATTATGTGCCTTGGGGTGAGGCTGGGTGGAACAAGATGCAAATATGCTTTATAGAAATAGTTTCTTCCCTCTAGAGCCTGCATGGATTCTATTTAACGAACCTCTATCAATTGCCTATTATGTCCAGGCCTCTGTACAGGTGGTGTGGCCTTTGTGACCCAGTAGAAAGAGCATGGGACTATGTCAAGAGAGCTGGATTCTAATCTCACCCCTGTTGTCAACTATCTATATGACTGTGGATAAGTTACTCTGGGGCTCAGATTTCTCACCAATAAAATGGATATTATGCTTGGTGCATGCTCGGTTGTGTCCAATTATCTGCAACCCCATGGAACTGTGGCTCACCAGGGTCCTCTGTCCATGGAATTTTCCAGGCAAGAATACTGGAGTGGGTTGCCATTTCCTTCTCTAGGGGATCCTCCTGACCCAGGGATTGAACCTGTGTCTCTTGGGTCTCTTGCATCGGCAATTCCAGAGCCCCTTATCCACTAAATCAGAACTTCTATGGGCAGAGTCTGAGAGGCATTTTGATCATCAAGGCAGTTGGGAAAAACTCCCAGGGCAGTGTTCTTCTTGTGAGGGATTTAGACTACCAACATCAGAATCTCCAAGTAACTTGCTTAAAAAATGAATTTCAAGGTCCACCCCAGACTTGCTTAGAAGTTGTGGAGATGGGGGCTTGGGAATCTGTATTTAAGGTAGAGTCAGGTGGTTCTTTGTACCCTACCCAAGTTGAGAATGACTGCTGCTGAGCTGCTTCAGTCATGTCCGACTCTGTGTGACCCCATAGACGGTAGCCCACCAGGCTCCCCCGTCCCTGGGAGTCTCCAGGCAAGAACACTGGAGTGGGTTGCCATTGCCTTCTCCAGAGAATGACTACTATAGGATTTTATAAGGATTTAATGAGAATGTGTGTGAATACTTATTTTGGTAGCTCATATATGAAAGATAGCTTAGCAATGAGGATCTTATACTTTAGAAGGAAGTCGTAATAGTCACTTGTGAAAACAGGAGGGTTGTGTATTAGTCAGAATCTTTGCAACTGCAAAGAAGAGTCACACCTAATAGGTTTCAGGAAGACAGGTTTATTGCAGGACCCCACAGAGGTTTATTGTAACTGGGGAGTTGTCTTATTAGCTGTAGTCACTATGAGCCCAGTGCTTCCAAGGCTTGGAGAATTGAAAAAGTGATTTGAATTGGCAAGAAGAGGCTGGCAACTCCAAAGTCACCCACTTTCTGAGTATCACCAAAGATATTTATTTCCCATGAAGAGCCTCTGAATGAGTCAAATTGCTGCCATCCAACATGGTGCGCCCTTTTGATCACAATTCCTATCAAACTCTTTCCTTCAGCTTCCTGTGTGCCCCACCTATTCATGGTTAACTTCAGTATGTGAATTAATCCCTGTCTAATCATCCGTGGTTAGAGTAGCAGGGCTAGTTTTGCTCAAGATACATAACAACCTGGCAGTCTGCTTTCTTTGGAAAAGTAGGAGGGAAAAAATATTAAAAAGTAGACATATTTGAGAACTCTTGATTTGTCTAGTATACATGTCATGGGGGAGTAAACAAATGAAGCATGGCTCTAAAATTTGGAAATACAGGGATTTCCCAGGGGATCCAGTGGCTTAAGACTCCGTGTTCCCAGGGAACATGCCACACAACTAAAGATTCCTGCATGCTACAACAAAGACCAGGTGCAGCCAAATAAATAAATAAATATTTAAAATAAATAAATAAAATGTGGCAATAGGACTCCTTTGTGGAGCCATGGATCCCCTACCCCTAAGTACACAGGCAGACACACACAGAATTTTACACGTATTTCCTGGGGGCAGTGATCTCATAAGACCTAGACTGAGGACCTCTGTGTTTCTGGGCCTCTAAAGGGAAGAACTGTTCTATAGAAGTGTCATAAGAGCAGATTTACATTCCATGTCCAGAAACAACTTCTGATATTTCAACTGTCCCGTAATGGATCTTTTCCATCTTGAAGTAATGAACTCCTCATCACAGGAAGTGTTAAAGCAGGGGCTGGATGACTGTTTTGCTCAGATGTCCCTTCATTTGTTTGTTCATTCATTCTATTACACATACCCTGATTCACATATAGCAAGAACTCCTGTGAGTGTTTAGGAATAGAAAAGTGAAATACGGAGGTGAAGGCACAAGAAGCCTTGTCTGTTCTCAGGTATCATTGTTTGGTAAAGGAAACTGAGACATCGACGTTCACAATGCATGGGGACAGGTGCTGTAAAATAAAAGCCTGTGTGTAAAGGGCTTATGAGGTCAGAGAAGAGAAGGGAGAAGACTTACGGTGGGTCCTGTGTAGGACCCAAGCTCCTACAGATGACTCCTGAGTTCTCTTCCAATTCTGGGATCCTATGTACTATTTAGGACTAGAGAGTTCCTTGGACTGCAAGGAGATCAAACCAGTCCATCCTAAAGGAAATCAGTCCTGAATATTCATTGGAAGGACCAATGCTGAAGCTGAAGCTCCAATACTTTGGCCACCTGATGTGAAGAACTAACTTATTGGAAAAGATCCTGAAGCTGGGAAAGATTGAAGGCAGGAGGAGAAGGGGACAACAGAGGATGAGATGGTTGGATGGCATCACCAATTCAAAGGACATGAGTTTCAGCAAGCTCCAGGAGTTGGTTGAGGGACAGGGAAGCCTGGCATGCTGCAGTCCATGGGGTCACAAAGAATCGGACATGACTGAGCAACTGAAAAACAACAACAAAAAATGTAGCACTGGGGCCAGTAAATGGTTGGGGAGGGCTTTATGCATGCCCTCCATGCCCTCCATGCCCTGCAGAGGTATGACATACGTAGGAAAAAAAAAAACAAAAAACAATGTATTTGCTATGGAAAGTACAAGTTTTCTGGTTCCCTCACTTCCTGCTGCTCCAATCAAATAGCAGCCTCATAGCCTGCCCGATGCAGAAATTCTGAAACTGCTACTGATTCTAAGCTTGTGTATCTTGCAGTTATCAAGTCATAGGCCTGACCCCTTTCCAGAGGTGGTTGTTTGATGGAGCATCCTCAGTCTACTATTGGGCCCGGAAAAGCAGGGATTGCCTGTGAGAATGAGTTACTGAGGATGAGGAAGGGGCCAGGAGGGAGGGTGGCTGAGCACATCCTCCAACCCTGAGTCATCTCTGTGTTTGTTCCAACAACTCTGAGGCTGAAAGCATTTCCTTCCCTCTAGGTTTTCCTCATTTTCTTTGCCTGCTTCCACAGACAGTACACCCACCCCCCTCCCTCCCACCAAGGTCACCACTCAGCAGGCTTTGATAAATGTCATCTTTTTTTTCTGAAAGTCGCCTTGGAAAAAGGCAATTTGACTGCAGTGAGGCAGAACAGGGAGCTGAACGCCAGCCGCCCTTTATCGACCAGAGCCCAACTCCAGGAACAAAATGAAGTGGAGTGTAGCGCTGCCCGGGGCTCCTGGTGATTCCCAGCTGCCTCTCCCCAGGGGTTTGTTTGCTGTGCAGAGCCCAGCAGCGCCTGGGTCCTGTGGTCAAGGCTCTCCCTCCCTCTTTTCGTCTCCCCAGGCTTTTGTCTTCTGCCACTTGTTTCCTGGCTGGTAACGAAAGGTCCCCGAGAACCCCCACTGCTCTGGGGTGGGAGCCCTCTCTACTGTGCAAGCAGTGGGCTGCTGATTAGAGCAGGGAATAAATAACAGCAAGCTAATTATCTCCTGATTGCGGCTTGCCTCACTAACAAGGCCGGGCTGGAGTGGTGATGCAGTGGTGCTATTCCAAACACGCTTCTGGGTTCAGGGAAATTTCCATGCCTTTCCAGTCTGGAGACTCTTTCCCTTCCTAGATGCTCTGGAGTTTTAACTGGAGATGTTCCCACTCCTGCTTCACCTTGGAATTGAGCGACTCACCCCAGACATGTTTGTGTCAGACCCTGGTGGGTCATGGGTGCTGGCTTCTCATATAAGCAGGGAAAGGCTTTCAGAGAGGCTTGGGGGGTGGCCAAGGTCATGGAGAGATGTGTCCTCAGGGACCACACTCTCCAGCACTTAGTATCCTAATTACATCTGCTGCTCCAACTGCTTGAACTGAGTGGCTCCCATCAGACCTGCAAGCAAAGCAGAAAAGTGCTGAGAGCACTGTTCTGGGCTCTAGTCCTAGCCTTGACTATCTCTGTGACGTTAAACATGCTGCTTAATCACTCAGGTCATCAACTCCCTCTCTATGAAGTGACAGTTAGGCTTTTCTCTATGAAATGAAGGCTAGGCAAACCTTGGAGTTTTGCCCAACTCTGGAAATATGAGTTTGTGAATTACTATAAAATTTAGACTGTGATACTGAGAAAACTCCCAAGGTCTTTCATGTCCACATCTGCAGTCAGAGGTTTCCTTTCCCCTGTATTATCGCATTGTTTCCCACCCACTTGACCTGATCTCTTAGCTCTCTTAGTCTCTAAAACTTGTCTGGAGGGAGAAAGGTGAGGAACATCCTGTTCAAGAAGATACATGTTTTTAGCAGCCTGGACTGTGCTGACACACTGAACCAGTAGCTATCAGCCTATGAATAAGCCAGGATGTAGAAGTGACCAGGAACTGCTGCTGACCTCCTGTGTCAGAGGAGGAAATCAACTTGTCCCCCAGGCCCTTTGGACCATCCCATCGTTGGGCTCTGTTACCACTGCCACACCAACCACAGAGTCTGCTTGCAGGAAAGGGCGGTCACCTTTCATCAGAGACCTCTACAGGGTGAGTAAGTCTCCTGCCAGAGGTCAGGTGTTAGGCAAGCGAGGTGCTTTCATTTGGTGAAGATGAATCCACGGAACAGCAAGTGTGGGCCATGGTTCCCTTGGGAAAGGGGAAGGGCTAAAAGGGGGTCTAGTGTCATGCTTGGGCTAAAAGGAAAATGTTACTTTTCACTTGGTCTGATTGATAGGAAGGGGCTTCCCAGGTGGCTCAGTGGTAAAGAATCCACCTGCCAGTGCAGGAGATGCAGGAAACTTGTGTCTGACCCCTGGGTCAGGAAGATCCCCTGGAGGAAGAAATGGCAACCCACTCCAGTATTCTTGCCTGAAAAACTCCAGAGGAGCCTGGTGGGCTACAGTCCATGGGGTCGCAAAGAGTATGTGAGCACACACACCCACACAGACATACACACACACATGCATAATCTGATAGAAGGAACCCTCAAGCAGGGATCAGAAGGTCACATTCCACATGATACTTTACCACTTCTAAAGGGTAAACATGGGCAATTTGTTTACTTTCTGTATTAGTTAGGGTGAGCTAACTGACCTGACTAATAACCCTGAAGTCTCAGTGGCTTATCACAATACAAATAGACATCAGATTCACATAAGGGTTGAATGCAGATGTTCACTTGATGGCCTCCCACAGGGTGATTCAGGAACCTAGAATTATCCACCTTGTGGCTCTGCTAACTGTTTTAGGCTTTGGAATCCTCTGCTGAATCCTCTGTATTCAGTCAGCAGATGGAGTAGAGGCTGAGAGCCTGCAGAACTGTGTGGAAGGTTTGATGGGTCTAGAAGTGGCTTTCATTCTTCTGCCCACATTCCACTGGCTAGAACTCAGTCATATGACCACACCTGATTGTAAGCAAGACTGAGAAATGTAGCCCAGCTTGCACCCAGGAGGCAAAAGAAATGGTTGGGTAAACAACTAATCTCTAACATACCTTTTTAAAAAGTTTGTTCCTGAACTTACCAGTAGAAGATTCTCTTCTTGGTCATCTTTACAAAGTTAGAATCAATATAAAACAAGAAAACAGATTATGAGAGTTTTAAAAATATAGAATGAAGAATACATACATATTATAATCTGTTTTCAGATTCATCTAGAAATAATTTCCTAAATACCAGCTCCATTAGAAACATTAAAGGTGCTCTGTTATTGGAAGAAATATCTTTAGGTTATGTGATGTGTCTGAATGACTGTAACTGATTTCACTATGTGATGAGGACAAACTTCGATAAATCCAATCCTTAAAAAAAATGACAAGTGCTCTTCCTCTCCTATTTCCCTTTGATATAGATGGAGGATTCAGCCAGCACAGCTGATGTGGTCAGTGAGACTAGGGTCAAAATTTGGCCAGTGCAACCAGAATGTTTGGTGAGGCTGGGGCAGAGAATATGGCCTGTATGGTTAGGAGACTGTTTCCAAGTAGAGGACTTGAGAAAATAATATGTTGAGGATAATGGGAGCCATATTTCTCACGGCTTCTTAGTGAAAGGAGTTATATTTATAGAAAGGAAATAAGCCATCAGAATGGGCATAATTAGTTTGAACCCATGTTTTAAACATAGACACATAGATGTAGGTGTGTGCGTGTGTGTGTACATACATATCTCTGTTTCTGTCTGCTGAGAGGTCCTATAAGCAATGATACCCCAATAGCAGTGAACATACCAATCACTCAGCGCTTTATTTCTAAAGACCATTTTCCACTAAAAAGAACCAAGACTGATCAGCCTAAAAAATTATAGTTGAACCTAGAGCATCTCCTAGTGCTAAGAAAGTATGGAAGTGCTCAAAGAATGATGGAAACAAAAGGATACATAATCTAGATTGAAAGGATACATGCAGCCAAGTCTGGGACAATTTAGGCAACAAAGTTACTAATTTTAGTATTAGTATTCAGTATGGTATCACCTACTCGATGGATATGAGTTTAAGTGAACTCTGGGTGATGGTGATGGACAGGGAGGCTTGGCGTGCTGTGATTCATGGGGTCGCAAAGACTGAGCGACTGAACTGAACTGAACTGATAGTAACCCACCGATTAAAACAGGAATGGATGAGTTAATACAGATACAAATAAATACATGGTGAGAAGGGAAGGCACTAACTTACACTGGAATGCCAATTGATAAAGACAGAAAAGAGAGGAAATTAGAAAATCACCCTTTGGTCATCATCATAGTAATATAGGTAAGAATATGGCTGCTGAAACCTGTGGGTGAAAATTTGATGAGGAACCTGATATTTACATAGTTTCAGCATATCTCCCCACAGATGCTTATTAATCTATAACCACAGTACTTATAACTGTATTTACAGTGGAGAAATTTGGCTGACATGATCCTCACCAACTGATAAAAGTTAGCATGCCTGGGGACTTCCCTGGCCACGGGAACCAAGGTCCAGTGGTTTGGAATCTGCCTTCCAATGCAGGGGACGTGGGTTTGATCCCTGATTGGGGAACTAAGGCCCCAAATGCCATGGGGCAACTAAGCCCGTGCACACTGTAACTAGAGAAGCATGTGGGTCGCAACAAGAGAAGCCCGTAGGCACCTCAACTAGAGAAAAGCTAGTGTGCAGCCAAAAAAAAATAAAAAATAAAAAAAAAGTTAGCATGACTGACACAGAACAAATCAACATTTGCGTCTCTTTGGAGATGAATTGAGAATACAGCATCATTGCTGTAGCATCCCTGATAAAAATGCTTAACCTGAATTCACTCAGGCAGCATCAGCCAAACCCAAACTGAGGGACATTCTACAAAATAATTGGACGGTAGTGTTTGAAAATATCAAGGTCATGAAATATGAAGACAAGGAAAATCCCTTCAACTCTCGGAGACTCAGATAATAGTATGCCTCTCCTAAGAGTGCCATGTGGCTTAAATAGCAATGTATGTGACACTCTTTTTTAAGTCATAAAATATGATACCAAATATAAATCACTAGTAGTATCTTTTCCCCAGAAAACCAAAACTAATAAATGCAAAATTATCCCTTCAGTCCTGACATTTCTCTTAATTCTTCAACCAGTTACCATCACAACATGTTATACCCGGAGAGACTGATCCTTTAATGGACTGTGAGCTGAGAAGGCCCAGCACCTAGGAAGGAAGGACAATTGATGGCAGAGCCATGATTGCTGTGTCCCTGTGTGTGCATGTGTGTGCACGCACTCCCATCCTGGCTGCTTCAATTTTAGGCCTCATCTCTGTGAGCAGATGGACCCTGGGGGGACTGATGAATGCTGTTGTAGATTCATACACATCTGCTGGTGGGGCCGGGGTAGTCCCTTCTAGGAGGAAAGGCCCTTTGCTTCTGTCCCTCCTGACCAAAGTCCTTGTGTACACAATGTTGTGATACAAACCACTGCTGGCAACTTGGGCATCAGGGTCCTAGCGCCACACACCATACAGGCACTGACAGCCGGCAGTGTAGGGTAATGAAAATCATCATTCCTGTGTTCTGAAGCCTCTCACAGACACTCCCCCCACCCCACCCCGTGAGCCTTAAAGCTGCAGCAACCTGTGAGGCAAATGCTCTCTGCATCTTGTCACAGATCAGGAAAATCTGACGCTCAGAGAGACCAAGTCTTGCCCCAGTCCACAGGGCTAATAAATGGCACCCGTGGGATGCCCAGCCAGGACAAGGGCTCTCCTCATCATGGATATTCTGACAGACACTCTGATGGGAGATGGTTCAGCGCTGGTGCCTTTCTGTCCCTTTCCAGGCTCAGGGGGGCTGATTCCTGTGCCCCTGGCTTCTCAGAGCTCTTTTGCCATAAGATCCCCATCTGAGGCACCCTATGCTAGGGTTCCCTCACTAGGCTGTCCGACCACCCCTGTCCCCCTACGTTCTGACTGGAACCATGGGGTTCAGCATCTCAGCTGCTGCTGCTTACGGCCGTCACTCTTCCTTCTGGAGTCAAAGGAGAAGCCGACGAGGACGAGGCCATCCTGCTGATGGCCCCGGGGGGCTGGCCTCTGGAGCTCACTCCTGCGCTCTTCCTGATTCTGACGCCAGTTGCTGTATCATCTTCAAGCCCACATAGACATTTCTTTCCTCACGATGCCAGCAGAAGGAGCAATACTTAACTTCTTCCAGTTCGCTCTATCTCTGTGAATCAGGCAGGAGGAAGTTTGGCAAGGCCAGGCTGCCACCAGACTCCCTCTGCTCTCGGCACCTCCTGCACCCAGACAGACAGATGGATGAACATCAGACACCGCAGTGCCCAGCTGGTCTCTGCTCCATCAGCTCCCTTGGTAGCAGCTGCTCCTGACTGGATAGAGGCTCCAGGAGAAGAAGCTGTTTCTGGCAGCAGTGGTGACCAGCCTGCATTCTGCTTGGTTCTCAGAGGCCTGAGGAAGAGGGTGCACTCTGGGCTTGTTAGGAACCAATTTGTTGGATTTGTCAGGACGTGCTGGATCAGTCAGGGCCTTCCCCGATGGCTCAAGCAGTAAGGAATCCACCTGCAATGTAAGAGATGTAGGAAACATGAGTTCTAGCCCTGTGTGGGGAAGATCCCTTGGTGGAGGAAATGACAACTACTTCAGTATTCTTGGAGAAGGAAATGGCAACCCACTCCAGTATTCTTGCCTGGAGAATCCCATGGACGGAGGAGCTTGGTGGGCTAGTCCATGGGTGGCAAAGAGTCAGACACGACTGAGCAACTTCACTTTCCAGTGTTCTTGCCTGGAGAATTCCATGGAGAGAGGAGCCTGGACCCATGGACAGAGTTACAGCCCGTGGGGTCACAAAAAGCTGGACATGACTGAACAACTGAACACACAGGCGCATTGGATGGGTCAAGCGTGGCCCACTAGGCTTCGGTCTGTGGCTTTGGGAACTTAGAGCCAAGGGTTTGTGGTGGGACAGAACCAACGCTGACCAGCTGGGAGCTGGCAAACTCAGCCTCAGATCTGCCCTAATCAGCTGGGCAAACGGCTTCTGCTCACTGGAATACAGGTTCCTCATCCATAACACGAGGAATGGATAAGGGTCCTCTGTCCTCTGTGCTCATCTAGTCAAACCAGTCCACCAGCTCTGCATGACTGGAGCTGAGCCTAGCAGGAACTCAAGTCTGGAGTTCATGCCTTCTGACTCCCAGGCTCAATTCACTGCTGATTCTGGAAACAGGGCTAGGTTGGGATGTCTGGGGAGCAGAGGGCGTGGCACATCCTGGCCTCTGTTCATGGGATAGGGGAACTGCCCAGGAAGCAGCAACTGGACCCAGGGTGGTGCTCAGCATGGGGGGGGGGGTTGGGGGGGTGGAGGCAGGATGGAGGGAAACCTGGTGGTTCCCACAGTTCTACTGGTAGCCTAAGGACACGTGACTGAAAGTCCCCAGGGCTCTATTAGAACTCGTATACAAGCAGTAGGAAAGGACAGAGAGAACGAAAGCTGAGAGCAGTTGGCCAGGCATAGAGAGCCTAAGGCACGTTAAGCAATTGCTTGGGCTTCCCAGGTGGCGCTAGTGGTAAAGAACCTGCCTGCCAATACAGGAGACTTAAGAGACAAGGGTTCATTCCCTGGGTCAGGAAGATCCCCTGAAGGAGGGCATGGCAACCCACTCCAGTATTCTTGCCTGGAGAATTGCATAGACAGAGGAGCCTGGGGGCGTCCAGCCCATAGCGTCACAAAGAGTCGGACACGACTGAGGCGACTTAGCAGCAGCAGAGTTTGCTTTCTCTCTCTGTAAACTGAGACGTATCGTTTGGGGGATTTTAGAGGTCTTGACACCTTCTAACTCTGTAAGTAAAAAGCCAGTTCACTGAATAAAGCTGAACTCCCCTCTGACAGCGGGCCTCCTCGGGCTCAGGGCGTGTGGGCAGTTTGCCTCCTGTCTTGGGTCCCGCTCAGCTGACCTGCTTGCCTCCCTCCTCCCACCCCAAGGTTTGGAGCATCCCCTCGTATCTCCACCACCCCCCCGCCCCTTCCCCTGCCCCCTGGAAACCAAACCTGGCTCAGCCCGGGGGCAAAGAGAGGTGGGCCCTGGGCCAGCAGAAACAGTTGCCATAGGTGTCATCTTGCCTAGGGGGTGGAGAGAAGCTGGACTTTAAAGGTCCCTTCTGAGCCCAGCGTGGGTAACCTGAAACTCTTTCCTGCCCTTCTCATCCCCAGAAAGAGAATACTCAGGGGGTCCCCGTGGATCAGATCAGGGTCAGGTCAGAGTCTGTCTCTCCTGCCTCCAGGCTGGAAGGAGCTGAGCCTGGTGTGTGAATTTCAAGGAGCTCAGCACACAGACAGGCCACTCCACAGAGAAGAAGCCCGGCCCTGAGTGCAGAAGGAGGCAGCCACGAGGCGCTTCCCCCGCAGACAGACAGGGTATTGATCCTGCTCACACGCCCCCTCTCTCTCTCCACTTCATGGCGCAGCTAATGGCCTGGAAAAAACTGGCCAGCTGTTCCCCAGCTGTGACATAATGAGCTCAGGGACGATCAATGCCTGTTCCGGTCTCTAATTAGGCCAGGGAGCTGGCTGGGGTGAGACTGTGGCCTGTTTCCTGAGGCCACGACTTCCACTCTAGTCCCCAGCTGCTGTCTGCTGGCTGCCACCTGGGCCCATGCATCTGTGTCCAGGAGGAGGTAGCAAGGCCTTTGAGCGGCCCCGGGGAGTCTTCTGACCCAGAGCTCCTTCTCCAGCAGCGAAGAAGGAACTCTGTAACCATGTTAGTGCAGGTGGATAAGCTGGTGGGGAGGACCCAAAGATCCACACCCACAGATTCCTGTCACATCCTCTCTCTGCCTGGGTCTGCCACCCTGTACAGTGGCTTTCAATCCCAATCCTCTAACTCTCTGCCCTGGACCCTTCCCAGCACTGGTCCCGAATGCCCAAGCCTGGGGCTGCAAGGAAGAGGCTGGTAGCAAGTCTGGCTCCTAGCCCAGCCTCCCTCTGCTATTTATACCTTCAGTCCAGGGAGGAATGGATCCGATTCCCAATGTACTCACTGCAGAGGAGGAAGTGAGGGAGGAGAGAGAGAGAAAGGAAAGGTGTACGCTGAGGCAAAGAAACAGAGACGGGGGAGCAGAGGCCCAGGGCAAAGAGGCTCTGAGACTTAGAGAGTTCTGAGAACAGGCTAGGGAGGGCAGAGGAGAGAGGTCGAAGGAGGGAAGCCAAATAAGAGACAAGACTGAGAAATGAGGCCAGCAGGGAAGAAAGAGAAGATGGGACGCAAGAAGCAGGACACACCCTGTACTGGGTAAGGTCAGGCCCCAGGTGTCGGATCAGATGGCCACCAGGGAAGCCAAGGTGCTGGGCAGAGTGTGTCCAGGGGCCTGGTGTGAAATGACTGGAGTCAGAAGACACTGTCTGGGGACAAAGAGGCACAGGGGACAGAGCTGGTCTGGAGGGATGCCGGACGGGCTGCCCACAGAGATGGGTCGGTCAGGCAGGGACCCTCCCCTAGAATCGAGGCTGTGAACTCTGCTTTCTGGGGATGAGGGTGTGGGCTGGAAGCAGGGCAGGGGTCAGAGCAATGTGGGGAGAAGTGGACAAGGCGACTGTCAGGGGATTTGGAGAGCAAAGGCCAAGGGAAGGGGTCTAGGCTTCCTGTAGCCTCCATTTTGGGTCTGTCGAATCTGGCCCTGTGGCTTTCTGGGTAGCCTGGGCCTGGGAGGGGACACTGCTCAGCCAGCGCCAGCCCTCCTACCATTCACACCATCACACACAAACCAATCCAATGGAACCCTTTAGAGGAGTCTTCCTGGGGCCTGGCTGATGCCATTCATCCCCTCCTGGGTCCCTTCCCAGTCTTGGGACTGAATCTTTTTCTGGCTGTAATTCCCAGAGGAATGACCTGGTTGGTGGAGAGTAGAAGTGCCCACTGCTATTTCCTGCATCCACTCCCTTACTCCCAGGCCCTGATTCTCTCAAGCTGCCAGGGCCCTGGAGAAAGAAGCCACTTGACAACAGCAACTAAGACTCAGACTCAAAATCTAGAGCTGCAAAGGACCTTAGAGAGCACCTACAGGTCTAGTCCAACCCTCGTTTGGAGCTGGGGCTCAGAGAAGTGGGGAGAGTAGCCCAAAGTTCACTGCTCACTCATGCGGGTGCAGCCTTTGGACTCTGAAACCAGTGCTCCTTCCAGGATGCTAGCCTGCTACCTCTTCCTACCCACCTCCTAGGAGTAGGAGAGATTTTTCTCTTGGGATCCTTGGCCCGCTTACCTGGCCCTCCATGCATATATTATGGGAGTCTAAAAGGTGAATACTGGGGCCCACAAGACAGCAAGTCCCTCAGGAAGGATGCAGCTGAGGAGGGTTTGGAAGTGAGGCGCCTCTATCTGGAAACAGCAGTTGACTGCAGCTCTGTGATCAACACTGCCCTCTTGTGGCTACTTACTGTCAGGGCAGCCTAGAGGCCCAGAAATGTCGCAAGCAGTTGGTGTCTTCCTTCAGGCCCTTACTTATTCAGGATCGATCCCGCGTTCCTGGGGCTGATTTAGACCCTCCGGAGCTACCCTTCCAGGCTAGGCCATCTGAGAGAACAAGCTTTCACACGTCATTCTCCAATAGGGTCCTCACGTGGGTGGGCCAGGGCTGACAATCCGTCCCCCGCCACCTTGCTCAGAGGGACTACGCACAGGCTGTCTGTCCATCCCTAAGGAGCTCTGGCTCTAGAAGTCTGGCCCTTCCTCGGACGTAAGGGTATGAGAGTTGAATGGGAATGGGGATCATGTTTTTAGTGGGTCAGAAACGGAGCGAGAGGCCTTTGGAGGAAAGAAAAGTGGGAAAGAAGCCTAGAGCTCGTATCCCTGTGCCCAGCTGTGCCCAGCTGTGCCCAGTCTGGAGAAGGAAGGGTCAGGTTACCCTACTTCTCAGTTTGTCCCCAAGGGCTGAGTACGCGTCATTTAGGGGGCACTGTCCCAAAGATGGAGAGCAGGGATGCCCCCTACAGTCCGAGACCAGGCACTGCTGAGAGTACTCTGTGGAACCCAAGCTGGGAAACCCAGCTCAGCTCTTCGTTCTTAAGCCAGAGCCCAAGACCTGGCAGTGAGTGGGCAGCTGGGCAACCTGCCCTGGAATGAACAGCTGGGTGGTCCAGGATGCCCTGTCCCTGCGGATCAGGCTGGGCAGCATCTTACGACACGTAAATCTAGAAGGGAGAGTTTCCAGGCATTTGAGTTACCACTCAGCTCTTCACCTCCCCCACGGAATAGATATGCAGGTCACCTGTGAGAGCCCCACCTGGGAGGCAGGGGCATCATCTGGTCTCTCCAACACTTCATGGCTGATGGCCCCTTCCCTTTGAGTTCACGCTGTCATACGTTCACAGACACTGTCTCCATGATGATCTACGTGTGTTTTTGCACCTCTCTCTAGGCCGGAATGATAAGCAAAACTTCCAGCCTTGAGTTCAACCCCTCACTCTGGAACTTGTGGGTTCAGTAAATACTTCTCAGCTGACTCACTGAAAGCCCGGAGGTGGGGCACATTTGTGGCCCTGTGCTTCCCTGCTCAAAACACTTTCCAGTGCTGCCTTTCCAGTCTGGCTTACCAGGCCTTCACAGTCTAGCCAGTCTACTTCTCTGTTCTCACTTCTTCTCTACACATGGACTATTTTCAAACCGGACAACTTCTCTTGCCTTGGTATTCCATAGCCCTGCCTGTCTGCATGTTTCCCAAGACCTGCTCCTTCCAGCTGAACTACTCTCCTCTCCTCTTTCAGTTGTGTCACTCAGTCATGTCTGGCTCTTTGCGACATCATGGACTGCAGCATGCCAGGCTTCCCTCTCCTTCACTGTCTCCTGGAGTTTGCTCAAACTCATGCCCATTGAGTCAAGGATGCCATCCAACCATCTCATCCTCTGTCGCCTCCTTCTCCTCCTGTCCTCAATCGTTTCCAGCATCAGGATCTTCTCCAATGAGTCAGCTCTTCACATCACGTGGCTAAAATATTGGAGCTTTAGCATCAGTCCTCCCAATGAATACTGAGGGTTGATTTCCTTTAGGATTGACTGATTTGATCTCCTTGCTGTCCAAGGGACTCTCAAGAGTCTTCTCTCAGCACTGCTGTTCAACAGCATCAATTCTTCGATTTACTTGGAGTTTAAATCCTACTCCTCCTTTAAGACCCCTGCCACTTCCTTCAGGAAGCCTTCCCAGATTTCCTGAGTGAGTGGGTTCACTTTTTCCTTTGAACCTCCACAGCATTTTGATTCTCCTTTGAAGGTGATAACCTGCTTCATCTCCATTCTGGATTGTATGCACCAAGAGGGCGATGTTTGTATTTGTTTCACCTTTGTACCCTCTCTCTTACCTCCTAAACAGAGCTTTGCATATAGAAGGTGATCAAGAAATATTTCATGAATTGAGTAACATGAAGCCTGTAGTTCTGGCTGCTGGGAGTTGCAAGAGGTGAGAATGGGATTCTCCAAGGCTTTAGGTGATGATAGGGGTGTCATCAGAATGGGCAGGCAAGACATGTATAAGCAGCTGAGTGGGAAGTCTGGGCCTCCTTAGACCCTTGCTTGGGGAGGAGCACTTTCCTGAAGAGAACTGGCAGGTGGGAGGGCCTTGGAGATGCGGCAGGTCAAGGAAGGGAACCTGGTATTGGGGGAACTTTGGGTTTGCCCTAGTGCCAAGTATGACAGACCCCCAATTGTCCTTAGTGACAGGCACAAAAAAAGGGGATAGGAATCCAGAGGCTTAGATTCTGGTCATTTCTCCTTTGCCCTCTAGCTCTGTACCCTTGCGCAAGTTACTTTGTGTCTCTGGGCCTATTCATCTGTAAAATTGCTATCTGACCTCCTATGACGCTGTCTTCCCGGCCCAGGAATCACACTGGGGTCTCCTGCATTGCAGGTGGATTCTTTACCAACTGAGCTATCAGGCAAGCCCCCATGACCCTCAAGTGTGTGTTAGTTGCTCAGTCGTGTCCGACTCTTTGTAACTGCGTGGGCTGTAGTCCGCCAGGCTCCTCTGTCCATGGAATTTTCCAGGCAAGAAGCTGGAGTAGGTAGCCATTTCCTTCTCCAGGGGCTCTTCCTGACCCAGGGATTGAACCCAGTCTCCAGCATTGCAGGCAGATTCTTTACTGTCTGAGCCACCAGGGGCTTTCCAGGTGGCACTAGTGGTAAAGAACCTGCCTGCCAGTGAAGGAGACGCAAGAGACATGGATTTGACCCCTGGGTCAGGAAGAGCCCCCGGAGAAGGGCATGGCAACCCTCTCTAGTATTCTTGCCTGGAAAATTCCATGGACAGAGGAGCCTGGCGGGCTATAGTTCATGGGTCGCAGAGAGTTGGACACAGCTGAGCATGCACCCATGATGACCCTCAAAGCTCTGCTATTCTGACTGCAGAAGGCTCTGAAGTAGAAGGGTGATGATTACTGGGGATTTGTACATGACTCTCCTCAGGCCTGAGCATGAGGAATGACCCCATCTAGGTCCTGGACCAGAGAAGGTGACAAGGCCCAAAGCCATAAAGAAGGAGGCAGGTGGCCTGGGTCAGCTGTGGCTGGTCTCAGGATGTGGAAGTGAGTAGCAGAGAGAGACAGCATTCCCAACTCAGAGTAAAGTGTCCAGCTATCATGCTCCAGGGAAGGGATTTCAGGGACCCCTACTTCTCTTCCCTGTCCTTTACCTTGTCCCATCTCCAGACTCAGTAAATAGAGATCTGAGATTTCTAGCTGCTTAGCTGTGTGGCTCTGAGAAAGTCACTTAACCTCTCTGAGCCTCAGTTTCCACATGTGTAAATGGAATTTTTGAAACTAACTCAAAAGATTGTTGTGACATTTCTCCTGTCAAAGTGCCTAGCTCTGGGGTGACCGCTAGATCTCCCTCCCTCCCAGAGTCTGGAAAAAGGTAACTGGCACAGTTCGGCCCTCTGGCCACAGGGCAAATGATTAATGGTGCTTTGCCGGTACACTGGGATGCGGCGGGGCATGTGAGGGGGCAGGCTGGATGGGAAGAAGAGGCAGAGGGGTATCGCCCAACCAGCCCCTGATACTAGTGAGGAAGGGCCACTCTGCCTGGATACCTATTTATTGTGCAATTAGCAAGGGTCCAGCAGCTCTCTGGGAATTTTTCTTTGGAGGTCCAGCTTTGAGCCCCAGCTGATAGATGGGGGTTGGGTAGGCAGCAAGGGAAAGGTTCTGCGGTCTCATAGCAGGCCTGGCCTGCACAGGCACTGTGGGTGTTCCTGCCACTCTTGTGAGTCTGGTTCATCCAAGGCCCTCAGTTTCTAATCTGGTTGGGAAGGATTTATTTTTGGGTCCCTGTAACCTAGCAATGGGCTCACATGACCAGTGGCAGCTGCAGGCTGAATATACTGTCGGATCTTGGCTCCTGGCAGGGGGTGTAGGCCAGACTGTGGGGGAATAAAGGGAATGGAAAGGCTTTCACCTCTGCTTTCCTCTGACTCCCTCTTCAGGCCCTCAGCTTGGCCACAGATGGTGGGCAGGGGGCTGGCTGCCTGGGGAGCAGGTGCGGCTGGTGCTGGCACAGGGGGCTTTTGGACAGCCAGGAGCTGAGCTGCGGTGGGGAGGTCCCAGCTGTGAGCCTGCTCTCCACATGGGGAGGCTTGCACGTCCATGTGGGTGTGGTGGGGGCTGGGAGGGCGCCATGTCGGCATCCTGGGGGGCAACACCAGTCTTTGCTGTGGGATCTCGGGGACACCTCTTGTCGATGACGGAAGCCCAACATCCGGCTTCTTCTTTGTTCCCTGTTAAACTGTTAATATTCCTGGGAGAGAGAACGCATTAAGCTGCTATCAGTGTGAGTGGATTTATCAGCCTCTTTCCGGAGAGCAGGTTTTGACAGATCCAGAGAGAGGAGAGGAGGAGGGCAGTGGGTGCCACTAAGCAGACGAAGGGCCAGGGGAAGGGGGCTGTGGGAACACATGGAACATTCCAGAGACTTCTGAACACGTGGGTGGATGAATGAAAGATAAGCTTGGTCCATTTCAAGGCCTCATCTTGCGGAGGCAGGAGAGAGTGGGAGGGGTGGATGTAACCCCATCAAAGGGTGCTGGTGGGGAACTGCCCCGTGATTGAGTAGTTAGGACTCAACACTTTCACTGCTGGGGTCTGGGTTCAGTCCCCGGTCGGGGAATTGAGATCCCACAAGCCATGCGGCATGGCCAAAAATAAAAAAAGAGATGATGGTGGGCAAGGGTAAGGCAGGGCAAGGAGCAAGCCTGGGATGAAATCAGACCTCAGTACTAAATCAGACTTCAGTACCAAGGACCCTGCCGGGATCCTGGGAGGGACTTCAGGACCTGGAGACTTGGCCTGCTGGCCACCACCCCAGTTGTTTGACCAGCTAGGGTAACTGTACTAGCTCCCCCGAGCCTGAGGAGCAGGCTTATTCCTATTAGATGGGCTTCTCGGGGGGCAGTGGTGAAGAATCGGCCTGTCAAGCAGGAGACGTGGGTTCAGTCCCTGGCTTGGGAAGATCCCCTGGAGAAAGAAATGGCAACCCACTCCAGTATTCCTGCCTGGGAAACACTATGGACAGAGGAGCCTGGAGGGTACAGTCCATTGGGTCCCAAAGAGGTGGACATGACTTAGTGACTAAACAACAACAAATCCCGGTTGGGTAAGCAGGAAGTAAAGACTTTTATCCCAATTGGAGAAGGAAATGGCAATCCACTCCAGCATTCTTGCCTGGAAAATCCAATGGTCGGAGGAGCCTGATAGGCTACAGTCCATGGGGTCGCAAAGAGTCGGATACGACTGAGCGACTTCCCTTCACTTCATAGATAGAAATACTCAGGCACAGGCTAAGTTCCTGCTGTTGACCAACAGAGTAAAGCCCAGTTAGAACGAAGGACTTCTGACCAATCCAGTGCTCTTTCTTTCTTTTCTCCTGATCACACTGTGTGGCCTGTGGGATCTTAGTTCTCCAACCAAGGATTGAATCTGGATTCCAGCCATGAACGCTCCAGGGAAGACCCTCCTATGATCCCACTGTAAGTGTAGTCTCTGGTTCTTTGTGAATCCTTGGATGTGGGCCAGGTCAGTCTGAGCTAGGCCCCTGTAGGAATGAAGTGGGCCCTGATCAGGGACAGGCTTTACCTGATCCCAGAGGGTCTGACTGATGCCAGGATGATCCTGCCAACATGAAAGCACAAGGTTTGATAAAAATCACTTTGCTGTCTTCGGGTTTAATTTGACATTTTAATTAGATTTCCCTATACTCAGGTATATCTAATTTTGTTTTAGGCTATTTCCTGGAAGGTGGTGGCCATTTCTATGGAATTGGCTTTAGGGCCTCAATGGCACCCCACTCCAGTACTCTTGCCTGGAAAATCCCATGGACAGAGGAGCCTGGTGGGCTGCAGTCCATGGAGTCGCTAAGAGTTGGACACGACTGAGTGACTTCACTTTCAATTTTCATTTTTCACTTTCATGCATTGGAGAAGGCAATGGCAACCCACTCCAGTGTTCTTGCCTGGAGAATCCCAGGGACGGGGGAGCCTGGTGGGCTGCCGTTTCTGGGGTAGCACAGAGTTGGACACGACTGAAGCGACTTAGCAGCAGCAGCCAGAGTCTCATGTCAGACCTCCAGAGAAGCCATGGGGGCAGGGGAAGGAGTGAATGCCTTGACTTCAGACAGACGTGGGTTCGAATACTGGCTCTGGTTCTCACTAGCTATGTGATCTGTGCAGTCCCTTCACCTCCAGTACCCATTTCCTCATCTGTGACGTAAGGTGAATGATGGCTGCCTCACAGAGCTGGTGTGGGGATTGAAGGCCTCGTACGTAAAGGGGCTGGCACTCACACGAGCTCAGGAGAGGGTGGATGGGAACAGTGGAGAGCACAGTGTGGGTCTGGGCTGGTCGCTGGACTCTTTGTTGTCGACCCAGGGCCTGGGACAGCCACCTTGCCCTCTTCGTGTTCCCTGGGAAATTCATTGTTCTTATGACTGACTGGGGTCTGGTGAACAGTTCCAGAATTCCCTTTCTTCCTTTTTCGAGACAGAAGGAGTTCCTATACAGGTGAGTCTCAGGGAAGAGGGCTCTGGAGCAGATATCATGACTGAATTCCTTGTCTAGGCTCACGGCTCTGCCAAACGTGACTCTGGGCAATCTCTTCATCTCTCTGGGCCCAGAAGCACAGACGCCTTGGCCTGTAGGACGTCTTGCAACTCTACAGTCTTAGGATCCTGTCCGTGGGTGTCAGCCCTAATCCTGAGGGAGCTGTTTTCTTCATAGTTTGTGGGAAGTCATGCCCCTTCATCTCACTTCCAAAGGCTCATCACCTGTTCTTCACCCTTCTGCCAATGATGTTTCCCAGCTCTGTTTAGCCCGGCAGATCCAGAACAATCAGAGCCTCCCCAAGCGCCTGCCTCCCACCCTGCCTTGAGGGAGCAGTGCTGTGTTGGTACCACAGGGTGGCTTATGAGGGTGTTCAATTCTCCCGTCTCCACAAGCTCTCGCAGCCCCATACCAGAAAAACATACTATCTAAGAAGACAAATCACTTTTTGAGGGGCAAGTGCAGGATTAGGACAAGGCCCTTAGCTCTCCTCCAAACCTGTTCTCTCTATACAGGAAGCAGCTTTTGAAGGAGCCCAAGTTTGGGCCATGCTCTTGAGCCACAGCCCCTGTCAGACCTGACCCTGGGCCCTGTGTCTGCACTGGCTGGCCTACTATAGAGCGAAGGCACAGCTGTCAGAAGCCTCAGGGATCACCTGTCTTCTGTTCCCTTTGAGGGCTTCCCTGGTGGCTCAGACAGTAAAGAAACTCCCCCGCAATGCAGGAGACCCAGGTTCGATCCCTGGGTGGGGAAGATCCTCTGGAGTAGGAAATGGCAAAACCTACTCCAGTATTCTTGCCTGGAGAATTCCATGACAGAGGAGCCTGGCTGGCTACAGTCCATGGGTCACAAAAAGTCGGAGATGACTAACAGACACTTTCACTTTCATTCCCTTTGAACAAATAAGAAACCAAGGCCAGAAATGACAAGTGACTTGCCTAAGGTCACACAGTTAGGAACTGCCAGAGTCAGGCCTTAAACCTGGATCTTCTGACTCTGAGTGCTCTTTTTATGTCATCAGGTTAGCCAGGAGGGTCTCCCCAGCCTGCCATCACCTCGCCTCACCAGGCTTTTGAGCTACCACTCTAGCAGCCTGAGAGGAGTGGGAGGGGCTGGGCCCTCTCCCGGGTACCTTGCCTGGGGGCCCTGGTCCCTGGCTCCTGGCTCCAGAAGTGGCTCCAAGGGTCTGGGTGGGAAGCAGGAGGCCATTAGGACCCAGAAGCTCTCAGAGCATCCTGCTCTGCCGGCTGCCTCTCACTGATCACTGCAGTGGTTCAGGCTTCAGCAGCCTTGGAGAAGCATCAGCTGAGAGGCACTATCACATGGGAGCTGGGAGCTGCTCAGCAAAGGTAGGAGTTGCCGACTAGGCCAGAAATGGGGGCCAGACCCAGGCCTGGTGATGAGTGCTGAGATACCCCACAGAAGGGTATACAGCCCATCCTCCCTTATGGTGGGCAGTTCTGTCCAGGGATGGGCCCCCAGGTATCCTGAAGGAAATATTGGGGTGTGGGCATCTCTGAAGTCTAGAGATGGGGGTTGATCTACAGAAGGAGTACCCACATCCTGCAGACAGACAGGGTTCCCCATCTATTTTGCTCCATGTCATAGAAATGGGTCCCCTACATCCTAGGAACAGGTCTTTTGGCATCCAGGCCGACGGGCAACTCTGTGTCCTAGGCATGGGCAACTCTGCCAGGGGGAGGTGCCATAGCCCCCTGGAAATCTCTCCTGGTTTGAGGGGGCATGCTCTTGTCTGAAGGAAGGTCAGGCTCGGGTCCTCAGAATGGAAGCTCTGTAACTAAGAAACAGGTGCATGTGAATCCCAGCACCTCAGTGGCCTTGGGCTGGGCACTTATGTACATCCTGCCTCCTGAGACAAGGCTATTTGTAACTTGACCATACCCCTGCTAGAGGCCCAGACTTCAGCCTCAAGGATGGCAAAGCCTTCCAGGTATTGAGATACCCTGGAGGTGAGGAAAGGGTTGCTAGAAGGGAGCAGGGAGAGGAGAAGAGCATCCGAAAAGCCACGATAATCAAGCGAGGAGTGGAGCGAGGCTCCCTGGGCTTCCACTGTGAAACTGTTACCCCATGTCCCTCCCAGCCTTTACCCTGGTCCATCCGTGCAGAAGTGCTGGGGAGCGGGTATACTGGCTTTTCTTTGGAAGGTAAATGGGAATGCTGTTATTTAGGGAGCAGTGCGGAGATACTGGTAAGGCTCAGAGGGGCGGCGAAAAAGAGGAATGTTCAATGCCTTCTTGCCTAGGGCTCCATTATGGCTGCACAGCACCTCTCTACCACCATGCGGAACACACATCCGCTTCCTGTGGTCTGGGACCCTGGGCAGGCCCTGCTGGCAGACTCTTGATGTCTGGGCCAATGTGGTGGGCCTTGACTCCTTCAGCTCCAGGGCCCCAGAGACATGTCTTCTGGGCCCCACCCCAGGTAGAAGGGATGGGGGAGTCATGGCATAGGAAAAGGGCACGTTTGCCTCTCCTGGTGTTTCTTCCCACATTTGTTTCTGGAAGCTTGTCTTATGATAAGCGTCTCTACTCTGAGCCCTCTCTTTCACCTTCTCCACAGACTCCGAGTCTATGTGATAGGAGCTGTCTTTTATCCCCTGGGAGAGGCACATCTCTAGGTAGGCAGTCCAAAGTTAGGGCTCCCTCAAGCCCAGGAGCCCGAGTTACTCATTCCAGAAGAGGCTCCTGGCTGGCACACAACTGATGGACTGAGTGTTCCTGGAGTATATCCTGTAGGAAAGGATTCAACTGATCAAACTGAGTTTGATTCAGGTCACTAAGTTGTATTGAGCACCTATTGCATGCATGGCGTGCTAAAAGTTAAATTAGTGCAAAGTTGATGGTAATGCCAAAACCGAGGGTGATTGTAAGGCTGTAGCTATAGAGGGGCAAGGGACCTATCTGCCCCATGTGGGCCTCTTTACTTCAGTCAGAGAAAGGATGGGGTTTTTAATTGAGCAGCCACCAGGCCCTCCATAGCCCAGGAACTCACTGAGCCATCCAATGTATCACATATTGAAACCCTGAAGTTTTTCCAGTCCAACTCTCCAGTTTAACACGAGGAGAGTGACCCAGGAAACTTCTGACTTGTCTGCAAAAAGCCCATCAGACTTGGCATTGCCACAGTTTGCCTTTAATTTTTATGCCTTAGTACACTATGCTGAGGGACTCTGGACTGCAACAATGGCATACGGAAATCAAAAAAATTAAAATTTCAGCTGACTCTTGAACAATGTGACGGTTAGCAGTGCTGCCCCTTTGAGCAGTGAAAAATCCGGGTATAAACTATAGTCGGCCTTCTGTCTTACAGTTCCACATCCCATACTGCTGATGGGATCCTGTAGTACTGTAGTGTTTACTATCGAAAAAAAAATCTGCGTGTAGACTCACTCCAGCAATTCAAACTCATGTTGTTCAAGGGTCAACTGTACGTTGGGCAACTTATTTCAATTCTGTGCGAACTCCCCATGGATAATGGGACACATAAAACAGATTTTATCAGAGAAATGAGAAACGCTGAACCCGGAGACTTCTCCTTTGCCAGTTTCTTTCGGTTTACCTCTCTGCCTTATGCTCACCCACCTTTACTCCCCATACGTTTTACACAGACGCCTACTCCCCCTTCTTGTTCTGGGTCTACGGTAAACAGCCCAGGAGCGGGAGGGCTTTGGCCAGAGGTCCCTCCATGGTCAGCTGCAATGACCTGAGATCCAGGGCCCTGGACAGTGGGAGTTTAGGAGCAGCTCTTCTCCCACCTCCGGGGGCACAGTGACCTTGGGAAGTTAATGAGTGGGTAGAGATGGGCAGCTATCATATGCCTTATGCCCTTCCGGCTTTGGGAAGCAATGGAGGCTGGATGAATTGACTTCCCAGGTTCTTGCCAGTGGGACGTGTTGTTTTCACTGGTCCTTCTAAACACTCCCAAAGGAGCAGCTCTTTGGCTCGGGGGTGGTGATGTTAGAGCAAACTCAAGCGCAGTCTTTCCTCTTTTCAGGGGATCTCTTCCCAGTGGTAGCCTCAGTTCAGTGGGAGACATTTTTAAATTTTTAATTAAGTAATTACTTTTTATTTTTGGCTGTATTGGGTCTTCGTTGCTGTGTGGGTTTTTCTCTAGTTGCAGCGAGCAGGGGCTACCCATCATTGTGGTGCACTGGCTTCTCATCATGGGCAGTTTCTTGCATTGTGGAGCATGGGCTGTAAGGCATGCAGGCTTGCAGCTGTTGCGGCACACAGGATCTTCCCGGTCCAGGCGTGGAACCCGTGTCTCCTGCATTGGCAGGTGGAACTCTTTACCACTTAGCCACCAGAGAAGTCCGAGAGACATTTTTAGAGATGTTTCAAATTCATCAATTATTCACTGAATGTCTGTTGTGTTGCAGCCACTGTGGAGGGCACCTTCAGGCGAAGCATGGCACGGTGGGCTGGAGTACTAGCCCTGGAGCCAGGCCTCCTGTGTGTGTAACTGGACCTGGCCACTTACTAACTATGTGACCTTCGGTAAGTTCCTTTATCTCTGGTAGGTCCCAGTTTTATCAATTGCAAAATACCTCATAGGGTTGCATAAGGATTAAAATGAGTTAATTATGTGGAGTGCTAGAACAGGGCCTGGCATGTAGAAAGCACCATATATACATTACCGCTTACTAGAATCTTATTAATAAATCCTGCAGCATCTTCCAAACACAGTTGTGAAGTAGGTATCATTCCTTTCATTTTACAGGTGGCTTTATGAGGAAACTGAAGCTGAGAAGAGCCACAGAGTTAGTTAAGTCCCAGACCTGGGACTGGAAACTGGATCTCGTGCTTATTCTCTGCAATGACTCCTGCCATTCTGAGGAGACAAGAAATCAGGAAATTTACATAAGCAACCTTAAAACGGGCACGATCCCAGAGCTCAGCGGGACCCTGAGAAAGGGAGACAGAGGATTTAGACTCTGGACAACAGTCCTTGAAAGGGGAGAAGGGTGTGGAAAAGAGAGGAAAAGGAAGTGGAAAAGGAGCGGGAGACCACTCAGAAGATGGAGTGTTGAGTGGGTGAGGCTCCTGCATCGCTCCCTCTCTTGCTTCTTTGCAGTCACCAAGGTGGACCAGAGTTGCCTCCTGAGCCCTCAGTCACTGGCCTCGAAGGCTGGCAACAGGAGCCTGCTGAGAGGCTCCAGCAGGGGGCGCTCTCTCCCCAAGATCTGCTCACACAAAATTGGGAAGCCTGGGCCTGGGCTTGCCATCCCAGGGGCACTGGACTAGGATGGGGGATGGGCCTGTGACAGGAGGTGCCCTGGGTGTCCTCTTTCGGCCCCATGGAGTCCTCACCCATCCCCCAGTCATCAGGGAACTCTTCCACTCTGGGGAGGGCCCCTCAAACCCCAGGTCCCTCTACTGCCAGTGGGGTCCCGGAGGCAGGGCTGCGGGACGTGGCTTCAGAATCCGTGGCCCTCTTCTTCATGCTCCTGCTGGATTTGACCGCTGTGGCTGGCAATGCGGCTGTGATGGCTGTTATTGCCAAGACACCTGCCCTTCGAAAATTTGTCTTTGTCTTCCACCTCTGCCTGGTGGACCTGCTGGCTGCCTTGACCCTCATGCCCCTTGCCATGCTCTCCAGCTCCGCCCTCTTTGACCATGACCTCTTCGGGGAGGTCGCCTGCCGCCTCTACTTGTTCCTGAGCATATGCTTTGTTAGCCTGGCCATTCTCTCAGTGTCGGCCATCAACGTGGAGCGCTACTATTACGTGGTCCACCCCATGCGTTACGAGGTGCGCATGACGCTGGGGCTGGTGGCCTCTGTTCTGGTGGGTGTGTGGGTGAAGGCCTTGGCCATGGCTTCTGTGCCAGTGTTGGGAAGGGTCTCGCGGGAGGAGGGAGCTCCCAGCGTCCCCTTAGGCTGCTCACTCCAATGGAGCCACAGTGCCTACTGCCAGCTTTTTGTGGTGGTCTTCGCTGTCCTTTACTTCCTGTTGCCCTTGCTCCTCATCCTAGTGGTCTACTGCAGCATGTTCCGAGTAGCCCGTGTGGCTGCCATGCAGCACGGACCGCTGCCCACGTGGATGGAGACCCCCCGGCAACGCTCTGAGTCTCTCAGCAGCCGCTCCACAATGGTCACCAGCTCGGGGGCCCCCCAGACCACGCCACACCGGACGTTTGGGGGAGGGAAGGCAGCAGTGGTCCTCCTGGCTGTGGGGGGACAGTTCCTGCTCTGTTGGTTGCCCTACTTTTCTTTTCACCTCTACGTCGCCCTGAGTGCTCAGCCTGTTTCAACGGGGCAGGTGGAGAATGTGGTGACCTGGATTGGCTACTTCTGCTTCACTTCCAACCCTTTCTTCTATGGATGTCTTAATCGGCAGATCCGGGGGGAGCTCAGCAAGCAGTTTGTCTGCTTCTTCAAACAGGCTCCAGAGGAGGAGCTAAGGCTGCCAAGCCGGGAGGGCTCCATTGAGGAGAACTTCCTGCAGTTTCTTCAGAGCACTGGCTGTCCCACGGAGTCCTGGGCTTCCCGACCTGTACCCAGCCCCAAGCAGGAGCCACCTGCAGTTGACTTTCGAATCCCTGGCCAGATAGCTGAGGAGACCTCTGAGTTCTTGGAGCAACAACTTACCAGCGATATCATCATGTCGGACAGCTACCTCCATCCCGCTCCCTCACCACGACTGGAGTCATGATGGGCTGGTGGACACTTGGAGGGTGATGGGGCTGAGGGCCAGTTATAACTGCAAGGAACTCCTTGTGGGATCACCTTTTCCTGGCTAGCTGGGGCTGGGGTCCCTGCACACAGCTTTTGCTTAATGTTTTCTGGGTCAGCAACAGAGCCAACTGGATGGATATGTGGCAAAAGCCTTGGACATGGCTATGATCCTTGACTACTGGGGGAGGGAACCTGGTGAGATGGTGACGAGAGTCAAGGGTCACGAAGGTGAGATGACGATGATGATGATGCTTTTCAACCAGTGAACTTTCCAAGCTTCAGAAAGCAGGGAAATTCTAAGGGCAGGAGCTGGAGGATATAGGGCAGCAGGCCAGGCATGGAGTTATTCTGAGGACTCTTTAGGATCTTTCATTTTTCAGTATAAGAGTCCATGGTAGAAACTGCACCCAGGCAAAGTAAGAAAATGACCCCTGACTTCTCATTTCCTTGCTAGGCTTAAAAAAAAGGACAAAATTGCAGCCAAGTGTTTCCATTTAACAGATTTTTTTTTTCTAGTTTTTAACCTGAGGTCTCCTTGAAGTGAGAGGACCAGCTTTACTCCTTTCTTGAGTTTGGTCAGAGAAAGGGGAAGTAGTAATCAGGGCCCGTAGCATAGAAGAGAGGAAAGCTGACTGCAGCTCTGTCTCCCACCGTCCAGGAACAGCTGTTCTGTTGCATTTCTTCTGTCTCTCTCTTAGACGTGAGAGATCAATTTTGGGACTTGATCTTAGCAGAGAAAAGATTAAAGCAGGATAGCTCTTCCTCTTTGTCTTTTAGGATGAACTGGAAGGATTGGGGGTGGATTGCTGAAGGTGGGGGTTAGCATTTGAATTGCTAAGGTGGTTGGATACAGAGAGGCCCATAATAACCCTGACCAATAATACTGTAAATCTTTATTTTCCAGAACTGGCCTCCCTGATCTCTCTCCTCATGGCAGTGACCCATCGCCAGCCCCCTGGACAACCGGGTACAAGAGACTAAGGTTGGGAATGGGAAAGGTGGGGTTTCCATGGTTCATTAAATGCTTCCTTACTCCCATTCATCGCTCTCAAAATTAGCTTCAGTGACAAAGACTTAAATCTCTCTCCTATCTGCAGCCCTGGGTTGGACAGGGGGCACAGGAACTGGGCTCAGCTGTTCACTGATTGAGACTGTAGGAACTGTGTTAGGTGGTACTGATGGCAGTATATTCAAGGGAGGGGGAATAACTGCAAAACTGGACAGGACACCCATCTGGGACTACCTGTTCATCCATTTCCCTCATTTCAATCAGGTAACATTAAAGAGTCAAGGCAGGACCAGATGGTGATGTGATCTGTATTTGAACAAATTCCTGGTTTATTGAGCTTCAAGGGGGAAGTCGGGTTGGTGGGAGTAGGATAGCTTCCCCTTCGAACAGCTAATAAATAATTTTTATTATAAAAAAGTTATGCTGATATCAACATTGACTCCTTCAGTTCAACCCAGTACATAATAGCTGAATACCCCACTCTCTGGGACTCACACAGATTTATAGTCACTGCCTTCAAGGAGTGCACAGTCTTAATTTGATCAGGTACCTTATTTTATATTTTGACAGAGCATTCACATATAGTAAAGCATTTTAGAATTTTAGAGAAATATATTGAAAAATATGTTCATGGTTCTAACTTGAGAGCTCAGCCCATTGCAGCAAGATGTCTACATGGAGGCTTCCTGCAGACTGGAAAGTGTGGGGGTTGCAGATGAAACCCTAGTTGAAGAAAATGATTTATTAAATGAAATAGGGCAGCTTTTTCTCTCCAGATCTAGGAAATTTTCCAGGTTTCTGTCTTCCTACTGCTAGACTTATTTTAGCGCAAGGCCTATTGCACTGAGGAGTTCCCTCAGATAATTTATACGTCGAAGAGAGTCTTTTGCGATTGAAGGCATGTTCTCCACCACTCTCTCCTCCCTTTTAAGATAAATTCATGAGGAATCGCATTTCTAGACAGGGGAAACCGTCCAAACATCACTGATGAACTAGTAGACTGAGCGTTGCCAGCAGGTGGCAGTGTGAGTCTAGTGGAAATAGGAAAGAGGCGTGTGGGTGGGGAGGGGGAGCATTGCCTGGCAGCCATTTTGTTAATTTATTTTGCCTTTTCCTTTGACTTTGCCCTCCAACTCTTCCTTCACCATACTTCAGAAGGAGAGAATCTTGAGTGCAAGGATATTGCTAATTTAGGCTGAAATTTCTTGACACTGTGACCTCACTGGCATTTATTACAGAATTTGACATATGCTGGTTTATTTGCATTTATTTTTCCTTGAGTTGATCATGAAGGAAATAAAATTTTCTCTTCTATTCTGCCGAGAACTTTCCCAACAATTTCTGTCATGACCACCTTCCAGGAGTATTCTAATCACCAGGATCACTTGGTAAAGTTCCATATGTAATTCTTAAACTTGTGAAAGCAGTTCCTAGGCAAAATTTGACTTATAAATCCACTGAAGAAATCAACAGGTTGAGAAAATTGTGCTCTCAAGTGATTTTTTCCCTCACCCCAGTGTTGTTGGAGTAACTCTCAATCCTAAATGAAAAGCTGTTGTCAGGACTTCCAAGTAACATCTTCTAATGGCATGGTAGAAAAGGAGTGAATTTGGAGTCAGATCTACTTATTCACTGTGCGAACTTGGAAAGATGCTTAA
Organism: Capra hircus; assembly: GCF_001704415.2. NCBI lineage: Eukaryota > Metazoa > Chordata > Mammalia > Artiodactyla > Bovidae > Capra > Capra hircus. The sequence continues at coordinate 86,634,824 of NC_030810.1, forward strand.
TTTCTCTGAGCCTATTTGTTTATCTGTAAAAATGTGGACAACAACCCACAATCACAGGGTTGTTGTGAAGAATAAACGAGATGACACATCGAAGTACCTAGCCATACCTGGCAAATAGGTACTCCATAAATATTGTTTTTTCTTCCCTTCTTCTTGCCCTTTCTTCCCGTAAGTACTGATATTCTAACAGTCACTAGGAAGAGTAGGAGGCTTGGAACTTTGAAGAACTGGCATTGACAAATTAAGGTGCATGAAGCTATTTAATGTGGTTTTCAAGAAATCCCTCTAATGATCATCAGTCACCGTATATATCTTTCTGTTGGGATCTTATATTCTAAGGTCTAGGTTCGATTGGGGAAATAATATTTAATCATAGGGAAAGGTCTTGGAGGCTGCAAGAGTTCCCCTCCCTAGAATGTACGGTGAATGTTTTTGTGGGGCTCTTTGGAAGTAACGGTAACGTAGGGCTACTTTCACCACAAAATCCAGGATTATGAGTAAAAAGAGTATCAGTGTGGGGCTTTCATAGGGGATTTATCAACTTCCAGGTGATACTATAGCTGAGAAACAAATTTTACTATGACTTCTCTTTTTGTGTGTTACCACAGCAGGAAATTTTAATAGAGATTCACAGGATGCGCTGGTTTGTTTTAGGGTGTGAACTTTGGTTGACTAATCTTGGTAGAAGTCCTAAGTCCTTAACGCACGACAATATGTCAGGGCTAAATCTGGCTTGTGTGGGGGAAAGGCAGCATGGAAATTTCATGGAAAAACCACATTCTTACCTTATGTAAGATCTGTTACCGATTTCAAGAGACCCTTTACCGACATAGTAGCTGGGCAACTCAAGCCCACTGGGTACCAGTAGGTGAGCCAGAGGAGAGGGCAGAAAGGGACTGCAAAGTCCCAGGCATGGTGGGTCTTAACTTATTCCAGACGTGGAGCCTGACTGCGTCGAGGCCCAGACTGTAATTCTCATCCCATAGCTCTGGCTGGGACGACGCCAACAGACAAACTATCCTACGCTTGGTCTCAGATCTCCACAGCCAGAATTAAAATGGTTTTCTGGCCAGTGGAAAAATTCCCAGCAGAAATTCCCGTGCGGATTGCGGGCTTTTACTTGGGAATTCCCATTCCCCACCCCAATCGGCCGTGCGACCTCGGGAGGGTGCCTTGAACCGGAGAAACCAGTCCCTGGTATCTCTATATTCATCCAAATAAGACAGCCAAAAATGTGAAAGGGGATTAAAGTCGAGCGGCGCCCGGTAAGCTCGACAGGGCCGCCCTACATCTCGGAACCGACGCTCGGCGTCCTGGTCTCTCTCTCCCCCCGTACTTCCGCTTTTGGTTACGCCTCCTTTACCCCAGCTAAGGAGGTCGAAGAAGTAACGGCCGCGGGCGTTGCCGGAAGTGTCGTAAAACGCCGGATATCCGGTTTCTCTGGGCGCCCTGGGAGCTGACGGAGAGGGCCGCCGCCCAGTAGTAGACTGTGTCTCCGCCTGCCAAGCCGCAGTCTCCGCGGTTTTTGAGTGAGCCCCGGCCCGGTCCCTTCTTTCGCCGCCGCCATGGGGTGCACGTTGAGCGCCGAAGATAAGGCGGCGGTGGAGCGAAGCAAGATGATCGACCGCAACTTGCGGGAGGACGGGGAGAAAGCGGCCAAAGAAGTGAAGCTGTTGCTACTCGGTGAGGGGCTGGGGGCGGGGCTGGCGGGGTGGTTTAGAGGGCCCAGGCACTTGAGAGTCCTAATGGGGGGTCGGGCCGGGCGGGAGGAGAGGACCCCGAAGAATCTGGAGGGCGTGACGGACGTGGGGCGGGGTGTGGGGTTGTGGCTGGTGCCGGAGGGCATGATGAGGGGGTGGGGTTTTGGGGTTGTAGGAATTAGGCTGGAAAGAGGGTGTGCCACCATGCTGGGATTGTGTTTAGCGAAGGAGCTTCTAAATGTGGTCCAGTAGGACATTGAGACTGTATTAGGAATATGGGACAAGCTCATAAAGGAAGAGCTGATGTTAGAGAAGGTTTTTCAAGGGAAGGGTTAGAGTGAGTTGGTGTTGAGGACGGGAGAGTGTGTTGGGCTTGTATAATGGATTGTGAGTTTGGAGCGTGGTGATACTTTATGACATTAGAGCTGGGGGGGGGGCTTGAATAATGAATATAAATAGAGAGGGGGTCTTGAACAGAGTGGTCACGTAGGACCCTGTCATTTATTAGAGAGTGGACATTTTGAGCTCTCGCTGAGGTGGAGGAACCCTGGGTCATCCAGGAACATAAAGGTGTATGGTTGAAATAACTGAAAAGTTCTCAGGTGTAAAGGGAAAGAGTTTGAGTGTAGAGGCTGTGTGTATTTATCCACTATTTCCTATTATTTTTATTTTCTTAAGGTTTTTTTTATAACTCCTTCCACTGTTTTTATAAGAGCTGGTGTGAGCTGAGGATATTTAAAGCCTGTCTTGTTTGAGGTTTGTGGCATAGGATGTGATGATGACAATAGATTACACAGTGAGAGTTGATGAATATTTGCTAGGGATGGTGTGCAGTGGGAATGCAGTTATCTTAGGATAAATTATGGAATTTGACTTACTGTAAAAGATGTGATTGTGACAGACTTCTGTTGAGCTGGGGTTTTTTGTTTGTTTCTTCAAACGAAAAGTACTGGCTTCAGGAATTTATTTTACTTGACATTCGTTTTAGGTTGTTTCTATGTACAGTCAGATGCATTTTACTCAGCCTGGTTGGTTTTAGAATTTTTGAGAAATTGTTTTCTAGAAGCTCAGTGAATCATATAAAATACCCTGATGTCAGCTTACCAATAAATCAGGCCACATTTTTTCTTCACTGTTAGTATTTTCTAGGGATCTGTTAGGGAAGAATAAATGGAAGTAATGGTTTCTGTAAGCAGTAGAACTTTGCTCTTTAAAACAGTTGATTTTGGGGAAAAAGAAGTTGCTTTAGGAGAAGTGCCTAATTTTTATGGTGTGAAGCTCCAGAGGACAGAACGCACCACCGTAACCCAGGGTTTATTCTGCATTCAGGGTGCTCCTGCTAGTCTTTTCATGGTAACGTGTTTGACAGTCTGTTGATTGCAGAAGCCTTGGTAACAGCTTTTTGAATAAAGGGAGGAAGTTATGCACTGGAGTTTGAGCCTTCAGTTTGAATACTTACTCTTACAGAATGTATGAAAAAAAAATTTGAAGTTCCAAACTGCTACTCTTCCATATAACGGGTATCATTTGTGAATGAGCATGGTCCCTGGTACGTAGTAGATGCTTAAATATAAACTGTTAACCAGCGTGTGTCAGCTACTGTTGGACATAGCTCCTTGGGACCTTTCAGGTGTTTGATATAAACTATAGTACTCAAGGCATTAGCATTGTTTCTATCGATCAGTTGGTTATGAAAGTAAAGGTGTGTTTTTATCTTCTATGGTTATTTTGGTTTACATTCATAATCAGAGATCCTCTCAGGATATTAGGTTGTTGTAATACAGGACTTTATAAATAGTGCATTTAATTAAAAACAAAATTAAACACATGATCACTTAGGAAATTTCAAAAGCAGTAGGTAAAAATCAAGGTACTACAACATTTGCTTTTCCTTTTTAATCAATTTCATTGTTTTAAGTAAGTTTTTTTTAATCTTGAGCAAGTTAAATGAACAGATTCAAGCAGGTTGCAGAGAGAGATGCATTTGCTTGAGTCATGACATAACACATATATGAAATTAAAGTTATCTTCTTTGCTATTTCTATAAACAAAATGCACTCATCACAGTAAACAAATAATTTTGCTGTTGAATACCTCCTTTGATATACATGCAAGTCATTTTTACTTCCTCTCTGTAAAACTATCAAACTTGGTCTAAGTTGCAGTCACTTATTATTTTAACAAAATGAATGTTACCAATTAAAGTTACTATAGAAATTCAGGAGGAATGCAGTATTATAATTGTTTTGTTACTTTTTGTTTAAATTTCTTTTAGATGTATTATTGAGAAGCTCTTGATATACTAGTGTCTAATCATAATATTCTGTAAAGAAACAAAATTATGTTATACAGGGCTTCCTAAGCAGATGGTAGTGCATAGGAAGGTTTGCAGTGTGCTGTTGGCAAATGTTTTATGGTTTTGAAATTTTAAATCATTTTTATGATTTTAAATCATTTTGTAACTAACTTTTCAAATTTCATAGCAGTTAGAATGATATTTGAACATTTTTGGTATGATTCCACCAGTACACTTTCTGAGTTTGGCAATTGAAAATATTTGATTTGGAAGATTTATACCAATTAGTGTTTAATATCATCTATAACGTTTTATACTTTTTCATGTCATAATTTTATAATATAAAAGAAAGTACGTTATTTTCATCAGGTCCCTCCAGTTTATTTGGCAGTCTATACAAGTATTATAATTTTAAGCATGCAGCATGATGTGACCAAAGTTGGGAATCACTGGTATAATGGATATGAGCACTGCTTTTGGAGTCACATAAAACTGAATTCAATTCCCACCTCCATTTACTAGCTGTGAGACCCAGAGCATGTAACTTAACCCTAGGAGTCTTACTTTCATATATAAAGTGGGGATGTGATACTTATTTCTAAAGCTCAAATGAGATAATATATGTAAACTGTTTAGCAAATAAATACTAACTAAACGGTGACTTCTGTTACAACGATTGGAAAACGTCATTTTAGTTGCTTTTTTCAAGAGTGTTTCAGACAGATATTTGATTATTTTTCAAATATTAATGAACCCTTTTCAGAGACCTTCAAAGAATTTTAATACAACTCTTTTGTGGTAAAAGGAATTAAACATTATCTTTTAGTTTTGTGAGTTATTGAATGATCTACTCCGGTGCTGTCTCGATCCATTTCTTGATAGTTCCCCTTAGCAGACCTTGAGAAAGCATTGTTATCAAAATGAGGTTAGTGCCTTCTTCTTTAGGATTTTGCTGGTAGTGGCAGGGCAAAAATTAAGTTGCATGCAGAGTAGTAGTTAATTAGTTAGTAAAGTCGCTCAGTCGTGTCTGACTCTTTGCAACCCTGTGGACTGTAGCCCACCAGTCTCCTCCAACCATGGGATTCTCCAGGCAAGAATACTGGATTGGAACTGTCTAATTCACTTAAACCCTATATTTTATAATTTATTTACATTTAAGTATCTGCATGTTACTGACTGAATATGCTTGTTATTGAAAATCGGACTGTCCTTTGATAAATATGCTATTATTTTAAACTCTCATAAGATGATATTGTTTATAATGTTTGCTATTTGGCATAAGATTCATAGCTTTGATTTCTTGTGATGGTGCATCTCATGCCTGGGCAAAAGAAACTGGCATAAAACATTGAAATTCACATGCAAGAATAGGTTGGTTTGTTTCTTATAAGAATTTACTATTCTTTGTGTCTTTTATTTGCATTTCTACAGTCTGAAAGTGTGGTATCCTTTTCAGCAGTTACAATATTGTGATCTTGCCTGAGTATGCTAATTCTGTTGTAAGTACAGGAATGACCATAGAGTTGGGTGCTTAGTACTTCTGGATTTGATGGGACCTTTAACTTTGTAATGGTTGCTGCAACTGTGTTTTGTTAAAAATAATTTTTAGCATATTAAACATATTTTAGTCTATTCAGTTCAGTTCAGTCACTCAGTTGTGTCCGACTCTTTGTGACCCCATGAACTGCAGCACGCCAGGCCTCCCTGTCCATCATCAACTCCTGGAGTCCACCCAAACCCATGTCCATCGAGTCGGTGATGCCATCCAACGTCTTATCTTCTGTCACCACCTTCTCCTCCTGCCCTCAATCTTTCCCGGCATCAGGGTTTTTTCAAATGAGTCAGCTCTTCGCATCAGGTGGCCAAACTTTTGGAGTTTCAGCTTCACCATCAGTCCTTCCAATGAACACCCAGAACTGATCTCCTTTAGTATGGACTGGTTCGATCTCCTTGCAGTCCAAGGGACTCTCAAGAGTCTTCTCCAACACCACAGTTCAAAAGCATCAATTCTTCGACGCTCAGCCTTCTTCACAGTCCAGCTCTCACATCCATACATGACCACTGGAAAAACCATAGCCTTGACTAGACGGACCTTTGTTGACAAAGTCTCTGTTTTTTAATACGCTATCTAGGTTGGTCATAACTTTTCTTCCAAGGAGTAAGCATCTTTTAATTTCATGGCTGCAATCACCATCTGCAGTGATTTTGGAGCCCAGAAAATTAAAGTCTGACACTGTTTCCACTGTTTCCCCATCTATTTGCCATGAAGTGATGGGACCAGATGCCATGATCTTAGTTTTCTGAATGTTGAGCTTTAAGCCAACTTTTTCACTCTCCTCTTTCACTTTCATCAAGAGGCTCTTTAGTTTTTCTTCACTTTCTGCCATAAGGGTGGTGTCATCTGCATATCGGAGGTTATTGATATTTCTCCCGGCAATCTTGATTCCAGCTTGTGCTTCCTCCAGCCCAACGTTAGACTACTACTAAAAATCTTTTAGTTTGGGGGCAGATATCTCTGATAAAAATAGTTCCTTCTCTTACAGATGGTTGGTAAAACTGCAGACCTTGAGCTCTGCGCTCTTCACTCTGCCTCTCCCCCGTGGTGTGCCGCTTCATGCTCTAGTTGCTTGGAGGGGAAAAGGGAGTGGATGAGTCCCTGCAGATATTTCGTCTTTTTCTTCCAACCCAGTCTCTCCTTCCACAGGGTCTTTTACATCATGCCTTTAAAAAAAAAAACAAAAAACCTGGGATGTGTGTACTCCTTAGGGCTTCAGAAGATCCATAAACTTTATAAAATTGTTAGCAATATTTGTGGTTACGTGGGGTTTTCTGAAGAGAAGAACCGTATTTTCATCAGGTTTTTCTATGATACTGCCTAACCTCCTTAAAGTCTGTCATCTTTGGACCAGGAAAATCAGTAGCTGGGCAAAAATGGGACATTCAAAATGCAAAGGAAAAACCTAGACACTGGAAAATCTTTTACCTCTTTTCTCTAAAGGTTTTTTACTTGGAATTTTGAGAAAACCATTTACTGTGCTTGAGATGGCTTCTCTTTCTGCAGTTCCCCAGTGATTAATGAACTGCTCACTGCCACTTGCGTTGTCAATATATCCAGTACAGAACTTGCCTCCCCTCTTCACTTCTCTTCTCCAAATCCGCCTCCTGTGAACCTTTCTGTTCTGGGATTCACCTACCCTGAAAACTGAACTTTTTTTTTTAACTCCTTGCTTGCTCTTATCTATATAACCAGTCAGTTACCAAGTTCTGTGACTCAGTTGTAAACCAGATTTTTGTATTTCCTGGACCAGTAAAATTATTTTTTTTTGTTATTAACTCCACTCGTGTCTCCAACATTGTATTTTTCTTGTAAATATATTTTTTAACTATCCCAAGCACCATCTATTATAATTGCTATTTCAGTTTTCTTTCCTCCATGAAACCTTTTTGATGTTCTGAGTTGGATGTGATGTATCCCTCTTTTTGAAACCTCGTAGTACTTTTTATGCCATCATCTACCTTATATTATGGTTATTTGTAAACTTAGCAGCTCCTAACTATGTATGGCCTTTGAAAGCTGAGTGAACTTAGTATTTTTATATTTTTATATCTGCTGCAGCACCTGGTATAACGCTAAGGTGTTTTGCCTGTAAGAAATAGAAACTCATTCATACTTGTTCCAGTCAAGGAGGTCTTTGTTGAAAAGACACAGTAGGCAACTTTATAGGCATCAGACATCCAAGGATAGATAAGAAATGAAATACAAGCAGGTCGAATGCATGTGGAATGTAATACATGTCCCCTCCCTCCATTTCTCCTAGAGACTGGTCACTTGCTCTGCTTTGTTGGTAAGTCACCTCTTCAGATCAGCTTTCTCTGCTCACTCAGGACCTCTTTGCTCCTACTTCCCTTCAGGTCTTCAATTTTGACTTACTGTGATACCTCTGGCTCACACACTGCCTAATCTGGTAGTTCAGGTACTTCATATCATCTGACTCAGGTTCCCAGGATTCTCATTCTGGGTTCCTGGAAAAGAATATCAGATTGGCCCATCCCTGTCAGGTGCCTACCTATGGTGGGAATATGGCAGGGCTGTGGGGTATCATGAGTTTCATAAGGCTGACCCTTGCAGGGACTAGGTGGGCCAAGTTCTCTATTAAAAAGGCTTGGCTAGAGAGTTAATGTTTAATAGATGATAATGCCTAGCTAGTAGACACTCATTAAATGTAAGCTGAACTTAATGGAATGAGATGAAGAGCTAAACATATCATTGTTTAGTTTTTCTTTAATTCACAAGAACATGGCTGCTAATTTTCAACATCAAGTTGTCATTTTGTGTGGTTGGGAGATGTAATTAAATTCAACTTCAGGTAGATGCAAGATTTTAAACTCCCATTATCAACATATCCAACTCAGAGATTTTCTTTTCAGCTGTAGGGGGCTTGAGTTCAATCCCTGGTAGAGGAACAAATATCCTACATGGTGTATGGTAAGGCCAAACAAAACAGCAACACATCCAACCAGAGTAGTTAATGTCACTTGAATTTAATTACCTTTGATTTTTAATTCAGGAATTAATTTTCTTAAATGCATATAATCAGTTCAGAATCTGTGCATCATTGTCCCTACTTTTTCCTGGCTAACTTTTCCCCCTGTTATTTTTATGAGCACCAGAAAATTGTCCAGAGCTAAGGGAGGAGGGAAAATGGACCATTTTTCTCCTTGTTGATAACGTTGCTTAGAGGTTTTTGTTAGAGAGTAGGTAAAAACATTTGGCAAAGAGATTGCTCTTAGATTTTAGTTATCCATGCCATGTCGTCTTCTGTTTGGTTTTATTCGGAAGTGGGGCTTGTTAGGAGAAATGGGAAGGAAGATATGCTTTAAGTATTCAGGAGCTAGAATATTAGCATTAAAGACCAAAAAATTAAAACCTGGGTCTTATAAGAATTGTCTAGAGCAGTGGACACTAAATTTGTTCAGATTACCAGTTGGTAGTGTGTTGTTGTTGCTGTTTATTTGCTAAGTCCTGTCTGATTCTTTGTGAAAGTCCCGTCTGACTCTCTGCAACGCCGTGGACTGTAGTCCACCAGGCTCCTTTGTCCATGGGATTTCCCAGGCAAGAATACTGAAGTGGGTTGCCATTTCCTTGTCCAGGGGATCTTCCTGATCCAGAGATTGAAGCAGGCATCTCCTGCTTGGCAGGAGGTTCTTTATCACTGAGCCACCTGAGAAGTCCATAGGGTAGGATGAATTGGGAGATTGAGATTGACGTATATACACTATTGATATTATGTATAAAATAGATAACTATTGAGAGCCTACTGTGTAACTCAGAGAACTCTACTCAGTGCTCTGTGGTGACTTAAATGAAAAGAAAGGAAATCCACAAAAGAAAGGATATGTATATGTGCTGCTGATTCACTTTGCTGTACGGAAGAAACTAACCCAACATTGTAAAGCAGCTATACTCCAATAAAAATTAATTAAAAACATCTGTTTTGTAGTCAACAGAATACAGCAGACTAGCACTAATAAAATCCATCTATTTGGACTAGTAACTCAATTGAGCAGTAGGAGACAGCATGTAATGTAGGGCAGAGACGGAAAGCTGGAAGAGCAGTCCTCATCTCTGAGCTTCGTTTTCCTTTTTCCATACAGTGAGGTCCAACCTCAGGGGTCCCTTGTCTGTGGAATTAATATTGTCAACTAGATGGAATATTTTAGCAAGTTATTAAGAAGGCTATATTTGTGTTATTTCTCTTTTTCTTGAGTTTGATTGAAAGTAGTGTAACATAATAAAGCTGTTTAGGAAGATAGTTAGAAACAAGTTTAAAATTTGAAAGACAAATTCACAAAGTACCTTGTATGTCAGTATTCAAGAAGATATAAATAAAGTCTTCTAGTATTTGATTTTCCTACCTATTTTAATTATCTTCACTTTGTCTAATTCTTTATCAGTGTTGGGCAAGTTAGAGTTAGCTTTAAACCTTTATCTATCCAGGCTATTGTTTTACCTACGTAGCGATCTTCCGTGTCATTTCTGTAATTCAAGCTGCTTGAACTGAATAACAGTGTGTTAGGATCACTGTTGGATTGTTCCAGTTTTGATGCAGCACGGTATGTAAATGGAATACACTATTTTTGATGTCTTGCTATTAGGTGCTAACAGAAATGAACACATCTGATAAAAACCAAGCAAAGAAAGGATACCAGAAAGACCGAATTTGTTTGATTTGTACCTGAATAATGGCCTAGGTGATCTTTGAAACAATTTTCGGGAGGATGTAGTCTTTCGTTTCCTTCTGGATGTGCTGCACAGCTTATGGGATCTTGGTTTCCAACCAGGGATTGAACCAGGGCCCATGGCACTGAAAGTGCAGAGTCCTAACCACTGCACTGCCAGGGAGTTCCCAGATATAGTCTTTAGACATGAGTTTCCTTTGATTTTTGAGTTTAACTTAGAAGATATTTAAAGTTTAGGACTTCTAAGGGTTAGCTGAGATACATTGTTCCAGTACTGTTTTTTTGCTATAGTCACATGTCTGTATCTGAAATAGATAAATGTTTTAATAATCATATAAAAGTCTTAAGTTTTTTGAGTGCTGTATTTTACATCTCAAAAAATTTTCATTGCTTAAAAGTAGACGGCGTCCTAATTTTTTTAGCTGCTCGTATAAATCTATACAGCTGGCATGGCAGGCATGTCTCGCCAGGATCGAAACATATACTATTTGTATATTTAAATTGTTCTTGTATTTCCTGCTTTTATTCACGTGGCCTGCTGTTAACGCTTATTACACTCGTAAAATAGGGACCATTTAAGTCAGACCTCTTTAAAAATGAGCAGTATAACTTGATTCTTGTCATATTTTAACTAATCTTCCTGTAGTGATTGATTGTGCAACCTATCTACACTTGGTTAAATACTCAAAAAATTTCCTTTATCCTTTCAAGTTGGATTTTAAAAGTAAAATAGTATTCCATTGAATTCTGAGAACTTACGAACGTGTTATCTTTAAACATTGTATTTGGATTTTTGTTTTAGTCATGTATTGAAATCTCTAGTTTTTATAGGTTTTATTTAATGGATAGTATTTTATACTTAGATATGACCTTGGAACTTACCAATATATTTTAGAATCATTAGGTTAAAAATATTTTAAAATCAGTTGAGCAGCAAAGCTCCCCTTTAGTCACTGCTTTGAACTAATGAGGAGATGAATTTTGCCCCGGACCTTGAAGTTATATTTTACAAATTACTGTAAATTACAGAAGGATTGTTTTAGAGTGAGATACCTTTAATAGAACATTTCCGTCTCTACTGCAGTTAGAACATGGGAATCGTTAACTTCAGAACAGGACTCGGTTTGAAGTAATGATATAAATACTATAGTGACTTATGTAGATATTCTAGTTCTGATGTATGTGACATGATGGCACAGTCTTAACCTTTCTGTGCAAGTTATTTTAATATTGAGTTATGTATGTATTTCTGAAAATAAAAATTGAACTACTTCAGTTTAATGATGGAAGTCTTTTTTTTTTTTTTACCATTTTGCAGCATTAATAATTCTTCACATGTTTAGGCTCATTTCAGATTATTGAAAATAATTTCCTTTCTTTGTCTATGTCTAAGAAGACACGTATGTTTCTTATTCTTTTTTGTTATTATAGTTGCAGTTAAAGTCCACATTCATGTTCTCATTGATTTTGTAGTTTTCAACTTTTTCTAGACTACTTATAAGTTTATTTAGTAAGCTTTTTGTTTTGGGGATAATTTTCGGTTTGTAGGAAAGCTGCAGAAATAATGCATGGAGTTCTTGTATAGTATTTGCTTGATCTTCCTTAGTGTTGATGTGTTACATAGCTGTGGTTTATTTGTCAGAACTAAGAGATTAATGTTGATGCATTAATGTTAACTTAACTTCACACTTTATTTGAAGTTCAGCAGTTTTTCCATGAATGTTCTTTTTCTGCTGCACGATCCAATTCAGGACACTGCATTTAATTTAGTCAAGGCTACTTTTTATTAAGCTTTTTGATTTTCAGTGTTCAGAAGGAGGCTTGTTTATTGACTTATTTATGATTAGGTATCTGATTGTCTTATGTGTACACAGGTACTTTGCTAGCCTGGAGATATAAATGAGAAATAGACAAAACTCTTAAGCAGTTCAAGTTGTGGAGATACTCAAGTAAACAGTGGTAATGGAATGTTGTTATAGAAAGAATAGCCAGTTTTGGGAGGAGGGAGAGACATATCAGGGAAGTCCTCTCCAAGGTGACATTTGAGATAGACTTTGAAGGATAAATAGAAACTCTTAAGGCAGAGAGTAGAGAGAAGCACATCCAGGCAGAGGGAATAGTATGTACATAGACCCAGAAATATGAATGAGCAAATAGATCTGCCCTGGAGTAAAGGGTTGGCATGGGAGGAGTGTAGGAGGTAAGGCTGGAAAGGTATACAGCAGATTTGGAGAGTATTGATTTGAATTTTTACTAGCTGTATTTTAAAAAGCTACATTTTACTATAAATAGATAAAGATTTGTTGTTGTTTAGTTCAACTTTGCAACCCCGTGGACTGTAGCCAGCCAGGCTCTTCTGTCCCTGAGATTTCCTGGGCAAGAATACTGGAGTGGGTTGCCATTTCCTTCTCCAGGGGATCTTCCAGACCCAGGGATCGAAATGCATCTCCTGCATTATGGGTGGATTCTTTACCACTGAACCACCAAGGAAGCCCCTAGATAAAGATAAATATAGATAGAATTTGGGGGAAATCATCTGGAGACTTTGCATTCTCCTCCCTTTTATTACCTCTGTTTTTTGCCATTCTACTACTAATTCATGCTGTGATAAAGGTTAGTAGAAGGAAATACATGTATGAACCCAAAGTTTTTGGGGTTTGACTTACAGCACTGGTGAGCATTTATATGGTAAAGGAAATTGAAATTGTAGACATCCATAAGGATGTATAACTGAATTTGAATTGAAACTGAATTGAAATTATAGACAACTGAATTTATATTTTGTTATTGGTAAATTTTTAAAGTTGGTATTTTCATTCAATTAAATAGGCATTTAGAAAAGTGCTGTATGCTGCCATCAGTGTTTGAGACTTAGGTAGCGATATGATTCTAATATTTTTAAATGTGAAAATTTGATGAATGGATGTAACATTACAGTTTACTTTGTAGGACATCACTGCTATGAATTATTTATATGGGTTAAATGTGTATTTCACATTTCTGTCTCACAAGAAAATTTTGAGGCAGAGCTAGCTGGTAAGAAATGTGCCTATTCAAAAATAGTTTTCAGTCAGGTCACATGTACATACCATGTAATTTAGCCTTAGCACTACAGTGACTTTATGTTGCTCTGCTTTCAAAGAAATAAAAGGAAAGTTACTCACCAGAAGCCAGGATTAGAACATTGCAGCAGTCAGAAAATGAACCCCCTTCTTGCTCACAAATGACTGATCCCTTAAGCACACTTGTTATATTTCATAAAAGTGAAGAAGAGAGCCTACTTCCCCCTTTTAATTGACTTGTTGTCCAAAGAAAACACATGATCTTTAGTAACACTGTTCATATTCTCAAGTGAAAATATTTTGAGGAGAGCTACTTGGCTAAGTGAGCTGCCCCCCCCCCTTTTTTTTTAAACTATTTTGTCCCCATTTAGGTGGTTTATGAACGTTAACTTTCTACTTTATGGTTTATAATATGGCTTGTAAAATGATAGGATCAAGTCCATGAAAGATGTGAAGCTGAACAAACCCTACACCGCTGTGTAAGCCAGACATATTTTGGTTGTTAGAGATTAAAAAAAAATTCTCCCCATCCCTTATTGAGTATTTGCCTTCTAGAAATATTTAATGAAAAAGTAATTGATACTGGGAGGAGACACATAGGTAACTTCAGATAACTGATAATGTTTAACTTTTTATATTGAGTGATAGGTACACATATATTTGTTTTGTCTCACACATGTCATAAATATCTCTTCTTATATTCAGTATTTAATTGAAGCAACTTAAAAAGGTTTAAAGGCCAGGAAAGGGGTAATTGATTATAATTAGCTTTTTAAGCCAGTTCCATTCAAAGTGGTGGTCATGGTGGTTTTGTTTTGTTGGGTCACAAGGGATAGAAAACTCACTCAAACTAGCTTAGAGTTGAAGAGGGGAATTACTGTTAAACTAGAGACAGATTTATGAAAGTGCAGGAAGAGCTGAAAAATCAGGCTGCAGAAACTGAAGCAGTGCTGGCATTGGCCACCTGCTGTCTGCCTTCATTCTGTTTCTCATTGTCTTCATTGTCCACTGTTTCTGCCTCTTTTTACTTTGTCTTTACTGATTCTCCTTGGTGTCTTCCTCTCCCGTTTGTCTCCTTGGTCCCATACACTCTCTTTTCCCTCAGTTATTTTTAGCGTCTTCTTTTGTGCAGTCTCTCTCTCATGACATCTCTGAGTCTCTGTGTATATTTGTTTATGCTGTTTTCTCTTCACACCAACTTTCTGAATCCTTTCCTTTGGGGGGGACTTCCCTCATGTCTCAGATGGTAAAGAATCTGCCTGCAGTGCAGGAGACCTGGGTTCGATCCCTGGGTCAGGACAATCCCCTGGAGAAGGGAATGGCAACGCACTCCAGTCTTCTTGCCTGGAAGATTCCATGGACAGAGGAGCCTGGCAGGCTACAGTCCATGGTGTTGCAAAGAGTCAGACGCGACTGAGCGACTAACATACCTTTTTGGTGTTGATGTGCTATAGTGGTAGTCTAAGTTTTCACACATTGTGACCTTGTAGTTTAGGATGACTTTTTCTGTGTCTTCTAGTGCAGAATCATCCAATAATTGACTGGTTGAAATGGCAACCCACTCCAGTATTCTTGCCTGGAAAATCCCATGGACGGAGGAGCCTGGTAGGCTACAGGCCATGGGATTGCAAAGAGTCGGATACGACTGAGTGACTTCACTCACTCACTCCAGTCATAATACATTGAGTGGCCTATCAACAAAATCTTTGCCAAACCTGAGAATGGACATTCTCAGCACCATGGGATAAAACGGTCATGAAATACAATCATGGCTACTGCAACTGCTGACTTTCAACGCCCATGAAAGGAGTTCAGGGTGAAAATCATAAATGAGGCACTCTGTGCTCTGGGAAAAACTGTCAGAACAGGCCTTCAGATAGTTGGATTCCTTCAGGAAAAGATTTCATGAGTTCCAATTCTTGCATCTTCTCATACCTAGAGAGACACTGATGTCATTAATGGTGACATCTGCTTTGGCTCTTAAGGAAAATTTTACAGTTAAAAAGTCAAAATAGAGTGAGTGGCTATGGTTCAGACGGGGCTTCCCTTGTAGCTCAGTTGTTAAAGAATCTGCCTGCAGTGCAGAAGACCCGGGTTCGATCTTGAGTTGGGAAGATGCCCTGGAGAAGGAAATGGCAACCCACTCCAGTATCTTTGCCTGGAAAATCTCATGGACAGAGGAGCCTAGTGGGCTGCAGTCCATGGGCACAACTGAGCAACTAACACTTAACACACTCATCTTTTGGAGCTAGGTCACACAGGGTGTAGGCCTTCTGTCAGCCTGTGACTGGGTGGGTCCTGTGTGAGGTATTTACTGATTATCCAGTCATAGAGAGGGGCATGGCCCAGATCCTGTAGTTTCCAATCCCCAAATGAAATAGGGATGTCTCCAGAAGAGGTTATGGGCAGGCAAGTATTCTTAGTATATCAATTAAGTTTAATAAAAATTTCTTAGTGCACTTTTAGTCTCTTTGGTGATTGGTATATAGTTACTTTCTAGAAAAATCTTTCTCAGAGAGATCCTTTATCTTTGTCCTGTTCACAACTCACTGCCATCTTTTATTGTTAAGATATTCATTCATTCATTCATTCATTCAGTGAACAAATATGTAATGAGCACTCATAACATTTCTTACACTCTTTCAGGTATTGGATATAGAGTGGACAGGACAGATTGATAGCAGTTAATTTCACTGAAGCAGATAATGGGTGTAAGAGAGCTGGAACAGGGTTTGAGAATAAAGTTTAGAGGGGAAATAGGGAGAATAGGGGGCTTCCCTGGTGGCTCAGATGGTAAAGAATCTGCGTGCAATGCAGGAACCTGGGTTTGATCCCTGGATTGGGAAGATCCCCTGGAGGAGGGCATGGCAACCCACTCCAGTATTCTTGCCTGGAGAATCCCTTGGGCAGAGGAGCCTGGTGGGCTACAGTCCGTGGGGTCGCAAAGAGTCGGTCATGACTGAGCGCCTAAGTACATGTCAGGGAGAATAGGAGACTTGTGAGTGAGTCCAAATTTATTGTCAAGTATAGTTGTGAGGTGAGAGTTGAAGGCGTAACCACGAGTGGGTGTGGGGCTGACTAAAGATAGCAGAGGAATGGAAATGTCCTGTTTCTGTTAACTGCCCACATTGAAAATTCCATCTATTGGAACTGGCATTTGCAAAATGTGATTAGGCAACCACTGACTCTCATAGAAACTCAAGCCATTTCCCCACAGTTACTACGTGTCTACTCTGCCCTAGAACGTGCTCTAGACTGGGGATAGAGACACAGAAAGAAGGCAGTGTTCTGTGCTTTTGAGGATCATGCTTTTGAGTTTAGGGCTAGTGGAATACTAAACAGACCCCAACCCAAATAATTAAAATAATTGGTTCAAGTATTAGTGTTTTGGTATTTGACATTAGCCTGTGTAGGATCAGATTGAACCTGGTCAGGGTCACTTTGAAGGAGAATTACATAGATGTGGAAGGATTTTCAGGTTGTACCAAAAAGTTTACCATTTCAATCAAAATCAAGAAAAACCCATTAGCAGTTTATGAGATTAGGAGCTGGAAAGAGAGTCAAAAATTTTTTTCTTATTCGGTAGCTAGAGCTGGCTAGAGATAAAATGAGATGATGTGACTGGGAATGACAGTTTGGGGCTTAATTTTGGAAATTAACCTCTAGGGCTGATGCTGAAAGGGAATAATCTGTGCCAGCCATCAGAGCAGGGAGTATTAATTGACTGTATTCAGAGGGAATAGGGGAGGCTTCAGCAAAGAATTGAGTTTGAATTGAATAGTATTTTCAAGAATGTTTAAATGTAGAAGACTGGCATGCTTAGAGGGACAGTGGGCTGGGGGAAACATTATATTTTAGGTTAAGGAAACTGGTTAATTTCACAAGAAAAATAGATCTAACTTCTCCTGTAAGACCATAAATTCCTAAACTTATTTGTCTTTGAAGTCTCAGTGTCTGGCAGTGCCAGGCAATGCAAGATATGTTTGTGTTTTTTTGTTTCAAAGGCTGAATAACAATTTTTGTTTGTTCTGTGACATTTTCCCCATCTGTAATTTTGCTAACCATTTCTTTTACTGAGTTAGAAAGCTGGAAACTACTCTTTGTGTTAAGTATCGTACCTTGAAAAACATGTTGGATGAAATGTCAGTTTTTTACCTTAATCTGAATTTTTATTCTGTTAGCTACTTTTGCCTTAATAGAAAGGAATCAGTATGAACAATAGATAATCTTTTTTAAAACATTTATTTTTAATTGAAGGATAATTGCTTTACAGTATTGTGTTGATTTATGGCAAACATCAACATGAGACCCCTCCCACAATAGATAATCTTACTGGAAATAGCATGACTTGTGCATCTGTGATCTTTACTTATAGATATTCACTTTTTTTTTATGAATAGTAATCAACTTGAATGTTATTCTAGTTTGAGACTGTATAAATACAGAGTATCCTTGAGCATGATTATAGGAGCTTGGCTGCTAGATAGCTCTTACCTTCTCACTGTTGTTGCGCTCTTTAATTCTTTCTGCTCTTTGTTCCTTCTTGACTAGCGTGCGTAATTGGTAGAGTGCGTACACTACCATGTATTACAGTAGTACTGTGGATTGTTGGGTTAATCGGAAGATGTGGCTCCATGGTTTGATTTGAAGCCTCTGTGTGTTAGAATTAGTCTGTCTGTAGTATTATAATACAGTCATTGACTATTAGCATGCAGCCATAAGGCACATTGAGGCCAAAATCCTTCATCTTTTATGTATAAGGAAACTGGACATTAAATTAGGTGACTTGCCCACAGTCACAAGCTAGTCATGGCAGAGCTGGCACCAGAGTCTCCTCTTGCATAGAGCGTGTTACTACGTGGCTGCCCTGGTGGCTCAGATGGTAAAGAATCTGCCTGCAATGTGGGAGACCCAGGTTCGATCCTTGGGTTGGGAACATCACCTGGAGAAAGGCATTTGACTAAAAAAATCTTTTTAAGTGCCTGAGTTGTAAATGAAAGGTGAAAATAATTTAGAAAGAAAAATAAAATGTACCGACCAAGCTTTCAGTTTGCTGTGGGAGAGACGCTGTCTATACCTGTTCTAGTCATATGTTCCCATAGTCTGATTTTGGAGGCCTATGGAGAGTCCATGAGCTGTATCTTGGTCTAGCACTGGCTAGAGGGTTATCCAAAAATAGTGACATGCTGGGGGCTGTGCAGACCTCTAGAAAAGGGATTATGCTGCAGCTATAATCCTGGGCTTTTAGAAGTTACATGATTTCTCCACAGAAACAAGATTTGAAAGGAAAAGAGATTTTTCAGGTGCCACTGGAGTAACTACTAGTATATGAGGTAGAAGGAGGTAGTAGTGCAGAGACCTGTGGGGAGGCTTAAAGAAACAGCTGCAGAGGTGCAGAGGGGTGAGGAGCGTGGGAGAAGAGGGAGCAGACTGGAGAATCTAGAACTGAAAATAAATTTAAGAAAGAAAGTGTCTTTGTTCCTCAGGGTGGGGCAGAGAAAATGACTAATGCTTTGATGTAGTTTGCTGTAGCTTTTAGGTTGTAAGCTGCTGTTTAAGTGTGTGAATCCAGATTCTATCTATAGTATTGTGAGAGAGCAGCTAAGTAGTTACACCATTTCTACTGCGATTTTGAATCAACATCAATATCCAGTATCCAACAAGTTTTTATTAAGTTAAGCTCTTTGGGCCTTAACATCACTTGGTGGTATTCAGAACAGAGAAAACAGCATTCATAAATAATGGCTAGTTAAAATTTATTGAATACCTAGTATGTACTGGGCACTGCTCTAGGAACCTCCTATGGACCCCTGTTTTATAGATGAAGAAATTTATTATACCTGATGGCACACAAATATGAAAGAGCATAATAAACTCACGTACCTTCTTTGGGCTGACTTTAAAGTTTTCTGTTAGTCAAAAGTGAAAGAGAAAAAGAGGAGGTATCAGGTGACACGGTGTTTTTGAGCGTCAGCCATCTTTCAGGGTTAATTTTTAAAATCAGTGTGTATGTAAGCAAAATGTCTTTACTGACATATAATGATTTATTTATGCTAGCAATTCACTGACCTTAAAAAAGAAAACCTGCAAAGAAATCATCACCACCTGTTACTGTTCACACCCATAATATAGTATATGTTGTGGGGAGAAATAGAGAGGGCCTGTAATGTGAAACCTGCTCTCAAGGAGCTCCTTAAAAGTAAAATTTAGAATATATTTAGGTAATTACAGTGATTTTACAGTAGAGTATGTACTGATAAATTGTTTTTGGTTTTACAGTGTTGGTGATTGTGTGCACTAAGCTGTACATGTTTCTTTCTTGTTCTGTTTGACAGTTTATAACATGATTTTTAAATTATTAATAATTCTATTCCTTTATTCTCTGCAGACTGCTTTGCTTCTTTTATTGAGAACAGGGCCATCTAACTTAGTTATTTGTCTTCATTTTCTCTCAAAAATCTCTGTAACTTCAGCTCTCAGCCTTTTTTCCTTTTTATATAGGATGTCCCTTAGATAAATATTGTTATAAGGATGAATCTTTTAAGCCAAACTTATCCCATTCCTTCCTGTCTCTGGAAACTTTGAGATTTTTCCCCTGTATATCTGTCTCCTGCCCAGTTCTGCCTCTTCTGCCTACAGAGTCATCTTCAGTTCCTTCCTCTCCAAGCCGTGGAGTCGGTCTTTGCAATTCCTTTATGTTTACTGCATTCTTTATATCCTTACTGTTGAAGATTGGAGATAGTTAATGAATCTCTCCTTAAATTTGATGAATTTTGAAGGAAGATACGTAAAAAGATGTAGATAAAATTAGGAAATTTCAAACACCACATGTATATTGGGGGAAGAAGGTGAGACAAGGGAAGCAGTTTAGGGAAAACCTCAGAGTGAGAAGTTACTGGAGAACTTACTATTGAAGCAGGGAGGCACAGAGGATTGAGGTGAAAGTAAAGAGTTCAAACTAATAAGAAAAAGGCTTATAGAAAATGTTATAAGAATTTGGAGAATTATTAAACTGATTTTTTCTTAAAAAATAGAGCCATTTGGAGATGATGAGAAGGAAGAGGGGCCTTAAGCTAGAAGTTTGAGAAAATTATAGCAGTAACATACAATAGATATAATATCAGGCTCAGATATGTGAAGAATAGAAAGGATTAATTTGAGAAATGCATAAGAAAAAGATTTTGTTACAGCCTGATGTAAAGAGAGAAGGGTGAGTGCTTCCAGATGACTCTTAGATTTCATGCTTGGAAGAAAGATAAGATGGTGGTGCTTTTCATAGTGATGTAGAAACTGAATGGGGCAGAGACTTGGTATAAAGTGATTCTTTTCTTGCATGAAGTGCCATGGAATGCCCACTGAAACAGATCCTGTGTTTAGTTCTGTGGTAAGAGGTGCTTTCTTTTAAGAAATAGAACTAGATGCCTGATAAAAACCTGTGTGTTGTGTGATAATGTTGTATGATAAAGAGAAGACAAACTGACATTTTATGAGTAACTTTGGAAAAACATGAGAGAGAGCAACATTTAAAAAAGTTCAGTACCTTCATAGGGTAGAACTTAGTGGGATGAGTAGAAATGGATTCTGAGATTAATAAACTTATTTCACTCAAAATAATCCAACATTAGTGATTGAAATGGAGTTTTCATTATATAAAAGAAGAGTACACATTACTTCATTAATCACTACTTTTCATAGTTAATTTTGTAGTTGTTGCTAACATAGGAAAATCTGGGAATCGTGTGTTTGAGACTATATAAAATGTACCTGGTATGCTTTTGTATTCTCTTCCTCAGAATGAAATCATTAAGGTTTTTTTAGATATGCATGGGCAAAATCACTTCTTTCCAACACTGCTGTTCAGTTCAGTTCAGTCGCTCAGTCATGTCCGACTCTTTGAGACCCCATGGACTGCAGCTCTCCAGGCTTCCCTGCCCATCATCAACTCCTGGAGCTTACTCAAACTCATATCCATGCAGTTGGTGGTGATATCCAACCATTTCATCCTCTTTTGTCCCCTTCTCTTCCTGCCTTCAATCTTTGCCAGCACCAGGGTTTTTTCAAATGAATCAGTTCTTCCCATCAGGTGGCCAAAGTATTGGAGTTTCAGCATCAGTCCTTCCAATGAATATTCAGGACTGATTTCCTTTAGGATGGACTGGTTGGATCTCTTTGCAGCTCAGGGGACTCTCACGACTCTTCTTCAACACCACAGTTCAAAAGCGTCAGTTCTTCACTGCTCAGCTTTCTTTGTAGTCCAACTCTCACATCCCTACATGACCACTGGAAAAACCATACCTTTGACTAGACAGACCTGTGATGGCAAAGTAATGTCTCTGCTTTTTAATATGCTGTCTAGGTTGGTCATAGCTTTTCTTCCAAGGAGAAAGTGCCTTTTAATTTCATGGCTGCACTTACCATCTGCACTGATTTTGGAGCCCCTCAAAATAAAGTCTGCCACTGTTTCCATTGTTTCCCCATCTATTTGCCATGACGTGATGGGACCAGATGCCATGATCTTAGTTTTCTGAATGTTGAGCTTTAAGCCAACTTTTTCACTCTCCTCTTTCACTTTCATCAACAGGCTCTTTAGTTCTTCTTCGCTTTTTGCCATAAGGGTGGTGTCATCTGCCTATCTGAGGTTACTGACATTTCTCCCGGTGGTCCTGATTCCAGCTTGTGCTTCATCCAGCCCAGCATTTCGCATGATGTACTCTGCATATAAGTTAAATAAGCAGGGTGACAATATACAGCCTTGATGTACTCCTTTCCCAATTTGGAACCAGTCTGTTGTTCCATGTGCAGTTCTAACTGTTGCTTCTTGTCAGATTTCTCAGGAGGGAGGTCAGGTGGTCTGGTATTCCCATCTCTTGAAGAATTTTCCAGTTTTTTTTGATCCACACAGCCAGAGGCTTTGGCATAGTCAATAAAGCAAAAGTAGATGTTTTTCTGGAATGCTCTTGCTTTTTCGATGATACAGTTTGATGTATGGCAATTTGAACTCTGGTTCCTCTGCCTTTTCTAAATCCAGCTTGAACATCTGGAAGTTCACGGTTCACATACTGTTGAAGCCTCCTGGCTTAGAGAATTTTGAGCATTACTTTGCTAGTGTGTGAGATGAGTAAGGTTGTGCAGTAGTTTGAACATTCTTTGGCATTGCCTTTCTATGGGATTGGAATGAAAACTGACCTTTCCCAGTCCTGTGGCCACTGCTGAGTTTTCCAAATTTGTTGGCATATTGAGTGCAGCACTTTCACAGCATCATCTTTTAGGATTCGAAATAGCTCAACTGGAATTCCATCACCTCCACTAGCTTTGTTCATAGTGATGCTTTCTAAGGCCCACTTGACTTCATATTTCAGGATACATGGGAAGGATGTCTGGCTCTAGGTGAGTGATCACACCATCGTGGTTATCTGGGTCATGAAGATCTTTTTGTATAGTTCTTCTGTGTATTCTTGCCACCTCCTCTATCTGCACCTCCATTAATCTTCTCTACCTTCATCACTGGATAAACTATCTCTGCCAGTATATCTAAGACTAACCCCTCCAACTTTGCACTTTTCCACCTTATTTTACCTACTCAATGTCTTGGCTGCTACAATTATTCCATGTCACTCAAACAACATTGAGTTTTCTCTACCCACTGGTTCACTCTCATCAGTATACACACTTGCTATATTACCTTCCATCTTATAATCAATACAAACACACCGCATGCATGCATGCGTGTTAAGTCACTTCAGCTGTGTCTCTTTGTGATCCCAAGGACTGTAGTCCACTAGGCTTTTCTGTCCATGGCAAGACAAGAATACTGGAGTGGGTTACCATGCCCTCTTCCAGGGGATCTTTCTCACCCAGGGATCAAACCCATGTCTTCTGCATTGGCAGGCAGGTTCTTTACCACTATCGCCACCTGGGAAGTCCCTCAAACACACCCCACTTCCTACCTTTTCTTGACTCCACAAATCTTTCTCTAGCTACCACTTCATTTTCTCTCTTCCTCTCATACCCAAAGCCCTCTGAGTTGTCTATATATATACACACACACATGTTGGCCAAGTTTGTGCCCCTAATTCTCCTTAACCTATTCCAATCAGGCGTTTATGCACTACTCAACTGAAACCACTTCTCAGTGTCTTCAGTAACTTCCATCTTAACAAATGCAATGGTCAACTCTCAGTCCTCATCTTACTCAAACCCTCTAAAGCAGAATTTGTCCAAGTTGCTGACTCCTGAAATATTTTCTTCACTAGGCAGCTACTAGAACCCACATCCTACTGGTCTGACTCCTACCCCACTTCTCAGCGTCCCCGCTCCTGCCTCTGAATTCTAAAGGTTGTATTGCTTCAGGGCTCCTTCCCTGGATGGTTTCTCTACCTACATTCACTCTCTAGGCCATCTCATCTAATAACCTCACAGTTTTAAATACCATTCATAAATTGGTAATAGTTAACATCCACTGAATACTACATGCTAGACACTGTTCAAACACTCTGCTTGTGTTAACTTATTTAATCCTCACAATAACCCAGTGACGTACATATTATTACCATCTCCATTTTTTTATGGAGATGTCAAATTAACTTGTCCACCATTACATAGTGAATGCCAAAGTTGAAAACTGCGTTTACACAGGATGGTTCCAAAGTTCTTGTACACTGCCTCTTTCCTAATGATTCTCAATCTCTAATCTAATATTACCATCTCCATTTTTTTATGGAGATGTCAAATTAACTTGTCCACCATTACATAGTGAATGCCAAAGTTGAAAACTGCATTTACACAGGATGGTTCCAAAGTTCTTGTACACTGCCTCTTTCCTAATGATTCTCAATCTCTAATCTAAATCCTGGCTTCTAACCTTGACTCCAGGGTCATAAATGTAAATCACTTACCTGATAACCTCATATTTTTAGTAGACATCTCACAATGTCCAAAATGAGTTACTGCCTCCCTACCCTTATCCTCACACAAACCTTGCTCTACCATGTCATCTCTTCTCAGTAAATGACATCAGCATTTACCCACCTACTCAGGCCAAAACTGGTGACATGCAGCTAATATACAGATGGAATGTGGGTGCCAGGACAGATATGTATACTGAATTAGTAGAGCTTAACTTTAAAAATAAATGTAAATATACAGTTCTAACAGTTTCTTCTTGCACCACAATGGATGGTCATGAGCATACTGGAAATCACAGACCTAGATCGCTGCAAAAGACTCCCAAATGGTTGAATGCTTCAGATCTCACCTTTCCTATGGTCAGTTTTCCACTCAGTAGCTGGAATGAATTTTGTAAAATGTAAATCAGACCTTACCACAACTCTGTCCCCAAACTCTCCTATAATGTCCAATTACACTCAAAATCAAATCCGCGGGCAATAAGGCCCAATATGCTCCAGCCCCTGCCTGCTCCTTCACCCTCAGTTCCTATTATTCTACACTTTGTTCTCTGCACTTGTCAGACCAGCTTTCTTGCTTTTCCTTCAGCATACCAAACTGGTTCTCGGTGAGCTAGATCCTGACTCATGATTTTCACGTTTACCATTCCTTCTGCCTGGCATAAATTTTTGCAATATCTTCTGCATCCAGGTTTCTACTTCCCTCAAAACAGCCTTCCCTGACTAATCAATCAAAACAGCCCCCACTTGATCACATTCTCTCCCTTTACTGTTATTTTTTTACAAACTACCAATCACTTCCTCACATTATTTATTTGTTCATTTCCTGTCTTCTCCACAAAATATAAGCTCCATGAATGTTTGCTCATCCTTGTATTCCCATGGTCTAGAACTGTGCTTGATATAAATTGGTTACATAGGTAAGTAATGTTGAACAGATGAATAACTTTTGTTTTAAAAGCATAATCCTTTATAATCTGTTGTTAATATTTCTCAACTTTATCAACCAAAATTGTTGGTTAAAATAACGTTCAAATCATTTTAAAATTCCAGATATCTACATTTTTACAGAACATTTGTATATGGTTTTATCTCTGTTCTTACCACTTAATTGACAATCAGAGGTGACACTAAAATAGTAATAATCAAGTAGCACACAAAGAACTTTCTTACGGTAGTGAAGAAGCCGAAGTTGAATGGTCCTGTGAAGACCTCACCTACAAGATCTTCTAGAACTATCACCCAAAAAAGATATCCTTTTCATTACGGAGGGCTGGAATGCAAAAGTCGGAACTCAGGATATACCTGGAGTAACAGGCAAATTTGGCCTTGGAGTACAAAATTAAGCAGGGCAAAGGCTAACAGAGTTTTGCCAAGAGAACACACTGGTCATAGCAAACACCCTCTTCCAACAACACAAGAGAAGACTCTACACATGGACATCACCAGATGGTCAACACCGAAATCAGGTTGATTATATTCTTTGTAGCCAAAAATGAAGAAGCAAAATAAGACTGGGAGCTGACTGTGGCTCATATCATGAACTTCCTATTGCAAAATTCAGACTTAAATTGAAGAAAGTAGAGAAGACCACTAGACCATTCATGTATAACCTAAATCAAATCCCTTTTGATTATACAGTGGAAATAACAAATAGATTCAAGGGATTAGATCTGATAGAGTGCCTGAAGAACTATGGACGGAGGTTCTGACACTGTGCAGGAGGCAGTAATCAAAACCAACCCCAAGAAAAAGAAATGCAAAAAGGCAAAATGGTTGTGTGAGGAGTCCTCACAAGTAGCTGTGAAAAGAAGAGAAGCAAAAGGCGAAGGAGCAAAGGAAAGACATACCCGTCTAAATGCAGAGTTCCAAAGAACAGCAAGGAGAGATGAGAAAGCCTTCCTCGGTGATCAATGCAAAGAAATAGAGGAAAACAATAGAATGGGAAAGACTAGAGATCTCTTCAAGAATATCAGAGATACCAAGATAACATTTCATGCAAAAATGGGCACAATAAAGGATGGAAATGGTATGGACCTAACAGAAGCAGAAGATATTAAGAAGAGGTGGCAAGAATACACAGAAGAACTATACAAAAAGATCTTCATGACCCAGATAACCACGATGGTGTGATCACTCACCTAGAGCCAGACATCCTTCACATATATCCTGAAATGTGAAGTCAAGTGGGCCTTAGAAAGCATCACTACGAACAAAGCTAGTGGAGGTGATGGAATTCCAGTTGAGCTATTTCGAATCCTAAAAGATGATGCTGTGAAAGTGCTGCACTCAATATGCCAACAAATTTGGAAAACTCAGCAGTGGCCACAGGACTGGGAAAGGTCAGTTTTCATTCCAATCCCATAGAAAGGCAATGCCAAAGAATGTTCAAACTACTGCACAACCTTACTCATCTCACACACTAGCAAAGTAATGCTCAAAATTCTCTAAGCCAGGAGGCTTCAACAGTATGTGAACCGTGAACTTCCAGATGTTCAAGCTGGATTTAGAAAAGGCAGAGGAACCAGAGTTCAAATTGCCATACATCAAACTGTATCATCGAAAAAGCAAGAGCATTCCAGAAAAACATCTACTTTTGCTTTATTGACTATGCCAAAGCCTCTGGCTGTGTGGATCAAAAAAAACTGGAAAATTCTTCAAGAGATGGGAATACCAGACCACCTGACCTCCCTCCTGAGAAATCTGTATGCCAGACAAGAAGCAACAGTTAGAACTGCACATGGAACAACAGACTGGTTCCAAATTGGGAAAGGAGTACATCAAGGCTGTATATTGTCACCCTGCTTATTTAACTTATATGCAGAGTACATCATGCGAAATGCTGGGCTGGATGAAGCACAAGCTGGAATCAGGACCACCAGGAGAAATGTCAGTAACCTCAGATAGGCAGATGACACCACCCTTATGGCAAAAAGCGAAGAAGAACTAAAGAGCCTGTTGATGAAAGTGAAAGAGGAGAGTGAAAAAGTTGGCTTAAAGCTCAACATTCAGAAAACTAAGATCATGGCATCTGGTCCCATCACGTCATGGCAAATAGATGGGGAAACAATGGAAACAGTGGCAGACTTTATTTTGAGGGGCTCCAAAATCGGTGCAGATGGTAAGTGCAGCCATGAAATTAAAAGGCGCTTTCTCCTTGGAAGAAAAGCTATGACCAACCTAGACAGCATATTAAAAAGCAGAGACATTACTTTGCCAACACAGGTCTGTCTAGTCAAAGGTATGGTTTTTCCAGTGGTCATGTAGGGATGTGAGAGTTGGACTACAGAGAAAGTTGAGCAGTGAAGAACTGACGCTTTTGAACTGTGGTGTTGAAGAAGAGTCGTGAGAGTCCCCTGAGCTGCAAAGAGATCCAGCCAGTCCATCCTAAAGGAAATCAGTCCTGAATATTCATTGGAAGGACTGATGCTGAAACTCCAATACTTTGGCCACCTGATGGGAAGAACTGATTCATTTGAAAAAACCCTGGTGCTGGGAAAGATTGAAGGCAGGAAGAGAAGGGGACGACAGAGGATGAGGTGTTGGGATGGCATTACCAATGCAATGGACATGAGTTTGAGTAGAGGGAAGAGTTGGTAGAGGGAAGCCTGGAGAGCTGCAGTCCATGGGGTCGCAAGGAGCTGGACATGACTGAGCGACTGAACTGAACTGAACTGAGATAGATTGAAGGGTTTGATCATGGGAAAATGAGATAATTTTTTCAGAGTGCTTTGCTTTTTCCCATAAGAAGGAGGCGGAATCATTAGCTGAGAGTCAGAGTGGGAAGGGGTTTGTAAAGTTTGAGAGAGGGGAGGTGGTGTCAGATAGGCATCTTGGGAAGTAAGAGAGAGTTCACTAGGGAAGTGCAAGTGGAATGTCAAGGAGTTTGGGGCCCCAGCTGAGGTTATTAAAGTGATTCTAGGTGGCTGTGGAGGGAAATGTGATTTTGAGGGAATATGCAGAGGAAAGGTGGTAGAGACAGCGCCCCCTCTGCTTCTGTTTTGAACTCTTTAGTTATGGCCGAGAATTGACCGTTGGATTTGTTAAGATGGAAGAGTCTTCTCAGGTTCATTGATATAGACAGAGGAATTAGTGGAAGTGAATAAGCCAAATAATCATTTCCTTTTTACCTGTATTCACTATCTGTATCATGCATGATGTTTCATGTAGATGATGAGTTTGTAGAGGTGTTTATGTTGCCATATCTTCTTTAGAGTGCCTGCTTTACACAAGTTATATCAAGATGACACTGGGACACTTTCAATGAATTATATTTGGTTGCTGAAGAAAGTAAAAAAAATATGTGTGTGTGTGTGTGTGTGTGTGAAATCTCTAATGGAGAAGCTTTGTAGTTTTTCCTGATAGGAAAACCTCATCAAAGTTTTCCCTGGGACCTATGGTTTCTGTTAATCTAGAATTATCACTCATGTTGACATCATGCTTTTGAGCTGGATTACGGATGAATTGAAAGTCTGGTTTTCTTTTCTTTCAGGTGCTGGAGAATCTGGCAAAAGCACTATTGTGAAACAGATGAAGTAAGTTGGAACATGGTCTTTTGTAAAAGTGTTCAATACATTTCCTCAAAATGCGTATAAGTCCATAGTGTCTTTCATTTTAGTTCCGTGGTAATGATTTGTGGTTTTCTTTTTTTTAAAGAATCATTCATGAAGATGGCTATTCAGAGGAAGAATGTAAACAGTATAAAGTAGTTGTCTACAGCAATACTATACAGTCCATCATTGCAATCATAAGGGCCATGGGACGGCTAAAGATTGACTTTGGGGAAGCTGCCAGAGCAGTAAGTGTTTCTCATTTCCTCTTTACTTGCTCTTTTTCAGTAGATGCAGTTGAGCAAAATCTGCTTCATGTTTTAGGGAAATAAATGTAAGTGACAAGATGTAGCAAACTACTGTCTGCTCATTTGAGATGTGTTAACATTCTGCTTTAAGAGATACTTGATTACTGCCACAAATATAAATCTAGGAAATGGGATTCTGTGGATATACTGTAGGTTTCTGTGGCAACTGTTTTATTTACTTGCTGCTTTTACAGCGCTGTTGACTTTTGTAGTAGTGAATGATAAAATGGTCTAAAAGAGGTTGTCATGGCAAGTAGCTCCGCTTTCTGAGGTGTAGAGATTAAAACAAATATCAGTCTCTGGGATAAACTTGATAAGGACGTGACCACTAAGTCTCAATTTTAGAGGTGATTTTCCAATATTCAAGAGTACTGTATCCTTATACTACACTGTACTGTAGGCTATAGAATTGAGTTTTACCATGTCCTAGTATAATTTTTGAAATGTCAGATATTCAGAAGTTGTGTTGATTGATTATAAAACTTATTGGGCCCTGAAAGTGTAGTTTGTAAATTAAGATATTTGATACAGTGGGGAGAGGGCCAAAATGAAGGTGCAGGGTTTTTTATATCATCATTAGCTAAATTCCAAGAGAAGGCTAGGAATGTATAGAACGCTTTCCTAGAACTAAGGGAGTCATCAGCTGTGTTCATTGTCATACTTAGGTGCTATGGTCAATAAAAGGAAGTGACTTCGGGAGACTGCCTGGAAAGGCAAAGCCTCTATGTCTGTAAAGTAGCTTAGGAACTCTTCTCAGCAAGTGTCAACCTTTCAAATGCAAATTAATATTCAGTAAATAAGTGGGAAAAGTATTGGAGGGAATCATAGTAAAAGGATGGTTATAATTGATGTTAGACTAGGAAGTCTAGAGGTGTCATGAAGGAAGGGAAGCTGTAATAATGATTATAAATGATTAGAGAGAAGAGAGCAAAAGAAAAAGTGAAGAGGAATGTGTGGGGCATGACTTTGACATTTTTGTAGAAATTCCATATCACAGAAATTAGCGACTGTTTTTCTAACCCTCTGAGCAGGAAAAATGTGGTAGCTGAGACAAGAATAAATGAAGTCTTTATTTTTGTCTTATTCCTTTCTATCCTTTCTCTCACCAGCCTGTCTTCTTCCTTCCTCCCCACACCATCTACCAGTTCTTTCTCGTTTTCTTACTTTCTTCCTCTCTTTTCTCATTCCTTCTTATCGCCCAACTCTGTTTCTCTGTCATATTTGCTGTATCCAGTAACTGGTTAGTAATACTACTCTCTTCCCTCTCTTTGTTGGCTTTTTCTCCGTCTCAGTTGTGTACTTACTTTCTTAGTTTCCTCCCTTTTTATTTCTCACTCTCTATCTGACCTCCTTTCTAGCCTGGCCATTCCTTCTCCCTTCCTTTCTTTCCTCTGTCAGATTAGTTGTTATTAATCTTTGGGTCCCATCATTCCTTTGTCACCAGATGCAGTTGACATTCTGCCTTAGAATGTTCAGGCTGCTGTAATAAAATGCCACAGATTCAGTAGCTTATAAATAACTGAAATGTATTCCTCATACTTCTGAAGGCTGGAAGCCTGGGAACTGCGTGCCAGCATGGTCTGGTTAGAGCTGTCTTCCAGGTTGCAGACTTCTTGCTGTGTCTTCACTAGGCAGGAGGGGAGGGGATCTCTGGAGTCTCTTTTATAAGGGCATTCACCCATTTGTGAGGGCACCACGCTGATGACCTAAGCATCTCCCAGGGGGCTACCTCCTAAAACTCAACATAGAAATTTGCTGCTGCTGCTGCTAAGTCGCTTCAGTTGTGTCCGACTCTGTGCGACCCCATAGATGGCAGCCCACCAGGCTCCCCTGTCCCTGGGATTCTCCAGGCAAGAACACTGGAGTGGGTTGCCATTTCCTTCTCCAGTGCATGAAAGTGAAAAGTGAAAGTGAAGTCGCTCAGTTGTGTCTGACTCTTAGCGACCCCATGGACTGCTGCCCACTAGGCTTCTCCGTCCATGGGATTTTCCAGGCAAGAGTACTGGAGTGGGGTGCCATTGCCTTCTCGGATAGAAATTTGAGGGGGATACAAACATTCACACCATACTATCCCTCTTTCATTTCTTTCTTGATCAAATCAGTACCATTAATCTCCAGGTCCTAACACTCCTGTGGCACCAGAAGAAGTTGACATTGTTAATTCCTCTCATGCCTGCTGAATCACCTAGCCCTCCAGCATCTACTCATCATAATCTACAACCCTATATAATTTTTTGAAGTTTCCCTTTTTTTTTCTTTCATGTGTAAGGATTTATATTTATAGCTCCTCACTTATCTTTTGCTAGTTTTTTGTAGTTGGTAGGAGAGTGAATGGAAAAGCATAGAACTGTTGTGGGATAGGTTGCTTTTTCATATTTGCTTTATAGGTGGAGGTATGACGATCACTGAAAAGAGGGTCCTCTTTATGGAGCTATAAAAAAGGTTTATTGTGAACAGGCAGTAGTAGGTCTCAGGAAGGGGTTAAGGGAAAGATGTTACCTCCTAAAACTTAACAAAGTCAAGACAGCAAAAATATGTATCAGTATCTCTGTTTTAAAGTTTCTAAAATTAGAATCATGGTATTTAAAAAAACTAATACTTATTGAGGTTTTTGAATACTTGCATGAGTATAGGTCAAATTTCAGAACCAAGGGACTATAAAGTCTTTATTTTTTTTAACTTTTTTTTAATTGAAAAAAATTTAGTTTCCTCTCTGGCTGTGCTGGGTCTTCGTTGCTGCGTAGGCATTTCTCTGGTTGCTGTGAGTGAGGGGGTGCTCTCTAGTTGTGGTGCATGGGCTTCTCATTGCGGTGGCTTCTGTTGTGGCGCACGGCCTCTAGGGCGTGTGGGCTTCGGTAGTTGTGGCATAAGGGCTGTTACTCTGGCAGCATGTGAGGTCTTCCTGGATTAGGAATCAAACTGGTGTCTCCTGCATTAGCAGGCAGATTCTTTATCACTGAGCCACCAGGGACGTCCCTATAAAATCTTTAAATGTTAAATAAGGCAATCTACCATATATAACTTCCTTGGTGGCTCAGGCAGTAAAGCATCTGCCTGCAGTGCAGGAGACCCAGGTTTGATCCTTGGGTCGGGAAGATCCCCTGGAGAAGGAAATGGCAACCCACTCCAGTATTCTTGCCTGAGAAATCCCATGGACAGAGGAGCCTGGTAGGCTACACTCCATGGGTTTATACCGTATACGTAGAAGGACATGCCCAGTGTTGACTACATTGCCAGTTTGTGTAATTTTTGAGCTTTTCTCATTCATTCCTTTTTTATAAAATTATTATATCTGAAAATAGAGGAGGGGAATATAGATATTAGATAAAGTTTATTAGAGAGGGATGGGTCTCAAATATTATTGGGAAAAATACTGGAAAGAATCACAAAAGAAGAATATTACCTGACTACTTGTAATATAGTTGATTGCTCCCCTTCCCCCTTTACTACTTCTTTTATGAATTTGTTTAGCAGTTGCATTTTTATAGTTAATTAAAAATCTCCTGAGACAGATAAATAATTAGATTCAAGGCAGGGAAATCATCCCATGAGATCTGTGTTTATTTTTAAAGTATCTGACAAGCAGGGCTGGTTAGAACAAAGCAGTCACAATTCTCACAGCCCTTTCTGTCGTCTTTATCTCTCACATGTCTTAGGTTTTAAAAGTATAACCACTTAGAAAGCTGTGCCTGTGACTCAGGAAGTTTTGATCAAATCTCTTTATGGTACTTTCTTTTTCTTCTTCTACCTTTCTTCCTCTTTCTTATATAGAAGATTATTATACTTCGGGGAAACCTGGAGACTCTGAATTTTTCCCTTAGGGATTTATTTCCTCCACTAGACGTCCAGACTCTGTAAATGCTTCAGTCTCTTCTTCCTGTTCTCTGTCTGAGATTTAGGCCGGGCGTGGCGGGGGGGGGGGGGGGGGGGCGGGGCGGGGAAGAGAACAGTGTTGCCTTAAACTTGATTAATGTTTTACTCCCTTTGATGTGTTTAGACTTTACCTCTTACCTGCTAGTCTTTTCATTTCTATTTTTATTGTAGGCTTCCTTTAACAGAATGGGGATGTATTCCATGTGCCTGTCTCTCAGACCAGTTTTTTCTGTCAAAGAAATCACGAGTGACCGGCATGGAGATTTGTAGGACAGTCAGGAGAGATCTTTTCAGGGAATGGTGGAGTGAGAAGTGGGAGTGCACTTCTGACTGTAGTGGGGTGAGAAGGGAGGAGACAGGCTTCGTTGTAAATTCTCTCAAACTACACTGCCAAGAAAGGTCTCTTTCATGTCTCTTTTTAGAAGTAGTTACCATGTATTATGTGTGGTACCATTTGCCTGTGTGTGTTAACGAGACACTTATTAAGTCTTCAAGAAATGGAGAATCATCTGTCTCTCTCCCTTAAATGCTTTCCTCAGGACGATGCCCGGCAATTGTTTGTTTTAGCTGGCAGTGCCGAAGAAGGAGTCATGACTCCAGAATTAGCAGGAGTGATTAAACGGTTATGGCGAGATGGTGGGGTGCAAGCTTGCTTCAGCAGATCCAGGGAATATCAGCTCAATGATTCTGCTTCATAGTAAGTAATTTTTCCTTGTGAAACTAAAACAGAAAGCATCTTGGTGACCCTATCGAAAGTTCAGTGCCTATTCTTAAGGGAATATTTTAGGAACAGACACCCTTAGAATTCTGAAGGATATATTTATAAAAATTGTTTCAGTTTAGGGTTATAGAGCCATTGGTCATTTTATGTGGCTTGCAGAAAAATATTTCCTCTTGGAATGTAAATGGGAGACTTGGCATCATTAGAGTAGCTCTGTGGTCATTTATAGTAAATAAGTGAGAGGAGAGAAATCAATTGCAGCTGAGTCCTGAACTTCTTTCTACTCAGTAAGTTCTCTCTGCATAAGGGCTTTACATTGATTGCCAGCTAACAAGAGAAGTTAAAATTGTGATATCCCTTTTATGCACACAACTCTCTGTGGCTGGGCTGCACTATGGATTTCTCTAATGGCACCCACTCCAGTACTCTTGCCTGGAAAATCCCATGGACGGAGGAGCCTGATAGGCTGCAGTCCTTGGGGTCGCTGAGAGCTGGACATGACTCAGTGACTTCACTTTCACTTTCACTTTCATGCATTGGAGAAGGAAATGGCAACCCACTCCAGTGTTCTTGCTTGGAGAATCCCAGGGACGGCGGAGCCTGGTGGGCTGCCGTCTGTGGGGTCACACAGAGTCGGACATGACTGAAGCAACTTAGCAGTTACCACTTAAAAATCTTTTGTCTAGATCACAATAATAGCCTTTGTATAGAAGGAGAATGTTGAGTCTTGGGACAAAGTTGAAGCATCTGTTTGTTAAGAAAATTCTCTGGAGTGTTACATAGTTTTAGAAAATTTGTAATTAATACTTCCGTTAAGCTATTATATGTTGTCGTATATTGCTTCTTTTACAATGTGTTTATAAGACCTATATTCAGAATGTGTGGGTTTTTTCTTGATGTTGTTTTGGGGTCTTGGTGTGCTTTTGTTACCTGTATTCATCTCTGTACTAAATGAAGGCATTTCTAAGCATTACGGTATTTTTTCCAGTATTATATTCCCCTACTTTTCCTATCATTCCAGCTTAAATTGTTATAAGAAGAAATTAAATGATATTTGAGAAACATATTTTTTAAATGAAAACTTGACTTTAGAAACATGTCAGTTCAGTTCAGTCGCTCAGTTGTGTCCGACTCTTTGCGACCCCATGAATCGCAGCATGCCAGGCTTCCCTGTCCATCACCAACTCCCAGAGTTTACCCAAACTCATGTCCATCGAGTCAGTGATGCCATCCAGCCATCTCATCCTGTGTTGTCCCCTTCTCCTCCTGTCAGGATTCTATAATTTTCTCTGTAGTCATCAAAGCTAGATTGTAATTTTTAAAACATGCATTCAGTAAGCTCTGAATCCTCTAACTATACCTGAAGGCACATGATTTATAGAGGTTTTTTTTTTCATAATTGTTGATCTAAGCTTGACTGATTCCCTAACATTAATGATGGTACTTAGCTTTGTGTGTGTGTGCATGCTGAGTCGTATCTGACTCTTTGCAGCCCCATGGACTATATCCTGCTAGGCTCCTCTATCCATGGAATTTTCCAGGCAAGAATACTGGAGTTGGTTGCCATTTCCTACCAAGTTGTATAGAGGGTCATTAATAATTCACTTACTATGATATCAGCTGTTCTTTAAAAAAAGATTGGGGGGGGGACCTGAAATTGTGCAGAATTTAATTTAGCTTTGAAGAAGTTTTTAAATTATTTCACTGAACAAGTGAAGTTTCTTTGGAGGTATTTATTTGTTTTTGGCTTAGATTAAAAAGAAATCTTTTAACTTTTCTGTTTCATGAATGAAAACAGGAGGAAATAAATACTCATTCTTACTGAGCTTAGTAATTCTTTTTAATTTTAATAATTCAGACAGCATTTCTAATGCCCTGGCAAATGTTTAAACAGACAAATGACCCGTTAATTTAACTGTCTGAGGGCTTTTGTTTGGTTGGATTTTTATACTGTGCAGTGCACAGTTGATTTAGTATTGAATTTCAGGAGTCTTTATTAAGAATAGTGTTTTCATGTTTTTTAATTGGCTTTCACAGTTAAATTTTGGTAGAATTAATAACACTTTTGTGTAGTGTATAAAGAATCTACTTCAGTTGTCCTGTGCTAGATGCCCCTTTTTTTCCCTCATTATCATTTCTAAGATACTGAAGGTCTGATTTGTTCTGCCACTTTAGTGACAGGTACAGATTCTGCTTTCAGCAAGGAACTAGTTTAGTCTGTTGACTTGCTCTGCACATGGTTGGCTTCATTAGGTAAAAATAAATGTGTATTTTACTTACTTAGTTACCTAAATGATTTGGATAGAATATCCCAAACCAACTACATTCCAACTCAGCAAGATGTTTTGCGGACGAGAGTGAAGACCACAGGCATTGTGGAAACACATTTCACTTTCAAAGACCTATACTTCAAGTAAGTCACCAGCCTTTTTCTAGATATGCCAAACACAAATATCTTTCCTTTAGTTAGTATCTGTTAATCAGGGTATAATTTATCTAGGCAACTTTCTTTGATTCAGAAATTTATAATGATATTCATCTGCTAGTATTTGGCTCTTTTAAGTGAATGGGTCCAAGTGTTTCTTCTTTCTCCAAATATCGTCAAATATTTTTTCTATTTGGAGCAATTTGAATTCAAAATTAAATTAGAACTTACGTATCAATAAAAGTAATCATGTGGTTACCAATTTATTTTATCTTTAATTTTATTCTTTTCAGCTGCTTTTTTATTGGAGTCACCAAAACAGGTATTGAATGTTTGTTGTCTAGAAGGGTAGCAACAATACTAAAAGGATAGAAAGTAGTGTTTTGGTTTAGTTTATGTGGCTTTGTTCTGGCATTTTGATATTAAAATAGAAATGCTTTTCTCACCAGTGTCAACCGTTTCTTACTGGATCTCACTTCTCTTTAAGTTTAATGGAATGAAGCTAATATTGTCATGGCCTTTGACTGATTAGTGCACAGTATAATGCACAGCTTAATTCTTAATACTATATACAGAGTGGAATATTGATCTAGGGGTAGAGTTAATTTGCAGAAGTAAGATGATTTATAAACAATTACTGTTTTAGAGAGAGAAAATTCTAGTATTCTAATACAGGGGATTTTCTCATCAGCATTAGTAATTCTAGAATAGGCTTCAGCTGGTCTCTGTGTTAATAACAGACCTGTCTTTTTGGTTCCTGTTTTCTGCTTTTGTGACCTTTGAGCTTAGGAGTAAACTTTCCCTCTTCAATATATGATGTCCTTTTTAGCTACTTCGTTATGCTTATATGTAGAATGTGACATTCAGCATTATTGCATGCAAATGTAACTTTAGCTCAGATTGTCTCAATTTTCTTTTCTCTGAAAAAAATTGCTTCATAGAATTCTGTATGCAGAACAGTATGCAAAATCCATACAGAGTTTAGCTATTACTAGACACTAGTTGAGGTCTCGAAGTCTTAATACACCAAAATGGATTTGAAACCTGATGGAGGAAAATAGCAGTTCAGCTGAATATTTTTAGAGTAGAAGAGCTGCTTTTCATAGTATTGATGAATTTATTAACAAGAATAGCAGAGTCTCCATGGATTATAAGTCATGAAACTGTAAAAATGAGATGATGTATGCTGTAAGATAAGTAATCCATTTATATGTCATGACCTTTACTTATTTAGTGTGGGAAACTTGTCGATGTCATAGTTGATCTTTAGTTAGGTAAATCCTATTGGTCTCTTTATGTCAGGATTAATAGCCTGATATAATTAAGGCTCTGCACACACTTTATTGTTGGCATGTAGATATCTTGTTATGAAGTACTATCACTTCTTCCTTTTCCTCTTCTCTCTAGGCAAAAACCACTATCCATTTATTCAAACATTTATTGAGCATCTGCTATATGCAAGGCATTCTGTAATTGCTTACTTGCCTCTCAGTTATGAGGTAATGTTTATAAAATGTTGATGTTAGTGAATGATACTGTAAATGTTAATATATGTGAAAAGCCCACTTTGGGAACTTCACAGTGTTCTACCAGTTTTATGGATTTCATAGAAAGAAATGGTAGAGCATACTGAAATTATTGGTGTACCAGTGTGTGTCTGCCCTTGGAAGGTCCGTGGTGAAATGTGTGATGTTAACTTTTCTAAAACTTACAAGTTTTAGAAGTTGTATTAGCGCCAACTTGTGATTGCCTCATTTCAGGGGTCAGGACTAAAGTTTCAAAAAACTGTGTTAAGATCAGCCAAAAGTTGGAGTTAGGTCATGAAGAGATGAGATGACTGTTCTTTTAAAACATACACTGAAAAATTATTCAACTATGTCTTAAATTTCTCTCAATCTCTATAGGAAATATTCTCTTGAAATAGACACCTAGTCCCTGTAGATCTGACACACTGAACCAGCTTGGCAGAGTTTAACCTTAAAACATTTTATCATTGTAATTCAAACGTATAACTTAAGAGTAGCGAACCATTTGTATACATACCTCCTCAGACCCTAGTACCAGTTAAAAAACAAAGCAGTGCAGGTCCTTCTTTTACTGTAGGTGGCAAAAGAGGACACTGCTGACAGAAGTTCAGCAGTTTACTCAGAATATCAAGTTAAGTCTCCTGGAAGGGATTAGTGGAGTAAAACTAATCAGAAGTGGAACATAAGGTGTGTGAATGGTTTTGAGGCTTTGTTATTATTCATTAGGTTGAATGAGACTTGAAGTTGGAAAATACTGGTTTTGTGTTTAGATACTGGGTTCTTAGAGTTCTACCACAAAATATAATTTACTTTTTTCTGCAGTTAATCTCGAAAATATTTTCCTTAAAGTAAGAAAAACATGTCTCAGTTATAACTCGATTTAAAGAAAGAAAAAGTAAGGAGAACAAAATTTTGAATCAGTAGAATTATGGAAGCAGGATGCAAGTTGGGGATTTATGTTTTTTCATCGTTCTTTTTCTTTTTTATCTGTTTAGCTAAAGAGATAAATCGTTTTGAGAGGTAGAGTGGTGTTGTGAGTACCAGCTTGGGTACAGGGATTAGAGCTCCAGTCCCCATTTGTTAGTAGTGTTCCCTTGGGCAAATGAACATATCTGCACCTCAGTTTCTTCATCTGTAAAAGGGGATAATAATAGTACTGGCAGGAGTGTTATGAGGGTTAAATGAGTTAATGTACTTAAAGATGTTTAGGGTAGTGTCTGGCAAATGTTAGTTATTATTTTTACTATCTCAGATTGTTCAGTATTGTTCAGCTTTTCATTTTTCCTGTCTTTTTCCCCTCCTTCCTTTAAACTGTTTCACTGCTCACTCTGCTGACTTTTGGCACGTCTGGCACAAGCTTTGATAGAGAGGAGGCTCAACTGTTTCTCTAAAATGAGAATCTTGATTGTTCTTCAACTTCATTTTCTCATATTGTTCTCTTACATTTAACTACAGATAATTTTTATTTGCTTCTTGTTTGTCTTTTTTTAAAAATTATAAATGGGGTTTTGAAAATGCAATAGTGGGAACTTCCCTAACTATTTCAGTTTAGAAATGTGTGTGTATGTGACCTTGCTAAAATTGTGCATTCTTTCCCCTTGTTCAGGATGTTTGATGTAGGTGGCCAAAGATCAGAACGAAAAAAGTGGATTCACTGTTTTGAGGGAGTGACAGCAATTATCTTCTGTGTGGCCCTCAGTGATTATGACCTTGTTCTGGCTGAAGATGAAGAGATGGTATGTTGGAGCTTCTGGTAAATAAAAGACCTGTCTAATGCAAGCAGGAAATGGAAAATAACTCTTAGGAAGACTTTGTGCATCCATTTACTTATTGAACCAGAACCTAATAGTCTTAATTTTTCTCCTTGTCAGTGAGATTAAATTTTCAAATTATTGATTTATACCCTATTAACCATAAGGAGATATGACAGCACACTGAGTATATGGACAGGATTAGGTCTCTTATTAGCTAGTCCTTATTCCCACTTCCCAAGCTTCAAGAATTATAAAAATAAGGACTGAGTCAGCTTTTGTATTATCAGTATCTGACTAGTTTCCATGATTGCGCATCAGTGGTTTTAAGACTTTGTGGTCTGAGACTTCTCTTGTGGTCCAGTGGCTAGGACGACGCCACACTCCCACCGCAGGAGGCATGGGTTCAAGCCCTGGTCGAGGAACTAAGATCCTGCATGCTGCGTAGCACAGTCAAAGGAAAGAAAAGAAATAAACCCTTTCTGGTCTGTTTTTCATTAATAGTTAATCTACTTTTACTTTTTGCTACTGACCTATATCATCCTTTGTTTCTTTCTCAGAACCGAATGCATGAAAGCATGAAACTCTTTGACAGCATTTGTAACAACAAATGGTTTACAGACACTTCGATCATTCTGTTTCTCAACAAGAAAGATCTT
The DNA here is from genome assembly GCF_001704415.2 of Capra hircus. NCBI lineage: Eukaryota > Metazoa > Chordata > Mammalia > Artiodactyla > Bovidae > Capra > Capra hircus. The sequence continues at coordinate 86,674,839 of NC_030810.1, forward strand.
TTTGAGGAAAAAATAAAGAGGAGTTCATTAACTATCTGTTATCCAGAATACACAGGTAAAGGGTCATGAAAGATTTTGTTGGAGGTATACATCTTGAAACAAAACTTTCATGGCCTTCCTACAGCTGTCATTTGTTTTGAATATTGTATGTATCTCCTTGTGGAGAGTGTTCATTTGTAGTGGTATCAGCATTAAGCATGTGCTTAAGACCCGTTAAGTCTAAAGTGCTATTCCAGATATAATCATATTTATGATGTTTATATTTCTGCCCTCATTTTTTGAGGTAAAGAAAGATAAAAATTTGATATAAATATATTCACAAAAAACAAGGATAAGATAGAGTTTTGCACTCAAGAAACTAACATTAGTTATAGAAAGAGAGAGAGACAGAGAGACACATGTAAAGAGTTTCATTTTAGTGTGAAATATTCATTAATAGAAGAACCAAAGAAGTGGTTGCCTCAGTGGGATCAGTGTAATCTTTTTCTAGAGGATATGACACTTGGACTGAGAGAGTAGGAGGATGAACTAGAAATCATCAGGCAGGTGGGGGAGTAAAAAACATTTTAGGAAAAGAAAATAGCATATATAAAAATCTGCAGTTAAAATTGACATTATTTGTCATAACTGCCATGACTGGTAAGGACATCAGTGGGTTAACTTGAATTTAAACCAGCTCTAGATAGGAAAAAAATCTCAGTCTCCTCATTTGCTACTTCATTGGAGAGCACATCTCATATTTTAGAACAAATAGGGGTGCCTTGCTTAAATAAAAATAGCATTTAATGTATAATTGTGTGAAAGGTTTATGGGTAAAGCTGTATTTTTGCAGCATTGTGACATAGCTTCTGCTTTAATATTAAACAGCTTGTTATTTAAATATTGGATCAAAATGGTTGGCTTCAAAATGTCATCATTAATTAACTTCATGTGCAAAAAAAGAAAAAGACATGATTTGTTCTGAAACCTGGGAGGAATTTGAAATTGCTGGAGCCTAGACTGTGGGGAGGAGTGGTTAGAGAAATGGGCAGGGATGCTTGTAGAGGGCATTGTATGCCATGCTGAGACAGAGGGGAACTATTGAAGGATATTCTTTGGGGTACATGATATAGTAGGAACTGATTTTAAAAGATTACATAATAGATGCCAATAAAGATAGATAGTAGGGGAGTTGAATTAGTAAGGACTTTCAGTATGCACATTGAAACTTTTGGTGAAGGTACAGAGATATAGAATTCAGGGACAAGAATGCAGACGGTCCTCAAGAATGCAGTTAGACTTAGGAAATATTGTCAGAAGTCCTGGAAGCCCTTCTTTCCCCATCTTTTTTCACTCCTGTGTCTTCTCTATTCTTCTCTCTCTCCTTACCAACTCTCTCCTGTTTAGTGTATATGATAAAAGTTGGCCCTGTCATGGTTGCTGTATCTCTTCCATTTAAAAAATGAGGCTAGATTGGGATTTTGTTGGCCCAAGGTTCAGATTGATTGGCCAAGGTTAAGTAAGGCAAAAACCCTTAGCTCAGTAAGTTGAGGTTAGGGTCAACAAACGTGAGCACTAGGGCTGTATCATTATGACCTTTAGATGAGAATTAACTGTTTCGAGGAAAGTAGACCTCTTGTTAGCTGAGCAGATGCTGTAAATGCTTTATATAATAAGGTGGAAGGGTGTAGCTAGGGTAAGGAAATGGAGAGTCAGAGATACTCTTGATTGGTACTTGGTACATTCCTAAATATAAATTCATTTAGGAATGTTAAATATGAGTTCATATTTTGGAATGTTGGTTTTGAAGTTTCTGAAACATCCTGATAGAGATATTTAATAGATAGTTATATATATGGCCTTGGAGCTTGGGGAGAGGTTAAAGGTTAGTAACAGATACTGATCTGGGATCATGTGTAAATACAACATGAAAATGGATGAGATGACCTAGGGTGATGATATAGAATGAGGAGAGAAAAGAGTAGGATGGGAGCAAATACCAGCCTCTGTTGGCAGGAGAGAAAGAAAGGTATGTATTGGATATAAAGAGAAGAATCTGGAATGCTAAAGTGTCATAAACTAAGAGGAGAGTTTAAATAGTGCGGAGTGGTCAACAATGTCATATGCAGATAAGTAAAGTAAATACATTTTGAAAAAATGTCTTGTGGAGCTAGCAGTTAGAAGATCATTGACTGTTAATGGAGAGCATTGTCAGTGGAATGAGAGCAGAGCCAGGACCAGTGAGTTACTGAGTGGGAAGTGAAGAAATAAAGACAAGTGGAGCCTCCTCTTGAGCAGCTTAGATGACAGGGGAAGGAGAGATCTTTAAATGTTTATAGGCTTAGAGTAAGATCCTAAAGCAAAAGAGAAGTTGTTAAAAGTAGATGTAATTAATGGAGCAAAATTTGTAATCAGGTGGGAAAAGAAGGAATCAAGAGTCTAGGTAGGATGAATGGATAAATAAATTAGTATATCTGTACTATGGAATATTATTTAGGTATGTGTGTGTGTGTGCTCGGTCGTGTCTCTCTTTTTGACCCCATGGAGTGCAGCCTGCCAGGCCTCTATTTAGCTATAAAAAGGAACAAAGTATTGATAATGCTACAACTTTGATGAATACTATAAACTTTATACTAAATAAAAGAAGCCAAACAGAAAAGGTCACATTTGTATGATTCCTTCTATATGGTATATCCCAAGTAGGCAGATCCATAGAGACAGAAAGCAAGTTGGTTGGCAGGAAATTGACACGGGGGAATGAGGAATGGTTACTTAATGGGGTATTTTTCTGGGGTGGTAGGAAAGTTTGAAACTAGAGAGGTGGTGATTGTATAACATGTGACTGCACTGAATACCACTGATTGTAAACTTACTGCATGTTATGTGAGTTTCATTTCAACTTAAAAAGTTGAGATGTAGTTTTAAAGCCCTGTGACCTCTCTCTTCTTAGAGAATTTAGAATTGCAGCCTCTGTTAAGAGTGAGGAGGAAGATGAAAGTGAAAGTGAAGTCGCTCAGTCGTGTCCGACTCTTTGCGACCCCGTGAACTGGGGCCCACCAGGCTCCTCCGTCCTTGGGATTCTCCAGGCAAGAATACTGGAGTGGGTTGCCATCTCCTTCTCCAGGGGAACTTCCCGACCCAGGGATCGAACGCAGGCCTCCTGCATTGCAGGCAGATGCTTTAACCTGTGAGCCACCAGGAGGAAGATGAGAGTTGGTTAAGTTTATAAAAGGTAGCCAGATTTTAGAATGGGAGAAAAATTTTAAGACAAGTAAAGGATTGATGTTAATGTTTCAGCTGGGAATCTTCACACACAGCAAAGAGTTGTCAATATCTTACCGATTTTTTGGTAGGGGGTGGGATGAATTTCCAAGCCTGTTTTCCATTGCTATCATTCTTCTTAAGAATTTTCGCATCATGTTTTGGTCATCTGTCTAAATGTTTGCCTTTCCGCATTCCTCATGGGGCAGAGAAGGGGGCAACAGAGGGATAAGATGGTTGGATGGCATCACTGACTCAGTGGACATTAATTTGAGGAGATAGTGGAGGAAAGAGGAGCCTGGCACGCTGTAGTCCATGGAGTTGCAGAGAGTCAGACATGACTGAGTGACTGAACAACCGCAGCTGCTTTAATTTACAGAAGTTCTGTACATCTCAGTAAATCTTATTCAACCATCTACCAAGCTATCTTCCTTCCTCTTTTAAAATATTGTTTAAATAATAGTCATTTTTTTCTTAAGCTTTCCTTTGTTATTTAGTCTTCTTTATATACTTGGTTGTTGATATTTTTGGGGTCATGCTTAATGTCACTGAAAATAGCCCCTAATTCTCAGGCAACTATGTGTTGTCTTTGTTGAGTTTCCCTGGCTCTGTAGCCAATTTCTAAAGCTATTCTAAAAACTCACAAGTAAACAAGATTGTTTCGGAAGCAAGTGATTAAGTGTTAATTTCAAACGTTGTTGAAATAGGGTTACTTTGGATAACCCCCTCTTTGAAGCAATAACAGATTTATTGAGATCTTCACGTACCATAAAATGCACCACTTAAAAGTGTGCGATTCAAGCCCCTTCCCATTTGCATCTACTGATTACCTTTGGTTATTTAAACTATTGCTGTAAGGCTCTGAGGCTAAGCTCTGTTAAAACTGGATGATTTTGAAAGGAAGCATGAGTTACCCTTTTGAATTGTTTATTTCAACATGACCCAAGGAACACAAGTTCTCTTAACTTTTTAAGCAATTGTGTTCTTCTAGAAATGCATCCTCCTATTTCCCTAGTTTCTTTTTATACTTTATAAATTTTTTAGCTAAAAAAATGCAAATAAAAGGGAAAAAGGGAAAAAGCTTTGTTTTCCTGGATCTTTGTGATAAGTTTACTGACAATGAGATTGTGCACTCAAGAAACATGTGATTATAGAAAAACCTAATGATTATAGAAAAATAGGAATCTGTTTATTTCAGTTGGGTTATAGTCCCTCTCTCCATAAGTAAATGGTGATGGCCTGATTTAATTCAGTTCAGGCAGCTGTTATAATTTGAACTAAGAATATTGGGTGTCTGCCTCAGGTTCCAACACATATGAAGAAGCAGCTGCGTACATTCAGTGCCAGTTTGAAGATCTGAACAGAAGAAAAGATACCAAGGAGATCTATACCCACTTCACCTGTGCCACAGACACCAAGAATGTGCAGTTTGTTTTTGATGCTGTAACAGATGTCATCATTAAAAACAACTTAAAGGAATGTGGACTTTATTGAAGAGTGTGGATGGTAATAAAAGGTAAAACTTTGAACAGTTTAGTTATAGTGCTGTTAGTGATGTCTCTTGACTTTGTAAACTTTTCCTAATTACAGCTGTTTTTCTTTTCTAGTTATTACAGTGTGGAGTGTTGAGACCAGACTTCCTTTGCTGCCTCATTGGGCAGCTGCAAGCATGAACGGGACCAGGGAATGGCAGCAGCATGCAGAATCCTAGCACTCTTTTAGCACAATCTTCTGTATTAGGGAACTCTTAATTGACACAAGATGCTAAAGTCAGACATTGGAATTGGAGCAACTGTAGTATGATTTGATCATCGAGACGTGACTTGGATTTCATAGTCTCAAACGTTTAGGGCAGATGTGAAGTTGAGGTGCTGCATTCCAGAACTTCAATATGTAGCTTACTGTTTTTCTTCTTCCCTCTTGACCAACCACCAGTAGTTCATTTTTTCAAGTTTTTTTTTTTTCATTAAGGGAAGAATAACTTCACTGAATTTTATTTTTTTGTGAAAGAACCTTTATTAAAACACAATCTTAACTATGCACATGATGTGACCAGATCATCTTGAAAATATTCCTCTTAGTAGGAACACTTTGTTTTTAACTCTAGGTATGGTCAGAATATAATATTTCCATAATAACTTAATTCTTTTCAGTTATTTGGGCTCTAATTATAGGTTTTTTGGTTGAAATTTATGTTACTATCCTGCTCAGAGTACCATTATGGTTTCTAAATGGCAGTTACATTGAAGAAGTCTATAATAAGATTCTAGCTCTCTCTTTTTTTTTAAGCTTGTGGTTGAAGGTTAACCTAGTTTATGCTTATCACCAAATTACGAGATAAATGCTGATGTAGTATGATAAAGTCAGCTTCTTGGATACAGACACACCCAGGGCAGCTGTCAGTTAGAAAAGTATATTGCTAAATTCCAAACAGAACCAGTGACTTTGCTGCTACATATCTGCTAAATTGATCACTTTGATTCTTGCTTGTTTGTCTCAGTCATAGGGAGTTCTGTAAAAGATGCCCCATGTTTTCCATCTTCCATTGGCCTTTTCTGTTGAGAAACATCTGAAGTATATTAAAAGTGCATGCTTTTACTTTGTAAATGTGGTGCCAAATCCCTATTTGCCATTGTTTTTTTTACTGTAGCAATGTTGATTGTAGTAATCTTTAGTCAGTACCTTGTTTTGCTGAAACTGTGGATTTGGGGACTTTTTTCTACTTTGTCGTGTGTACAGATTTTTAATCTGTTATAGTTGACAGCAGTATTAAAATGGTGAGTAAAGAGTCCAGGTTTGTTCCTGTTTGTAATTAGTCCTTTCTGAAAATATTTTCTTCTGCTGTTTTTTGCCCCTGCTGTGTGCTTAGGCCTTTGTCTGAGAATGGGTTTAGGTAGAAGGGTTCTCTGAAGGTCTTAAGTCTTTTGATGTATAAGTATTGTTGAGTCTTGGCCTGACTGAGGTTGTTATGTCATATCTGTATAAGTGATGCACAGTCAAAACCCATTTTCCAGATTTACATTTTGGTTTTGTGAAGAGCTCTTTTCACGTCAGCCTGCAGGTCCTTTTGTGCAGTGTACTGCAAATGTCATTAAATATTGAATGGTCCATTAGGGGAAGGCAGATGAAGAAAATGCAGTTTGAGCATTCCAAATCAGTAATTTGAGTAGTGCCTTTTGGGGTCCAGTCTTTTTGGATTGGATTCTATTTCATCTTTTGATGTGACCTTTCAGTAGTTTTAAAAAAAGGTTGGTGGTCATCAAAGCTGGTTCAGAAAGTGAGCCACAGCAGTTCAGTGCCTTTATTGGTAGGTTTTTTTCTTTTTGCTTTCTTGGGAAAATTATAACTCTGCAGGTGGTATAACTATTATCTAACAACTTTTTTTTTTTTATAACTGGCAAAACTGGGTCTAAAAGAAAGAAAATTATCAGCTTCAATTGGTGATTGACTTATGCTCACAGTGTAAATAAGGGATCGTTCTTGTTCATTTTGAATATATCTTTTCCTTATTGTATTCTGTGATGTAGAATCATTTGGAAATGAGAACTGGTAGAATGTTACTTTAACTGTAGTTTTTCTATAGTCTGGGCTAGTGGGATAGTGTTGTTGATAACCCAAAACAAGAGATAATCCAAAAAAGTTAATTTAACTTGAAATGCATTTTGTATTTTCATTTGAATATGTCTATCTGATGTGTTAATTTTTTAGCTTTTTCATTAATGAAAATAGTAATTCTCTACTTTTTTGACTTTACACCATTTACATTTGTCCTACATTTGTGAGGATCACCTCTTACCCCTCCATCCCAAATAATTTATCAAAATGCACATTCGTTGAGGGCACAGTTTCAGTCTGTGGTTTTCAAATATGCCTTCAGTCAAAATCACCTGGATCCATCTCAGAGATTGACTCTTGGCTGGTGGGCTAGCAGTCTATAATTTTAAAAAGGTGATTTTGATCTGATGAATCTGATGGTCTGCCTTACAAACCACTATTGTGTTTTGAATTAAAAGATCTTTTCTTATAGCAGAGCCAAAATGTGGGGTGACACATCATATCTACTAGCTTGGAGAAAAAGAATTGATATTTGTAATCAAAGAAATGAAAAATTGCCTGTATCTTTTTGGTGGAGAATACTGAAAATTTTTGATGTATCATGTTTCAGAATTTAGTTGGCCAGGCTTTGGACCATCTAAGAAATCAGCACATCTAAGAAAATTTAAAAATTAAATAACAATAAATAGCCGTTAGCAGGAAGGACTGTAACAGCAGCTTTATTTTGTTGACAGTCACATCTTAGCCCCCTGATTAAAACTCTGGGGTGTAAAATTGCCATCTGTTACGCTCCTATGTAAAGAGGAAGAATTCTGCTCCTTAATGGTCAGTCTTAGGGAATAAATCACCTTACAATTTCAGCTTTTCAACAGATTCACCTCCTGGCATGACAATTCTAAGAACTGTTAGAGTTATTCATAAGTGGATCTTGAAGTATCATTTTTGTCTTGGATGGTTTGACTCTAGACCTCTAGTTCAGTGCATTGTACCTGACAGGTTGTGACTTTTCACAAGGTGCTGCTTTCGAAGAATAGATGGACCACATTTTAAAAACCTGTTTCCTTGCCTTGTTTAGTTTTTATTCTCTTATGTATTCTATTTGTGTTTTATTATATACACATTTTGGAGTATTTAAAAATAACTGCTGGTTCTTCTAATTTATTTGCTCACCTTATATTCTTACATTCTGGCCACTGATGTGTGGCCGTTCTCTCTGATTTGTAGCTATAACTTTGTTTGGACCTTGATGGCCTGATCTGGTTAGTTACTTTTTTATATTTATCCATTTGCTTAGCATAGTTCTGGCATTTCCTATTGTAGAGCTCCTTGCTGTATTGGCAGTTACATACAAGGGGAAGTTCGTCTCTCTGTCAGTCAAAAAGCTGCCTTTGAATGATTTTTTTTTTCTTTTAGCTGTTCAAAAAACAGTGGCCCCGTACTCATTGATACAAACCTAAAATATTAATAGTACTGATTCCTTTTACTGATTCCCTGTGAGATCTTTCATATGTGATACTGACTTTAAGAATAAAACTATCTCAGTTTCCCTGTACTGCCAGGTAATTTTCTTCTTCCAGTTTAGGCTTCAAAGTACAAATCAGAGATCTGACCTGAACCAGCCACAGGTCTCCTTGTAAACTTATGACTGTCCAAACACAAAAGAAAACCAAGCTGCTTAGAGACCTGAAACTTAGATACCTTTTGCTATCAACTATCAGAAAGTAAAAGATTTAATTTAAGTGAGGCATACTGAAGAACAGACTTCCAGGATGGTCAGGATCCTTGTTCCTTTACCCTTGTTTAGGTTTTGAATCCCCATTCCCCCTCACCACCCACCCTCCAGTTTTCTCACAATCTTTTATGAATTACTTCTGCTGAGGAGAGCATATTTCAGAACAAATCAGGGCAGGACAGTTATTTTCTGATACTATGTCAGGCCTGCACCTGGCTTTACTCAAGTCTTCTCAGGAATAAGAGATAATATGGAATATTATACAGCAGCAGATACCTGTGGTGCAAGATTAACATAGAGATTCTTTGGCTAACCTCGACTCAATTAAAATGTCCAAATCAGGTCCAGGGAATATGTATTTTTCAAGTAAATCCCTCAGGTGGTTCTGATGTGACTAACCTGGGTCAACATCCTGGGGACAACTGAATAGACCTCATATTAAAGATCAACAAGAATAGTAAACAACCTCTAAGTCACTAGTGAAAGACTTGAGTTATTTTTTATTTGCAGTAAGTACAAAGCACCTTTTGTACATAACTTAGAGTGCCTTTCACCCAAAAAGTTAGTTGGAGGAATGTTTAGCCAAAGAACATTACTGCATTTTGGATAAGAGTATTTAGTTTTTATACAAAAGTTAGACAAAACAAGAAACTTGGGGTTTCTAAACATTTATTTCATTTATTTCACTCCATTTATTTTCAGTGAAAATAGATACACAGAAGTAAAGATAAAATCCTGTAACAAAGATAACTATAATAACATGAATATCCATTCACAGTTGGTAGATAAAAAACAAAACTAGCTATAGAATGAAAGTCTGTTGGGGATGAGGTAGGTAAGGGGAATGAATGATTGAGGAGTTAAATATATATCTCTGTATGCCCAGGGGTATATGTTTTCCCTTCCTGAAATCTAGTGGGAATCAACATGGTAGGAGAGATAATCAAATATTAGTAAATATATTTATGGGGTACACTGTCTCAATGTGTTAGCATTAGCTGTAAGATCATGTACAGCTGGAATATTAAATTCTGTACACCCTGGTTGTACAGATACCCTATCTTACCCCCACCCCCCAGCCATATTCCTTTGGGTTATCCAAACATTTTTATCAAGAGGCTTGTTTATATGTAAGAGGATCCCAGTGGACATAACAAATTACAAGAAATAACCTGTTTTTTCTAACTGTTCACCTTTGCTTACATAGAATGAAGGGTTCTTTTACGAGGTTGGAGAGTTGCTTGATGTGCTGGGTTCTGGTCTTTTCCCTGCTTCCTGCTAGCTATGAAATCTTTCAGTCTATATCCCTCATCTAAAGACAGACTAAAGTACTCCTTCCAGTTCTGATACACTATAGTTCTGATCAAATAGAAATAACATTAGAAATGTTTCATAAATATTCTTTATGATATTCGAAATTATACTCCAAAAAAAAGTAAGTCTTGAGACAATACCTACAAATGTTGCTCATTGTTGCCGGTTGTCTTTTCTCATAATCACTTTTCCCTACCCATTTCAAAAACCTAAACTGAACTAAATTACTACAAATTCAACTGCAAATTTTATTTTGTGAAGCCGGGTGAAAAGGTCTGTAAAAATTTTGCATTTAAATCCAGTTCTTTATTTCCTGTTCAAACCAGTGTTTGCTTTTCCATGACCAAAGGGCAGAAAAGTTCCTACAATTTGCAGTTTATCTGTTTGACCTCACAGAGATGTCTTCACACTTCTGCCTAGCAGGATCACCAGAGGCTTGGCACACTTGCAGTCCCTGGCCCAACACTGAAGTCTTGCTGGAATCTGTGCTCCGGGGGCTGTGCCGGGTAGAGAGGGCAGTGGGAGGTAAGAGCTCTTCACCCTTCACCACCTTCTCCACCCAGCAGGGCCAGCACACTTTGGTCTACGGCACATCTCCAAGTATAGCATGGTTTTTGAAGGTTCTTATTTTTCACCTTGGGGATGGGGCCACCCAGATTTTGACTATTTGGGGTACATGTGCGTGAATTTTTTTTATCAGAGTAGGAACTATTTTGAGTAAATGTGTCTTTATATGGTTCTTATACTGAATTTTTGTGCTCATTTTATCCATCTTTTAATTGACAGAAACATAAAAGCACATTTCCAGTTATATTTTTTCTATTTTTTTTAATTGTAGTAAAATGTACATAACATAAAATTTGCCATTTTAACTATGTTTAAGTATATAGTTCAGTAGTATTAGGTACATTCATGTTTTTATGCAGTATCACCACCGTCCATCTCCAGAACTTTTTTCATCTTCCCAAACTGAAACTGTACCCATTAAATCATAACTCTTCACTTCCATTCTACTTTCTGTCTTTATAAATTTGACTACTTTAGATTCTTGATCTAAGTGAAATCATATTGTTTGTCCTTATGTGTCATATTTTTGTAAGAAAAAAAGCAACTGTCATCAGATTGATATGAAATGGAACTTAATTTACATTTGGCTTACTTTCATCAATGTCTAATCACGCAATTAAAGGAAAACATGGTCTCTGCCCTCTTAAGAACAGAACAGGAAATTATACCTTCAGCAAACAAAGCTATTTATATATTTTTTTATTCTATGCTAATAAAAGGACTTGTTTGGGACTAGAAGGAGCTTAGGTGAATGAGAAAATTGACTTTGACATTACGGTGTTTAGTGGACTGTTGGTATTGTGCAGATAGACAAACTACTGGCTTTGGATTCAGAAGACCTATTTTGGAGTTCAAGTTCTGTTACTTCCCAGCAGGTGTGATCTTGATGAAGACACTCTACCTCCCTTGGCCTCAGTTTCTTATCTATAAATTGCTAGTGGTGGACCTGGAATAGCTTTATCATCCTAAGCATTAAGGTTGCAGTGTATGAAAACAGGGTTGAGTATTAGTTTCTAACCTATCTTGTTACAGAAAAGAATTTGTGATGACATAAAATTCAACAGTATAATGTAAATTTAAAACGGAGCAAAAGAAGACATAGACAGCAGAGTATTTGGCATAATTTTGGTTTTAAGCTTTCTAGCTGCTGTTTTATGCAAAGAGAACTTTTCATGGACACAATCAAAATGTCCATGAGATAAAAATAAGCCAGTAGGATAGGAGAAGTACCAATGTAGTTGTCTCTAATAGTGTAAGGTTTAGGAATCATCTCTGGGTCTGACAAACAATTAAGCTGCAGTAAGGATTAACATGCTTTTTGGAAGCCTACCCAGAACATTTAAAGTCAAGTCCTCTTTCCTTTACTCAGAGAAGAGCCTGGTGGTTGCTAAGAGCTTTAGGAAATTATTTTGACTTTGTTTTAAGGAACAGATGAGTGGATGACCAAGGCCCCCAATTTTTATTCTGTGTAAACTCACCAGAAGAGTTTTAGCTTGAAAGCATTATGAGATGAATAACCAGATTCTAACCTGAGTAAAGCAGCTGTAGAAGTGTTGCTTTTAAGTACTGCTACTTCCCTATCCAGCCTCCAAGATAACCTTTCTGCAAAGTGAATATAGGGCATCTTTTGGCTTTTGGGAATTTGTTTATAAACCAGTTAAAAGTTGAGGTGTCTACCAGAGCAGAAGAAAACTAAAATATAACTGTGTTTCATTCTGCTAGAGATTGTTAAACCATAAGACCTGTCCCACTGACTCTGTTTTCATGGTAGTACTGTAGGGCAAGTTCTATATGAACATTAATAACCAAGGAGTCTGTGTTGGGCTTCCATAGTTTGTTTGACCTATAACCAATTCCTGCCTAGAGTCAAAGATCAAGGAAAACGTAATTTAGAAAAGCAAACAATTTGGCGTGATTTTGGGGTAGGTGGGGTTACCCTACTTGAAGGTGGAATAAATGGGAAAAACTACATTTGGGCCTTGAATAGCTAAGATCATAGCTGTAGCAAAATTCTTAACCTGGGGCTTCAGAACTCCAAAGATACAACTGTTGTTGGTTCAGTATGTTGGTTTCCTTTGTAGATCTCTGAATTTTGTTTTATGCATTTTAAAGTATCCTGAGAAAGAGATCCATAGGCTTCATCAGACTGCTAGAGGGATTTATGATACCAAAAGGAAGAAAAGAGAAAAAAACACCTCGGAACCCCCTATAAGTTGAGTTAAAGCAAAGAGGTTAGTGAGCATTAGAGTGTGCCCTTTAGAATAGGCCCTGAACAGTGCTTGGATTCAAGAAATCTTGCCCAGATTTTTTTCCTTCGGTTTAAGTTTTTTAATCGGCAGTAGACAGTAGTTTTCCTTATTTCCCTGGTAATTTTCCCAAGTTGGTGTCTTTTCAAAGAATCGAAAGACTATTAAATGAATCCAATTTTAACACCTGCAAATTTATTCTTCAGTGTATTTCAAGCTCATATGGCTTTCTAGTATCAATATTGCTAGTAGTAGCCTAAGTGTGAATGTGTTTTTCTGGCAAGGAGCAGATTTTCATTTTAATTGACACTTTCTTTTATATACTAAGTCTTAGATGCCAAGAGCTTTCCTCACTAGTAGTTGTAAATGCTAAATCTATACTTGACTTCACCACCTCCTGTCAAGATAAATACAAGCTTTGTTTCCCCTCAAAGGAGTTCAAGGGATAATTTAATTGTTGGCCTGTTTGGGGAGATGTTGTTTTCAGCCAGGCATCACATGGATCCAACTGCAAAGATTTTCAGCGCCTAAAGCAAAATCAGCTGCCTTTTTTGTTCTGAAACATGTAGCAGTTGAAATGAGGATTTTAGGATTGCTCACTTGTTCTAAATTCTGTGACAGAGAAGTAGCAGCAATACAGTCATTAATACTCTAGTGGGAGTGTGTTCTGTCCTCCAGGTTCATTTAGAAAGTGTCTTACATAGCTGAGAGAGTTACTTAGAGGGATAAGTATCCCTATACTTACAGAGATATAGGGAACACAGTCTGGCAGTTTGGGAGCAGAGGGATAATATGATTTAATGAAAATCGTTTTAGGGAACTCCCTGGTGGTCCAGTGGTTAGGACTCTGACCAGGGCCTGGGTTCAGTCCCTGGTTGGGGAACTAAGATCCTGCAAGGCAAGCCATGTGGCCAAAAAGACAGGAAAGAAAGAAAAAAAAAAAAACGGGATGTGTGCCTTAGAGCTCACAAACTCAAATCTATCTGGTGATTCAGATCTCTTAGCTAAGGCACATAAAGGTCTTATAGTAAAAAAGGGTGGTAGGTTTATTGAAATTCTGTTTTTAACTAATTTAGGCTTTTTTGCAGATAGCAGGGAAAGTTTGCTTTTTTGTTTGGGATAATTCATCTAAACCTTGGTGTTGAATTTCGTTAGTGGGAGCTTTATTTGGGATTTCTTTGCGTCACCTCACAGTTTTTATGTGCCTTCCTTCAGTTATGTTTGTGATCATTAGAATAACCTTGTGAAGTAGTAGAGAAGTTACCTTCATTTTATAGATGAGGGACTCAAGGCTCAGACAAATGAAATATTTACATTTTTGCATCAATAGTAAGTTGCAGAGCCAATAATGGATCCTGGGTCTTCTGATTTCCTGGTCTTGCATTCTTTAAACTGTGCTAGCTATCTCGCTTTTAAAAGAACAAATGAGACACAGCTGCAATCATACATACTCCATCTCCAAGGGAGAATGGATTCATTCTTTTCATAATATATTGACCTTAATTTTCTGCTTAAAATTAATGATATTCGGAGCCTGTTTGTAGAACATACTTGAGGAATGGTGAGAACTAGAAGAGTCCGCAGTCCTTGAGATTTTCTTTGATGATAATATCTGTAACTGCATCAAATACAAATTTGACATTCTGTGTATCTGTAGCACAGGTCATGTGACTGTAGATTTCTTTGACATCTTTTCTCATGTTGAGGTCAAGGAATTGACTCTTGATATAATTTCCTGCATCCTCATAAGAGTTGTTCCCTGGTTTTCCAGAAAAATAGTGAAGAAGTGGGATAAATTAGGCCTTCTTAGTTGCTCACTTACTTTTTAAAGTGACTGATTTGATCCTCAAAATGTGTTAGACAGTTGTGGTTGGGGGTTTAGTTTTGGAGGGTGGGTCCTCTCCTCTCTTGCACTCCAGTGTTTCACACTTGAGCAAAGGAATTGAGGAGAGGGCGTCTCTGTCTCTTTAGACACCTTTGATTTCTGGCAGGTATCATTTGAATAATCAGTGGCTCATCTGTATTTAATGTCTGCTCTATTCTAGAGATATCTGAATTTAAACCTCTAACTGAATACTCAAGTTTCTCAGGTTAGACATCCAAATATCTCTTGGACATCATAAAACTCATAAGACAATATTAAAGAGATAAGGGATCATCAACTCAGCAAAGCAAAGGAGTTACACTTACTACTCCACATGGGTTTGGGTGAACTCCGGGAGTTGGTGATGGACAGGGAGGCCTGGCATGCTGTGATTCATGGGGTCGCAAAGAGCTGGACACGACTGAGCGACTGAACTGAACTGAAAGACAAGTTCCTTAGAATAGGAACTTCTTGGTATAGGAAATGAGGCAATGCCTATCATTACTATGAATTGTCTCTAGCCTTTGACACTTACCATCATACTCTGGAAAGCAAATGCTGAGATGGACTTTCTTGATTTTTTCCTCAAAGAGATCCTTCTTGTTGAGAAAGAGGACAATGGAAGTGGCCGCGAAGAACTTGTGGTTACAGATGCTGTTGAACAGGTGCAGTGACTCATGCATACGATTCTGTCGAGAGGAAATCATGAGGAATCTCAGATTGGGCTTATGGCATACCTGTTTGCTGCTTGCTGTTGCTCCCCTTGAAGAGACCTGTGTCCAAATGTAAGAGGGAGGATAAGGAACAGCTTACCTCTGTTGAGTGTGGCAGAGTGGATCCAACGAGATCTGACTTCCTTCTGATCTTTATATCAGCTGTATGATTTGGAGGAAATTAGTGAGCTTTTCTGAGTCTCTGTTTCCCTATTTCATAGGATTGTTATGAAAGTTAAATGAGACCGTGTGTTTGTAGTGTCCATGATGGTGATGATGTTTAGTCACTAAGTCACGTCTGACTCTTTGCAACCCGATTAATTGTAGCCCTGCATGCTCCTCTGTCCATGGGATTTCCCAGGTAAGAATACTGGAGTGGGTTGCCATTTCCTTCGCTAAGTGTCCATAATAGTAGCTGGCATATAGGTGTACAATAAATGTTTTGGAAATCTTTGGCAGCCAGGGCACAGGTAAGGACTCTGATGTCCTTAAAGGCTGCTGATTCAGGGTTGAAACTGGGTGCCAGTTAACATGTGTCCATTTCCATCTCCAGGACGATTTTGATAGGTTTCTGTTAGACAGTCCTAGATCTCAGTTTGGGTAGGAACATAAAAGGGATTATTTGGCCCTAGTGCCAAATGGTAAAAAATGGCTAAAAAATTTTCAGTGCCACACCACAAGCACTTCTGCCTTATTTCCTTTTCTGATTGCCACTTGGAATGAGTGAGAAGTACTGCTATAATCTGCGGAGTCCAGAGGTTACCCAGTGCCCCCAAAGCAGCCTTTTTTTAGGGAGCAGGCCTTTAGGGTCTTGGAATGTGCTCTTAGCTGACTTGGGCTCAGTCTTTTCACCTGTAAAACAAATTTAATTTGTAACCTTTGCTCATTGCTAACACTCCTACAGAATCCTTTAAGACCTTGTAAACTTTAAGGTTAAGGACAGAAGAGTTCTTGGAAAATGAATGGCTCTGTAAGACATTTCGCTAGAGGATATTCAGAGTGCTGAAATGTGAACCTGAGGCACTAAGGAGAAGGCAGAAGAACTGGAGCAGGGGGTCGGAGGACAGGAGCTTTGTCTTCTGGCAGTTAACTGTGGGCCTCCATTTGTGGAGCAGATGTTTATGTGAATTTCGGGCTTTCCATGCCTTTGACATCCTCTGTCTAAAACTCGGATGCTACCTGGATGGGCTGACAGTATCCTACAGAGCTTCTGTCTTGTAAAACTCTATAGGCTCAAGAGAACCACCCTCAGGTAGTTCTCCAGCTGCCAATTTAAGTGGCATATGAGAAACCTGGTTTGCCAGTCTCGCTGTAGTTCTGTTGACACTTGAGTATATATTTAGGCTTCAAGTGAGTTTACTAGTCCAACCCTTCTATCAGGCTGCATAAAGATGCACATCATTCATTGTTCTGCTCTGTCATTTTCATCTCCTTTACTTCCAGAGGCAGCCTGGGACAGTACTAAGGTAACTCTTGTGCTTTGCTAAGTTAATGATCACTTATCTCTGAAATACTCAGTTTCTTTGATGAACTTTTTGATGTCCCAAGTAGTACTTGGATGTCTCATGTGAGACCAAGCTCTCAGTAAATCTGGAGCTCTAAAGTGCTAACCTAGAACCTGCAGAAGAAGAAGTATTTCTAGAAGTATTTCTAGAATTTGCCTGAGACATTGATTGCTAGAAGACTGCTCGACTATTAGTGTTAGCAGAGATCACCCATGTTGGGCCATTGGAGTGACACAAAGCTTAGAGGAAGGGTCATGGGGGATCTGTTTATCAAAGCTGCTCGGTGCAGAAGTCACTCACCACTTCGTCATCTTCCACCAGCACCATATCATAGGCACTGAGGGCTGCACAGAAAATGATGCAGGTGACTCCCTCAAAGCAGTGGATCCACTTCTTTCTCTCTGATCTCTGCCCTCCCACATCAAACATCCTGAGAGAAAAAACACCTGTTCTTAAACGTATACCCAACGTATGACCCACATGCACTTGGTGTTTACCCCAGAGAGGTGGCCATCTTGGGGCCAGTTAGCAGTAAGATGGGAAGTGGAGAGGAAATGGGGGGAAGGTAGTAGTAGTTCACACTGGGCTTTAGGGAAGGCCAAGAAGCATTCCTACGCCCCCTTTTGGGGTATCTGACGTGTTCCGAGGGAACAATGTACTCACCTGAAGTTTAAGTCCTTGACGGAAAACTTAGTCTCAATGATGCCTGTGGTTTTGACTCTGGATCGTAGCACATCTTGCTCATTAGGGAGGTAGTCAGGGGCTGTAATTCGGTCTAATTGATTCAGGTAGCTGGAGAAAAGGGATTGGCAATTTAATTGATATTAAATTTTCCACAGCCGAAGTCAAGAAGGGTGAAGGGTGTTACCCAAAGGCATATAACTGTAATATGGTGATAGAGCCAGCACGAGAATCTGTATTGTTAAATCTAGGAGTGTTTACTTCAAACCCTCTTCATATATCCTTACAAAAGGAAGATAGGTTGTCAGATAACTTCTCCTCATGTTTCATCTGACTACAAAGTTTTCTAGACTCTTGAATGAGACTTGGTGGTTTAAATCAAGGGTCCCCAACCTCTGGGATCTAATGCCTGATGATCTGAGGTGGAGCTGGTGTAATAATTATAGAAATAAAGTACACAATAAATGTAATGTACTTGAGTCATCCTGAAACCATCTTCCCCCAGTGCCCTGGGTCCATGGAAAAATTATCTTCCATGAAACGTCCTTGGGAGCTGCTGGTTTAAATGGGTGTCAAAAGTTCTATCAGGAAGCAGGAGTAGATTAAAAGGGATTTCAGAAACATGAGACATGAACCAGTGCAATGCATAGACATTGTATATCAAGTTGAAGGGAAAACATTTGCGATAACCGAAGAAAGTTGAATGAACATTGACTTGGATATTTGATGACATTAAGGACTTAATAAATATTTAGGTGTGATAATGATGTGACTCTTTTTTTTTAGGAGTATGTTTTTAGAGATACATAATGAAATTTTAGGATGAAATGGTATATCTGAGTTTACTTCTAAGTAATCCAATGGGGAATGGATATAAAATGAAACGAGTCGGCATCAGTTGGTGACTGCTGAAGCCAAGTGATTGATTGTATTCTTTTGTATATGTTTGACAGTTACCATTAAAAGTTTTAAAAAAAAGGCAGATATGAAGTGAGATGACAGAGAAAAAAGAAAAGTAAAGGACTTTTTTTTTTTATATGGCAGGGCTTTTCACATTTAAGTTCTCATTTAACCTCATAAACCTTCAGGTTTCATATCCCATTTTACAGATGAAGGAAAGATCCAGAAAAGTTAAATAACTGGTCCAGGACAAGAGGCATTGTGAGTGTATTATAAAAAACCTTCAACTCTGTGGTCAGATAGACCTAGATTTAAATCCTAGCCTCTGCCATTTATCTGTGTGACTTTGGATAAGTTACTTCTCTGAACCTCAGTTTTTTCCTCTATAAATGGGACTGATAAAAACTACTATCTACCATGAAGACATATTGTGCAGATTAAATGAGATGTACCTAATGCACTGAGCAGTGTCTAGGCCTGAGTGAGGGCTGCAGGGACAGTAAATGATAACTTTATTATTAGACCAGGTGATAGTGGCTAAATCCGGGTCTTTTTGATGCTGAAGCTTATGCCTGTCTGTGAGACTGTGCTGTCTGAGTAGGATTGATACTCTCTCTACCTTATATTTTGGAAAGCAGCTTTGCAAAGTTGGTGCTCTCTAACCCCTGACCTTTGGTTTGCCGTGGCAGTTTGGGTCCTTTGGCACCTTGACATAGGATACTAGGGGTGAAGGAGAGTTCACGTTAGTGACTTAGGTAGAGCCTGTGTTGCACTGAAAGGGCCATCATGAATCATGCCTCCTAAAGGAGTATGTGGCAGAACTGTAGGGCTGTATTAGTATTCATGATTCTGAAAGAAGAGGCTCTGTGTTTGACTTAAGACGGGGACTGAGGGCTGTTAACAGAGCATCTCTGTTTTGGATTTTGAGTCTTCAGCTTTGTAGGCTGCAGTGGACCAATGTTAGAGCAATAAATACAGAGTGAAGGGAACTGGGGCAGAGGTCTCAAAGGCATTAAATTCAGAGCATAGTAAAACACTGTTCAAAGCCTAACAAGACAGGTAGGTATACAGGCTGAATTCAGTCCTTAGTTCTCCATTTTTCAGGGCCAGAAAATTTCAACTGGCTGAGATTTCTCCCAGAATGTTGCTGACACCTCACCCCACCCTGCCCCCAGAGTCTTACTAAGATGCTGAGTCATTGAGCTGGTACTCTGCAGCTCTGTCAAAGCAGGCTTGCACCCCACCATCCTTCCACAACTTCCTGATAACCTCCACTAGCTCAGGAGGCATGGTGCCTTCTTCAGTGGAGTCAGCCAGATTGTTGAGTTGTCGCCCATCATCCTGGAAGGCAGAAACCAGGATCAGAATTGCATGGGAGTGATGACTTTCCAGGAGGCTTTTGGGAGTTCTGAAAGGAAAGCATTTTGCATTCTGTCAAAGCCTCAGGTGGAGGCGGTGTTTGACAAAGATTCTAAGTAAACTGATTACTTTCTGAGGGTGCTTCTGCGGTGTGGACCGTGGCAGTACACCCAGCCCTGCGATGTCTGGTGGATAGCAGAGATCCCAGGGGCTTCCTCTGAGGTGTTTTCATCTTCCATCCTTAATCCGAATGTGAGGGTCCTGCCAGGAAATGTGGGTCCTCTTCTACAGGGAGATTGGTTTAAAGACCAGACTGGCCATGAATTGGACAAGATGGTGGACAGGAGCTCACCCTCCTTGTTTCTTCAATGATTCAAATCTAGGAAAAGGATAATACTGGAACTAGGGATTTAGCTTACGAAAGTTCCACACTCAAGGCACGGAACCTGAGGGGAGCAATCTACATGGTAAAATAAAACAAAAAGGCAGAGGAAGCTGAGAGCAGATTTTTTAATGAACACTTACTAAGGTAAGAACTGCATGCTTTGCTAGGACTGAAGTAAAGATTTGAAGCTCAGCAAATGAGCTTCTCCAGTGGCTCAGATGGTAAAGAATCTGCCTGCCAACGCAGGAAACTGAGGTTCAATCCCTGCGTTGGGAAGATCTGGAGAAGGGAATGGCAACCCACTACAGTATTCTTGCCTGGAAAATCCCATGGAGAGAGAAGCCTGGTGGGCTATAGTCCATGGGGTTGCAAAGAGTTGGTCACGACTAAGGGACTAACACTTTGACGTTTTTCGAGTGGGATTTTTGTGACATGAACCTTTTCCTGATGCATGTTTCCTCATAGCTTATTGGCCACTGGTCTGTTTCTTCTCCTCAGCCTTTCCTTCCACTCTTAACCATATACCATTAACCACGTACCACACAGCTCGCTTCAGCATAGTCAATGCCCAGTGTGGGCATGGCCCGGATGATAGCCAGGATGGATTGCAGCACATTGCCATAGATGATGGCCTTGTACTCCAGGCATTCTTCTGGCGAATAGCCATCCTGATGAATGATCCTGCAAGGAGAAGACACCCAGGCATTAGTTGGACCTGAATAACCAGACCTAAGGGATTGTGAATCGGGGAGGATTTAAAGGATTATAAGAACCCAATCTCTCTCTATTCATACTGCTGTCCCAGAGTGGAGAGTGAGGGACATGGGGCATGAAGATAAGGGACATTGGGAATAAGGTCCTTTATATTCTTTATATGTGGGTTCCTAAAGGCTAACGAGCCCTTTATCCTCGGCCTCTACTGACTCCACTGACTTCTTCACCCTACCTCAGTCCTGTGGGGCTTTGTTCCTACTCACTTCATCTGTTTGACGATAGTGCTCTTTCCTGACTCCCCAGCACCTGCAGGGAGAAATGCTTATGCTTCAGACTTCCACCAGTTCTCCCCAACCCTCCAGTAGTGGCCTGTGAGAAGTCTAAGCCACTCCTCACTTGGGAGCCTTTTTAGGGGAGAACATACAGGGATGCTGACTACCTCCGTGTGTACCAGCCTTGAGCTCAGGCCATTTGATCTGGAATTGGAGGAGAGTTTCTTAGCGTCTGCGTTGTTGACATTTTGAGTGGATGAGTTTTCTGTGGAGGGCTGTCCTGTGCCCCCACCAATACCCACTAGAGCCCAGTAGCATTCCACTCTTGCAGTTGTAACCACCAGAGATGCTCTCGACATTTCCAGATGTCTTGCGGTAGGGGGGCAGGTGTGCAAAACCTTGTTGAGAACCACTGATAGATTCAGGGAAATTCCTTCAACACAGTTCTGCTCTGCCTGTTTTTACTCAGGAGTGATCTTGGAGCAGGATTGTGGAGAACTCAATCACTTCACTGAAACACTTTATTATCTTGCTATTTCCCTTACTGATTAAAATGTTCTTATATCCTCATTCACACTTCACTCTCCCTGCATCAAAAACTTGCATACCCTTCAACTCACTCCCCAAGTCTATACTATCCCTGATGCCTTAATACCCGCCCTGCCCCCACCCCCATCCCCACTTATCCTGGGCTTGGTTCCTCTAAGCTTCTTATCCTGAATGTAGAAGAAAGCTGCTTAGGCTTAAAAGCTCGCTCAGTGGCCTTGCCGTCTCTTTTCCCTTGGTAGCCTCCTGGGCTCCTTGAGTCTGCTTAGAGAGGTGTGCTTTTCTCTGTGTCCTTAGAGCTGTGCCACAGATCAGCTGAGGAAAAGGAGGTGCCTTAGCTTGGGGCTCTAGTTCCCAGGCACCTCATGGGCTTGGAGACCCAGCCAACCAGTCTTCTGCTATAAAGATCTTAGCTGCTCCAGCTTGCCTACCTCTGTACTACCACTGGGGTTTTTGCTAGGCCAGGTTTCCCAAACTCTGTTGTCTTAGTTCTGTTTACAGCCACGATCAGTTTCTGACTGACTGAGGTGCTTTTCTTTTTTCAGCACAAACCTGTGATCTGCTTAGGAGCTCATCAAGCTGATGAGCCTCCCATCTGGCAGGGGCTTTAGAGGCAGCCACTGACTAGAAAGCCAGGAAAGGACTTCTGTAAAGACTCCATTCCTTCCCACTCAGGGCTCCCCACTTCTAACGTTTTTAAAGATTTCTTTTTTTACTGAAAGCAAGGAGAAGGAACTGGTAAAAATCATATTCCTGAGTCTAGATGACACTGACTATATGGTAGGACTTCTCTATCCTCTTGAGTTCATTGACTCAGAGTTCTCTGACTGCAGACTTGGTTAAGTGTCTTTGAGCCCAGAGTTCATGGTAAGTTGCTAAGCTGTTAGGTGTTAGGTTTGGTAGATTTGGAGATGGGTGGGTCCACCCTGGCCCTTGCACTGTTCCTGGTTCAAGGAAGAGCAAAATGATTCCAGAGTAACTTTGGTAGAACATCTTGGGGTAGCTGTGCTCAGTCCTAGAGCTCCTGATCCCCTAGCCTGAGACTGCATGGGGGAAGGACAAATAACCTTCCATCCCTCCTCCCCACATGGCAGGCTAGAACCCACCTACCATCCAGGATAAGCGGGAAGGAGCAGTACCTTCTCCTCTGGCTCATCGTCCCATCTCGCTCACCCAGCAATAGCAGCTTGACGGTCTTGGCTTCCTTGTCAGCATCCTCCTGCAGCTTCTTTTCTAGCTCTTTGGACCTCTTGGCCAGTTCTTTGTCCTCAGCACTGGCTCCACTCCCCATCTTTCATCCGTCTCCTCCTCGGCGGCTTCCTTCAGCCCTTAAGATTCTCCTCCAGGGTTTCCTATCTGAGAGATGGGAAGATAAGGAAAAATAAATTGGGATCGAGTATCAGTTTCTTAGTCCTAAAAAGCCAGTCTGTAGGGAGCTGGGTGAAAGAGCAGGTGCTATGTTCTTGCACCCTGCCTGTCTTGCCTGAGACTCTCTATCCCAGCCGCAGACCTACTTAAGTCTAGGGATTGTAGCCTTTATATCTAGCAGTGTGATGGGCTAAACCAATTAAGAGCTCAGTATGACAAAGGGCAAAGACTCAAGTGTTTCCGTAACTAGGGAAATGATGTGCTGGATTCTGACACAGGAGGTTAGGATGCAGATACTGGAATTCAAGAGTAAGATAATGGTTGGCTTCATACTTTGGAGGGGCTGATCTCCTAAAAGGCTCTTCCAGATACACTTGCATAGAGCTAGAGATTAGAGGTGCAGAGGAAGCTCTCCCCATGTTGTGACTCCAGAGTTCATGGTTTCAAGGCATCAAAGCACTGCTCCCATCATAGCAGGCCGGTTCCTGGCAAGGAATCTTTGTTTAGGGTTTGCCCTTTTTTGGAAAGATTAGAAATGTTCCCTCCAGCTCCTCCAGTGACTGCTGCACTAGGAAGCTATTAGCGTTCCTTTATGTTGGCTTGTCTCTTTTTACATCTTCCTGTTATTACCACTTAATCACTTCGTTATCATTGGTTTTACAAATGGGTTTCCCCAGACCGAATTCCTCCCCTTGGAGGTCAGGTACCAAATCTGATTCATCTTTGAATCCTTCAGATCTTGTGGTTTATTTGTGGATCCTCTGTGATGGTTTGATGGATGAAAGAAGGAAGGAAAATGAGTATATGGTAGAGAGAATGGGGATGGTGGTGGTTTAGCCGCTAAGTTGTGTCTGACTCTTGTGACCTCATGGACTGTAGCCTGACAGGGTCCTCTGTCCACTGGATTCTCTAGGCAAGAATATTGGAGTGGGTTGCCATTTCCTTCTCCAGGGGCTCTTCCCAACCCAGGAATCGAACCAGGGTCTCCTGCATTGCAGGCAGATTCTTTACCAACTGAGCTATGAGGGAAGCAAGTTTACTTAAATGAGTTGCTGTGGAAGCTCCTCAGAGGGACATACCGTAGAATATCGCTACCCAAAGTATGCAAGGCCCCGCACACATCACCTGGGAGCTTCTTAGAAATGCAGAATCTTAGGGCTTAGCGCAGACCTTCCAATTCAGAACTTGAATTTTAACAGGATCACAGGTGACTAAGGATACTAAAGATTGGAAAGCTCTGCCCTCGGTAGTACTAGAGAACTGTTTTTTCCCCCTCAGACTGGCTAAATCATAAGAATTATCTGAGATGTTTGTTTCTGTATTTCATCAAATCTTAGATGGCACTGATTGGAAGGTCATTCTGATTTCAAAGGTGTTAATACATACATGTTTTGAAAAGAGTGTGTTTTTGAATCAATAAGTTCCAGTTGCTGTTGTTTAGTTGCTAAGTTGTGTCTGACTCTCTTGCGTCCCCATGGACTGTAGCCCGCCAGCTCCTCTCTCCTTGGAATTTTCCAGGCAAGAATACTAGAGTGGGTTGCCATTTCCTTTTCCAGCAGATCTTCCTGATTCCGGGATTGAACTCACGTCTCCTGCATTGGCGGAGAGGGTTCTTTGCCACTGAGCCACCAGGGAAGCCCTGTGTTCCGGTAGTAATGCCAATCCCAGAGCCTGAAAAACCGTATTCTAAGTTAACAGAGTTTGAAAATTCCTGATCTAGAGCAGTGGTCTCAGCTTTTGGTGTAGATTGGAATTTACCCAGAAAGCCTTTTAAAAACTGATTTAATGAGTCTAGAGTGCAGTCCAGGCATGAAGAGTTTAAAAATTTCCCAGGTGATTCTAATGTACAGCCAATGTGGAGAGCCACTGACCTTGAAGGATTTAACTTGCTTATTCCTCTTAGAGTGGAATTGTGAAGCAGTGTGGCCGGGTAGACTGAGAAAGTGGGGGGTAGGATCTAGGTCTCCTTGCCTGCCAGGAACTCTAAGCCATCCTTAATCATCATCTTCCTTTCTACTGCTGCTAGCCTGCATATCTGGGTATCTGGCTGAGAAGCCCAGGGCCTTGGGCCCAGACTCTCAGGGCTGATGAAGAAGGCAGCCGCCAAGGTGCCTTCCACAGTGATCATCTTTTCCCAATCAGATATTGGCAAGTGCTTACTGAGGGAAAACAGGAGAGTCTTTGAAATTGTTACCGGCTTGGAATCTTGGCTATAAAGTTTCAGTAATTATATCTCACCAGCCCTGCCTAACCTACCCACAATATCAGCAATACCCAGGGCGGAGCTGTGCTGCAGCCTGCACTGCTCAGAGCAAGGGACTGCTGGGAACTGGGCTAGACAGTTTACATGGTTCATCTCAGTTAACCCCTGCTAACTTTGAGGTAAGTGCTCTTGTCCCCAAATTACAGAACAGATAACTGTGACGTGAGGGTTAAGTATCAATAACTTGTTCAAGGTCAGATAGCTTAGTAAACAGACCAGGCGATCTTTCTTTCCACTCTCCCATAAAAGCAGCCACTGAAAGAATATTGGGCAAAAAAGGCAAATGCATGAGCTCAATAACAGCTGTACTTGTGTTGTTAAAGGGACCTCTAATTTGTTTCACAAGTGGGGAAAATATACTTGTTCCTTTTTCATCTGGGTTTCCCTGGTGGCTCAGATGGTAAAGAATCTGTCTGCAATGCAGGATACCTGGGTTCAATCCTCGGGTTGGGAAAACCCCCTGGAGACGAGAAATGCTACCCACTCCAGGATTCTTGCCTGAAAAATCCCATGGACAGAGGAGCCTGGGGGCTACAGTCTGTGGGGTTGCAAAGGGTCAGACATGACTGAGTGACTTAACACTTTCGCTTTCTTTCTCATCTACCACCTCTGCAAACTGCTCCTGCTTGTTTCCTAGCTTGCTGGGCTCTCAATTTCCACTACTAACCTGAGGATGGGCACTCCTGGCCCTCGCCTGACCTCTTAATTGTGTAGACCTGCTGCTGTGCATGGACCACCATGATGCCTCCTGTCTCCTGTCTTCAGCTCCTGTGCCTTTCCTTTGGCTGTTCTCCTTTATTTAGGTTTAATGTCCTGATGGAGTCAGTAAAGCATGTAGGTGCTATTCCCATTTTAGAGGTAGTGAATTGAAGCATGGAAAGGTGATCCTCATGTTAATAAACAAGTTAGAGTCAGCCAGAGCTCAGGTGTCCTATTTCATATCCCTTATAACCGAAACAAAATTTTTATCTTCTTTAGCAACAGACTTTACTGTTTGAATATTTGCATAACCAAATTATTCTAAATGAAAGAAAAAAAAATCACAATTTCCACTTAAGTCCTGCTTTCTGAGTTAAGAGGACATCTTAATATCTGTCTTATACCCAGTGGTAGGGATTGTGGGTAAAGCCTTATCACCCAGCTGGAGTTTGGGGGTGGGGCCATGAAGAAGGAGGAACTTCCTTCAGGACCTTACAGTCCAAAGGAAGAGATGGTGTAAATTCACAGAGAAACAACATAGTTAAAGGAACACTCCAGCTAGTGCTGGAGAATTCAGAGCTGTTTAAAACCTAGCCTCGACTCCTGGTAGGAAAGACAATTATACACACATCTCACTGGCAGATGGATCAATTCTATAGTAGAAGAAGGGAGGAAAATTATAAAACAAACAGACTTTCAACAGAAAAGCAGAACAACAGAAATGGAGGATAGGCACTTGGAGGAGAGAAAGAGCATGAGAAAAAGCATGGAGGCAGGAGGTACAAAGTGTGCTTGGAGAAGACTGGCAAGTTTGATGTGATGGGACTGGAGTAAAAGTGAAAAGTACATGGAGGGAAGGGCTGGGAGATGAAATCAAGGAAAAGTGAAGGGCCTTGAATGACAAAAGTTTGGCTAAAGCTCATTGAAGACTTACAAACAAATATGGTTGGATACTGCTGCATGTTGCCATAAACAATGCTGGGTGGCTGGGTAGGGGGCTGGCTTCTAATAGAAGCTGAGAAAAAGCTGAACAGCTTGATTCTGAAAGGGTCTAGGCATAAGGTATGGCTTGGGAAAGCTTCAGGGCCAATGATCTCTTTGAGGCTGCTGGTGTTCTCTCCCAGGCTTACCATCTGCTGAGAGTGCTCTGGCCTCGGTAGGAGGCTGACATCACAAGTGGGCAAGAAGATAAGAGAAGCAGTTCTTCAGAGATGAGTGCATTGTCAGTGAGGCCTGGGGCTCAGGGAGAGCCATTCAATAAACCATCTTGGTTACAGGCTAGGAGGTAAGGAAGCTTGTTTCAAGCTAAGGAAGATCTCAGAGGCTCAAAGGCAACATTCAGTCCCCAACATGAAAACAGCTAGAGGTTGGAGAGAATGACTCACTCCTTCATTTCCCAAACTGTTCTAGATAGACAGTGAAATCCCACCAAGATTCTTGCTGATAATGTGTAGGTGGGGAGAATGCTGCTTAACTGTAATCAGTGCAACTTCCTAGCAGGGACAGCGTATCAAAAGGCCTAGAAATAGGGAGGATTACAGGGTGAAGGGTGTGCTGCAGATAGGACTAGGGAGGGACAGGAAGGGACTAGTGAACTGGTTTGCCTTGCCACCTACGGGCTGGCTAGGTAGGTAGATCTGGATTAAGGGGGAGTCCTAAAAAGACCTGGTCCAATGCAAAATACCTCCCCATAAAACTATGTCAAAATTTGCATTGTATCAATATAGATGATTTCCCAGGGACTTCCCAGGTGGCGGTAGTGGTAAAGAACCCGCCTGCCGATGCGGGAGATATGAGACATGGGTTTGATCCCTGGGTTGGGAAGATCCCCTGAGGAGGGGCATGGCAACCCACTCCACTATTCTTGCCTGGAGAATTCCATGGACAGAGGAGCCTGGCGGGCTATAGTTCATGGGGTCGCAAAGAGTCGGACACAACAGAAGTGATTTAGTGCAAGCACAATATAGGTGACATTCTGCGTGGTTTACCTGGTCCTCGATTTTTACATTTGTTTTTTAGATTTATTTTACTCATTGTTAGCACAGCAGCCTCAAAATTCTTAAAGGCCACCAAACCAATTTAGTCTGGAGTTAAAACACAGAAGAGTATTAAGTGGGTGGGGTGTAGAGGCTATTACAGATTTTCATAGACTTCTGTTGCTTTCTATTTCCTTGATTATAAAAATAATGGGTATGTATGGTAGACAGTTTTTAAAATGCAAGTAAGCATAAAGAAGAAAATAAATATAACCCATAATTCCACCACTCACCGATAATCATTTGTTAAATTTGTTGAGGTGGTTATTTTCTATGCATCTGTGTCAATTAGGACCATACTGTATTGTACAGATTTTTGCACCCATTTTTTCGACCCCAATTTTACACTGTAAACATTTTCACCTTATTAAGAAATTCTTCAGAACAATTTTTAATGGTTGTATTTCATTGTGTGCATATGACATAATTTAAACATTTTCCTGTTGTTGGGCTTTTAAGTTTCCAACCTTTCTATGTGATAAACATTGCCGTTATGAACAATTCTGTGCATATTTTTCTTGCAGCTTTTTTTTAAAGAACAAATTCCTGGAAGTGGAATTACTATGTCAAATAATATGAACCTTTTTAAGACTCTTGATTTCAGAAAAATTCTATTAGTGTTTACAACCACCAGTAGGACATGTATGTGTCCCATTTCACTAACCACACCCTTGCCTGCTTTAGGACTCTTTTCTCATTAATCTTTGCTAATTTGATGGGTTAGCATGGTTTCTCCTTGTTCTCTTTTTAGTTTTATTGATTCTGTGTGAGGTGAACCTTTCCCCCTTGTTTACAGAGACTTTTTTTTTTTTTTAGTTGTCCAGGGTGAAGAGCATTAGGCAGGGATCAATGGAGGCAATACTAGATTCAGGTAGAGAACAGGGTTCAGGGTCCACAATCCAGCCTGGGCAGATGGAGGAGGAGGCAGAGTTTGGGAAGGAATTTGGCTGCAGGGATGGTGAGGACTGGGAGGAGCTAGACAAACAGCATTAATACAACTGGGTTTGGGGGACAAAGGGCTCCCACAAGGTGGAGAATAGGAAAAAGACTGAGCTGCTAATACATTAGGTCCTTTCCCCCACAGGTTCCCTTTAAACCTGGTGGTAGGATTCTCTGCCACTTGGGAGTAGGGGTGCTGGTTAGGGGAGGGTATCTGCAGTCCCCAGAATAGCCCAGCACACCTTCTTTATAGGTGATAGGTGAATCAACTGAGAGTGTAAAGGGAATCAAGTATAAAGGGCACTGAGGCCAAGGACACAGCAATAATAGGAAACATTGAGTGTAACTAAAGCCAGGCACTTCTGTTGCTTCATTTATCCTAACAGCTTATAAAGTAGGGTTTCACACTCATTTTATAGAGGAAATAGAAGAAGCACAGAGAAGTTAACAATATTCCCAAGGGCAGTCAGGAAGTAGGTGGAGTCTGGAATTGAACCCAGGCATTCTGGCTACAGAGCCTGAGCTCTTGACCAACAAGTACACAGATAAATGTGGGAATAGGAGCCAGAATTGCAGGGCACACCCTGCCCAGGTACGCTTGCCTGAGTAAGAAAGACGACCTAGAATAAGAATGCGGGGAAGGGCTTCAGCTAAAAGAGAATCCTGGGACTATAATAATAGCTGTCTTTTATTGGGCACTGGCTTTTTGCCCAGCATCGTGCAAAGGTGCTTAACGTTTAATTCTCACAATAACCCCTTTGAGTGAGGTACTGCGATTACCCCATCACTTTACTGGTGAGGAAGCTGACGCACAGAAGTTACCCAAGACGTTGCCGGGCGGATGCTGAGTGGCGGCTGCCCACGTGGCGCCGGGGAGAGAGAAAATGGCGGGGGCGGGGCCGAATGGCGGGGGCGGGGCCGGGCAGGGGCGGGGCCACGAACCTGGCTGGGCCTGGGGCTGCGGAGGAGAGCGCCGTCGCTAGGGCGGTTTTGGTGGGGTCGCACCTGTTGCGTGACTCCCTCACGGTCCAGCTACCGGAATCCGACCCCGAATACCCTGAAAGTGTGGAGAGAAGTCCAGACGAGTTCCGGGTCCCGCTTTCTGGGGAGCACGTGGTCTGCCCGCCTCCCGAGTGCCGGGCTAGGGGGTCGGGGCTCCGGGGTCTACAAGGCCAGTGCAGCGGCCCAGGTCGGCAGGGGGCCCGCCTCCAACCAGCCAGCAATTTTGAAAGACTGTCTTACTTCTCCCATCTCAGTGCCAGGGCAGGGGCCCTTGGAGCCACTTGGCAGGGTCTGGACCCTAGCCCTCCTCCCCTCCCTGGTGACCGGGTTTCCAGGCGGTGCAGACCCTGGCGAACAGACTCCCTGGTTCCCCCCAGGGCTCGAGCAGCATGGCCTCAGGTGAGTGTGTGCATGTGAAGGGGGGCAGGGTCTCTGGGACAGAGAAGTGCAGTCGCCAGAGTGACAATAGGGTGGGCACTGCCTTCAGACCCAGGGAAGGCGGTCGGCTCCTGGGGAGCGGCCAGGAGAGCAGAGCCTGAGTAGAAAGACAGAAGGAAACGTCAGAAGCCATTGGGGTCGCTTTTCCCAGACCCCAGAGAAAGCCCCTGCCTCCTGGCCTCCCTGTCTTCTAAGAGGGCAGCTTCTGTGGACAGTGGAATTTTCCCAAGACAGGCTCCTCCCTACTGGACTGGGATTCTCAGTTTACCCCATCCTCCCAGAACTGAGCCACCTGGGGCCGGAGGTTCAGATAAGGAAAAAAGGGGATTCTGCCCCAGAGGGGCTGTGTTTTCACGGAGTCCGCTGACCCTGAGAGAAATGTGTTCTGAGCCTGGGGTACCTGCGCTGGATCCCTCTCTCTATTATCTTTTTCCTCCCAGGCTGGCTGGACCAGTTAGCCTGAACTTTGACTCTCTTGCTCCAGAGCCCTGGCTCATAGCGGGGTTAGTAGGGTGCTTGGGGCTGGCCCATCCCCCTCACCTCCACCCCCTCAGGCCCAGCTACCATCAGTCGAGTCACTCCAGGGATTGAGAAAGGGAGGGATAAGGGGCAGGGATGGAGGCCGCCCCTTCCTGAGGTTGCCTAGACAACATCAGAAATCGTGGCCAGGGCCTCTTCCGCCTGCGGGGCCTCTGCTTCCTGCATCAGTCACTCCCGCTGGGGGCGGGGCGGAGGAAGGGGTTGGATGTGGCAGAGCCAAGCCCAGCTGGTGCAGCTCAGACTACCCCCGCGGGCTCCGCGGCAGCCTGAGCCATGGCATCTTATTCATCTGGCCCCGGCAATCCCAAGGCCAAATATCCCTTTAAGAAGCGGGCCAGCCTCCAGGTTTCCTTTGCAGTACCAGGTGAGTGTATGCCTCCTGTCCTCAGTCGGGCCCTACTCCCCACCCTCACCTCTCACCCAGGCCACTGGTCCCCTAAGGAGGGGGACTTCTCTCACACCTTCTCGGCAGTGATGCCCCTTGTCCTCTTCCCAGGGACAGCTGGCTTGGGAGGTGGTTTGGGGACGGAGGTGGGGTGCATGGTGTCTGGTTTCCGTGTCAGGGATGCGGTCCTCTGTAATGAGGAGTGGGCGTGGGTGTGGGTGCAGCAAGAGTGTATTTTCACACGTGTCCGTGTGTGGCTGTGCTAAGATTGTTTGCATGTGGAGTGTGTGTGGAGCGGGGGATGTGTGGGACTGACTGGTTTGCGGACTGGCCACACTGCTGGCGGCTGTGTGGTTACCAGGCAGACTCGGGCTGTCCTCCTGAGGTTAGTTTCTCTTTCCAGGATCCCAGATCTGGAACCCTCTTACTGGGCGCCTGACATTAGGGCACACTTCCTGCTGTGGACATCCAGGGGCTGAAGGCTCAGCTGTATCTATTGTTGGCAGTTTGTTCATTTCTGGTCTGTCTTGCGAGCTTCCTCCGAAGTGTGGGGTGCCCTTGGGCTGGGCCAGTGCTGGGCTCAGGCTGGGGCTGCTGCTCGCCTGTATGTGCTCCTGCACCCTCGGGTTCGGCTCCCACTCCAGTAGACATCTCTGCACCATTTGGAGCTGGCAGCATGGTGCAGCTGTGCCCATCTTCCTGAGGGCTCCACTGCCCAGATCTGTGTTTGCTGAGGGAATCTACCTGCTGTCTGCTGGTCTCAGGCCTGTGGCTAAGGGAAGCCCACCCCTACTTTGATGACCAGGTCAAGCCAGTATTCCGCATCCCCCCAGCAGCTGTCTGTACTCGTAGCCTGATTTTTCTTTTGCCTACCTTCTGTTTTTCTTATGCTCCTGAAGATGGTGGCCTGAGTTCTGTATTGGCCCGAGGGGCTCTGTTCTCTGTGCCCAGGTCTGTGCCCCCACAGGGTGTGTCCCCTGAGGCTAGATTTGTCCACATTTGGGTGGTCACATGGTGGGAGCAACTGATGCTTGTAGGTCAAAGCCTTGAGTAGTCTCTGCCTACTGGTGCAGCCTTGGCAGTGAGTGAGGGGCTCTGGTCAAGCGGGTAGACGGGTTGGCAAGAATCTTGGAGTTAATGGGAATGGCTAGGACGTAGCCCCTGTGACTTTTGGCCACCTCTCCCACGCCGTGTGTGTGTGTGTGTGTGGTGCTGTGGCACAGACCCTGGGAGAAAGTGACCAGTAGGCGACTGGTCCTCAGGGAGCGTGGTGGTTACTGCCTGTCTGTCACCCTTAGTGAGCCCTGGCAGTCCTTTATGGTGGCCTGACAGCCTGAGGGGATGGTGCTGCTTGCTAGGACCTGTCCGGGCCACCCCAGCATTTCTGAGGAGGCCATGCGTCACCCTGCTAGGAGAGGTGGTTGAGATCAGGGCCTCTCTGTCAGTTCTGCTGACTTGATACAGACCAGTCCTGGGGGGTCTGTGGCCGGCCTGTCTGGAGGGGTTAGAAAAGGGGAGGATTGGGTAGGATCAGGGTTCTTGGGGGGAATACAAAAACCTTAGGCTGTGCCTTAAATTCTGAGGGCCGAGCTAGTGTCCATCTTTCCTTCCTTTTCCTGCTCTGCTCTCTTCCAAGTTAGAGATAGTGTCCCCACCCCACCCATTCTGTTCCCTTCACGCCCTCAGTCCTGTGTGCCTCTCTGCGTTGGGACCCGAAGCTCCACCCACCCCCAGTGGGCGGGACTGGGTGTGGGAAGTGTTTGGAGGGTCCCAGGAGTTCCTAATCACAGATGATGGGGCTTTCCAGAATGCTTGCAGAGCCGTATCTCTGTGTGCCTTATGGTAGCTGTGGCTAGGCAGGGCAGGACCCCTTATCACCCCGTTGTAGGCAGACTTGAAGCCCCCGGATGGTAGAGACTCACCAGTAATTGGGAACAGAGTCACACTTAAGTCCTCCAAATTCTAGCCCTATGTCTGAACCTCTCTTCCCAGGCATTTTGTCCCTGACAATAGGCTTGGAGAAGAGTTGGAGGTCTAGGGGGCTGAGAACTGGTCTCTGGGGCAGCAGGGAAGCTCCATAAACTGGTTGCTCCCTGGACTGAGTGTCTACCCCAGCTGCCAGCCAGCACGTCCCCCCTGCAGAGGCCCTGTCTCTCCCAAGGGACCCCATAGTCAGGGGCCCAGAGGACAGTGGCGAGCAAAACAAGGCCACTGGGCAGAGGGAGCTGACAGGGGTATTGGGGTGTGGAGCCCAGGAGGGCTGCTGCCCTCTCCTGCCCTTTGGTCAGCCAGGCTCTGGATGCTATCCCCTAGGGCACTGCATTTTAAGGGGGCTTGTCCTTTCCCTGCCAGCCCGCCCTGCCCATATCAGCCTGCTCTGCTCCTCCCCCTTGGGGCCCCCACTTTGGGCTGGGCCCTGGCACTGTGGAGGTTAAGGCCCTGTTCAGTTTGGGGGTTTCTCTTATTTCTCAGCTGTGCCACTCCTTCCCTTGATTTCTGAGCTCCCCTGAGCTTCCCCAGCCCCCTGCTTGCCAGCATCCCAGGGTCTCCCCTGCACGCAGCTGCACTTGGTACAGCCCGTGCCGGCCCCTGAGCTGTCCTGGGGGACTGGCTGCAGCTCCACTCAGCAAACAGGCGGGCGAGGGGCACAGGGCTGCTGGCCGGCGCTGCCTGACTTGGCAGGTAGGACCCAGGCAGGCAGCAGGGTGTGTGTGGGGGGGGCTAGATCCTAGATCTGGGACAGATATCCCCTCTTCTTTTTTTCCAGCTGTGGGACAGGACTCAGGTTTTTGGGAAGCAGCCTGGAGACTTCAAAGCGTGCCACCTGGGTAGAGCTTCCAGTCCATCCCTGAGCCACAGTGGGGAGGGGAAAGGAGGGTGCTGAAGGGGAGCACCCCAGAGCTGGCTTGAGAGCTTCCCGCCAGGGAGGGTTCTTGGGGGTGGGCTGGGAGCTCAGGCAGCCTCTCTAGACTCTTCAGCGTCAAGGTCTTTAGTGCCAGCCTCCTCTGAAAGCTGAGGAATCCTTCCCTCTGTGGAGAGAGACTCCGGCTGCCGATCCTCCCTTCCCCTGGCCCTCCCCAGGGCCTCCGGCCCAGATCCTGGGGCCTCTGAGTGGCGCAGACTGTTTGTGGCAGCTCCCTTTGGAGGGGCAGCCAGCAGTGGGAGGGGCAGGCTGAGGCCAGGCCACATCTTGGCAGCTCTGGGGTCCTGGGGGAGAGGGCAGGCCTCCCAGGAGGAGGTCAGGGTCCTGTTCCCAACCAAGTCCTCCACTTCCTCTCCTCCTCTTCCCTCGGGGGCTGGTCCCCAGGCCAGAGCCGAGTGGCAGCTGTGGCTCCCCTAGGCTCTGTAGGTCTAGGTCAGCCTGCCCTCGAGAGGCTGTCTGCTGATCCAGTGGCAGGTCTGACCCTGGACTGTCTGCTGTGGAAGCTGTGCGCTGGGCTTCGCTGGTGTAGATGAGCGCCTGGAGAGAGAGAGAGTGAGAGTGTGCATATGTGTGCATGGACACGTGGGTGCTGCCTGTAGCAGGTACTCACCTGGAGGTTCTCTCACGGCCCGATGGAGTGGCCCCTAGTGCAGGATTCCGATTTTTATTCCTGGGGTGAATGAGTCCGTTTGTTGTAGGGGCAGACTCTTAGCCCCACCCCCGAACCTGGAATGAGTTGAGGGGTCCCGGGGCCAGACTGCAGGTGAGGTCCACAGGTGGGCTCACGCCTCAGCCTCTGAGCGGGACTGGCCTCTCTCTGGGGCTGGCCTGGGGTAATGCCGGGGCCCAGGGCTTCCAGTGCACCCAGGCCCTTCCCCGCACCCTTTGACCCTGCATCACTGTCTCCACAGAGGCTCGGGGTGGGCTGGGGGCCCCTCCGCTACAGTCTGCCCGATCCCTGCCAGGCCCTGCCCCCTGCCTCAAGCACTTCCCGCTCGACCTGCGCACGTCCATGGATGGCAAATGCAAGGAGATCGCCGAGGTATCGCTTGGCACCACCCCCTGCGTTTCCCCCACTCACCCTGTCGCTGCCTCCATGCCTGGTCCCTGCTCCCTGCACCCCTCCACCTCAAGCTGTCCCCTTACTTAATATTTGGCTCTGCCCTGATCCCTAGGTTGTCCCAGGTACCCCCAGCCCCCTGTGCCCTCCCCACATCCCTGGACCCTGACTGCTCGGCCACACTGACCCTTCCTTCCCTCCCACCAGGAGCTGTTCAGCCGCTCCCTGGCTGAAAGTGAGCTCCGCAGCGCCCCTTACGAGTTCCCGGAGGAGAGCCCCATCGAACAGCTGGAGGAGCGGAGGCAGCGCCTGGAGCGGCAGATCAGCCAGGATGTCAAGTGAGCCCCCAGCTGCAGAGCCAGGCGGCCGCGGGGCGGGGGCTCTGCCAGGCCGCTGCCGGGTGCAGGGGCACAGCCAGGCGGCGGCTGCGGGGTTGTGGGGAGGGGACAGGGCAGTCCGCCCAGCATCCCTCTCTTTCCACCTGGGCTCTTGTGGAGCCCCGCCATTGTTCTCGTCCAACCAGTCCTCCCCCTGGGCCGCCCCTGGGAGGTGGCCCAGAGTAGTGGTGTTCAGACATAGGCTTTGGGGTCAGGCTGCTGGGCTCTGCCCGGTTCAGCCTTCTGCCCAGCAGTGTGTCCTGGAACATGTTGCTTAACTTCTGGGTGTGTTTTCTCATCTCTGACGTGGGGCGAGAGCAGCCTGCGTGGCCCAGGGTTCTTCAGCCCTGTGAGGGCCACACGTGACCACACACACGGCACCTCGGACAGTGCAGGGCCCTGGCTGGGAGCACGGGCCTCTTCATGTGCCTGCCCTCTCCTCTCACCTCCAGGCTGGAGCCGGACATCCTGCTTCGGGCCAAGCAAGATTTCCTGAAGACTGACAGTGACTCAGACTTCCAGTGAGGAGGGCAGAGGGGCACGGGGGCTGCGGGGCTGGGGCCTGTCCCTCTGCTGCTTCCAGCCCCTCCCTTGTCCTCCCCACTTATAGGCTCTACAGGGAGAAAGGTGAGGGGCAGGGTGACCGGGGCCTGTGGGAGCGAGACGCGGTGCTGGAGCGGGAGTTTCAGCGGGTGACCATCTCTGGAGAGGAGAAGTGTGGGGTGAGTGTCCCCATCCTTGCATCCTGCTGGGCTCCCCAAGTCTGGGGCTATGGGGATAGAGGCTAGAGGGGCTGTTTCTCTTTCTAAAAGTTGGAGAGGCAGAGGCTCTGGTTGGGAGCTAGTCACCCTGTTGAGCATAGAATGGTCTGAGTGTTTCTAGGGTATGGGCCTCAGGAAGGAGGTGAGAGCAGGCTGGGTCTGGGACCGAGAGAGCGTATCCACATCTCCGTCTCCAGGTGCCCTTCACAGACCTGCTGGATGCGGCCAAGAGCGTGGTGCGGGCACTGTTCATCCGGGAGAAGTACATGGCCCTGTCGCTGCAGAGCTTCTGCCCCACCACCCGCCGGTATCTGCAGCAGCTGGCCGAGAAGCCCCTGGAGACACGCACCTACGAGCAGGGCCCCGACACCCCCGTGTCCGCTGGTGGGACCCCCCATCCCTGTCCTACTCTGTGTGCCCTAGCATCCCAGCCGCCCTGAGCTGGGTGCCTAGGAACCTCAGCCTGCCTCCTCCTTCCCAGCCTCTTGGCATGCAGGGTGGGGAGGCAGGGACAGGAGCTGTCCTGCTGGGGCCTCTGGGCCGGGAAGCAGGTGGCCTGGAAGAGCTCTGGCCCTGACTTCACCCTTCTCACCCTTGCAGATGCCCCGGTGCACCCACCAGTGCTGGAGCAGCACCCCTATGAGCACTGTGAGCCGAGCACCATGCCAGGGGACCTGGGCTTGGGTCTGCGCATGGTGCGGGGTGTGGTTCATGTGTACACCCGCAGGGAACCTGATGAGCAGTAAGAGGGGTGTAGGGTGTGCTGGGGGCCGTGGAGGGGCGGCAACTAAGAGGGATGGCATTGGCTCAGGAGGGCCCGCAGGGCCTCCTGGCTTGCTCTCCTCACCCAAGCTCCCCTTACACACCAGCTGCTCAGAGGTGGAGCTCCCATATCCCGACCTGCAGGAATTTGTGGCAGATGTCAACGTGCTGATGGCTCTGATCATCAATGGCCCCATGTGAGTCCACGCCTGTCCCAGACACTCAGCTCCTCTCCCCGCTTGGATTTTTCCAGTCTGGCCCCAGACACCTGTCACCCAGTCTCACCCTCTCATAGCCCCTAAGTCCTAGACATCCCCCGTCTTCGGCTGCTGTCCCCTTGGCAGCCCCATTCCTGACCCTCTGGCTCCCGCCCTCGACTCTGCCGCCTAGGCCCTCCCGGGTGCCTCCCTGCATGCCTGAGCCCCTGCCTGGTTCTTCTCCTGCCCAGAAAGTCATTCTGTTACCGCCGGCTCCAGTACCTGAGCTCCAAGTTCCAGATGCACGTGCTTCTCAACGAAATGAAGGAGCTGGCTGCGCAGAAGAAGGTGCCACACCGAGATTTCTACAACATCCGCAAGGTGAGCCCTCCCCACCTGACTGACCCAGCACCCGTGCCCAGCCTCCCCCTCCACGGCCTGCCCACCTCCCCAGCATCCAGTTTGGAGAGTCTCCTCCCATCCCACCGTCCAGGCCCCAGCAGTCCCTGTTCCATCGCAGGTGGACACGCACATCCATGCCTCATCCTGCATGAACCAGAAGCATTTGCTGCGCTTCATCAAACGGGCGATGAAGCGGCACCTGGAGGAGATCGTGCACGTGGAGCAGGGTCGTGAGCAGACGCTACGGGAGGTCTTCGAGAGCATGAACCTCACAGCCTATGACCTGAGTGTGGACACGCTCGACGTGCACGCCGTCAGTCCACGGCACGGGGGCTGAGAGGCTGGGCTGGTGTGCAGGCTGGGGTTCAGGGGTGACCTGGGCTGGCCTTTCTCCCCCAGGACAGAAACACCTTCCATCGCTTTGACAAGTTCAATGCCAAATACAACCCCATTGGGGAGTCCGTCCTCCGAGAGATCTTCATCAAGACGGACAACAGGGTTTCTGGGAAGTACTTTGCTCACATCATCAAGGTGAGGAGGAGGGCAGCCCCCGCTGACTGAGTGAGAGCCTGGGTGGCTGGGGGTTTGCGGGGTGGGTGAGAGGTGTGAAGAGGTCGGATGGAGCGTGCCTCGTGGGCACGGGGACAGGGATGGGGGAGAAGCCTGAGGGTGACAGTTGCCCACGCATGCTGCTCAGGAGGTGATGTCCGACCTGGAGGAGAGCAAATACCAGAACGCAGAGCTGCGGCTCTCCATCTACGGCCGCTCAAGGGACGAGTGGGACAAGCTAGCACGCTGGGCCGTCATGCACCGTGTACACTCCCCCAACGTGCGCTGGCTCGTGCAGGTGCCCCGCCTCTTGTGAGTGTCCCTGGGCGTGGGAGGGAACGTGGCAGGCAGAGGTCATGGGGCCAGGGCTGGCCTCCTGCCCTCTGGGATGGCTGACCCTCCCCCATCCCAGCCGAGCCCTCAGAACAGGAGGGAGCCCTGGCTCCACTCACGGTCTCTCCAGCCCCTCTCACTCAGTATGGCTCAGAAGTGCCTCTGTGGTTCTGCCCTGACCTGCGTGCGCCTGTGTACCTACATCTCACCCGCAGCGATGTGTACCGGACCAAGGGCCAGCTGGCCAACTTCCAGGAGATGCTGGAGAACATCTTCCTGCCGTTGTTCGAGGCCACCATCCACCCTGCCAGCCACCCGGAGCTGCATCTCTTCCTGGAGCATGTGAGGGGGTGGCCCGGGTCTGGGTGTGGGGAGGACACTGCCTCAGGCCCGGCTGTAGCTCTGGGCCTGACCCAGCGTCCTGGGCCAGGTGGATGGCTTTGACAGTGTGGATGATGAGTCGAAGCCCGAGAACCACGTCTTCAACCTGGAGAGCCCACTCCCTGAGGCTTGGGTGGAGGAGGACAACCCGCCCTACGCCTACTACCTGTACTACACCTTCGCCAACATGGCCATGCTGAACCACCTTCGCAGGTGCCTGCCCTGGGCTCCACGTCTCTACCCGCCTGGCTAGCTCTCAGTCCGCGGGCCTTGCTCCGGGCCTGCCCCGGGGCCTGCTGGGGCCACCTGACCCACCTCTTACCCCATTCTTGGATCTGACGGGTTGTTTCTCTGCCCCTGGGGCTCTGTAGTTCAACCCTTGCAGCCAAGAACCTACCCCTGACCCTTGGTCCTCAGCCCACAGAGTCACTGGGTTGGGGTTCAGGAGCCTGGGCGCACCAGGCTTGGGACCCAACTCTGTCTTCTGGCCCCCCAGACAGAGGGGCTTCCATACGTTCGTGCTGAGGCCACACTGCGGGGAGGCGGGGCCCATCCACCACCTGGTGTCGGCCTTCATGCTGGCTGAGAACATCTCGCATGGGCTGCTTCTGCGCAAGGTCAGGCTCTGCACCCCTGCCTGCCCCATCCCAGAGGCTCCCCTCCTCCCTGCCCATCAGGCCTCTTCAGCAGCTGGTCCTCCTCACCCACCCCTAGCTGGGACCCCAGCCTCCACACCAAGGCCCCAATTCGGAACCTGGCTGTAACCGACCCTCTGCAACTCCTGCCCAGCCTGGACTGCCCCCAAACCTGCACTGTGGCCTGTACCCCTCAGAACCAGGTGTCCTCCCCAACCTGATAGGCCCACCCTACCTGTTCCCACCCAGGCCCCGGTCCTGCAGTACCTGTATTACCTGGCCCAGGTCGGCATCGCCATGTCCCCGCTCAGCAACAACAGCCTTTTCCTAAGCTACCACCGGAACCCGCTACCCGAGTACCTGTCCCGCGGCCTCATGGTCTCGCTGTCCACGGACGATCCCCTGCAGTTCCATTTCACCAAGGTCAGCGCCTGGCAGGCAGCCAGGCAGGTGTCCTGGGGCACAAAGGCCACCTGAACTGAGGAGCCTCGGGGCTGGTGCTGCCCTCTGCTGCTGGAGCGCAGCGTGCCTACTGGTCAGCCCCTGGGAGGGGGTGGGCAGCAGGCCCCAGTGCACCTGTCTGAGGGAACCTGGCCCTTGCAGGAGCCGCTGATGGAGGAGTATAGCATCGCCACCCAGGTGTGGAAGCTCAGCTCCTGTGACATGTGTGAGCTGGCACGCAACAGCGTGCTCATGAGTGGCTTCTCCCACAAGGTACCACACCCCCTCGCCATCCCTCTCCTCCCCTGCTCTGCATTTGGGAAGGTCCCGGGGGTGCTGAGCTCGGAGGTGAAGAATCTGCGTGCAATGTAGGAGACTCGGCTTCAGTCCCTGGGTTGGGAAGATTACCTGGAGGAACAAATGGCAACCCACTCCAGTATTCTTGCCTGGGAAATCCCATGGACAGAAGAGCCTGGTGGGCTGTAGTCCATGGGGTCACACAGTCAGACATGACCAAGTCACTAACACACACAGACACATAGGGCTGCTGGCCTCTCAGAGCGGGCTGCAGCCCTGCACCTTACCCTGCCCCTCCAGGTGAAGAGCCACTGGCTGGGACCCAACTATACCAAGGAGGGCCCCGAGGGCAACGACATCCGCCGCACCAACGTGCCGGACATCCGCGTGGGCTACCGCCACGAGACCCTGTGCCAGGAGCTGGCGCTCATCACGCAGGCCGTGCAGAGCGAGATGCTGGAGACCATCCCGGAGGAGGCAGGCATCACCATGAGCCCCGGGCCTCAGTGAGCCCGGCCCCTGCAGTGCCCTTCATCTCGGCACCTTGCCCACATTCTGTCTGCAGACCCCTCCCAGCCTGGTCTGGTCTCTGCATGTGTCGTTCTTCCTTGTTCTGTCCTGCATGTTTCTACCTGTGTCTGTCCCTGTGCCGCCCTGGGGCGAGTGGAGCTGCTTTGCCCTCGTCTTGGCTTATGTGGCGCCTGAGGGTCCAGGTTTGAGGTCTGCCCCACTGGAAGCTCTGTCCCAGGATCCTGTGTAGCCTGACCAGTCCTTCGAGCATCTGAGAGCTTGGGATGGTTGTGGGGGGCTGGCCCCTCTAACCCTTGGGGTCCTGCTTGGGCAAATTCAGCCTTTGACTGGAGTTTGAATTCAGGCCCCCGTCTTGTTTATGTGGCTGGGGAGGCAGTCAGGTGTGGCCTGTACACATATGTTGTGGGCATGGGCTGCCTGGGATCTGTGAGCTCCAGCAGCTCCTCGGCAGGTAGGGTTGGCTGAGTCCCAGCCTTGGCTTCCTGGACTCAGGCCCTGGAGGTGCTGGACCACCGCCTCTGCCAAGTCACTGCCCAGCAGCTTTCTCTGTCCTTTTTCTGGTCTGTGTGCTCCTCTGGTGTCAGCTTCCTGTGCCTCTGTGGGAGGGGGTAGCCGCCCTGTGCCATGTCCGGGGCCCTTGTAGCAGGAGGGTTCTGGATCTTCCCTGAGGATAGTAACCCCACTGTGGTCCCCAGAGTTTTGACCACACCTGGATCCCCCCTGGTCCCTTGTGTTGTGATATGGACTGAGGCCTTTGCTGTGAAATGCAGTGTTTCATACAATCCCATTTTTCCTAGTGCATGAGAAATAAAGATTATTTAAGTAATGAGGCAGGTGGAGTCTCTGTTGGGAGAGGGAGACCTGTGGTGAACGGTGGCTGAGGTTGGATCCAGGAGCATTATGGATGGAGGGACAGCAAGTTCTGAGGGGAGCAAATGTTTATGCATGTGGAAACTGACAGAGGAAGCGAGGTGGGAGCAGAGGCCCACCAGGGACCCGGCTGCTGTCCCTAGGCCCTCATCCAGCCCGGCCCACCCCCTCTGAAGTGGACGCTTGGATCCAGGTCTGGGGCACATCCATATCACATCATTTTGTGGAGTAGCATCCCCTTTCCACTTTCTCCATCCTCCTCCCTCCCAGCCTCCAGTAGATGTGGGAATATGCGCTTACATGCAACCCTGAGGCCAGTGGTTCTGCAACTCCAGGAGCATCAGGCTCTTCTGGGGAGCTTGTTTAAAATGCCATTTCCAGGTCCTGCCCTCAGAGACTGAGTCAGTAGGTGGGAGGCGTAGTGCAGAAATCTGCATGTTCCCAGCAGATTCTCTTGCAAAGGGTTGGAGCAAGCCTGTGCCTTCTGAATGCAGACTTAAGCAACTTGGCTTCAGTCCCATGGTTAATGCATGGTTTTGGGGAGCACCTCCTTGGGCACAGAGGTTGCTGGAGTCTTGCTCATGTAAGGAGGAGAGTGGAATGTGCCCTGTGCTGTGCAGGGTCTTGGGCTGATGATAGAGAAGCTGTTTCCTGCTGCTGCTGCTGAGTGGGGAGAAAGACGTGCTGTTCATTCTCTTCTGACTCAATTAGCCCCGGAACAGCATGAGCCTGTGTGACTGAGGGCCTGGTGAGGGAGCAGGAAG
The DNA here is from genome assembly GCF_001704415.2 of Capra hircus. Classification (NCBI taxonomy): domain Eukaryota; kingdom Metazoa; phylum Chordata; class Mammalia; order Artiodactyla; family Bovidae; genus Capra; species Capra hircus. Next base: position 86,717,385 of record NC_030810.1, read on the forward strand.
AAGGCTGGCTTTTTCCCTACTCTCCTACTCTCCGTCAGCCTGCCCCTCTCCAGCCCCATCTCTCAGCCTGCCCCTCTCCAGCCCCATCTCTTCCTGCATCTGCACCTCTGGACAAAGGCTCCCTGATGCTGCTGCCACCTTAGGGCTATGGGCTCGCTCCTGGCCAAGACCCAGCATCCTTCTGTCTTCAGAAGGCATCTCTAGCCAATTCGTTCTAGCCATTTATACAGTGGAGAGCAGAGCATTAGAGCTGGATGATGAGCAAGAGATTGTACAAGTCTGGCTGATTTCTGTTGGGAATGGAATGGGTTCAGGAGATGGAATGGGCCAGTGGCTGAGTCTGGGCTGGAGCCAGGGGAGCTCGGGGCCCACGCTGGGCCTAAATCTGCACACGGGAGGATCTTTAACAGGCTGATGGACCTTACTTTTCAAGAAAGTGAATGTATTTAATAACAAACTTGCTGTGTCTTCATTTGTAAGATAAGAAAAGGATTTCTAGAAGGGTTCCTTAAAGGCAAGAGCTGCCTCAGGACCGCAAAGACTCCTTACTTACTCATTGTAAATGAGTAACTGAACTTGTCTTATCATAGAATCCTTCCTTCTGTTTTTTCGTCTCTTGTAGACTCTTCTCAGTGTTCTGAGGCGTCACTGTAAGCATATTACCAGTTTAAAAAGTTTCTTAGCAACTCCCCCCACTATTTTTTTTAAAAACAACTTACTTGTGGAGTTTTTGTTTCTCAGAAATTTCTCTTTTAAACACTCATTGAGAGCAAATAATTTAAATCAGCCCTTAATACTTTTTCCTAACTGAAAAGAATAATTTTCATGAAAGAAATTTGGAAAATACAGAAAAATAAGAAGAAGAAAAAAGTCCACTCACCATCCACCAGTTTCAACAGATATTTGGTCAACTTCTGAGATGCATTTATATGTTTAAAATATATTTTATATTACATATTTTTTCTTTTTTAAAAGACATTAAAAATTTTTTTTAAATTAGAGGATAATTGCTTTACAATACTGTGTTGGCTTCTGCCCTATATCAACATGAGATCATACATGTATTATTTTGCATTAAAAATATTTTAATGTCTTTCCACATTTCATTGATATATTCTTTATAAATTTTAATTGCTGTACACTGTCCCATGGTGAACCTCACCATAATTGACCATCAGGGCTCTTTGTTAGGAATAACTGTGGCCTAATGTCATGGCTCGGAGAAGGCAATGGCACCCCACTCCAGCACTCTTGCCTGGAAAATCCCATGGATGGAGGAGCCTGGTGGGCTGCAGCCCATGGGGTCACTGAGGGTCGGACACGACTGAGCGACTTCACTTTGACTTTTCACTCACGTGTTGGAGAAGGAAATGGCAACCCACTCCAGTGTTCTTGCCAGGAGAATCCCAGGGACAGGGGAGCCTGGTGGGCTGCTGTCTATGGGGTGGCACAGAGTCGGACACGCCTGAAGCAACTTAGCAGCAGCAACAGCAATGTCATGGCCAGCTACCACTGTCTGCTGTGGTGCCCGACCAGGGGTTTGAACTTTGGCTCCACTGCTTGCTGGCTGTGTGACCTTGAACAAGTTACTTCCCCGCTCTGTGCCTCCATGTCCTCACTGATTTCATAGGGATAATAACAGCAATAATAGTAATAATAGCAATCAATAATAATAATCCTCACAGGTTGGCTCTGGATTCATTGAATCTCTGGATATAAAGCACTAAGTGCTCAATAAGTATTAGATATTATTATCTCTGCATATAAGGTTTTGGGCTTCCCAAGTGGCTCTTGTGGTAAAAAAAAAACCTACCTGCCAATCCCAGAGATGCAGGAGGCCTGGGTTCGATCCCTGGGTCAAGAAGATACCCTGGAGAAGAACATGGCAACCCACTCCAGTATCCTTGCCTGAAAAGTGCTATGGTCAGAGGAGCCTGGTGGGCTACAGCCCATAGGGTCGCAAGGAGTTGGACACGACTGAAGCGACTTAGCATGCAAATAAGACTTTACAGAATATTCCGAATCTCGATGCCCATGAGTAAAATGACCAGGTCCAAGGTGTCTATCATCTATCTGTCTTACTGCTTCTTGATAGAATGAATCAAAGTGTGCAAACTGCAGTTAAAATTCTTTCCCGCCCTCTACCTCTCCCACGTCTCCTGTGCAGTCCTTCCTTCTTCCCTTTCATGGGATCACGTTGAGCCCCTCCGCATGATTGGCTCGGGAGGCATGCATCTTCCCTCCTTAGGGCTTCTGCCTCTTACATGGAGAAGGGAGTGGAGTGATGGTGGATGGCAGAGGGAACTTAAAAAACTATTCTGCTCCAAAAGGCCCCAAACAGAACGCAATAAAATAGGCAAGTCAGCTTGCCTTGGCCAGTCTGCCTTTAATGGGGCCAGCCATGAGTAAAGTCTGCACTGGGGGACTGTCCCTTGTCAGTCACAAAACACTGTGGTTGGGCGGGTTGTGCTGGGACACATCACACCCTGACCTGCCCTACTTCACCTTCCCGTGCCCCATCCTGCGGGACTTGAGGGGACCAGGGCGGCCACTGGCTGCGCCCCTAGATGGGAGGGGCGGTAAGGCTTGGTTAGGATGACAGTTATCCTAATTTCCAAACCTTTTATTAGAACGTTCACACATCAAAGCGTTGCCTCATTCGTAAATGTATTTATATGGAATTCCAATAAAGATTTAAGCATTAAATCACATTTAACCCAACATTTGGCAAATCATTCTGCTTTCAAAATGAGAATAATCTATGAAGAAAGTGTTAGTCACTCAGTTGTGTCTGACTCTTTGCAACCCCATGGACTGTAGCCCACCAGGCTCCTCTGTCCATGGAATTCTCCAGGCAAGAATACTGGAGTGGGTAGCCATTCCCTTCTCCAGAAGATCTTCCCAACCCAGGGATCGAACCCAGGTCTCCTGCATCGCAGGCAGATTCTTTACCGTCTGAGCCACCAGGGAAGCCCAAGTTGCCCAAATTAGGATGCCCTGGACCATCTTGTGTGGGTGGTCTTGTAGCTGGACTTGCTGGGGCAGCCTGCATGTCTGGAGATGAGGAGGAGCCAAGTGTCCTGGCTTTATGAGCAACCCTATAACCTCAGATATGCAGATGACACCACCCTTATGGGAGAAAGTGAAGAGGAGCTAAAAAGCCTCTTGATGAAAGTGAAAGAGGAGAGTGAAACAGTTGGCTTAAAGCTCAACATTCAGAGAACTAAGATCATGGCATCCGGTCCCATCACTTCATGGAAAATAGATGGGGAAACAGTACAAACGGTGTCAGACTTTATTTTGGGGGGCTCCAAAATCACTGCAGATGGTGACTGCAGCCAAGAAATTAAAAGATGCTTACTCCTTGGAAGAAAAGCTATGACCAACCTAGACTGCACATTAAAAAGCAGAGTCATTACTTTGCCGACTAAGGTCCGTCTAGTCAAGGCTATGGTTTTTCCTGTGGTCATGTATGGATGTGAGAGTTGGACTGTGAAGAAGGCTGAGTGCCGAAGAATTGATGCTTTTGAACTGTGGTGTTGGAGAAGACTCTTGAGAGTCCCTTGGACTTCAAGGAGATCCAACCAGTCCATTCTGAAGGAGATCAACCCTGGGATTTCTTTGGAGGGAATGATGCTGAAGCTGAAGCTCCAGTACTTTGGCCACCTCATGCAAAGAGTTGACTCATTGGAAAAGACTGATGCTGGGAGAGACTGGAGGCAGGAGGAGAAGGGGACGACCAAGGATGAGATGGCTGGATGGCATCACTGACTCGATGGACATGAGTCTGAGTGAACTCCGGGAGTTGGTGATGGACAGGGAGGCCTGGCGTGCTGCAATTCATGGGGTCGCAAAGAGTCGGACATGACTGAGCGACTGAACTGAACTGAACTGAGGGCTTCCCAGGTGGCGCTAGTGGTAAAGAACCTGCCTGCCAATGCAGGAGACAAAACATGGGTTTCATCTCTGGGTCGGGAAGATCCCCTGGAGGAGGGCACAGCAACCCACTCCACTGCAGTATTCTTGCCTGGAGAAACCTGTGGACAGAGGAGCCTGGCAGGCTACAGTCCTTAGGGTCGCAAAGAGTCGGACACGACTGAAGTGACTTAGCATGCACCCTCCTATTTAGGGGCCAGGGTGGACTTCCAAAGGCCCAGGAATGTTGGAGATTTGAAAGAAAATCTTTGGGAGCTGCAAACTATGAAAAAGACAATGTCAAAATTGCTGAATGTTTAACAACGTGCCTTCAGAAACTAACATCAACTTTAATATTTAAGTTTGGTATCCATACACATGTCATTATATTTGAAAACAATTTGTAAGTTGGATTTTTGGCAAGAGTTCCAGACTGTGCAGGATGATTGAAGAGAAATCATAGCCAATAGTAAATTGAATGAGTTACTCAGAGGCAAGTCATTTCAAAAGGAAATTCATGAACATCCTTTCACATTTCAAGCAAAGAGGGTTCTATTTAATGAGGGATGTGCGTGCAATTTCAATGTTTGTTTCAATGTTCCGAGAATCGGATGCAGCATCTGGAAAGGACTGAAAGCACCCCACCCCTCCCTGAGCCTTTCACCTGGCTCAGTCTATATGCTGTCAGGGAGGTCGTTAACTTGGTGACCCCTGGTTAAAATCACTGTTTCATGGTAGATAGCTCTTTCACTTTATTGCTGTGATCTTAGGAAAATTGTATGAATGTTGAGCTTCAGTTCTCTTACCTGTAAGAGAGATACAGGTAAGATACCAAGGTCTCCTGGAGATACCAAGGTCTCCTGCACTGGTTATCGTGGACATTAAATAAAGCTCTTAGCTGGGTGATCAGCACACAGAAAAGCCAGAGTGTTCATGTGAAATTTATGAAACCTTAATGCTTCCTGTCTCTATTTTTCTACCTCCCCCCTCCTTCTCCCCAGCAGACCATGGAGTCCGATTCCTGCTGATGGTTTTTGCTCACATCCCAGAGTCAGCAAAGACATTTGCTGGGCGAGAGGCATGTACTGGGGCAGAGGTGGGGGAGGGGAGCAGAAGGGCGGGAGTACGTGCTGAGGGCCTTGGTGGGTGAACATCTTGGCAGAGGTCAAGATGGAGATGGTAGTGTAGTGGTCAAAAGGCTGCTGGAGGAAGTGACCCTGCAGGCCAGATCCTCGATCTGTCACAATGTCTGGAGATGACTGCAGCACGGAAACTGACTCGCTCTGACCCAGCTCACAGGAGGCCTGCAGCAGACCAGGCAAACTGCTCACCAGCTTATAACAGGGAATCCAAATACCAGCAGAGGGTTTTCTCGAAAGTCCACCTGCAGTGGCTTGGTGAATAGTGAGATGGAACCAGGGTTTTGAGCAGCCTCCGTTGGCCCTGGACCCCCTTCTCCTCTGCAGCCATATGCCCCCAGGCAGAGCCATGCTAGCTCATAGTGTGCCTTTGTGTAACTAGAAAAAGATGCTCCCCCTTTGAAGAGACAGGACCCGTGCTGGGGAACACAGCTTGGTGAGCAGACAGTAGGCTGGCTTTTGGTTCCTGATCACCCATGAACTCTTGTCAGTGGATACCCTGTTGGATGGAGGTGGTAGACTGACACTGGCCCCTGGGCACCTGCAACCTGAGGGTGTGTGTACAGCCACATTGTCACTGATGCCACTGGCTCTTGCATCTGCCCTTGGAAGGTGTCACCCAGCCAGATCTGGGAGTTCCTGGCAGCATCCGACTTGAGCTTATAAGTCAAATGAAGCTGCAGTCCCCTCTGACCCATCCCTGACTTATAGCTGAACAAAGCTCAGTTTCCACAGCGCTGCCCAGGGGCCTCGGCGCTGCGGTGGGGGTACACAGACTCATGTCACGGTGCCCCTAGGGCAGTCTGCCTTGGGTGCTGGAGCCCCTGACGTGAAGAATCAGGTGGCTCTCTTCCTTCTCCTCTGCCACATGTCATTGCTGTGCAGCAGGGGCCTTGCTGGGCTGCTTGAACACTGGGTCACGCACAAACCCAGGGCTGATGTTCACCCACGTGTCACCTTTGTGGGAGATAGGAATATGTGTGCCCTTTGGGCAGTCGTAGCCCTGATAGCGTTTTGGGGTAGAGAAGAGTTTTTGCCCCCCTCCCCCCCACCGGCTCCCCTCGTCCTCACCGGCCCAGGCAACCGTACCAGGGCAAGTTCCTTGGTGAGCAGAGTGTAGACCGAATTTCAGCTTCCACTTGCCCCACTAACTTGTAGCCCTATGTGGTTTCAAACAGATCCACATGGTGGCAGTAGTGAGATCCTTGTGAGACGTGCAAGGGCTTCAGCTCCTGCCTCTGAGGCTGGGCTGGGGCACCCTCTCCAGACACCCATACCACTGTCTCATGCAGCTGGCACCTATGGGGCACCACTCCACTAGCCCAGTAGGCAGGCTGGCTCACATATGAATCCTCCCACTAAGATGTGGCTTAGGCTAAGGCAGGACTCTCCCAGGAGAAGAGCTGCCCGGGGTGAGCTGGTGTGGACACTCTTGTCTCCCGTTCGAGGATTTGAATCCTTTTGCTCTGCTGCTGCAGACCCCCTTCCACCCCTCTTCCCTCATCACCACATTCTTCTTTCAGGTCTATGGGCCACATGTAGTCAGGCCCCCTGTCCTGTTAACAGTCAGCAGATCCTGACTGGCTTTCCTGGCTGCCCAGGCCCCTCATCTGGAGCACCTCTTAGTTTTAAGATGATTTCTACAGGAGTTCAGGCTTCCCCAGGGCTCACCTGCAATGCAGAAGACGTAGGAAAAGTGGGTTTGATCCTTGGGTCAGAAAGATCCCCTAAAGGAGGAAATGGCTACCCACTCCAGTATTCTTGCTTGGGAAATCCTTGGGACAAAGGAGCCCGGTGGCCTACAGTCCATAGGGTCACAAAGAGGCAGACATGACTGATCAGCTGAGCACTGCAGGAGTTCACTTCACCTCCTCTGAGTGGATTTTCCTGTAGCCTTCAGAGCTTGAGGAAGGCCTATGTTCCTGACGTGCTCCGGCTGTACCCTGGTCCTAGTCAAGGAGACAAGGCTCTTGCTAAGAGTGCTGGCAGAGGCAGGTGTGGGCTGTGCTGGTCAGCAAGGAGGAAGCTCTGGGCTCCAAGGAGGAGGTGGGCTTTGACTGGGCCCTGCAAGGATGGGGAAAACCTGTATAGAGGAGGGAGAGGGAGGAAGGCATCCTAGGGCTGGCTGGGGGGCATCTCCCCTTCATCCTCTGGTGCGGGGTCAGTGTCCTAAAGGCCACATGGGCAGTGCCTCCCTGGGGTGGAGCCTGGAGGGGTCTCCTTGGCTCTTGGAGACAGGGACTGAGTCAGCTGGAATGGGAGGCTTGTTCTCAACGGGTGCTTCCCATGGGTGCTCAGCATATAGCTCTGGCAGGGAGTTTGGGGTCCTGAATTCAGTGGTCCAGGATAACGATAACAATGGCTAACACTGAACACTTTCCACATGTCACTGTTTTAGGAATTTTACATGTATGATTTCATTTATCTTCAAATTGGCCCTGTGAAGTAGGCATTATTTTTTTTAAGGCATTATCATTATTGCCATTTACAGAGGGAAGAAGCACAGAGTAGTTAAGCAACTTTCCCAAGGTCACACAGCTAGGAAGTGGTGGACCCAAGATGCCAACCCAGGATATCTGGCTCTATCTGTTGGGTCCCACTATCTTCTTCCTTTGGCTTCTGTGGATGAGGTGGCCGAGGAGCCCATTGTGGCTAAGGTGGGGGCAGGTCCTTTAGACTGTAAGAGAAGGGTGCCCGTGGCAGGCCCCAGGATGAATTTCCAGTGTAAGATGTGGTTGCAGCCCTGGAGCTGAGCAACAACCTCTACCCGCTGGGATGGCAACTGGGGGTTGCCCTGTCTCTGAAACCCAAAGTTAGAGTCAACTCTTTGTCCTCATTTTCTGTCATATACCTACCAAGCCAAAGCTCCATCCCCTGGACTCCCTGTGAATGTCCCACCTATATACTTCTTCTGGCCCCTAAGTCTTTGATTTCCTTACTGCCTCCTGCCTCCTGGGGAGAATTTTTTTTTCTCCTAGGGACTACTTACCATTTGTATGGCTATGACAGATACAGTTCTAAGTGCAACCCTTATCCAAAACCTGGAGAAAACAAAATGCCTTCTACTTGCTCCTGTGAGTCAAAGAAAAACCACTGTTATTACTTGAAAACTGAGGGTCAGGAAAGGATGGCTTTTTCAATAACTGGATATGCATAAAGAAACAGGGCCAACTCCACCCTCACGCTATGTACGGAAGTCATTTCTACATGTCTTGAAGATCTGCTTTTATACGAAAATATAGAGGAATATCTTGATGACTCTGGAGTGCAAAGATGTCTCAAACAGGAAACTAAAAGTGCTAATCATGAAGGAAACAATGATAAATGAAATTTATATTAAGAAATTCTATTTATCAAAAGCCACAGGATGAGAACATAAAATAAAGGGCTTGCATCTAGAATAAAGAACTCCCAAAAAGCAATGATGGACAGGTAACAATAGAAAATAAACAGAGGTCGAAGGCATTTCACAGGAGAGAACATCTAAATGACCAATAAACACATGCGGTGTTCATCTTCATTTGCCATCAGGGAAGTCTGAACTAAGACCTCAGATTGCTACTACTGGACACCTGCCAAACTGGCCCCAAAGGAAAAAGCTTGGTGGCACGCCAAGCGTTGATGAGGGTGTGGAGCCGCTGGAACTGTCCCGTGTTATTGGTGGGAGTGTCAGTGGGTGTGGATACAGGAAGCTGTCTGGTGGTATCTGGCAAAGCAGGACAGGCACGCCCTGTGACCAGGAACCCCACTCCTTGGTAGGCTGTCATAGCAGCACCATCCAGCTAGCTCAGCAAGCAGTCCCCTCACTGCCGGTCAACTGCAGAATAAAGAAATGGAGGCGGCTGAGTTACACAAAGGGATGCCAGACAGTGGGGGAAACGAGCAGACCACAGCCACACACAGACACACAGGAACACCGCACAGGCAGTGCTGCAGAAGAAACCGGACACCTGTGCTGAGTGACTCCAGGTACCCAGACCTCAAACCGGGCCAAACCACGCCGTGGTATTAAGAGTCAGGCCAGCGGTAACCCCTGAGGGGTAGTACAGACTTTTAGGGCTGTTTGGGGGTATAAGTGATGTCCTATTTTTTTCTCGATGCTGTTATCCAGAGTCCAGATTTTGTGAAACTACATCAAACTGTATACTTGTAACTTGTGTACTTTTCCTATACATATTTAATACATATAGGAAATAAGAATAAGTTAAAAACCAGAGTCATGGGGAAGGGTGGGACTAACCCACAGTCTTGCCCTGGGAAAACCTGGGGTCTGAGTCAGGGCGTTCTCACGCACAGGACCAGATAGAGGCCTGCAAAGGAGACTTGATCTCTGTGGTCGGGTCCCTGGTATTAAGGTGGGGGACACAGTGATGGCCCTTCTACCCAGAGGAGATTTGCCTCAACCTGGGGCTCACCTCGATGCAGAGGACAGAGGAGATTCGGAGGCTTCTTGCAGAGTCAGGGTTGGGTTTGGCATTGGGGGTGCTACAGGGGAGGCATTGTGGGCCAGTGGAGTGACAAACCGGCAAAAAATCTGCTTTCCTGCCTCCAGGCTGCAGGCTTTGTGTTTGCCAGCCTTACCTACTTTGTCCACAAACAGCCAAGCTATTCTTTTTTTAAAATTGATTTAAAATTAATTCACATTAAAAAAAAACAAAAACGGTCTCAGGACTTCACCAGCGTGCCAGTGGTTAAGAGTCTGCGCTTCCCATGCAGGGGGCACAGCTTTGATCCCTGGTTGGGGATCCCACATGCTGTGGAGGAGGAAAAAAGTTAACATTGTATCTGATGAAAATAAAAAAAATCATAACAATTAAAAAAATCAGTCTCAGTGTAACTTCACAACCACGAGGATAGCTATAATTAAAAGGAAGAAATAGAAAACAAGTGGAGAGGTTGAAACCCTCATACATTGCTGGTGGCAATTTAAAATGGTGCAGCCATTGTGGAAAACAATTTGGTGGTTTCCCAAAGAGTGAGTCACAGGATTACCATCAGACCCAGCAACTGCAGTCCTACCTACATATTTGAGAGAATTGAAAAGTGGTATTTAAATAAATACATGAGCATTTATGTTCATAGCCGCACTGTTCATGATAACCTAAAAGTAAAAATAGCCCAAAGATACAGCAACAGAGGAAGGGATAAACAAAAGGGGTATATCCATGCAGTGGAATATTATCCAGCCATAAAAATAAATATCCATCCTCCAAAATAAAATAAATGAATACATTTTAAAAAGAAGAAATGGAGTACTGAGCCATGTGACAACAGGGATGGGCCTTGAAAACACTGTGCTAAGTGAGAGAAGGCAGACACAATAGGCCATCTACTGTGTGACTCCATTTATACCAAATATCCAGAACAGGTGAATCCATAGAGATAGCCTGGGGCTGAGGAAGAGGGACAATGGGGAGCAGCTGCATAAGAGGTATGGGGCTTGCTTTGGGGGTGATAAAAACCTTGGAACTAGATAGAGGTGGCAGTTTCACAATATTTTAAATGTACTTAATTGCCATTGAATTGCTGACCTAAAATGTTAAATTTTATGGTAGGTGAATTTCACCTCAATGTAAAACAAATGTGAGAAGAAATAACCAGTCTCAGTTTTCTTATTGGCAAAAGAGGCTAAAATATGACTTACTTCATGGGAGGTGGTAAGGAATAAAACAGTGCGTACCAAGTGGCTCCTGTTCAGCTCGTCAACAAAAGGTGCCTGTTGTTCTCTGAATGCCACTTCCTAAGGTTGCGTCAGGGATGCCCCAGTCTCCCTGCTGGCTCCTAGCAGCTGTGGCTTACCTCCCTGGGCAAAAAATCCCGAAGAGCTCTAGGTGTGAGATGGTACCTAATGGGCTATTGTTCTCATGTGGATGAAGACATGCCCCTTGCCAGAGTAGTGGAGCCACGGCAGAACAAGCGAGTGTCCTGTGGGAGGTCTGGAGGGGCTGAAACTGGGCATTCCCAGGGCAAGAGCTAAGGGGTGGCTTTTCCCCTGCTTGGGACCTGAAAATTTGACCACCAGGAGATGGACCAAATATCAATGTATACATCCACATACCTGGGTTTCCCTGGTGGCTCAGTACAAAAATCCACCTGCAATTCAGGAGATGTGGTTCGATCCCTGGGTCAGGAAGTTCCCCTGGAGGAGGGCATGACAACCCACTCCAGTATTCTTGGCTGGAGAATCCCCATGGACAGAGAGAGGATCCTGGTGGGCTACAGTCCATAGGGTTGCAAAAAAGTCAGACAAGACTGAAGTGACTGAGCACTCCCGTGTCCATATACCTAATCTTGCCTTGCTGTGTTTGAAATTCTTCATACTTATGTGGATTGCCTGTGCGCACATGATAACCTTATGCCTGCCAGAAGAACTGAGAGGGGAAAGAGGGGAAGACCCTCCGCCCCCGTGGTCAGGCAACCCCTCTTGGCTCCTCTCCTCTCCTTTCTTGCATGCACGCTGAATAGAGTAGAGGTCGCTGTGTGTTTGGCAGGGAGGGAGGTGGGCTTGAAGTGGAGGTCAGGCCCTGCCCACACCCACCCCTCCATCCACCCCATCCAGCTATGGCACTTCTGGCCTTGCTCCTGACTCCAGGGCCTGGCCAGTGCTGAGGCAGGACCAGTGTGGGAAGGCTCAGACCCAGGAACTGGTGGGCTGGAGTTGGTCTCCTTGCTGGAGGTTCAGGGATGTGGGGATGTGAGGGATTTCCGACCCCTCTGTGTCCTGAAGCCACAGCCTTCCCTTCTCTCCCAGCCACTTCTGCGTGAGTCTGCATCACCTCTGCTTCATGTTTCATTGGTTAGTTCTCAAGCCAGGCTTAGTTGACCTGTCCCAGATTGCCCACTGAGACCACAGCTCTCATTGCCCCTCCTCTGGGGGCATCCCCAACTCCTAATGCTCTACCAAGGGCAGAACTCCCTGAATGAGACCACCACTACTTAGCGACCACATCATCACTACTTAGCGATTCCTGCTTCTCCCACCTCAGCTCAGGCCTTCTGAAGGCACACAAGGCCCAGTTCCAGTCTGCTGGAGCCACGCCTACAACCTGCTTTGTGCTCCCGCCAGACCCACTCGTTGTCACCGTTGACTGAAAGGAAAACGCATAAGGCTGGAGTTGTGAGTGTAAGTTTAATTTAGCGTCTGACTGAGGACTGTGGCTCAGGAGACATTTGCTCAGTAAATGGGTACTCAGCTCTGAGTAAACCTCCAGGTTTTTGTGATTTTTAGCTAGAGACTATGTGCAGTCAGGCGTACATCTGGGTGAAAGATTAACGCTAGTCACAGAGGACACATATCTCAAGTTAAGGATTGTAGTGTTTTCCTATGCATGAAAGGGTATAAGCATCTGGAGTCATTAAAATTCCTCCTGAGATGTGCATCTGACCGTGGGCCTGCTTGTCCACAGTGCGGAACATCCTGTTGGTCAGTGCAGTGGGTTAATCCTTGTAGAAATGGGTGATGAGCAATGCTCTCTGCTTACTTATAGTTTCTCCCCTTTTGGCCATAAATTCTACCAAGGTTTGAGAGACATTTCCTGACCAATTTGTCCCATGGTGCTAGGAAGGCTCATTCCTAGGTCAAATGAGGATTTTGTTGGCAGGCCACTTGATGTGTTATGGTTGGACCGGGCCCTTCCAACGGTAGCCATAAAGGTCTCTGCACCATTTATCTCGCTGTTATGGTCTAGCACATGATTCTGCCTTGCTGCTTCTTCCCATACCAAGAGTTACAGTATGACAATAATTTTAATGTTATATAGAACTATATATTTGATTGATGATTTCAAGTAGCTTAGTAATCATTGTTTTTGTCAGAGGCTCACTTACACATTGGGAAATACAAGAAACTATAATCTTGGGTTTTCCTGGTGGCTCAGTGATAAAGAATCCATCTGCCAGTGCAGGGAGCACGGGTTCAATTCCTGGTCTGGGAAGATCCCATGTGCTGTGAGACAGCTAAACCTGTGCACCAAACTACTGAGCCAGTGCTCTAGAGCCTGTGAGCTGCAGCCACTCAAGCCTGCATGCCCCAGGGCCTGGGCTCCACAACAGAGAAGCCACCACAATGAGAAGCCTGCAGAAACAACATCTTGTAAAATAGAATACAAGTCTTCAACATTAATAAGGTCATACGTGAAAATTTAAGTCAAGAACTCCCATTAGGTGCAGCCTAGTGTAGCCCTGGTTACCTGACCCAGTCTCGTCTATACCAACTACTATCTTTAAGGCTAATTATATATTGATACAGTTCATAAGGTGGGGCTTGCTAGGTAGCTCACCGGGTAAAGAATCGGCCTGCAGTGCAGGAGACCCCAGTTCAATCCCTGGGTTGGGAAGTTCCTCTGGAGAAGAGATAGGCTATCCAACCCAGTATTCTTGAGTTTCCCTGGTGGCTCAGAGAATAAAGAATCTACCTGCAATGCTGGAGACCTGGGTTTGATCCCTGGGTTGGGAAGATCCCCTGGAGAAGGGCATGGCAACTCACTCTAGTCTTCTTGCCTGGAGAATCCCCATGGACACAGGAGCCTGGTGGGCTACAGTCCATGGGGTCACAAAGAGTTGGACATGACTGACTAGGCACATTGTTCATAAGATGCCCAGTCCAATTTCCTACTAATATTAAGCTGATATATGTATTAAACTTAGCATGATTTAAGGAAACCTTCAGCCCTATGTAACTAATTCTTGTTGATATTAACTTTCTGTTAACAGTTTCAGGAAACCATCAGGTCCTCCTCTGGAGTTCAGTAATTTCCAACCCCGTTCAGTGTTTGGTCTAAAAGTTATCAGAAACCTCTACTTGTCAAGAAGTTCTTTCTATGAATTGTCTTGAAGACAAAGCATTTTGTAAGAGCATCAAAGTAAAACAGCAACTATTTATAAATGTCAAAACAAAACGGCATGGTTAAAGATTGGATTACAATGTGATTGACAAAGAAATTTGGTTATTTCTATGACATATGACATTTTAAGATAATAACTAGAACTGTGATTGATAACATTATGCCAGAGCATATGCAAGTTTCATATAATTCTAGAGCATTTATATTAGTAACATTTATCCATAAAATATAAATTAAGAAGGTTTATTGTCACTCATTTGACAGTGCTTTCCATGTAATTTAATGTATCACATAAGCCTTGTTTAATATCTTTCTTCAAGATGTTTCAGAGTCCTGCTAAAATGTTTCAAAGTTAGTTAGAGGTTAAAAGGGCTTCATTTAGAATTTGATTTGGGAAAGTTTGTCAAAGATATCAAAAGATTTTACAACACTTGGCCAAATAGGATCACGGGTCACTGTTAAACAACGCTTATTCACTTAACCAAAGTGACAATAAAGATTTCAAAGGCAAATACAGAAAGTTACAACAGGTTACTTAAAAGATGAGGAAACTGTACACTCTGTAATCAAAAGCAGATTGATATTCCAAGAAATCTTTGTCTCTCTTAACAGAGAGAAAGCCAGTTTCTTGATTTGCACTATCTTACTTTTAATATAAAAAAGTCATTCATTCAATTAAATTTATTCTCACCTTAGCCAGTCCTGACCATGCACAAAACTCTTTTCTCAGGGTTTCTTCCACAAACTTTTTACAACTTTTTTACCTTCAGATTTGTCCTATGTTTTCCCTTTCTCTCTCTTAACTCTTTTTAACCTTTTTTTTAGGATAAAATTACTTTTTTCCCTTAACAAACACATTTTCATTCCTTGCTTACCAAGATGTTTTTCCTTACTAATTTTAGTAGTTTTCATCACACATATTGATTGGAATTCTTAACCTTTAAAAATCTTAATTTCTAGTGAAAACTAAGAAGTAAACAATTGTAAATTTACTTTCACATTTGTTGTTAGTGGCTAAAGTTGTGTCTGACTCCTTTGCAACCCCATAGACTGCGGCCTGTCAGGCTTCTCTGTCCATGAGATTTCCCCGAGAAGAATAATGGAGTGGGTTGCCATTTCTTTCTCCAGGGGATCTTCTCCACCCAGGGATCTAAGCCCTGTCTTTTGCATCTCCTGCATTGGCAGGCAGATTCTTTACCTCTGAGCCACTGAGGAAGCTCTCACTCACTTTCACATTAGCAGCGTGAGATTGGCAAGCTTATGAACACATTCCACACGCATGTCTTCCCAGCATAATTTATTTCCTCATTGTGGTACAAGATGTGTGTCTGATAAACCTAAATATCTTTCTTTTTTTTCTCTACTAAGAAGATAAAAATAGGTAAACTTAGACTTGAGCAATTAATGCCTAAGTATTTTGTCTTATTTTGAAAATAATCTAGACATTCCATGAATTCCCATAATTTAATTTAATGTAGCAAAACTCCAAAGTTTCAAGTTACCATAAAGATTTGCAGAAAATTTTTTTTTAATTCAAGATCTTTCTTTCCTTTTTTTTGTCCATTCTGGATGGCTTTCAGGATTTTAGTTCCCTGACCAGGAATTGAACCTGAGCCTGTGGCAGTGAAAACATTGACCAGGGCATTCCCTGGAGAAACTATTTTTCAGTAGATATACCATAAGACATAATTATTCTCAAAAGTGAAATTGCTCAGTCATATCCAACTCTTTGCAACCCCATGGACTTTTTAGCCTACCAGGCCCCTCTGTCCATGGGATTTTCCAGGCAAGAATACTGGAGTGGGTTGCCATTTCCTTCTCCAGGGGCTCTTCCCGACCCGGGAATCAAACCTGGGTCTCCCGGACTGCCGGCAGATGCTTTACCATCTGAGCCACCAGGGAAGTTATTATTCTCAAAAGTTTACATCAAACTCTTATCTCACTTACATTTAGTTTACTTATGAAAATACCATCATACCAAGTTATTTTTCTTGCTGACAAATTTTGTTAGAGATAACATGAACTTATTTCACTTTCAGTAAACCTAGGTAGAATAAAGGTTTTAATACTGATAACTCTGTAGACAAGATAGGCCTATGTAAATTAAGCCAAGCAACAAACTTGTTTTTATTTACTAAGTATTAATCTTAGATCGTGCGTGCAGGCTGGCTCAGTGGCTTCAGTCATGTCTGACTCTTTTGTGACCCCATGGACTATAGCCCACCAGGCTTCTCTGTCCATGGGATTCTCCAGGTAAGAATACTGGAGTGGGGTTGCCATTCCTTCCTCCAGGGGGTCTTCCCGACCCAGGGATAAAAATGGCATCTTTTATGTCTCCTGCATTGGCAGACGGGTACTTTACCACTAGTGCCACCTGGGAAGCCCCAATCCTAGGTCATATAATCTTAAAAATAATGTGTTGGTTTCTATTACATTTAGAAATAGTTAATTCACAAGCATTTACTTTTAAGCCAATTAAATAGAGCTGCTTTACAAATTAAGATTGGCAATACTGTCAGAAGTTAGAAACATAACTTATCTATAAAATATACAAGACATAATAGGTAGACACAACTAGAGATCACATAGCTTTTGTTTTAAGGCTTTAGTTATGAATCAGGTATAAAACACGACTCACTAGCTTATAGATAATTTCTAATTTAAGCTGTGCCGGGTCTTTGCTCCTGTGTGGGCTTTTCTCTAGTTTCGGAGGACAGGGCCACTCTCCAGCTGCCCTGCACAGGCTTTTCACGGCAGTGACTTCTCTTGTGGCCTGGCACGGGTTCTAGGGTGCGCACGTTTCAGTAGTTGCAGCGCTTGGGCTTAGTAGTTGCGGCTCCCAGGCTCTAGAGCATGGCCTCAGTCGTTGCGGGGCACAGGCTTAGCTGTTCTGAGGCACGTGGGATTTTCCTGGACCAGGAATCAAACTTGTATCTCCTGCAATGGCAGGTGGATTCTTTACCACTGAGCCACCAAGGAAGCCCACTAGTTTATGAATAACAGCTAGAATAAATTAAGTCTCTTGCCTGAGCTTCAGTTCAGTTCAGTTCAGTTCAGTTGCTCAGTCGTGTCTGACTCTTTGTGACCCCATGAATTGCAGCACGCCAGGCCTCCCTGTCTATCACCAACTCCTGGAGTTCACTCAGACTTATGTCCATCGAGTCCGTGATGCCATCCAGCCATCTCATCCTCTGTCATCCCCTTCTCCTCCTGCCCCCAATCCCTCCCAGCATCAGAGTCTTTTCCAATGAGTCAACTCTTTGCATGAGGTGGCCAAAGTACCGGAGTTTCAGCTTCAGCATCATTCCCTTCAAAGAAATCCCAGGGCTGATCTCCTTCAGAATGGACTGGTTGGATCTCCTTTAGTCCAAGGGACTCTCAAGAGTCTTCTCTAACACCACAGTTCAAAAGCATCAATTCTTCGGCGCTCAGATTTCTTCACAGTCCAACTCTCACATCCATACATGACCACTGGAAAAACCATAGCCTTGACTAGATGGGCCTTTGTTGGCAAAGGTTTTAGAGTTTAGAAAGGCCTTTTTCCTTCTCAGTCTCAGGAATTGGAGATGGTCTAGATAAGAGAGCATCCTGAGAATTGGAGAAACATCCACATCTCACAGGCACAGGAAGATAAGTGTAATTTCCTCTCAGAAGGACTTTTGCTCTCCTAGGGTCAGAACTTGGAAACGATATTTTTCTCAAGCTGGCTTTTTCTAGCTGCATACACAAAAAACCCATTTGGAGCCTCACCGTGACCATTTCAAGGCCAGATCTTCTTTAGTTCCCATTTAAGTAAGTACTTCTAAGTATATTCTCTGTACATGCATAAGCCCGGCTAGGGTGGTCAGGGTTTGACCATCCGTCACCCCTTTTTCGTTCAATCTGAAGCCTTTGCCTCCCATTTCAAGGTGGTTTGTAAGGACAGAATTACTATGGAAAATGGTGCGGGCTGGTGTGCTGCTTTGAGCTGAAATCCTCTAGGTGTCACTCAAGAGTCATTTCTTCTCCCTCCAGCAGTCTAAAACCAGCATGGGCTCTCAGAGCCAGCCTCAACATGGTTCTCACATGGCCAATCTTAATGCGTGTGTCCCTCAGACAAGCAGTTTTTAAACCAGTGAGTGGTTTTCCCTGAGGGACCACTGCCCAGGTAGAACACTCACCTCCACCACTTCTGTAAATTTCTCAGTTGCCTGAGAAATCTGTACCTGGCCAGGAGGAACTCTGTCCCTTATCTTCGAAGCTGAAAGCTCTCATATGATATCTTCACTTTTATTCAAATAAACTCTGTTAAAGTAGCTAATCAACAAAGAACACCAGGTCATTTTTAGCCAGGTCAGCCCCCTACCTAAAAACCCTTTCCATTGAGTGACCTTCCTTCCCAGTGTCTTTCACCTGAAAGTCCAGGTACCTCTTTCTGAACTGCTTTAAGTTCAGAGAAACTTTCTCCTCATAGTGAGGAGTTTACCAATCATGGAATAAAACTCAGGATCATTAACCAAGATGTGAGATCCGAGGCCAGGAGAGACATCCAGTTATTGGGACTCGTTGAGGAGGTGAAGGGCACAAGGAGACTTTACCAGTACCAACCCTCTGGATCCTTGTCGATTCAGGTGAAGAAGAGAAAGTTGCTCGGGGTCCCTTTGTGGTCACTAAAACAGTTAACCATAAGAAAGACCCCTAATGTAAGAGCTGTGAGTTTATGTTTTATTCAGTATCTTACTGAGGACAACAGCCCAGCAGATAGTCATTCACTAGCTCAGAGTAATGAATCCAAAGAGGTACACAGAGAGGCCAGTTTACGTGTAATTTTTAGCTACAGGCTATCTGCAGTCAATCACTGAGGAAGGCTTCCTTATCTCTCCTTGCTATTCTTTGGAACTCTGCGTTCAAATGGGTATATCTTTCTTTTTCTCTTTTGCTTTTTGCTTCTCTTCTTTTCACAGCTATTTGTAAGGCCTCCTCAGACAGCCATTTTGCTTTTTTGCATTTTTTTTTTCCTTTGGGGATGGTCTTGATCCCTGTCTCCTGTACAATGTCACAAACCTCCATCCATAGTTCATCAGGCACTCTATCTATCCAATCTAGTCCATTAAATCTATTTCTCACTTCCACTGTATAATCATTAGGGATTTGATTTAGGTCATACCTGAATGGTCTAGTGGTTTTCCCTACTTTCTTCAATTTAAGTCTGAATTTGGCAATAGGAATTCATGATCTGAACGACAATCAGCTTCCGGTCTTGTTTTTGCTGAATGTATAGAGCATCTCCATCTTTGGCAGCAAAGACTATAATCAGTCTGATCTCAGTGTTGACCATCTGGTGATGTCCATGCGTAGAGTCTTCTCTTGTGTTGTTGGAAGAGGGTGTTTGCTGTGACCAGTGTGTTCTCTTGGCAGACCTCTATTAGTCTTTGCCCTGCTTCATTCTGTACTCCAAGGCCAAATTTGCCTGTTACTCCACGTGTTTCTTGATTTTCTACTTTTGCATTCCAGTCTCTCATAACGAAAAGGATATCTTTTTTGAGTGTTAGTTCCAGAAGGTTTTATAGGTCTTCATAGAACTGTTCGACTTCAGCTTCTTCAGCATTACTGGTTGAGGAGTAGGCTTGGATTACCGTGATATTGAACGGTTTGCCTTGGAAACCAACAGAGATCATTCTGTCATTTTTGAGACTGCACCCAAGTACTGCATTTTGAACTCTTTTGTTGACTATGACGGCTACTCCATTTCTTCTAAGGGATTCTTGCCCACAGTAGTAGATATAACGGTGATCTGAGTTAAATTCACCCATTCTAATCCATATTATTTCACTGATTTCTAAAATGTGAATGTGCACTCTTGCCATCTCCTGTTTCATGCAAAAATGGGCTCAATAAAGGACAGAAATGGTATGGACCTAACAGAAGCAGAAGATATTCAGAAGAGGTGGCAAGAATACACAGAAGAACTGTACAAAAAAGATCTTCATGACCCAGATAATCATGATGGTGTGATCGTTCACCTAAAGCCAGACATCCTGGAATGTGAAGTCAAGTGGGCCTTGGGAAGCATCACTACGAACAAAGCTAGTGGAGGTGATGGAATTCCAGTTAAGCTATTTCAAACCCTAAAAGATGATGCTGTGAAAATGCTACACTCAATATGCCAGCAAATTTGGAAAACTCAGGAGTGGTCACAGGACTGGAAAAGGTCAGTTTTCATTCCAATCCCTAAGAAAGGCAATGCCAAAGAATGCTCAAACTACTGCACAATTGCACTCACCTCACATGCTAGCAAAGTAATGCTCAAAATTCTCCTAGCCAGGCTTCAACAATACATGACATGTGAAATTCCAGATGTTCAAATTGGTTTTAGAAAAAGCAGAGGAACCAGAGATCAAATTGCCAACATCTGCTGGATCATGGAAAAAGCAAGAGAGTTCCAGAAAAACATCTATTTCTGCTTTATTGACTATGCCAAAGCCTTTGACTGTGTGGATCACAATAAACTGTGGAAAATTCTGAGAGAGATGGGAATACCAGACCACCTGACCTGCCCCTTAAGAAATCGGTATGCAGGTCAGGAAGCAACAATGAGAGCTGAACATGGAACTACAGACTGGTTCCAAATAGGAAAAGGAGTGCCTCAAGGCTATATATTGTCACCCTGCTTATTTAACTTATATGCAGAGTACATCATGAGAAATGCTGGCTGGAAGAAGCAGAAGCTGGAATCAAGATTGCCAGGAGAAATACCAATAACCTCAGATATGCAAATAACACCACCCTTAAGGCAGAAAGTGAAGAAGAACTAAAGAGCCTCTTGATGAAAGTGAAAGAGGAGAGTGAAAAAGTTGGCTTAAAGCTCAACATTCAGAAAACAAAGATCATGGCACCTGGTCCCATCACTTCATGGCAAATAGAAGGAGAAACAGTGGAAACAGTGACAGACTTTATTTTTTTGGGCTCCAAAATCACTGCAGATGGTGATTGCAGTCATGAAATTAAAAATGCTTGCTCCTTGGAAGAAAAGTTATAATGAACCTAGGCAGTATATTAAAAAGCAGAGACATTACTTTACCAACAAAGGTCTGTCTAGTCAAGGCTATGGTTTTTCTAGTAGTCATGTATGGATGTGAGATTTGGACTATAAAGAAAGCTGAGCACTGAAAAATTGATAGTTTTGAACTGTAGTGTTGGAGAAGACTCTTGAGAGTCTCTTGCACTGCAAGGAGATCCAACCAGTCCATCCTAAAGGAGACCATTCCTGAATATTCATTGGAAGGACTGGTGTTGAAGCTGAAGCTCCAATACTTTGGTCACCTAATGCGAAGAGTTGACTCATTTGAAAAGACCTTCATGCTGGAAAGATTGAAGGCAAGAGGAGAAGGCAGAGGATGAGATGATTGGATGGCATCACTGATTCAATAGACCTGAGTTTGAGTAAACTCCAGGAGTTGCTGATGGACAGGGAGGCCTGGTATGCTGCAGTCCATGGGGTTGCAATGAGTAGGACACGACTGAGTGGCTGAAGTGAACTGATTGATGTGCAGTCAAGCATGCATCTTGGCAAAACATTACTGCTAGTCACGCAAAATAGATAGCTCAAGTTGCTAATTTAAGTGCTTTTCTATGTATGGGAAGGTAAGAGAATCTGAGGTCATCAAAATTCTTCCTGAGATTAATAAATTAATATTAGTACATCTAAGAGGCCTGCTTGTCCCAACGCACAGCGTCCTGTTATCATAGTCATTTCTTCTGTCTGGAGCGCAGAGTGCTGTCAGTCAGCAACGGCAGCGGGTTAATCCTTGCAGAACCGGGTGATGAGCAGTGCTGTCTAATTGTTTCCACCTGACACAGTCACATCCTTTCTCTGACACTTTCTTTGTATTTAGAAGTTCACTAATCTTATCATTGTGTGTAAAAGCCCAAAGGTTAGATACAATGAGTCTTCTGCAGCCCAGCGAGGTTTTTGTGCTCCCCCCCACCCCCGCCCCGGCCCCCGCCCGCCCATTCACTGTTTTGAATCTTTCCAGCACATTCTTTCTGGCTTATTATGATCTCCCTTGGGTGTATCAGTTACCTTGTTCACACCACTCAAAGTATTTATAAGATCTACTAACTTTCACATATTCTGGCCTTGTGAAGTTGCATTTTTGCCGATACAAAAGACATAAAGCATTCTAAGAAACACCCACTATGTTTGGTGTGTGAGGGCCCTTTGCTTACTGCCAAGTTTGTCTAGCATCAGCTCCCATGGTGTTTGGAAACACTCTTGAGTTGTTGTTGGATCTTCTGGTCCTGTGGTTTCAGTTTACAGCCTTTGTGGGCAGGGTGGTATCTTGGGTAGAAGTAGGCCTTGGAGTGGTCTGGACTAAGCCAAATATATTTCAGTGACTTACTAGCTAAGTGTCCTCGGGTAAGTTAGTTAATTTCTCTGAGACTTAGTTTCCTCATCCATAGAATGGTAAAAGAAATGTGTAATTTAAAGAGATGTTTGATGGCTCTCCATTTTAAATATAGCAGTGTGTACATGTCCATTCCAAACTTCTTTCAAATGGATAGCATAGGACCTCTATCTAGCACAGGAAGCTCTGCTCAATGTTACGTGGCAGCCGGGATGGGAGGAGAGTTTGCGGGAGAATGGGTACCTGTACGTGTATGGCCGAGTGCCTTTCCTGTTCATGTGAAACTACACAGCGTTGGTAATCGGCTACTATAGCTGTTCAGTCACTAAGTTGTGTCCGACTTGTGGCGATCCCATGAACTGCATCATGCTAGGCTTCCCTGCCCTTCACTAGCCCCTGAAGTTAGCCCGAACTCACGTCCATTGAGTCAGTGATCCAACCATCTCATGCACTGTCGCCCCTTCTCCTCTTGTCCTCAGTCTTTGCCAGCACCAGGGTCTTTTCCAATGAATTGGCTCTTTGCATCAGGTGGCGAAAGTACTGGAGTTTCAGCTTCAGCATTAGTTCTTCCAATGAATATTCGGGATTGATCTCCTTTAGGATTGACTGGTTTGATCTTGCTGTCCAAGGGACTCTTAAGAGTCTTCTCCAGTCCTACAATTCGAAAGCATCAATTCTTCAGCGCTCAGCCTTCCTCATGGTCCATCTCTCACATCCATGCATGACTACTACCAAAACCATAGCTCTGACTATATGCACCCTTGTCAGCAAAGTGATGCTGCTGCTTTTTAACACGCTGTCTAGGTTTGTTATAGTTTTTCTTCCAGGGAGAATGCGTCCTTTAATTTTGTGGCTGCAGTCACAGTCTGCACTTATTTTGGATCCCAAGAAAATAAAAGCTGTCACTACTTTCACTTTTTACCCTTTTATTTGCCATGAAGTGATGGGACAGGATGCCATGATCTTAGTTTTTTGAGCGTTGAGTTTTAAGCCAGCTTTTTCACTCTCCTCTTTCACCCTCATCAAGAAACTCTTTAGTTCCTCTTCACTTTCTGCCATTAGAGTGATATCATCTGCATATCTGAGGTTGTTGATTTTTTCCCCAAAGTCTTTATTCCAGCTTGTGAGTCATCCACCCCAGCATTTTGCATGATGTACTCTACATATAATTTAAATAAGCAGAGTGACAATATACAGCCTTGACATATTCCTTTTCCAATTTTGAACCAGTCCATTGTTCCACGTCCAGTTTTAACTGTTACTTCTCGTCTTGCATATAGGCTTCTTAGGATACTAGAACTGGACATGGAACAACCGACTGGTTCCAAATAGGAAGAGGAGTCCGTCAAGGCTGTATATTGTCACTCTGCTTATTTAACTTATATGCAGTACATCATGAGAAACGTTGGACTGGAAGAAACGCAAGCTGGAATCAAGACTGCCGGGAGAAATATCAATAATCTCAGATATGCAGATGACACCACTCTTATGGCAGAAAGTGAAGAGGAACTAAAGAGCCTCTTGATGAAAGTGAAAGTGGAGAGTGAAAAAGTTGACCTAAAGCTCAACATTCAGAAAACAAAGATCATGGCATCCGGTCCCATCACTTCATGGCAAATAGATGGGGAAACAGTGGAAACAGTGTCAGACTTTATTTTGGGGGACTCCAAAATCACTGCAGATGGTGACTGCAGCCATGAAATTAAAAGACACTTACTCCTTGGAAGAAAAGTTATGACCAATCTAGATAGCATATTCAAAAGCAGAGACATTACTTTGCCGACTAAGGTCTATCTAGTCAAGGCTATGGTTTTTCCAGTGGTCATGTATGGATGTGAGAGTTGGACTGTGAAGAAGGCTGAGTGCCGAAGAATTGATGCTTTTGAACTGTGGTGTTGGAGAAGACTCTTGAGAGTCCCTTGGACTGCAAGGAGATCCAACCCGTCTATTCTGAAGGAGATCAGCCCTGGGATTTCTTTGGAAGGAATGATGCTAAAGCTGAAGCTCCAGTACTTTGGCCACCTCATGCGAAGAGTTGACTCATTGGAAAAGACTCTGATGCTGGGAGGGATTGGGGGCAGGAGGAGAAGGGGACGACTGAGGATGAGATGGCTGGATGGCATCACTGACTTGATGAACACGAGTCTGAGTGAACTCCGGGAGTTGGTGACGGACAGGGAGGCCTGGCGTGCTGCGATTCACGGGGTCGCAAAGAATTGGACGTGACTGAGCGACTGAATTGAACTGAACTTCTTAGGAGACAGGTAAGGTGGTCGGATACTCCCATCTCTTTGAGAATTTTCCACAGTTTGTTGTGGTCCATGCAGTCAAAGGCTTTAGCATAGTCCCAATGAAGCAGGAATAGATTTTTTTTGGCTGCTGCTAAGTCGCTTCAGTCCGACTCTGTGCAACCCCATAGACGGCAGCCCGCCAGGCTCGCCCGTCCCTGGGATTCTCCAGGCAAGAACACTGGAGTGGGTTGCCATTTCCTTCTCCAATGCATGAAAGCGAAAAATGAAAATTGAAAGTGAAGTCACTCAGTTGTGTCCAACCCTCAGCGACCCCATGGACTGCAGCCTTCTAGGCTCCTCTGTCCATGGGATTTTCCAGGCAAGAGTACTGGAGTGGGGTGCCATTGCCTTCTCCGAGATTTTTTTTTTTAATTCCCTTAAAAAAAGACGCAATGCCAAAGGAGGTTCAAACTACCACACAGTTGCACTCATCTCACACACTAGCAAAGTAATGCTCAAAATTCTCTAAGCAAAGCTTCAACAGTACATGAACCGTGAACTTCCAGACGTTCAAGCTGGATTTAGAAAAGGCAGAGGAATCAGAGATCAAATTGCTAACATACACTGGATCATTGAAACAGCAAGAGAGTTCCAGAAAAACATCTACTTCTGCTTTATTGACTATGCCAAAGCCTTTGACTGTGTGGATCACAATAAAGTGTGAAAAATTCTTCAAGAGATGGGAATACCAGACCATCTTACCTCCCTTCTGAGAAATCTGTATGCAAGTCAAGAAGCAACAGTTAGAACCAGATGTGGAACAACAGACTGGATCCAAATCGGGAAAGGAGTGTGTCAAGGTTGTATGTTGTCATCCTGCTCATTTAACTTACATGCAGAGTACAACATGTAAAATGCCAGGCTGGAGGAAGCACAAGCTGGAATCAAGATTGCCGGGAGAAAGATCAACAACCTCAGATATGCAGATGACACCACCCTCATGGCAGAAAGCGAAGAAGAACTAAAGAGGCTCTTGATGAAACTGAAAGAGAAGAGTGAAAAAATTGACTTAAAACTCAACATTCAGAAAACAAAGATCACGGCATCTGGTCCCATCACTTCATGATAAATAGATGGAAAAACAGTGAAAACAGTGGCAGACTTTATTTCTCTTGGGCTCCCAAATCACTGCAGATGGTGACTGCAGCCATGAAATTAAAAGACTCATGCTCCTTGGAAGAAAGCTATGACCAACCTAGACAGCATATTAAAAAGCAGAGACATTGCTTTGCCAACAAAGGTCCATCTAGTCAAGGCTATGGTCTTTCCAGTAGTCATGTATGGATGTGAGAGTTGGACTGTAAAAAAAATTGAGTACCAAAGAATCAATGCTTTTGAACTGTGGTGTTGGAGAAGACTCTTGAGAGTCCCTTGAACGGCAAGGAGACCCAACCAGTCCATCCTAAAGGAAATCAATCCTGAATATTCATTTGGAAGGACTGAAACTAAAGCTCCAATACACTGGCCACCTGATGCAAAGAACTGAGTCACTGGAAAAGACCCTGATGCTGGGAAAGATTGAAGGCGGGAGGAGAAGGGGACAACAGAGGATGAGATGGTTGGATGGCATCACCAACTCAATGGACATGAATTTGAGCATGCTCTGGGAGTTGGTAGTGGACAAGAAAGCTTGGCATGCTGCAAGCTGAGCACCTGAACTGAACTGAACTGCTTTTCCTATGATCCAATTGGCTATACTCAGCTGGCGATACCCCAATACAAAATTAAAAAAAAATTTTTTTCAGAGAAATGTTTTGAGAATTCAGTGAGAAAGTATATGTAGTAGATGTGATTTGCATTCAGAAAAATATTGGTTAGGGTTACTAGTCAATTAGTAATTAGTACTAGGATTACAGGCTCCTCCTTTAAAAAGGAACATAGCTCTTTACTAAACACTTTGCCAAGAAGTTGTTGTTCCCCCAGACATCCTGGAGCAGAGGCTGGGGAAAGGGTTATTTCAGGGAGCAGGGATGAGGGGCTACCCCGTGGTGCTAGGGGTCTGCAGCCTCAGACAAAAAGCAGGAGAAGGGCCATTTCCAGCTTCTGCAGTTTGAGGAGCTGAGCCCTCCACCTGGGCCAGGTGAGACAGAGGCAGGTTGTTCTGGGGAATTATGTAAAAGGACTGAAGCCAAAGGTGGATCCAATCTCAGGGAACAGCAGAGCTTCCAGGAGTCTCGGGTGAGAACTCAGGCCCCAGCCTTAGCAGAGCCGTTGAGGCTCCACAGGCAGTGAGCCAGGCCTGGCCTGAGGATAACACACAGACACACACACACACACACAGACACACACACACAGACACACAGACACACAGACACACACACACACAGACACACACACACACACACACACTCTCATGGAACTTGTGCCCTGTGCAGAGCACTGTTCAAGGTGCTGTTCACATGTGAGCAGATTCAATGCCCCAAACCACCCCCCATGAATGCGTTTTGCAAAATCTGTCTATTTTGTTCACTGTGGAATTTCTCAAGAGTTCCTGCCACACAGGAACTCCTGATACACATTTGCTGAAGGAACAAACCCTGTGAGGTTTGTCAGCAGTGCTGGAATCAGGAGGACGTCCGAGTATGCAGGGAAATGAAGTAACTTGCCCAAGATTCCCCAGCTGGTAAAGGGCCAACTCAGGATTGGAACCCAGGCCACAGGGAGAAACTGCCTGCAAGCCTCCGATCCCGTCTCCCCTCTGCCTGTTTTCATAGAGTGTCTGACCAGCTTTTCTTTCCTGTGATCTGCTTACCTGGAGCTTTTTCTACCTTGCCTGTCTGTAGATGTTTGTAAATTCAGACAAATTACCTTTGGGGCACTTATTTTCACCCACACTTGCTTTCCCATTTTCACAGCATATGTCCCTATACTTCAGTAAAAGAGTTTGGAGTTTACATGTTTGCAAACTCTAGTTTTTCCTGATGATGAAGGTATTCAGAGAATTAGATCTCCAGGGTTGAAGGCTGGTGATTTGCACCAAATCAGAAAGCCTTCTGGACTGTCCAGGCGTGTTCTGCACATTCAGTGAAGATGTGAGAAATGGGAGGGATGATGTCTGAACCTGCCCTTCTTCCAGGCCAGCCTGGAAAGAAATCAAGAACAAGCTGGAAAGAAAGCAGCCATCTTCGAGGTGTCTGGATCTCAGCCTCAGTTCAGCAGCTCTTCTACTCCATCCTCTTTTCACCATTTCCCCTGCTGTCTCAGCCCCAGAACTGCTCTTCCTCTGGTTCTGAAGCTGGAGGCTTCGGGCCTTGTCCTGCCCAGCCTGAGGATGTCCTCTCTGGTCTGGGACTCTCAACCCTTGCTGCCCATCAGCAGCACTTGTGGGTCTGGAATAAATATATGCAAGTGCCCTGTACCACCACCCTCCCCAGACTCGAATTCAAAAGGTCTGGTGGAGGGTGGAGGGGTCTGCATTTACAGACTCTGCCCACTGATGATTCTCATCAGGCTTTGATTGACACATTGCCCTTTGATGTTGTCAGGTTTCCTTAACTTGGGTTGATATGAAAAAGAAATGAAAGGATATATTTGAGTTACTGTGCTGTTTCTGTGAAAAGAACTATTGTGCTCAGGGGGTTTACTTAGAATATCCCCCCAACTTTATAAAAATAGATGTAACTGACATAAACTACCTTACCTGCCTCCTAAGAAATCTGTATGCAAGTCAAGAAGCAACAGTTAGAACTGGACATGGAACAACAGACTGGTTCCAAATCTGGAAAGGAGTACGTTGAGGCTGTATATTGTCACCCTCCTTATTTAACTTAATGCAGAGTACATCATGTAAAATGCTGGGTTGGATGAAGCACAAACTGGAATCAAGACTGCCGGGAGAAATATCAATAACCTCAGATGTGCAGATGACACCACCCTCATGGAAGAAAGTGAAGAACTAAAGAGCCTCTTGATGAAAATGAAAGAGTAGAGTGAAGAAGTTGGCTTAAAGCTCAACATTAAGAAAATAAAGATCATGGCATCCGGTCCCATCACTTCATGGGAAATAGATGGGGAAACAGTGGAAACAGCCACAGACTTTATTTCTTTGGGCTCCAAAATCACTGCAGATGGTGATTGCAGCCATGAAATTAAAAGATGCATGCTCCTTGCAAGAAAACTATGACCAAACTAGACAGCATATGAAAAAGCAGAGATGTACCTTTGCCAACAAAGGTCCATCTAGTCAAAGCTATGGTTTTTCCAGTAGTCACGTATGGATGTAAGACTTGGACTATAAAGAAAGCTAAGTGCTGAAGAATTGATGCTTTTGAACTGTGGTGTTGGAGAAGACTCTTGAGAGTCCCTTGGACTGCAAGGAGATCCAGTCAGTCCATCATAAAGGAGATCAGTCCTGAAGATTCATTGGAAGGACTGATGTTGAAGCTGAAACTCCAATACTTTGGCCACATGATGGGAAGAACTGAGTCATTGGAAAAGACCCTGATGTTGGGAAAGATTGAAGGCGGGAGGAGAAGAGGATGACAGAGGATGAGATGGTTGGATGGCATCACCAACTTGATGGACTTGAGTTTGAGCAAGCTCTGGGAGTTGGTGATGACAGGGAAGCCTGGTGTGCTGCAGTCCATGGGGTCGCAAGGAGCTGGACACGACTGAGTGACTGAACTGAACTGACATAAGCCATTGCCTAAGTATAAGGCAGACAATGTGATGAATGGATATATGTATATATTGTGAGATGATTACCACAACAAGGTTAGCTAACACAACCGTCACCTCACGTAGTTACTGTTTCCATGCAGTGTGTGTTGAGAACATCTGAGATTGACTCTGTTAGCAATTTTCGAGTGTACAATGCAGTATTGTTTACTTTCATTTTCACGATGCTATACATTGGGTCCCCAGAACTTGTTCCTCTAACAGCTGTAAGTTTGTACCCTTCGACCAACAACTCCTCACCTCCCCTACCTCCTGGCTCCTGGCAACCACCAACCTATTCTCTTTCTATGAATCTGGCATTTTTAGATTGCACATATCAGTGAGATCATACGGTATTTGTCTGTCTTGGTTACTGTAAGTAACCCTGCAATCAACATGGGAGCACAGGTATCTCTTTGAGATAGTGATCTCATTTCCTTCAGATAAATACCCAGAAGTGGGATTGCTGAATCCTATGCTAGTTCTATTTTTAACTTGTTGAAAAGCCATCATATTGTTTTCCATAGTAGCTATGCCAGTTTACATTCCCACCAACAATATACGAGGGTTCCCTTTTCTCTGTATCCCCACTAGTAATTGCTGTATCTCTTTGATGATAGCCATTTTAACAGGTGTGAGGTGATGGCTCATCGTGGTTTTGATTTGCATTTCCCTGATGATTAGTGATGTTGAGCATCTTTTCATGTACCTGTTAGTTATTTGTATACTGTCTTTGGAAAATAAAAACTGTGGGCCCCCTAATGGCTCAGATGATAAAGAATTTGCCTGCAATGCAGGAGACCAGGATTCAATCCCTGGGTCAGGAAGGTCCCCTGGAGAAGGGAATGGCAACCCACTCCAGTATTCTTGCCTGGTGAATTCCAGGGACAGAGGAACCTGGAAGGTTAAAGTCCTTGGGGTTGTAAAGAGTCGTACACGACTGAGCGACTCACACTTTCACTTCAGTTTGGAAAATATGTCTATTCAGGCCCTTTGCCAGTTTATTTATTTAAAACCTTTTATTTTGTACTGGGGCATAGCTGATTAACAAATAATGTGTGGTGAACATTTTGCCCATTAAAATTTTTTTGTTGTTGTTGTTGCTGTTGAGCTGTATGAGTTCACTATATTTTAGATGTTAACTTCTTATCAGATATATCGCTTGAAAATGCTTTCTCCCATTCTGTGGGTTGCATTTTCATTTTGTTGATTGTTTCTTTTGCTGTGCAGAACTACTTGGGTTATTGTAACTTGTATGTTCTCAGTCTGATTATACTGAAGTAACGCTTCATTTTCACACTGATTGGTGAGTAGCAGGAGCCTCTTTGACCCAAGTGCCAGATCACATATACTCTCTCTGCTAGCTGCCCATAGCACTGCCTCCCCTGCTCCGACCCCATGTGATGGCCTTGAGCCAGGCGTAGCTGCTGGCATCCTTGATAGCCCTGTGTTTCCACCTCAGAGCCTAGAAGTAAAAACAGCTGGAAAGCAGTTAACCAGACTTTCCTCCAGGTGTGAGGAACATAGAAGGAATTACCATCATCGTCATCATCATTATCATCTTCACAGCTAACACTGTGTGCCAGGCAGCTCCAACCGCTTCACTACATTTCATCCTCCCAGCAACCCTCTAGGGTAGGTACTGTGGTTAACCCCATTGAACAGATAAGGAAATTAATCTCTCAACATTGGGCAGCTAAGTAAAACTAGTGTGTCTCTAGAGGGGCTCACTTGCAGCATCCCACAGGCACAAACATTTCTGAGAGTCCCATGTAACTCCCAGAAAACTTTAAACCGGAGATGCAAATTCAGCCTCTGTCAACATGGCCCTGCAAATCTGGGATTCCGGGTCAAATTGCCTCCCTCTCCACTTCATTCTTGTCCCATTCTTCCCTTCTGGTCTAATACAACCATCTCTGACCATTAGTGAGAACAAATATCCCCTTTGGGGAAATTCTCTCAAAATGCAGGCGACATGAATTTGACTCCTGGGTCAGGAAGATCCCCTGGAGAAGGAAATGACCACCTACTCCAGTATTTTTGCCTGAAAAATCCTATGGATAGAGGAGCCTAGTGGACTATAGTCCGTGGGGTCACAAAGAGTTTGACACGACTGAATACGCACATACACATTGTTCACCATTACTTTTCTTAAGATTTGAGCTGGGGACTTAAGTAGACACCAAAGAGGAACATCCCAGGCTAGATCTGAGGCCCTCACCTTCTCTGGGACACAAAAACTAGCCATAAGATTAAAGCACAAGCACCCTCTAACCCCAAAGTATGGAAATGAATGAGGGCGTGCATTCCATGCTAAACAAATGATCTTTTCAGACAAAGAGGACAAACAATGTCTCATAGGAGTTCTTTTGTTTCTGGTCTTCAAAGTCTCTTTAAAATGCTTAACCAAAAGTTCATGCAGTGGAGTGATTTGCCAATTTTCGTTTACATTTTGATATTAAGCTATCAATAAAAACGTGGAAAGGGAATTAGAATAACTTCAAGAGCTAATTCTGAGTAAAGTCTTAAGGGGATAATTAGGGAGACAGTTTCTCATGTTTTGTAATTGCTTTAGCTAAAGAATATTTTGGCGAGACAATTTTTGAGTCTGAATTATATTTAGAAGCTAGCTTCCTATTACCAATGAAAGAAAGCCGACTTGTGGAAAGTAGGGCTTTTGTTTGTTTTACTTGTAGGTGTCTCTCAAATGAACAATTTTTCCATCTTAAAGTGCCCCCAAAGTGACCAGTGTAATTTCAAATTGTCGCTGGTGAAGCTGTGTCAGTTAGAAAGATACATAGCTGGGAGCATTATAGTGAGAAAGAGTGAAGGGGCAGGTGTCTGACTTGGGAGGGGGCACAGGTTCAGATGGAAAAGCCCGCATGAGAACTGTGGTGTGACCATCCATAAGAACGTTCAGTGTGACCTGCATCTCTGGGGCTTGGTCAAAGATGAAGAATCACCCAGCCAGGGTCAGACAAGAGCTCCTGATGCCAGAAAAACAGAAATAAGGTGGTTTCTAAGCCGAGTGGGAAGACACAAAACATTAGTTACTAAACATAATTTTAATTTGTCTTTATCTCTTAAAATGCCGGGCAATAACAGAATATGGATAATAATGCGCATGCAGTGAAACATAATGTATATTTCCTTTGACTTTCTCAAAGCGTTTACATGCTTTGAGATAAATAATCATTAAAAAACAGCTGAATGGTTTCTAAATTTTCCTTTCTCTTAGTGTCTCTTCTGTCTAAAAATAAGAGAAAATATTGATTACTCTAATTAAAGATAATAATTAGTATAGATGGTTAATTGTCCAGGTTATTGTAATTGCAGAGAGATATAGGTATATGTGGAGAAGTCAAAGGCACCCCACTCCAGTACTCTTGCCTGGAAACTCCCATGGACGGAGGAGCCTGGTGGGCTGCAGTCCATGGAGTTGCAAAGAGTCGGACACGACTGAGCGACTTCACTTTCACTTTTCACTTTCATGCACTGGAGAAGGAAATGGCACCCCACTCCAGCATTCTTGCCTGGAGAATCCCAAGGACGGAGGAGCCTGGTGGGCTGCCGTCTACGGGGTCGCACAGAGTCAGACACAACTGAAGCGACTTAGCGGCATAGGTATATGTACAGAATAAGAGGTGATTTTCTGCTTAATTAGAAAAATTCTTCCAATTTATTCAAATGATAAATTTAATATGACACATTGCTTAATTTAATATACTGAGAAGTTAATTATATTTTAAAGCTATAGTTAAAAATTTTAGATTATCATCTGTTTCATTTGCCTAAATACATACAAAGAAAGAGAAGTTAACAAATCATTTACTATAATCTGTTACAAAAATAATGTACCAAAGCAGTAAAATTAGAATTTGGATATTTCATGTAAAATGACTAAATAATTTTATGCCCAGAATAGCAAAGTTTCCTTTAAAACAAAACAAAACAAAACAAAACCATTCTCATAAATTTCAATGATTTTCTCATACTTTGAAATAAAATTGTTAGAAAATTTCCTGGTTAGGCCTTACATAATTTTGTCTGTTTCTGTTTTAAAATGCTATCACAGACCTAAATTCAGCCTTAAAATATAGACCAGCCCAGCAATTAAATCAGCTCCAAAGACTAAAATAATTGCCCTCATCTGAGTCTGCCAACTGATAAAATGTAAAAGAACAAGCATGTGTACTGATAGTAGGTGTGCTTTGGGAGTAGTCTGTAAATTTGGAATTCCTTAGAAATGAAGAGTTTTCTAAGTTTGAAAAAAACATATAAAACATATAAAAACATAGCATCACCAGCTTAATGGACATGAACTTGAACAAACTCCAGGGAGATGGTGTGCTTTGGGAGTAGTCTATAAATTTGGAATTCCTTAGAAATGAAGAGGTTTCTAATTTTGAAAAAAACATATAAAACGTATAAAAACATAGCATCACCAGCTTAATGGGCATGAACTTGAACAAACTCCGGGGAGATGGTGGAGGTCAGGGAGGCCTGGTGTGCTGCAGTCCATGGGATCGCAAAGCGTCAAACATGACTTAGTGACTGAACAACAGCAACATAAAAAATGGACAAGTTAAAAAAAAAGCTTTTAGCTGATTTGCTATTACCTAAAGAAATAGCTATAATAAAAGCAGAACCGTTCAAAGCACCAAGACCCACAATCTCCTGGTAATGCTTTAGCTGGCCATTCTTCTCCATAAGCAGTGGTAACCAAGACAATGGCTCCGGTAATTGTGTAGAAGAGAGAGATCCTGGAGGAATTCAAAGAGGCTATTCTTTTTTTAACAGTTATTTATTTATTTGACTGCGCCAGGTCTTAGCTGTGGGATCTTTAGTTGCGGCATGTGAATTCTTAATTGTGGCATGTGGGATCTAGCTCCCTGACCAGGGGTTGAACCTGGGTCCCCTTAATTGGGAGTTCAGAGTTTTAGCCATTGGACCATAAGGGAAGTCCCAAAGAGGCTATTCTTAACTGTTGGAGACAAATCCCCAACTTGGAGAAGTGGAAATTGGAAAAATTGAGATGTGGGGAAAGTTACGTAAAGATAACTTTTGGTGCTCTCAGAATGGCTGACTGATAACACCAAACAATTTAAATGGAGCTGAGCAAACACGCTTCCTGATATTACTTACAGTAGCATACACACTGCCAACAGTACTAAAGGTACAGCTGGTGCGGTAACTTTAAAGATATTGACAAGGACCGAAGTCTGATTCTCCAAATGGCTTTGTACAAATGCCCCTTGCAGTGGATTATAAATACCATGTTCTAGTTATTTTCTGGTTTCTTCTCAGAGTAGGTTAAAACTTTCCTTTATCAGAGAGCTGTGGCTCTAATTGTTGTAAAAAAAATTTTTTTTTTGCTTGATTTTGTTTTCTGGCCTGGAGAATTTCTACCTATCTCTCTAATAGTGATACTCTCTTATTTTACTGGTACCATTATTAAGGGATGCTAGAATGTTTGCCTTTTACCCCTCAAATCTTACTGTTTTTTTATCATCCACTGTCTTTAAGAACACTAGAGAACTAATGGAATTCTAAGTACTAAAATTAACAAGCTCCTTTGAATGTCCATGGCCTAAAATATTGCCATTGACTTTAAGGTGTATGAGATCAATCTCCTCTGGGACTCACAGTTTATCTCCTTATGAATTAATTAAAGTCTAGTCCATGCCTTTGAAAATTTCATGCTCAGTCTAAGTTCTATCTTATAGCAATGATATATGATAAAGCATGGGGAGGAATGCATACAATACCTCCAGCTTTATCATCAGCGATTACAAGCTACATTTCGAAACCACTCACTTGTCATTTAAGGCTTCCCTGGTGGCTCAGAGGGTAAAGCATCTGCCTGAAATTTGGGAGACCCGGGTTCGATCCGTGGGTTGGGAAGATCCTCTGGAGAAGGAAATGGCAACCCACTCCAGTACTCTTGCCTGGAAAATTCCATGGATGGAGGATCCTGGTAGGCTACAGTCCATGGGGTTGCAAAGAGTCAGACAGAACTGAGCAACTTTGCTTTCTTTCTTTTATTTGTCATTTACAACAGGAGATTAAATGTTCTGGAAAAGATACCTGAGATAAGGTGCCTTGATCTTTGATAAAAAAGGACCTATTAAGGTATTGTTGACAACTGACTCACTAACGAAACTCCAAAGTATTGATCCTTAGGTTAATATTTCCCAGTTCAAAAGGTTAAACACTTCCATCTGACTATTCCACCAGAAATCTTAAACTGAGATTATGAGGAGATGCTGACCTCAGGAGTAGACAATTTCTGCTCAAGACTTCAGATCAAGATTATCATTCTGATACTGGGACTTTCCTGGTGGTCCAGTAGTTAAGATTCCATGCTTGCACTGCAGGGGTGTGGGTTTGATACCTGGTTGGGGAACTAAGATCCCTCATGATGTGCAGTAAAAAAAAATTTAATATTTTGATATCAGTTTATCAACTTAGAGCAATTAAACCGCTAGGGCCTTCCCAAGTAGCTCAGTGGTAAAGAATCCCCCTGAGGTGCAGTGGATGCAGGAGACTCAGGTTCAGGCCCTGGGTCAGGAAGGTTCCCCTGGAGGAGGAAATGAGAACTCACGCCAGTATTCTTGCCTGAAGAATCCCATGGACAGAGGAGCCTGGTGGGCTACAGTCCATGAGGTCCCCAAAGCGTTAGACATGACTGAGTATATATATATAGGAACAGAACTTAGAAAATTCAAAAGCTAATAGCATCAATTCTATTTAAGAGGATAATTTAGTTCCTTTGTTTTCCTGAAAAGGGAAGTAGCCCTTTACCCTTCTGTTTGGAGATGTATTACAAGGACCGAAAGTCATTTAGTTTCTGACAACTGCCTATTTGACACTTGGCTGATGTTCATGTACTGAGTCTTAAATGTGACCCCACAGCCATTGTCACTTCGTCTAGTCCAGCCATTCATCCCGCAACAGGAGAGGAAAAGAGTAACTGCAGTTTAATTAGACTGCTCTCAATGTACACTATTCCCTTAGCGAAATCT
Source organism: Capra hircus (assembly GCF_001704415.2). Classification (NCBI taxonomy): domain Eukaryota; kingdom Metazoa; phylum Chordata; class Mammalia; order Artiodactyla; family Bovidae; genus Capra; species Capra hircus. The sequence continues at coordinate 86,753,641 of NC_030810.1, forward strand.
TGACACTGGAGGAACTCTGGGATCCCTGGATAGACATCCTGCGGTCTGACCTTGTCTGTCTTTGATCCAAAGATGGGGATGGGGAAAGCAGAGGGGTGGTGCTGAGAAAGGAAGGAAGCAGTCCCTGGTGTCTGGAGCTGATCTGCCGTTTAGAGCAAAGGCCTCAATGTTATTGCGAGCTGCTCTGATGCTCACAGCAGGGCCCTGCTCTCCTCTTGGACAAGTAACCCCACAGAATAACAGTCTCATAGTTACTCTGAGCTCATGATAAAATGAAACAAAACAAGACCACCCTATAATTTTACCTCGTCACAGACAAAAACAAGATCACTGTGTAACCCATAAAACACCCAACCACAGAATCCACTCCCTGCTTTCTGACAGCATTAAATCTAGAGGTAGCCCCTGCTTCCTTGGACTTCTCCCAAATTAGCCAACCAGAACCCAAATTCTGTGATAGAACCCTCTTCCTGAGACACTCTCTGGCTTTCTGAGGGTTTTCCTTGGCTGCGAGGGTCAGTAAACCTGTCTTACTACCGTGGCTGTGTTCCTGGTTGTCTCTGGCTGCAGTGCAGGGAAGGGACAGTGTCCGGCGATTAAAATTCTTGGCCCATCTTTCAAAACACTTCTGTGTCTGGTGACGTAGGTTGTCCGGTGCTGCTTTCTTCTATAACGGTTGTTCTTCTCGGGTGCCCATGTCTCTCTCTCTCCCCCACTCTGGTCTCTCCTTGTTTCCAAGAGGCATTTTCAAGAGACATAACAAAGACATACGGAATTTTTAAAAGTGAGGTAATTGGGGGGAAAGCCGAACAAAAGGAAAAGACCTACTGCTGAGTCAGAGGCCAGATTAACAGAGAAGGAACAATGTGAGACCTTGTGTTCTTTCCAGAGGACAAAATTTGGCTGTAAATTTCGTAAAAGTGAAGGCAAAGGGTGAAGTACAATTTGTTATCCAATTCTGGGTCTAGAGCATTTTTAAAAAATGAACAAGCAGCTTGGGGAAAGCGCCCTTGTTCTGGTAATGACCCCTTAGGGGAACGTTTCCTGGAGGATCCTGTGAGAGTGAATGCTCTCCACAGTACTCACAAGGGAAAATTCAGTGACAGGTTTCAGGAGGCTGTTTCTGCCGACATCCTTCTAAAGAACTGGCTTAGCATCCACCAAGATGAGGACTCCTCTCCCTCCTGGCCAGGCTGTACTGGGCCTCTCATGAGCACAATGCCCAGGCATCGCAGGGCTGCCGCCACGAGGGCCGGTGCCCGCCCTGCCCTCTCCCAGGAGCTGCAGTTCTTCCATTGTCTGGATGACCCAGGCCTGACTCCATCCACTGGACTTTGTGCAGTGACTGGTCCCTGTTGTATCCAGGCCTCCGCAGGACACCCTGGGCAGCTCACAGAGGCAGAGGACTGTTGGTTTCCTTAGCAAGCATTGTGGGCAGCAGGTGACAGCCAGTCACGCGTCCCTCACTTCTTCCTGGGCTCTGAGCTACAGTGTTCACCCTCTTCTCTGAAGTAAACACTCAAAAAAAGTGGGACTGAAAACACTTTAGTTTACTGCTTTGTCAAAGTCTATAATAAGCAATCAGGGAAGGGACGCGCAGGCCTCTGAGCAACTTTTCTAAGAACAGTAGCTCACAGCCACAGGCTGTGCATCCCTTCTGCTTCCCACAGCAGAAGCACCTGTCTTGTGGTGATGTCAGAGGGTCTCCAGTCCATAAAGGGGACTTTCCCCGGATTCTCCCGTAACGGCAGGCAGACGACAAAATGCCAAAGCTCTGCCGGGTTAAAGCAGTTTTATGACAGTAGTGTGGTCAAGGCTAAGACGGTGAATTTTACATTAGGTGTATTTTACCTCAATTTTTTAAAAAAAGTATGGTCTAAAGACTCACTTTCTGAAAGTCTGTTTTAATCTAGCATTATCAGTATCTAAAGGAATGAATAAAGTACAGAGATAATCTAAAGAACATTATTTCTTGCAGTGGAGCATTTGATAATTGTCAAGAGGGTTTAGACTGACGTTTGGCAAAATCCTGGAGTGCAGATATCCCATGTTTCTGATGAAGATGGCATGCTCTGTGAAGCAACTATTCAATCCTGGCTCACGAGAGAATCACCCAGGGAGCTTTTAAACCTACAGATGCCACCACATTAGGAGATTCCTACTTCACTGGCCTGTAACGTTGGACCCAGTATCGTTTTAAAAGTTCAGGTAATTCTTGTGCAGACAGGTTGAGAATTACTGCCTTTAAAAGTCAGAGAGATTGAGAAACGGCTGATAAATTGAAAAAAAAAAAAAAAAAAGTAAGCATAGAAACTTCCCTGGTGGTCCAATGATTAAGAATCCACCTTCCAATGCAGGAGATGGAGGTTCAATTCCTGGTCAGGGAACGAAGATCCCACATGTTGTAGGGCAACTAAAGCCCCTGTGTGTGCAGCAACTACTGAGATCTCAAGTCCCAACTAGAAAGAAGTCCACGCATTGTAACAGGTAAGATTGACATAGCCAAAAATCATAAATTAATAATTTTTTTAAAAGTTAAGCAGTACATACAGGGCATGTGCCTGGATTAGAGGATCAAGGATTGCCTGTGTCTCTCTGATACAGTTTCTATCTTTTAATCTTAGTCGAATCTGCTTAAATGACAACTTCCTTTGTTTATACTGTAATTGGGTACAACCCTTCAGAGTCTGCAGATCACTGCCACTTGACTCACATAGCCACCGTATGAGACAGGATGGGTTTATCATCCTTATTTTCCAGGTGAAGGAAATCTTTATTCGGCCTGAAGGCACCAATTAACCAACTAGCCACCGGGCGTGTGTGAGAGGTGAGAGAGAGACACCCCACCGATGGCCCGTGTCCTATACTCTTATGACACAGCCCACTGTCACTAGCGTGGGTGAGTGTTCCCCACACCACTGTGGCCCTTGGCTGTTTGGTCCACTAAAGGAACCTGTGCAGTTCTGTGTCTGTGCTGAAGTGTTCTTTTAGGCCCTACACACAGTCTGCACAACAAAATATTAACAGAATACACAAATCTGCTCCGAGAAGCAGACTGTAACCAAAGATGTCAAAGAAGAAAAAAGCACACAGATGGAAGAAAAAAGCACACAGACTCTATTTCCTCAGTGGTCAGATGCACTGTTATATGGTCAAATAAGTTTTAGAAACCCTATGGCAACCCACTCCAGTGTGCTTGCCTGAGAACCTCATGGACAGACAAGCCTGGTGGGCTATATAACCCATGGGGTCGCACAGAGGTGGACACGACTTAGTGACTAAACAACAACAGCAACCATGTAAACAACAAAGTGTTGCTGATTGTAAGACATTTTGATTTTAGAGATGTTCGCATGTGGAAAAAATAAGTACATTTAAAATATTTTATTTATTAATATTTTTGGCTGTGCTAGGTTTTCGTTGCAGCATGCAGAATCTGGGATCTTCAATCTCTGGTGTTGCTTGTGGAATCCTTAGCTGTGGCATGTGGGATCTAGTTCCCCAGATCAGGTAAAAACCCAGGCCGCCTGCATTGAGTCTTAGCCACCAGGAAAGTCCCAATGAGTGAATTTTAGAATCAATAAAATGGGTACTTTTTTTATGCTCTGTAAAGAATGTGATCCATATTCCCAGAGCCCAGAATAAAGACAGGGTTGCAGGTACTTCAAGTACCTGCATTTTATGAGTCTGATTTCCTCCGGACTCATAAAATACAGCAATTCCGGCTGTCATTCCTGGGGTCTCCACAGCACCTCTGCCTCCCGACTCTGCCCTGTGGCAGCCACTTCTGTGAGGCTGCTGACAGTTCTGAGTGATGCTTTCCCTAGGCAGCCTCTGAAAACACTTTAGCTCAACTTGCCCTGGAAGTTTGGCTCAGCTTGCCCTGAAACTTGCCCTGGAAGTCCCTGGAAGACACAACTCAGTGGACTTAGCGTTCATTTCAAACGCCACACCTGACAAGTGGAATTCATCACTGCCCCCTGCCCACCCCCACCCTGCCCCGTGAACAACTCAGAAAGAACATCATCTTGTCATCTTGGTGACTGAGGCAAGGTTTTGGATTTTCTTTTTCTCAAGCCAAGATCCCTGCACTACCTTTAGACATAGGGTGTAGCTCACATCATCAAGCGTGTGTTGAAATGTATAGATGGACTTCAGGACCCAATAGTCTCTCTTAACTTGGGAGCCCAAGGAAAGCAGCACAAACATGCTCTCAGATCGAGGGCAGCCTAAGCGTGGGAGCAGAGCGGCAGCCCCCTGCCCCAGCATCGGCCATTGCCTTTGCTTTCCTCAGCGGCCTCCTTGATCACAGGCTGTGGCTGCCCGTAATCGGGGTGCTTATGCGTGGGGTGAGCTGAAGAGCCGCGCCTCCTCTCTGGCCAGCGCTCTCACCCCCTGCAGTTCCTGAAAGTGCCTATTGCGTTCTGCTTGTGTCCTTCCTCCCTCTGCTCAGAATAAGGGTGCCTTCCGAGGTCCCACTCATAGCTGGTTCTTCAGACTTTCCTGACTATCCTCTCCTGGTCCTCCAGACGCTGCCACACCAGCTGGCCCTTCTCGGATCTCCTCAAGCTCTCTACCAGCGCCGTCCTGAGGAAATGCAGACAGTTCCTCATTTATGCTGGTTTGCCTTTACGATAGTGGGAAAGCCGTAAGGGTCCAGGGGAAACGGGGCCTTTTTTTGTTTGTTTAAGATTTACTTATTGTCAGCGGCACTAGGTCTCCATTGCTTTCTCTAATTGTGGTGAGCAGAGGCTGCTCTTCGCTGTAGCACCTAGGGCGACTCATTGCGGCGGCTCTTCTTGTTGCAGAGTGCAGGCTGTATTGTGTGGGTGTCAGTATTTCCTGGGCACACCGCCTTAGCTGCTCCGAGGCATGTGGGATCTTCCCAGACCAGAGGTCAAACCTGAGTTCCCTGCATTGGCAGGCGGATTCTCAACCACTGAACCACCAAGGAAGCCCAGAAATGGTGCTTTGAGTTTTGTCTTTTGCTCTCTTCTCGGGCTAGTGATGTGAGGTATGACACCCTCTTGTGATGCTGGGCAGTGGCCGGTCAGCAGCTCCCAGCCAGACACGTTCATAAGCAGCCTGATGCGCTTGCCACCACTTGGTAGCAGACAGCCTTTCTGGTTTTCACTTTCAGTATGATATTCCATAAATTACATACGATATTCAATACTTCATTATAAAATAGGCTTGGTGTTAGTGATTTTGCCTAACAGCAGGCTAATGTAAGTGCTCTGAGAACTTTTAAGGTAGGCTGAACTGAAGTCACTCAGTCGTGTCCGACTCTTTGTGACCCCGTGGACTATAGCCCACCATGTTTCTCTGTCCATGGGATTTTCCAGGCAAGGGTACTGGAGTGGGGTGCCATTTTCTTCTCCAGAGGATCTTCCCGACCCTGCGATCGAACCCAGGTCTCCCTCATTGTAAGCAAGACAATCTTCTGTCTGAGCCACCGGGGAAGTCGGCAAGGTGTATTAAATGCATTTTCAACTTACAGTGGGTTTATGGGGACATAATCTCTCCTAAATCGAGGAATATTCACATGATGCTAATCACCTGTCTAATTTTAAGTGTTCTAGTAGCTGCCTGCAGTGCAGGAGACCTGGATTCGATCCCCGGGTTGGGAAGATCCCCTGGAGAAGGAAATGGCAACCCACTCCAGTACCCTTGCCTGGAAAATTCCATGGACTGAGGAGCCTGGTGGGTTACAGTCCATGGGGTCGCAAAGAGTCAGACGCGACTGAGTGACTTCACTTTCAGTAGCCTTATTAAAAAGTTTATAAAAGTAAATTTAACAATATATTTTATTTAACCCAATATCCAAAATATCATAATTTCAACATGTAAATAAAATTAAAATGATTAATAAGACATTTTACAAGCTCTTTTTGCCCCTACTAAGTCTTTGAAATCCAAAGTGTATTTTATATACTTAGAGCATGTCTCAATTCAGATCCTAAACTTTCACTGGAAGTATTTAACCTGTATCTAGATTAATAAGCATTTACAGTTGAAAAAAATTGAGTCACAATACCCAGATCATCCCAAATATACCTAAAAGAGTTCACTGACGGAACTGAGTATCAGCTTAAAAAATGAAGTTAATTAAAATTAAATAAAATGAAGATCTGAGTTCCTCAGTGGCACTGGCCACACTTGAAGCTCTCAGTGGCCACATGTGGCTGATGGATCCCCAATGACTCAGCACAATTCTCAACCATAGGCTTCCTGAGGGTTGGAATTGTTTCTTTGCATTCGCAGAGTCATACTCCCAGCCTCTCACAGAGGTACTGAAATGTTTGTTGAATGAGTCACTAACAGAACTGGGACTTTTAAGAAAGTGAAAAGCAAGAGGAAAACACCATGTTTACAGATCAAAGGCTTCTGGGGTCAGTGCTCACCAGGGCGGTTCTCTGGAATGCACTTCCCTCTCTTAAACCCTTTTAGGTTTTAGAGAACCTTCTCCCCAACACAAACCCAGCTCTTGTTTCCACCCTCTCATTTGGCTTCTAAGGCCTTCCAGTGTTTGGCTTTCAGATCCCTAGGATTAAGGGGTAGAAACAGACTTTATTTCTTTACCAGATGTTTCCACAATAGAGGCTCTGCCTTTCCCAGGTCTCAGAGCAGCTGGCAGGCCAAGAGGACAGGAATGAGTGGAGCCACCCTCGCAGCCCCTCAAAGGACCATCCAGAAAGAGTTCTGTGCTCCAGCCACAGCTAAGGCCAGTGGGCACTTCCATCCCATCATTGATGGCCCCTCAGGGGCAAGAGAGCAGAGAAGACTGGGGTGGGAGGCATGTCCTCCAGGTCAGTCTCTGCAGAGGGGAGCCTAGAGTACATTTAGGTTCTTTCTTTCAAGCCAGAATGTTCTTCTTGGGAGGTGGGTGGAGGATAGCCAAAGATAGGAGGATTTAAGTTAACTCCATCAAGATCAGTGTGGGAGGAAGTGGTGTTTAGAAGATGAAAGTGAAAGTGGACTGTAGACTACCAGGCTCCTCCGTCCGTGGGATTCTCCAGGCAAGAGTACTAGAGTGGGTTGCCATTTCCTTCTCCAGGAGATCTTCCCAACCCAGGGATCGAACCCGGGTCTCCCGCATTGCAGGCAGACACTTTACCATCTGAGCCACCAGGAAAGACTGAGGTCATGTTAATCTCTCCAGGTTCTGAGGGAGTTGTTAATCTTCAAACCCCTCAGTCACGTTACATACTTGAGGGCCATTCTGCCTCAGTGATCAGGAGAAAAAGCTACACAGGCAAGTTAGGAAATGAACCAGGCTAAGTAGTTTCACTTTCTCCTCTAAAGGGGACTAACTAGAACCTGGCCTGGCACCTCGTCCTCATCCAGCTTTATCCAGTTTTACTGTGTCATTCAGCCTCTCTTGCAAGTTGCATAGGCATGTTCTTGCAAGTTTGTTCTTCTAGGGTACCTCTTGTGCTTGCAGCTCTTAAGGAACTATGAGCCTCCTTCTGAAACAGAAGAATATTGTAGAGATGGAGTGAGTTAGGGAAGCCTGAGGGATCGAAGGCAGTTAGGGGCCAGTGAGGAGAGTGCAGCGGAAAGAGCATAGACCTTGAGGAGAACCCAATCCTGTGGTTGCCTCTGCCCTGAAGAGCTCAACTGGACCTCTCATCTGCTATATTTATTCCTGAGGTTTCTCTCCACTGTCTTTCCAGGAAAGTACCAGCCTGCGTGGAGGCCTCCTGGCCAGCTGGGCTTTTCACTGCTTTCGGTTTCAGCAGCTAGCCTGGTCTCTGTCCTTGACATGTCTGATCACCAGGTAAAGACTGGCTAATACCTGCTGTGTCTTGTCTTTTTCCCTCCTGGATACCTGGACTCACCAACTAGCCCTGCTGCTTCTAGGAGATTTAAAGGGCCAGTACCATATTTCCCCATTCTTTATTTTTCACTTTTAATCCTTTTGGAAGCCAGACATTTAAGGTCTAGGATATTCAAAAGCAAGCATATATATGGGGGGGGGGGCGGATTTAGAAAGGTACCACACAGATCTTACAAGTACCTCTCAGACTGATCCCTGGTGTGGAGACACCGTATAACACAAACACACATACACTGCAGCAAATTCTAAAGAAGTGGCAGAATCTGATTTCCACAGCTACCACATTATAAGATTCAAATATCCATTTAAATAAGTCACAAAGCGTACTAGAGACAGGAAAGGATGGCCCACTCCAGAGGGGAGGAGGTAAATCAATGGAAAAACAATGGAAACTATTTCTGAGAAAGATCAGATATTATGGGCTTACTAGACAAAGACTTGGGGCTTCCCTGGTGGCTCCGAGGTTAAAGCGTCTGCCTGCAGTGCAGGAGACCTGGGTTCGATCCCTGGGTCGGGAAGATCCCTTGGAGAAGGAAATGGCAACCCACCCCAGTATTCCTGCCTGGAGAATCCCATGGAGGGAGGAGCAGACTTTAAGCCTAGAGTCTTAAAGATGATCAAAGAGCTAGAAGAAGATGTGGACAAAGTTAAGAAAGCAATGAATGAACAAGACAGAAAGATCAAAAAAGATATTAAAAAACATAAGAAGGAACCAAAGTAAATTTTAGCGCTGAAAATTACAATAATTGAAATGAAAAATTCACTGGAAGAATTTGAAGGAAGATTCAAGAAGGAAGAAGAAAGAGTCAGGGAAACTGAGGACAATCTAAGTGAAATGATTGACTCTGAGGAACAGAAAGAAAAAAGAAAACTGGATGGAATGTAAGGGGCCTGTGGAACACTTATACACTGTGGGAGTCCTACAGGGAGATGAGAAAGAGACTGAAGATTCGGAAGAAATAATGTCTGAAATCTTGCCAAATTTGATGAAATACATGAATATAAACATTCAAGAAGCTCAAGAAAATCCTAGTAGGATGAATTCAAAGAGATGCACACCAAGACACAGTGCAAATTATTAAAAGACCAGATTTTAAAAGCAGCAAGAAGGAAACAACACATACAAGAGGTTTTCAAAAAGACTGTTATCAGATTTCGCTTAGAAACCTTGGAAGCCAGAAACAGTGAGTTGATATATTCAAAGTGATAAAGGAAACGTTTCCCTGTCAACCAAGAATCCAATATCTGGCAAAACTGTCCTTCATTTATTAGGTGAAATTAAGACATTTCCAGATAAGTGAAAGCTGAGTTTGTCACCAGTAGACCTTTCCTGCAAAAAATGCTAAAAGGAGTCCTTCGGGTTGCAGTGAAAGGACAACTAGAGGGTTATGCGAAACCATGTTGAAGAAGTAAAGAATCCTGCTAAGTCGCTTCAGTCGTGTCCGACTCTGTGCGACCCCATAGACAGCAGCCCACCAGGCTCCCCTGTCCCTGGGATTCTCCAGGCAAGAACACTGGAGTGGGTTGCCATTTCCTTCTCCAATGCATGAAAGTGAAAAGTGAAAGTCAAGTCGCTCGGTCGTGTCTTAGTCTTTGTGACTCCATGGACTGCAGCCTACCAGGCTTCTCCGTCCATGGGATTTTCCAGGCAAGAGTACTGGAGTGGGGTGCCATTGCCTTCTCCGAAAGAATCCTGGAAAAGGTAAATATATGTATAATGATAAAAGCTAGTACTACTATTGTTACTTTGTTTTATAACTGTTTTTGTTTCTATATAATTTAAGAGACTCATTTCAGTTCAGTCGCTCACTCATGTCCGACTCTTTGCAGCCCCATGGACTGCAGCACGCCAGGCCTTCCTGTCCATCACTAACTCCCGGAGTTTACTCAAACTCATATCCATTGAGTCGGTGATGCCATCCAACCATCTCATCCTCTGTCATCCCCTTCTCCTCCTGCCTTCAATCTTTCCCAGCATCAGGGTCTTTTCAAATGAATCAGTTCTTCGCATCAGGGGCCAAAGTATTGGAGTTTCAGCTTCAACATCAGTCCTTCCAATGAATATTCAGGATTGATTTCCTTTAGGATGGACTGGTTGGATCTCTTTTCAGTCCAAGGGACTCAAGAGTTTTCTCCTACACCATAGTTCAAAAGCTCTCAGTTTTCTTTATAGTCCAAGTCTCACATCCATACATGACCACTGGAAAAACCATAACCTTAACTAGATAGACCTATGTTGGCAAAGTAATGTCTCTGCTTTTTAATATGCTGTCCAGGTTGGTCATATCTTTTCTTCCAAGGAGCAAGCATCTTTTACTTTCATGGCTGCACTCACTATCTGCAATGATTTTGGAGCCAAAAAGAGAAAGTCTGCCACAGTTTCCCCATCTATTTGTCATGAAGTGATGGGACCAGGTGCCATGATCTTAGTTTTCTGAATGTTGAGCTTTAAGCCAACTTTTTCACTCTCCTTTTTTTACTTTCATCAAGAGGCTTTTTAGTTCTTCTTCACTTTCTGCCATAAGGGTGGTGTCATCTGCATATCTGAGGTGATTGATATTTCTCCCAGAAATCTTGATTCCAGCCTGTGCTTCATCCAGCCCAGCATTTCTCATGATGTACTCTGCATATAAATTAAATAAGCAGGGTGACAATATACAGCCTTGATGTACTCCTTTCCTGATTTGGAACCAGTCTGTTGTTCCGTGTCCAGTTCTAACCATTGCTTCCTGATCTGCATATAAGTTTCTCAAGAGGCAGGTCAGGTGGTCTGGTATTCCCATCTCTTTCAGAATTTTCCACAGTTTATTGTGATCCACACAGTCAAAGGCTTTGGCATAGTCAATAAAGCAGAAGTAGATGTTTTTCTGGAACTCTCTTGCTTTTTTGATGATCCAACAGATGTTGGCAATTTGATCTCTGGTTCCTCTGCTTTTTTGAAAACCAGCTTGAATATCTGGAAGTTCACAGTTCATGCATTGTTGAAGCCTGGCTAGGAGAATTTTGAGCATTACTTTGCTAGCGTGTGAGATGAGTGCAATTATGTGGTAGTTTGAGCATTCTTTGGCATTGCCTTTCTTTGGGATTGGAATGAAAACTGACCTTTTCCAGTCCTGTGGCCACTGCTGAGTTTTCCAAATTTGCTGGCATACTGAATGCAGCACTTTCTCAGCATCATCTTTTAGGGTTTGAAATAGCTCAACTGGAATTCCTTCACCTCCACTAGCTTTGTTTGTAGTGATGCTTCCTAAGGCCCACTTGACTTCACATTCCAGGATGTCTGGCTCTAGGTGAGTGGTCACACCATTGATTTATCTGGGTCGTGAAGATCTTTTTCGTACAGTTCTTCTGTGTATTCTTGCAACCTCTTCTGAATATCTTCTGCTTCTGTTAGGTCCATACCATTTCTGTCCTTTATCAAGCCCATCTTTGCATGAAATATTCCCTTGGTATCTCTGATTTTCTTGAAGAGATCTCATCTTCCCCATTCTATTGTTTTCCTCTATTTCTTTGCACTGATCCCTGAAGAAGGCTTTCTTATCTCTCCTTGCTATTCTTTGGAACTCTGCATTCAAATGGGTATCTTTCCTTTTCTCCTCTACTTTTCGCTTCTCTTCATTTGACAGCTATTTGTAAGGCCTGCCCAGGCAGCCATTTTGCTCTTTTGCATTTCTTTTTCTTTAGGATGGTCTTGATCCCTGTCTCCTGTACAATGCCACAAACCTCCGTGCATATTTCATCAGGTACTCTGTCTATCAGATCTAGTCCCTTAAATCTATTTCTTACTTCCACTGTATAATCATTAAGTGGTTTTCCCTAGTTTCTTCAATTTACATCTGAGTTTGGCAATAAGGAGCTCACAATCTGAGCCACAGTCAGCTTCTGGTCTTGTTTTTGCTGAATTTGTAGAACATCTCCATCTTTGGCTGCAAAGACTATAATCAGTCTGATTTCGGTGATGACCATCTGGTGGTGTCCACATGGAGTGTTCTCTTGTGTTGTTGGAAGAGGGTGTTTGCTATGACCAGTGTGTTCTCTTGGCAAAACTCTATTAGCCTTTGCCCTGCTTCATTCTGTACTCCAAGGCCAAATTTGCCTGTTGCTCCAGTGTTTCTTGACTTCCTATCAGTCCCCTATAATAAAAAGGACATCTTTTTTGGGTGTTAGTTCTAGAAGGTTTTGTACGTCTTCATAGACCGGTTCAACTTCAGCTTCGCCAGCATTCCTGGTCGGGGCATAGATTTGGATTACTGTGATAATCCAGACTGAAAACCACAATCACAGAAAACTAACCATGGACCACAGCCTTTTCTAACTCAATGAAACTATGAGCTGCACCATGTAGGGCCACCCAAGACGGATGGGTCATGGTGGAAGTTCTGACAGAATGTGGTCCACTGGAGAAGAGAATGGCAAACCACTTCAGTATTCTTGCCTTGAGAACCCCGTGAACAGTATGAAAAGGCAATAAGAAAGGACTCTGAAAGATGAACTCCCCAGGTTGGTAGGGGCCCAATATGCTACTGGAGATCAGTGGAGAAATAACTCCAGAAAGAATGAAGACACAGAGCCAAAGCAAAACAACACCCAGTTGTGGATGTGACTGGTGATGGAAGGAAGGTCTGATGTTATAAAGAGCAATATTGCATAGGAACCTGGAATGTTAGGTCCATGAATCAACGCAAATTGTAAGTGGTCAAAAAGGAGATGGCAAGAGTATATGTCAACGTTTAAGGAATCAGCGAAGTAAAATGGACTGGAATGGGTGAATTTAGCTCAGATGACCATTATATCTTCTACTGTGGGCAAGAATCCTTTAGAAGAAATGGAGTAGCCATCATAGTCAACAAAACAGTCTGAAATGTGGTACTTGGATGCAATCTCAAAAAAGACAGAATGATCTCTGTTCGTTTCCAAGGCAAACCATTCAATATCACAGTAATTAAACAGACTAGTCCATTAAAGAAGAATTATTAGTCTATAGTTTTGGACACACGTGCATAAAAATGTAATTTTGTGACACCAATAATCAAAGAGAAAGGACAGAGTTGTATAAGAGCAAATTATTTAAGAGCTATTTGAATTAAGCTGGTATAAATTCAAACTGAAAAAACTAAGATCATGGCACATGGTCCCATCATTTCAAGGCCAATAGTAGGGGAAAAAGCGGAAGCAGAGACAGATTTTCTTTCCTGGGGCTCCAAAAGCACTGTGGACAGTGACTGCAGCCATGAAACTAGGAGACGCTTGCTCCTGGGAAGGAAAGCTATGGCCAACCTAGACAGCATGTTAAAAAGCAGCGACTTCACTTTGCCAGCAGAGGCCCCTATAGTCAAAGCTGTGGCTTTTCCAGTAGTCATCTACCAATGTGAGAGTTGGACCCTAAAGAAGGCTTTCCAATTGTGGTACTGGAGAAGACTCTCAAGAGTCCTTTGGACTGCAAGGAGATCAAACCAGTCAATACTAAAGTAAATCAACCCTGAATATTCATTGAAAGGACTGATGCTGAAGCTCCAATACTTTGGCCACCTGATGCAAAGAGCAGCCTTATTGGAAAAGACCCTGATGCTGAGAAAGATTTAAGGCAAAAGGAGAAGGGGGCAGGTGAGGACGAGATGGTTAGATAACATCACTGATTCAATGGACATGAATTTTAGCAAACTCCGGGAGATAGTGGAGGACAGAGGATCCTGGCACGCTGCAGTCCATCCGGTTGCAAGGAGTCAGACATGACTTAGCGACAGAACAATAACATCAAAAAATAAGAAATCACAAGCTTAGGAGAGAAACTGAAAACACAGAATGCAAACACGGAACACAGCAAGAGCATTGCTAAGGGGGAGATTTATGGCTAGAAATGTCTACTTTAAAAACAAGAGGATCTCAAATAAACATCCTAACTTTATAAATTAAGGAATTAGGAAAAAAACCGAAATAAATAGAAGGAAATAATAAAGATTATGGCAGAGATAAATAGAAAAATAGAGAAAATCAATGAAAATTTTAAAGAAATTCCTTTGAAAGATTTATGAAATTAACAAAATTGACAAACCTTTAGCTACACTAAGAAAGAAGGGAGAAGATGCAAATTACTAAAATCAGAAATGAAAGTGGAACAGGACTACTGAGTCTACAGAAATAAAAATATTGCAACAGAGTACTACAAGGAATCATATGCCAACAAACTGGATAATCTAGATAAAATTAAAATGTTCCCAGAAACACAAAACATGACAGGACAGAAACACAAAGAAATGTAATTCCACATGTTATTTGTTTTAAATTTAATTCCTGCTTAAATTCTTGAAGCCTTGCTTATATTTATTTGTTCTGAAAACTATGACATCTGACTCTTTGTGACCCCATGGACTGTAGCCCACCAGTCTCCTCTGTCCACGGAATTTTCCAAGCAAGAATGCTGGAGTGGCAGGCGGATTCTTTACCACTGCACCACCTGTAAAGTGCCCATCTTAAACTATAAATTATAGTTTATAACTATAATTAAGTTTAAGATTTATAACTATAAATCTTACAAATTATGGTTTTTATTTTCTATTCAGATTAAAAAATATCCTTTATATCCTGGATTACAAAAGTTTATCCAGATAATCTTTAAAAACTTTAAAAAATTACTATCAAGTAGGACACAATTTAATACTACTGTTGGTATTTAACGTGTTGGTTTGTGTTCTGAGGCTGTTTTACATAGAATTTGAAATTTACTCTGGGAGTTCAGAATGTCAGCAGTAGAGCTGGAAGGATGGAGTGCAGAGCAGAGTCAGATCAGAGGCAGGATTCTTGACTGGATACTGGACACTATGTGTTCTGATGTCCTGCGCAATGTTCTCTAAAATATTAGAACCTGTCAATACTTACAGTCAAGCGAGAGCACATGTAAATCCAGAAGATGTGGCCGCTTTAACACTGAATTTCAGTGAGGCAACCACTGGTTGCATCAGGCCCTTCTGCCCTCTCTCCAGTTTTCCCTCTGCCAGAGTCCCCCTGCCCCTGCTGCCTTCCACACACCCACTGCCCCCACCGGTGGGACCCCTGGGCCTGGGGGCTGAGGCTGAGAGCCTGTTCCGCCAGCCCCCTCCTCCTCCTGCAGGACTGACGTCTTCCTCCTGATGGGCTGCCTGTGCTGCGGCCCATCCCTGTGTCCCCAGTTCCTTGTCCCAGCAGGCACGGCCTCTTTCTCCTGCCTTCAACCTCCCTCCCTCTCAGTGCTCCTCAGAGATTTTGAACACTTAAAAATCTCTTCTATATTTTAAAATCTCTCCTTGTATTTCCTAGCTGAGTTCCAGCCTTTAGTACCCAGAATTTTCTTTTTCTTAGTGCTGCTCTATGACAGAATTTCAATGATTTTTGTAAATAAATGACTGACTGACTGAACACTAGCATAACAATATCTGATCTACATATTTTAACCGTTATTATTCTGTTTAGTGTTTTTAAGAAAGTCATATTCTCAGTGGAATCCGGTCATGTGTCTTTTCCAAGCTCAAGATGTGTAAAACTCAGAATGACAACCCCTTTATAATATGAAAAATATAACTATTAAGAGAGGCAGCACTTTTGTGTGGCCAGAGCCACTATCGCCTCCCTTTGGGCAAAACGACGAGGGAATCTGCCTTTCCCTATCTGCCTCCTGAGTCTGGACCCCTAGCTGAGCTCTGAGGACTGGCAGGGTGGGAATGGCTAGGGGCATCCACAGAGGGACTGAGCTCTGCTGGTCTCTGCTGATAACATTTTCCCTGCTCCCTAGCTTAGCAGAGATGTGTAGACTCTGAGTCTGTGATTTAACATGGATTAGAGAAAGTCTGTCTTCTTCAAACCCCCACTCCATACTTTATCTTGGTGGTCTGAAACCTTTATTCAATACTGGGACCTTTCTATCCTTAAAAAGTGTTAGCTAATTTTAAACTGACTTTCCTGTAGAGTTCCAAGCTTGCCTTTTAACTTCTGAAATCGATTTGTTTTCAAAAGGTCTTATCGTCTCTTTTTGTGTATCCATTACTTTGTAGTGTACTTTAAACAAGGGAAAAGGAAATACAGGCCAACCTTGTCTTCTCGTAATTTTGAAATAGACTTCAATCTTCAAAGAGGAGAGTTGGCAGGTGGGACATTGTTTTTGAGGAGGCTGTATCACAGAGTGACATGAAAGGACACCTGAGCCACCCTCTCCTACACAAAACCACACCTGGGTCAAGATCAGGGCAGGAATCTGTGGACATGGACAGCCAGGCTGTGCCGGACCCACTCTGACTGCAATCCTGCGTGGTGTCCTCCAGGCTCCTTGCTGGCCACCCCTACCAGTCCCCCTCGCAGCAGGAGAGGCTCCTAGCTGCTCAAAAAACAGCTCTCCCTGCTTCATTCAGAGCCCTCTGTGACTACCACAGTCCAGGTCACTGACCCAGTCAAAATGAAGTACATCTAGCTGGTTGTGGGGTTATTTCTGGAGTTGTACCTGGATATCTTCTTTGCTGGACCTGCTTCTGTATTTGGATTCATTGTTTAGGCCATAAATCTACTTGATTAATTTACATTTGATTATTATCACTCTTAGCTACACGACTGAAGGGATGAGTCCCCTCTAGTCCCTGAAAAGAAAGCACTGACAAACTTCTTCCTGCACCTTGTGGGTGTTTCTTGTATCCCATTAATAGTCTGTTCTAGAAGATATGCTGCCGTCAGGGATTGTAAAGAGTCGGGGGAGCGTGAGGATTACTTGGAGTACTGATCTTCCTGTGCCAGCGGCTCATTTAGAGTTTCGATTTGAGGAGCACCCACTCTTAGACTTAACTTGGCAGTTAAGAGCTTCCCAGAGCCCAAGGGAACTCGGTAACCCAGGAGCAAGTCTCAATGATCGTGGGAGGGCAGGGGAGGTGGAAGATTCGTGCTGTCGTTAGGATTCAGGCTTGTTTCCCGAGAGCACTACCAACTTCCCCGATTTAGCTGAAATCGGACTGCCGACGGGAACCAGGCTGCCCTCAGCGTCCTGGTGCCCAGAGCTCGGCTCCCGAGTTTTGAGGCTGGAGGGGGAAATGGACTACTTCGACTGCCCGGGGCGCAGATGCCTCGTTGAAGAGTCCCGGGTGCCCCTAGTGCCAGGAAGCTTCGGAGATTGGGCAATAATTGGGAGCGGGACAAAGAGACGAGATGGGGCGTGGCCTCACTCAGGCCACACCCAGGCATCGGATAAACATCCAAATCAACGGTGCAGAGCTAGAAACCCGATCCACAGACGCTGACTATGGCGATGACCCTGGGTTACTGGGACCTCCGCGGGGTGAGCGGGGGTCCGCTAGGGCGGGTGGGATGGAGGCGGGCGGGGATATGCTGCGCAGTTGGGGACCAGTAAGCCAGAAATGTTTTCTGCTCGCTGCAGCCTAGCCCCTTCGCACCGCCGCCTCCTTCCAAGGGGTGTGCGTGCTGTGTGTGTGTGTGTGTGTGTGTGTGTGTGTGTGTGTGCTCAGAAGTGGGTGGATGGGGGAGAGGGCTGGGAGTATGGGAGTGACTGGAACGGTGAAAGTTTTGCAGTCAAGACCTGACGTCTGCCCTGTGTCCTGGCATCTTTCTCAGCTAGCCCACTCCATCCGCCTGCTCCTGGAGTACACAGACTCAAACTATGAGGAAAAGAAGTACACGATGGGGGACGGTAATGGCATCCTTGTCATGGCCTGACTTCTGCTCAACTCATGCTGGTTTGGTGCCAAGCATCCCATGTCCTGACCCCTGTTGTTCATGTCTAACGCCTTCCACCAGCTGGAGCAGGGACCTGCCCCTTCCCCAGCGCTTTAGGGTGCAGCTGGCCTCCAAGGAAGGATATGAGAGCCCACAGCTGGGTCCTGTATCAGCCATTGGCACAGGCTCCCCTTAGTGCTTACCTAAATCCTTTGTAAGGATTACTCATGTAGTTTCAGGAAATTCCTGTTTGTTTTTTCCCTCAAAGCTCCATGTGAGATTAGTGGTTCAGATTTCAGATCCACCAGTTCAGGGGCGGGGGGGTCTTGCCCCTGACTCCTTGGTAGGTCCTCTGGGAAGGAGGGTTGGATTTGTGGGAGGTTGTTTCAGTGCATCTTCTTTTTCTCAGCTCCTGACTATGACAGAAGCCAGTGGCTGAATGAAAAATTCAAGCTGGGCCTGGACTTCCCCAATGTAGGTGCAGGGGCTGGGGTGCTGGGAGGGGGAGTAGACAGTGTCTCTATCCATCTCCTTTCCTGGCTTAGAGGTTTCAGGAACAGGTACCTTCTGCTCTGTCTCTCAGCTTCCTGGTTCTGTTTTCTGCCTTTCCATGATGCTCTGTGTCCCAGCTCATCCCTCCATTTTATAGCATGTTATTTAGTGCCCACCATGGGACAGGCTCTGTGAAAGCCAGGTTTCATTTCTGCCCTTGCTCAAGGGAGCAGATGCAGGGGAGCCTGGTGGCCCACCTGACCTGGCTTTGTTGTTCTTCCAGTTGCCCTACTTAATTGACGGAGCTCACAGGCTCACCCAGAGCAAGGCCATCCTTCGCTACATTGCTCGCAAGCACAACATGTGTGAGTGGGGCTGGGGTTGGGGACCGGGATAAAGGTGGCCATGCCTTGGGCTGGGCTGGGAGGGGATACTGAGGGTGAGTCTCTGTTGTGTGGGTACAGGTGGGGAGACAGAGGAGGAGAAGATTCGCGTGGATGTATTGGAGAACCAGGCTACGGACACTGTTAATGACTTTATTATGCTCTGCTACAACCCGGAATTTGTGAGTCTCCTCCTGCTGATCTGGGATGGATGTGCTTTAAAAGGAGACTAGCTTAGTTTATCCCTTCTACAAAGATCATTTTGTAATTTGATCTCCTTGGAGCTACTGAGCTGGTTTATATGGAGTCCTCTGAGTGATTCTCATAACTCTAATTCAGCATATAGAAGCTCTGACACAGTTCCCCCCAATCTAAGGATAGAATCTAGACTCCCCAAGGTGGAAATTCAGTTCCTAGACAGGATATTTACCTTGTTAGCCCAATGCCTCCTCTTCAGCATGTCAGGCATAAACCCATTGTGCCTGGTGGGCAGGGCTGGGTCTATATCACATGGTCAGGATCTGTTAAAGTCCTGACTGTGAGTCCACGCCTACTGAGTTGGACAGGGTCCCACCTACACTGGTCCTTTTGCCATTTAA
Organism: Capra hircus; assembly: GCF_001704415.2. Classification (NCBI taxonomy): domain Eukaryota; kingdom Metazoa; phylum Chordata; class Mammalia; order Artiodactyla; family Bovidae; genus Capra; species Capra hircus. The sequence goes on from NC_030810.1 coordinate 86,772,639, forward strand.
ACTCCTTAAATCTACTGATTCACCAAGCTAGTCCCTACAGAGTTCCGAGAGTGACCCTTAGAACTCCCAGTGCATGAAATGCAAGCTTGGACTCAGTTACCATCAGTCTTAGGGTAGAGTCCAGCCTCCCAGGGTAGAAATTCAGATCCTAGATAGGTGTTTACGAGTTCAACCAGTGCCTCCTCCTTGGCATCTCAGGGATCAGGACATGTGTCCAGTGGGCAGCCCAGGGCCAGACTTTATTCCTTTCCTGCCTTCCTTTCAGCTTCCAATTCTTCCCAACTGTCCAGAAACTGTCCACGCATTCACACCATTCTGTCTCCCACACTGGAACAAAGGACTTCTTTCCTAGTTATTTTAGTGTTGATCAGCCTGAGGTTTGAGGCCTGACCTCTACCAAGTCTCACAGCATTGCTGGTCTGACCCCAGGCAGGTGTCTGGAGCTGACTGGTGGGTGGCAGGGTCAGGGACAGTGTGGTTTTGCCCTTTGCCTTCCCATCACCTCTCACAGATGGGAGGTGGTACCCATAGGAGTCTGATGAACACAGGTGGGTTGAATGGCAGCTGGGCAGCTGGGCACCAGGTTCAGTTGGGGGACATGGCTGCTCACCTGGCAGCTGGGATCAGACACAGCCCCAGGAGGCCTGTTCTGCCAGGGAGTCTGTTTCTGAGGGCAGTGATGGCTGTTTTGTGTCTCAGGAGAAACTAAAGCCTCAATACTTGACGGAGATCCCTGGAAAGATGAAGCTCTACTCAGAGTTTCTGGGGAGGAGGCCTTGGTTTGCAGGGGACAAGGTAAGTGGGATGGCTTTAGGGGAGGGAGAGCTGTCATTTTCCTGAGGTTCAGAGTATGGTGAGCATTCATGCTTTGTCTTTCTGCAGCTCACCTTTGTGGATTTCCTGGTTTATGACGTTCTTGACATTCACCGCATATTTGAGCCCAAGTGCCTGGATGCGTTCCCAAACCTGAAAGACTTCATCTCTCGTTTTGAGGTATTCTCCTGATCCTCCTACTATTAATACATCTCTTTCCTCTACACTCGTCTCCCTGCAGCTTTCCTAATTGGAACAAAACCAAGTATAACTAGCATTTATTGAGAACTTGGTTTATGATAGGTTTTCTGCTCAGGGCTTTACATACATTGTGTCAGATTTGATCTTTGCCTTATTTCTACAAGGTAAAGAAGTATCACCTCCATCTAAAAGGCAAGGAATAAGCCAAAAGGATATGTAATTTCTGATGGTCACAGAACCAGTGCAGGCTGTGCTGGGCTCCCAGTCAGAGTGTCTGGATTCTATGGAGAGCAGTCAGTGGCTCTCCATTTCCTGTGTGGAAGAGAGAAGCTCAGGTCCTTTTGTTGTCTGGGCTCAGAGCTCTGGAGAGTATGGAGGAAGCAGAAATCTCAGGAGTTTGGATGTGGCTGGCATTAGTTGAGTTGAGACACAGTAAGAGTGATGTTAGGTATCAAAGACATAATGTTTTTTCCTGATCACCCAAGGGCCCTGCGGCTTATTGGCTCCCTCTCTGGGGTTGTACTGACATTTCCAAGAATGTAATTGGTTCTGGGATTTTCTTCCATAGGTAGGTGCCTTCTTGGGAAGATTTTATCTTGTCTCTATAGTAGGCAGTTTCCTTCCCTCTCTTTCCTTCTTCCAGTTACTCATAATTCTGTCTCAGAGATGGGATGATCCATTCATTTTAAGTCACATTCACTGATCTGACCCTGTCTTCTGTATGAGGCACTGTGTCAGGCACAGGAGGGGTACAGAAGTCACACAATCCTGGAGTCCTAACTGGGGCTCAGTGCAGCTGGAGAACTTCAGGAACCCTGAAGCTGTGTGGTGTGGGTGGAGCCCCCTTGGTTCTGGAGGAGTACAGCCTGACCTCACCTCCCAGCTCATCACCACCCTCAGTCAACTACTGATAATTGGAGAGCAACAAATAATTGAGATGAGTGCCTGGGAAGGAAGACGGGGACAGATGTGGACTGCAGTGTGTGGCTTGTAGGGCCCTGGGCTGTGGGGTCCAGTCAGCCCTAGGTCTGGGACTCCTGGGAACTCTGCGGCACTGTCTGTCTTGAGAAGATGGTGCACAGGTGTATCTGAGTGTCTCACTGCCTGGGTAGCTGTAGCAGGACTGGGGATGAGGTAGGTCGGGGCCCAGTGAGAGTAGGCTCAGGTCCCAGGCCAGGAGTTGGATTCTGTCCTTTAAGTGGAATAATTAGAGCCTGGTCTTGCTGCTTCTCACCCTCCTATTGCCTTTCTTCTGGGTTTTGCTGAGTCATTGGGTGAGATCTGGTCTCTTCTGCAAGCTGCTCATGTATTTTCTGAGGCTGTTTGTTGTGCTAGGGGTCCCTCTGTGGGCAAAGCCTGGAGTCTCCCTCTGCGAAAGGACCAAGTTTGTGTGCAGGGGGAAAGACAAGCCCTCCTGTAGGGAAATGGGGGAAGGGAGTGCTTTGCCAAGAGCACAGAGTTGAAGAGAGAGCCAGGCTGAGTTCCACGCTATCACTTATTAGCGGCTTGAACGTGAGGAAGGTGCTTAACCTCTGTGATCCCGTTTCCTCCCAGATAAGGACACACTAGAACCACTCTTAGGCTACTTCTGTGGAGGTTCTCGGTTCAGTTCAGTTCAGTTCATTCTCTCAGTCGTGTCTGACTCTTTGCGACCCCATGAACTGTAGCACACCAAGCCTCCCTGCCCATCACCAACTCCCGGAGTTCACTCAGACTCACGTCCATCGAGTCGGTGATGCCATCCAGCCATCTCATCCTCAGTCGTCCCCTTCTCCTCCTGCCCCCAATCCCTCCCAGCATCAGAGTCTTTTCCAATGAGTCAACTCTTCGCATGAGGTGGCCAAAGTACTGGAGTTTCAGCTTTAGCATCATTCCTTCCAAAGAAATCCCAGGGCTGATCTCCTTCAGAATGGACTGGTTGGATCTCCTTGCAGTCCAAGGGACTCTCAAGAGTCTTCTCCAACACCACCGTTCAAAAGCATCAATTCTTCGGTGCTCAGCCTTCTTCACAGTCCAACTCTCACATCCATATATGACCACTGAGAAAACCATAGACTTGACTAGACAGACCTTAGTCAGCAAAGTAATGTCTCTGCTTTTGAATATGCTATCTAGGTTGGTCATAACTTTCCTTCCAAGGAGTAAGCGTCTTTTAATTTCATGGCTGCAATCACCATCTGCAGTGATTTTGGAGCCCCCCAAAATAAAGTCTGACACTGTTTCCACTGTTTCCCCATCTATTTCCCATGAAGTGATGGGACCGGATGCCATGATCTTCATTTTCTGAATGTTGAGCTTTAAGCCAACTTTTTCACTCTCCTCTTTCACTTTCATCAAGAGGCTCTTTAGTTCTTCTTCACTTTCTGCCATAAGGGTGGTGTCATCTGCATATCTGAGGTGATTGATATTTCTCCCGGCAATCTTGATTCCAGCTTGTGTTTCCTCCAGTCCAGCGTTTCTCATGATGTACTCTGCATATAAATTAAATAAGCAGGGTGACAATATACAGCCTTGAGGCACTCCTTTTCCTATTTGGAACCAGTCTGTTGTTCCATGTCCAGTTCTAACTGTTGCTTCCTGACCTGCATACAGATTTCTCAAGAGGCAGGTCAGGTGGTCTGGTATTCCCATCTCTCTCAGAATTTTCCACAGTTTATTGTGATCCACACAGTCAAAGGCTTTGGCATAGTCAATAAAGCAGAAATAGATGTTTTTCTGGAACTCTCTTGCTTTTTCCATGATCCAGTGGATGTTGGCAATTTGATCTCTGGTTCCTCTGCCTTTTCTAAGACCAACTTGAACATTAGGAAGTTCACAGTTCATGTATTGTTGAAGCCTAGTGGAGAATTTGGAGCATTACTTTACTAGCATGTGAGATGAGTGCAACTGTGCGGTAGTTTGAGCATTCTTTGGCATTGCCTTTCTTAGGGATTGGAATGAAAACTAACCTTTTCCAGTCCTGTGGCCACTGCTGAGTTTTCCAAATTTGCTGACATATTGAGTGCACCACTTTCAGAGCATCATCTTTCAGGATTTGAACTAGCTCCACTGGAATTCCATCACCTCCACTAGCTTTGTTTGTAGTGATGCTTTCTAAGGCCCACTTGACTTCACATTCCAGGATGTCTGGCTCTAGATGAGTGATTACACCATCATGATTATCCGGGTCATGAAGATCTTTTTTGTACAGTTCTTCTGTGTATTCTTGCTACCTCTTCTTAATATCTTCTGCTTCTGTTAGGTCCATACCATTTCTGTCCTTTATCGAGCCCATCTTTGCATGAAATGTTCTCTTGGTATCTCTAATTTTCTTGAAGAGATCTCTAGTTTTTCCCATTCTGTTCTTTTCCTCTATTTCTTTGCATTGATCACTGAAGAAGGCTTTCTTATCTCTTCTTGCTATTCTTTGGAACTCTGCATTCAGATGCTTATATCTTTCCTTTTCTCCTTTGCTTTTTGCTTCTCTTCTTTTCACAGCTATTTGTAAGGCCTCCCCAGAAAGCCATTTTGCTTTTTTGCATTTCTTTTCCATGGGGATGGTCTTGATCCCTGTCTCCTGTACAATGTCACGAACCTCATTCTATAGTTCATCAGGCACTCTATCTATCAGATCTAGGCCCTTAAATCTATTTCTCACTTCCACTGTATAATCATTAGGGATTTGATTTAGGTCATACCTGAATGGTCTAGTGGTTTTCCCTACTTTCTTCAATTTAAGTCTGAATTTGGCAATAAGGAGTTCATGATCTAAGCCACAGTCAGCTCCTGGTCTTGTTTTTGTTGACTGTATAGAGCTTCTCCATCTTTGGCTGCAAAGAATATAATCAGTCTGATTTCGGTGTTGACCATCTGGTGATGTCCATGTGTAGAGTCTTCTCTTGTGTTGTTGGAAGAGGGTGTTTGCTATGACCAGTGCATTTTCTTGGCAAAACTCTATTAGTCTTTGCCCTGCTTCATTCCTCATTCCAAGGCCAAATTTGCCTGTTACTCCAGGTGTTTCTTGACTTCCTACATTTGCATTCCAGTCCCCTATAATGAAAAGGACATCTTTTTGGGGTGTTAGTTCTACAAGGTCTTGTAGGTCTTCATAGAACTGTTCAACTTCAGCTTCTTCAGCATTACTGGTTCGGGCATAGACTTGGATTACCGTGATATTGAATGGTTTGCCTTGGAAACGAACAGAGATCATTCTGTCATTTTTGAGATTGCATCCAAGTACTGCATTTCGGACTCTTTTGTTGACCATGATGACTACTCCATTTCTTCTGAGGGATTCCTGCCCACAGCAGTAGATATAATGGTCATCTGAGTTAAATTCACCCATTCCAGTCCATTTTGGTTCGCTGATTCCTAGAATGTCGATGTTCACTCTTGCCGTCTCTTGTTTGACCACTTCCAATTTGCCTTGATTCATGGATCTGACATTCCAGGTTCCTATGCAATATTGCTCTTTCTAGCATCGGACCTTGCTTCTATCACCAGTCACAGCCACAGCTGGGTATTGTTTTTGCTTTGGCTCCATCCCTTCGTTCTTTCTGGAGTTATTTCTCCACTGATCTCCAGCAGCATATTGGGCACCTACTGACCTGGGAAGTTCCTCGTTCAGTATCCAGTTATTTTGCCTTTTCATACTGTTCATGGGGTTCTGAAGGCAAGAATGCTGAAGTGGTTTGCCATTCCCTTCTCCAGTGGACCAGTCATCACATATACCTCAGAATTCCTGTGGTTCTCCAGCTGCACTGAGCCCCAGAGGCTGGGCACCAGGACTGGGTGACTTCTGCATCCCCTCTGGGCCTGATACAGTGACTCATACGGGGGGAGGGTCAGACCAGTGAATGTAACTTAAAATGAATGTATGATCCTGTCTCTGAGACAGAATCATGAGTAACTGGAAGAAGTAAAGAGAGGGAAGGAAATCGCCCACTATAGAGACTTCAAGATACAATCCTCCCTGATGTATTGAGGGTTTGGATCTAGATGCCCACAATACAGTGAAGCAAGTCACATAGCTTTTTTGGTTTCTCAGGGCATGTAAAAGTTGTTTATAGTATACTGTAGCCTGTAAAATGTGCAATAGCATTATACCTAAAATATATATATATATATTTATCTTAATTTAAATATCCTTTATTGCTGGGCATTACTTCTCTGGAAGTCCAGTGGTTAGGACTCCATGCTTTCACTGCCAGGGGCCTGGGTTTGATTCGTGCTCTGGAATCTAAGATCCCACATGCTGCACATCTCGGCCAAACAAACAAACAAACAGACCTGAAACTTTCTTGCCAAAAAATGCTGAGACCTTCATCTGAGTCTTAAAGGGGTTTGATTTTTTTGCCACAGTAACATCAAAGATCACTGATCATAGATCGACATAACAAACATAATCATAATGAAAAAGTAGAAATATTGGGAAAATCACCAAAGATGACACAGAGACAGAAAGTGAGCAAGTGTAGTTGGAAAAATGGCATCAGTTGACTTGCTCAATGATGGTTGACACGAGGCTTCAGGTTGTGAAATACACAAAATGTGCGAATCACAGTAATTTGAAGTGGACTGGAATGAGGGATGGCTGTGTATTCTCATCTCTGGGTATATACAGCAGCTAACACAGCCTGTTCTCCATGTGTGGCAGGTCTTAGTAAGACACCACGTTAGTCACAGGAAACTGAAGAGGTAACTTATCAGAACTGGGGACCCTAGGAAGATTGTTTTTTGCTGGTTGCTTCACTTCCACAATGAAGGGTTGGACCAAGGTTCCAACTCAAAGTCTGGAGTAGAACTGCGTGAGCCGCAGTGGGGCAGCTGGCCTGACCTTCTTTCTCCCACCCTCAGGGCCTGAAGAGGATCTCTGCCTACATGAAGTCCAGCCGCTTCCTCCCACGCCCTGTGTATTCAAAGATGGCCGTGTGGGGCAACAAGTAGTCCTCTGGACGGCAGGAGATGGAGCGAGGAGCCAGTGCTGTGTGTGGAGAGCCGCTGGAGCTTCCTGCTCCCCAGAACCAGATGTTTTGTTTCCTCCTTCTTTCTTTCCATTGGTCACACTTAGGCCTTATTTGGCCCCAACTCTTTCCCAACACCATTCATCCAGGATCTTTAAGCTCTACAGCACCCCTCTCTTCTTCAGTGAAGTCACCCCCTGACGTTATGCTTTCTGCTCTAAAGCCAACCAGATCATCCTTCCTTTTCATGTTGCTGGTTTGGTTTTTTTTTTTCCCTGCTATGAGTAGCCTGACCAGACCCTTGGCTTGGAGAGCTCAAGCCTGAGCCCCCAGCACTGCCCTGAAGACCAGGACAGGCCTAGTGTGCAGGCCTTGCTCTCCCAGCGTGGGCCCTGCCCAGCCCTGCCGATCACCAATAAAGCCTTAACCACACCTGCTATGTCTTATCTTTTTCCCTCCTGACCATCTGAACTGTCTAACTGGCCCTGCTGCTTCCTAGGAATGAAGTGGTGACGCTGGCAGTGTCTGGGTGCATGGGGATCCTGTCTGGTAGTAGGATGTTCTGAGACTTCCTGTTCCCATTTCTGAGGCCCTCAGAGCAGGAGTCCTCAGAGGGCTTCTTCTATTATAGAAGGGAGGCCTCTTCCTGAGCCTCCATCTCTCATCCATTCCCCCTCCTTATTAAGAGCTCAGGCGCCCTCTGTTGGCTGCTGCGCAGCTGTTATTCAGGACCTTCTCTCTGTGTTACTTCCTCATTTTCTTAGCTACCCAAGAGGTAAATTTCTTTAGTCCTCGCATATCTGAAGATGTGTTGCTAGCGTACACTAAAGTAATGTTTTTGTTGGTTATACGATTCTGGTATAAGGACCTTCAGGCCTCTGATGCAATTAGACACAGCTAGAATTAAGCCTTGTTCGTGGGAAGGGTGATGCCAGTCTCTCTTGAATATCTGATGGATATATATATATTTTTAACTTAAGGCACTTGCTTTTCAGTTCTTGCCAATGTGAGGTATCCAAGTCCAGAGTCTATATAGAGATCTTGGGGCTGTTGTGTTTTTACTTCACATCCTTCTATGAGTATACTAAGTTTCCTGGTCTCCTTTTTATCAGGCACCATTCATCACTGCTTTGCATCCTCTGGAAGTAATTTCAAATCACCCTGTCCAGTGGTCTGCTTAAGAGAAAGTTTCTAGGACTTCAGGAGTTCGCAGACCATGCTACCATAAATAGTTGTTTACTTTGGGGTCTAGTATTCAGTCAAGACTCAGTTGGGAGAAAATGTTACAAATCACAAAGGACCTTTATCCAAAAATATTTAGCTAAAAATATAACCAGTGAAAAAAAGAGGCCTAAGTGGCTTTTTGGCCACAATACATGGCTTGTAGGATCTCAGTTTCCCAACCACAGGTTGAACCCAGGCCCTGGCATTGAAAGCTCAGAATCCTAAACACTAGGCCACCAGGGAACTCCAAGGCCCACGTCTTGACTGGGCATTACAAAAGAGAATATCCCTAAGGCCAGTCAGCATATGAAAAGGTGCCCAACAATATTGGATTTGGGGAAGTTATGAACACAGTTAATTCAATTATATACCCACACAGGCTAAAATTAAAAGGACCAACAATTATTCACAAATATGAGTAGTAACTGGAACCATCACTCACTGCTGGTGGAACAACCACTTTGGAATACCAACAGCACTTCCTGGAACTAAACATAACATCTACCCTATGCCTGTGGAATGCCACGCCTTATTATATACTAATGGGGATGTGTGCTTATGTCTTCAACAGACAGGTACCATAGTGTTCAAAGCGGCTTTATATGAAAAAGCCAAGAACTGGCAACTTTCCAATGTCTGGCAATGCAAGAACGGACAGATAAGCTGGGATATGTTATATAAGTCCATTATACAAATTCACTATTCATATGATGGATTATTATACAATATATAGACTTATGATGAAAATATTATGAAGGGCTACTGCTACACACAATAACATGAATGACTCTCAGAGACACAATGTGGACAAAAGGATGTAGACATCAAATGCACCTGCTACATCCTTCTATTTACGTGATCATTAATAGGCAAAATAAGTCCAGAGTAACAGAGGTCAGCTGAATGGTGAGCTTGTCTTTGTTGAAGAGATTGTGTAGGGCTGGAAATGTTCTCTATTTTGACCCAGGTGGTGATTCCATAAAAATATACATATCTAAAAACCCACTGAGTTGTCCACTTAAGATGGTGCACCTTACTGCTTGTGATGGACATAGACACGGTCTCACTGTTACATTGCTTATGTTTTTCTTTATCATCAGTCTTCCCTGTAGGATATAAATACCTTTAAGGCAGGCATTTCTGTCTCTTCTTGTTCCTGGTCTTACAGGTGTTTGTATACAACCAGAACAGCACCTGGAAGATACTGGGTGTTCAATGAAGAGTTATTAAACTAGTGGTATTTACTATTAGGGGGATCACTTCAAGTATTCACTTGATTTTTACTCATGCCTACTTCTTTGGGTACATGTAATTCGTGTGTACATACATTTTTAGGTTCTGCTCTTTTTTCTCTTAATGTTTCCCTGAAACATCTATACCTATTAGCCATACACTTGTGCACATACTACTAAGTATTTACTGGATATGTCTCATTGCTTCCAGTAGATAAAGTGTCATTTGCCTAGTCAGTCACTCACTACTGGGCAATGTGGGGTTTTCTATTTTTTACTTTTCCTTACGATAGTGTCATCTTAAGCCGATGTTTTCCTCTGGTTTGTGGCCTTTATTTGGTAGATCCCCTAGCAGATACTAGAAAGCAAAATGTGAGAATGGTTTTAAGCTTTAATAGCAGACTATTTTATTGCTCTGTAGAGAGAGTAACTTACTTGATGGTGCCCCCAGCAAGGCACGTGGGCCTCTTTTTCCTGTACCTTAGGCACTTGGGGTGTCACAATTTCATCATATGCTAATTTTATGGGCTCATTATCATACCCTGCTGTTTCCCACCTTTACATTTTTCTAATTGTTTATTGGCTGTGCATGTTTCCACTTGCTGAATAAATCCCAGCCTATAAATCTCCCTGTGTCCTATGCTCGCCTCATTACTCATTTAATTCTGGATCACAGTTAAAAGGTGGAGTGATGGTAGTCATAACGTTTATTTAATGGGCAAAGTGGAACTTATTGTGGTTCTATTCCAGCTTATTATCTAGAGCAAATGAACACCCACATTGAATATGATAATAAATATGTTTTTAAAGCAAAACATAAGAGCTAAAGTAATCCATTGTTACAGGACTTATGAATTAGAGGGGACTGGCTGAGATGCCTTATAAAAGAACTCTAAGTAGATTTGGAGAGAAGAGGTCCTCTTTTCCACTGGTCAATCTCCTTGACATTGTCATTATTTTAAGGTCTTTAAAGGGCAAGTTATGTGTCAGTCTGCATGTTTTGCCAATTTGATGTATATGAGTGTCTCTAGAAGGTCTTGAGTGATGGGCCAACAGCGGTAATTGAGATACACTGTGGTCCTGTCCATCACCAATATTCTTATGTGGCAGTCACTAGATGCTTACATATTAAACTTTCAATCACCCTACAAGGGTGACAAAAACAGGTCTCAGTCTAGACACTGAGTTTGCAGTGACTTGTTGCAAATTTCTGTATAATCTTCTCAGTCATGTGGGTTTTTTATTATTATTATTTTGTTTTTCAAATTTCTTTTCCTGTTTCTCAGTGCCAGGGAGGTTTCCAGCTGTGATCCGAGAGGCAGGGCCAGCCAACCCAGCCCTTCACCTGTGGTGTAATGGGGTTGCTCCACCTCTGTTGCAGGGCCACCCCACTGGCCCAGGGGCTGGAAGCTGGCCTTTAGACTGTCGCAGGAGCTGTGGACCCCAGCGCCTGGCTGTGGGGAGCATGGCTGTCCAGGCTTCTCCTGAGCACGCCACTGCTTTTCAGACACGGGTGTCCTGGTGGCCGCCTGACCCAGCTCCCCCAGTCTAAGTGGGCACCTAAGCAGGGCTGTGCTGTGAGAGCCGCACCAAAGACCTCCCCCAAACTTGCCCCTTGGGGGACATGATTTAACAATCCATTCAGTTCTTCCCGGTGTAGGTTTGAAATTTTTCTTCTTAGCATTGTTTCTTATTTTCCATATTTTTCCCCTTGAACTTAGTTTCTTTTCTAAAATCCTGCAGCCCTAGTTTGTCTGCATTTCTTTATTCAAAGTAATGTAAGTAGGCAATTTTCTTTTCTGATATCTCACTTGGCAGATTCTTGTCAATGTTTATTTTCATTTTCTTATTTTCAAGTGAAAAATATATTCCTTTGTTTGGCATATTCTAAGCTTACACAGACAACATTTAACAATCTTTAAACAATTAAATTAGGACACATTTAAATCTTAATGTTTGTATTTATTTATATGACATAATTTAGTATTCTGAGGTTATTTCACATAGAATTTCTGTTAATTCACTAGAGAGTTCAGAATGTCAGCTCTAGAGTTGGAGGGAATTATGGAAGGCCATGCAGGAGACCAGAGGCTGGACTTCTTGACTGAATAGTGGACGCTATATGTTGTGGTGTCCTGCACCGTGTCTCTAAAATATTAAACCTGTCAACATTTTATAGTCAAGAGAGAGCACATGTAAATCCAGAAGATGTGGCCACATTGACTCTGAATATCAGCGAGGCAACCACTGGCTGCATCACAGCCTGCATCACTCTTGTTTCAGACACCCAGGGCAGGTGTCTGGAGCTGAGTGGTGACAGGGTTAGGAACAGTGTGGTTTTTGCCCTTTGCCTTCCCATTGCCTCTCACACGGGAGGTGGTACCCATAGGAGTCTAGTGAACACAGGTGGGTTGAATTGCAGCCCGGGCACCGAGCCAGGTTCAGTCGGAAAACATGGCTGCTCACCTGGCAGCTGGGATCAGACACAGCCCCGGGAGGCCTGCTCTCTGCCGGGGAGTCAGTGTCTGAGGGCAGTGACAACTGTTCTTTCCTTCAGGAGAAAATGAAACCTGCATAATTGGAGGGAATCCCTCTAAAGATGAAGCTTTTATCCCAATTTCTGGGGAAAGGCATTGGTTTTCAGGGGACAAGGGAGGTTGTGGGGGGGGGGGCAGATTTGAGAGCCAGGAGTTCATTTTGCCCAGGTTCAGAGTTTAAAGCCCATCTTGCTTTGCCTTTCTACAGCTCACCTATGTGGATTTATCTACTAATGACATCGTTGACCCGCACCACAGATTGGAACCCAAGTGCCTGGATGAGTTCACAAACCTAAAAGACTTCCTCGACCGCTTTGAAGTAATTCTCCTGAACTTCTCACTATTTATATCTCTTCTGTCTTCTCCAGGATACTTTCTTAGTCTTGGGGCTAAAAATTAAGAATATCTACCATTTATCAATGATTGATTTATACCAGGATATCTGCTGAGCATCTCACATATATTGTGTTTCATCTTTGCAACATTTCTACATGGTAGAAGAATTATCACCTCCATCTTTTTAAATTAATTATTTTAACTGGAGGATAATTTCTTTACAATATTGTGGTAGTTGTTGCCATACATTGGCATGAATCACTGCGGGGGACTGCCCGTGAAGGGTTAAGTCTTGGGAGCTGCTCGGCGTTATGCAGAGCCTTAGGCACGTCCCTAAGCTCCCTGTCCCGCCCCCCTGAAGAATTTACTACCCTTAAGGCTCCGGGACGTCTCGGTCTTGCAACATTTCATAGAGGATAGATTAGCTTATTGGATAGAAGATAGATTATCTATTTGTGATCTGCACACAATGGTAAGGGTCTTGTGATTGTATCTGGAGATTAATATACAATCTTGTGAATGTCAGAAGTCACGTACTTTATCCTATATATACTGCAGCACAATAAAGGAAGGCATCAGCCATTTTGGTCTGATCCTCTCAACCCCATCCTTTGTCTCTCTCTTATTTTTCTTAGCGGGGACGCTCCGTTCTCTCCCTGTGCAGGTGCGACTCCTTGCTTGTGCTGGCCGCGGCAGGTGGCGCCCAACGTGGGGCTCGATTTCGACAGTTTTCCTCGCCACTGCTCTTATTAGCTAAAAAGAGTGAGTATATATGTATACAAGTGAATTTAAATTGAGGAGGAGTAGTAAGGTATATAGTTGAGAGTATAAATATGGGACAGACGCATAGTCGTCAATTGTTTGTACATATGTTATCTGTAATGTTGAAACATCGGGGAATTACTGTTTCTAAACCTAAATTAATCAATTTTCTTTCATTTATTGAGGAAGTTTGCCCTTGGTTCCCCAGAGAAGGTACAGTAAATTTAGAAACATGGAAAAAGGTAGGGGAACAAATTCGGGCTCATTATACTCTACATGGCCCTGAAAAGGTGCCTGTTGAAACTTTATCCTTTTGGACACTAATTCGTGATTGTCTGGACTTTGATAATGATAAATTAAAACGTTTAGAAAATTTATTGAAACAGGAAGAAAATCCTCTACATGTTCCTGATCCGGAACCCAGGTATGCTGTTCCCAAGGGAGTTGAAGGTGACCCTCCGTTTGCTAACTTATCGCGTCCTTCAGATAATGATGATTCACTTTCATCCACAGATGAGGCGGAATTAGACGAAGAAGCTGCTAAATACCATCAAGAAGATTGGGGTTTTTTAGCACAAGAAAAGGGGGCGTCAACATCTAAAGATGATTTGATTGAATGTTTAAAAAACCTCACTGTTACTTTACAGAATTCAGGAATTAAGCTTCCCATTAGCAACTCTAAATCTCCTTCTGCCCCGCCTCTGCCCCCTGCCTATGCTCCTTCCATTATAGCAGGTCTCGATCCCCCTCCGGGGCCTCCTCCTCCTCCTCCTCGTCCATCTGAGATTGTGTCTCCGCTGCAAAAGGCATTGAAACAAGCACAACGACTTGGTGAGGTCGTCTCCGACTTTTCTTTTGCTTTTCCTGTCTTTGAAAATAACAACCAGCGTTTTTATGAAGCGCTGCCTTTTAAACAATTAAAAGAGTTAAAGATTGCTTGCTCACAATACGGTCCTACCGCTCCATTCACTATTGCTATGATAGAAAGTTTGGGTACTCAAAATCTACCCCCAAATGATTGGAAACAAATAGCTAGGGCCTGTCTTTCGGGGGGAGATTATTTACTATGGAAATCTGAATATGCTGAACAGTGTGCTCGTATAGCCGATGTCAATCAGCAACAAGGTATACAAACTTCCTACAAAATGTTGGCTGGTGAAGGTGCTTTCCAGGCTACTAATACTCAACTTAACTTTTTACCTGGTGCATATCCACAAATATCAAATGCGGCTCGACAGGCATAAAAAAAACTTCCTAACTCTAGTATTAAGACAGAAGATCTCTCAAAAGTCCGACAGGGACCTGATGAGCCTTATCAGGACTTCGTGGCACGGCTCTTAGACGCTATAGGTAAGATAATGTCAGATGAAAAGGCTGGGATGGTATTTGCAAAACAATTGGCTTTTGAAAACGCTAACTCTGCCTGTCAAGCTGCTTTACGACCTTATAGAAAAAAGGGAGATCTGTCTGATTTTATTTGCATTTGTGCTGACATTGGACCCTCCTACATGCAAGGCATTGCTATGGCAGCGGCATTACAAGGAAAAAGCATTAAAGAGGTACTTTTTCAGCAACAAGCCAAGAACAAGAAAGGATATCAAAGGTCAGGTAATTCGGGTTGCTTTGTTTGTGGTCAGCCTGGCCATCGGGCTGCAGTGTGCCCTCAAAAACAGCAAATCCCTGTTAGCACTCCTAATTTATGCCCACGATGTAAAAAGGGGAAGCATTGGGCCCGGGATTGTCGTTCCAAAACGGATGTTCAAGGTAATCCTTTACCCCCGGTTTCGGGAAACTGGGTGAGGGGCCAGCCCCTGGCCCCAAAACAATGTTATGGGGCAACACTGCAGGTTCCAAAAGAACCATTGCAGACCTCTGTCGAGCCACAAGAGGCAGCGCAGGATTGGACCTCTGTGCCACCTCCTACACAGTATTAACACCCGAGATGGGGGTTCAAACCCTTGCCATAGGAGTGTTTGGGCCTTTACCTCCAGAAACTGCTGGATTGCTTTTAGGGCACAGCAGTGCGTCTTTAAAAGGAATACTTATTCATCCTGGTGTGATTGACTCTGATTATACAGAAGAGATAAAAATATTAGCCTCCGCTCCTAACAAAATTATTGTAATTAATGCAGGACAACGTATAGCTCAACTTCTTTTAGTTCCATTAGTTATACAAGGAAAAACAATTAACCGAGATCGTCAAGAAAGAGGCTTCGGGTCCTCTGACGCCTATTAGGTGCAAAATGTTACCGAGGCACGACCAGAACTTGAGCTACGCATTGATGGTAAGCTTTTCTGCAGAGTGCTTGATACAGGGGCCGATATTAGCGTTATTTCTGAAAAATACTGGCCTACTACATGGCCTAAACAAATAGCTATTTCCACTCTTCAGGGTATTGGCCAAACTACCAATCCAGAACAAAGTTCGTCCCTTCTTACTTAGAGGGATAAAGATGGCCATACAGGCCAATTTAAGCCTTATATTCTGCCCCATCTTCCAGTTAATCTATGGGGGCGTGATATATTAAGCAAAATGGGTGTTTATTTATATAGTCCTTCACCCACCGTAACAGAATTAATGTTGGATCAGGGCTTACTCCCAAACCAAGGTTTGGGTAAACAACATCAAGGCATCATTTTACCCCTTGATTTAAAATCTAATCAAAGTCGAAAGGGCTTGGGGTGTTTTGTCTAGGGACCTCTGATTCTCCTGTGACACATGCCGATCCTATTGATTGGAAATCTGAGGAACCGGTATGGGTTGATCAGTGGCCCCTAACACAAGAAAAACTTTCTGCCGCACAACAGCTGGTGCAGGAACAGCTGAGACTTGGGCATATTGAACCCTCTACCTCTGCGTGGAATTCCCCAATTTTTGTTATTAAAAAGAAGTCGGGAAAATGGAGATTGCTACAAGACCTTCGTAAGGTAAATAAAACAATGATGCATATGGGAGCCCTACAACCTGGGTTGCCCACTCCTTCCGCTATATCTGACAAATCCTATATCATTATTATAGATTTAAAAGATTGTTTTTACACTATTCCTCTTGCACCTCAAGATTGTAAAAGATTTGCCTTTAGTTTGCCCTCTGTTAATTTTAAAGAACCTATGCAACGCTATCAATGGAGAGTCCTCCCACAAGGAATGACTAATAGCCCTACGTTATGTCAAAAATTTGTTGCTACAGCATTAGCTCCCGTTCGTCAACGTTTTCCTCAGTTATATTTAGTTCATTATATGGATGATATATTACTAGCTCATGCTGACGAACATCTATTGTATCAAGCTTTTTCTATTCTAAAGAAACACTTGAGTCTTAATGGTCTTGTCATAGCTGATAAAAAAATTCAAACTCATTTTCCCTATAATTATTTGGGTTTCTCCTTATATCCTCGCGTTTATAATACCCAATTAGTAAAATTACAGACTGACCATTTAAAAACTCTAAATGATTTCCAAAAACTTCTAGGAGACATTAATTGGATACGCCCTTATTTAAAACTACCCACTTATACCTTGCAGCCTTTATTTGATATCCTTAAAGGTGACTCTGACCCTGCGTCACCCCGAACACTTTCTTCAGAAAGACGATCAGCCTTACAATCAATAAAAGAAGCTATTAGACAACAACAGATTACTTACTGTGATTACCAACGACCGTGGGGTTTGTATATACTTCCTACCCCTCGAGCACCCACAGGGGTTCTTTATCAAGATAAACCTTTGCGATGGATATATCTATCTGCTACTCCAACTAAACATCTGCTCCCTTACTATGAGCTTGTTGCAAAAATTGTAGCAAAAGGACGTCATGAGGCCATCCAATATTTTGGTATAGAACCCCCTTTCATTTGTATTCCTTATGCTTTAAAACAACAAGATTGGCTTTT
This sequence comes from Capra hircus, assembly GCF_001704415.2. NCBI lineage: Eukaryota > Metazoa > Chordata > Mammalia > Artiodactyla > Bovidae > Capra > Capra hircus. The sequence continues at coordinate 86,789,579 of NC_030810.1, forward strand.
TCAATTTTCAGATAATTGGTCTATAGCTTTTGCAAACTACCCAGGACGGATTACTCATCATTATCCTTCTGATAAATTGTTACAATTTGCTAGCTTTCATGCCTTTATTTTTCCAAAAATAGTTCGCCGACAACCCATTCCTGAAGCGACACTTATATTTACAGATGGATCTTCTAATGGTACTGCAGCTTTAATTATTAACCATCAAACTTATTATGCACATACCAGTTTCTCTTCTGCCCAGGTTGTGGAATTATTTGCAGTCCATCAAGCATTGCTAACTGTATCCACTTCCTTCAATTTATTTACAGACAGCTCCTATGTGGTCGGTGCTTTACAGATGATTGAAACTGTTCCAATTATCGGCACAACCTCTCCTGAAGTTCTTAACTTGTTTAAATTAATTCAACAGGCCCTCCACCGTCGTCAATACCCGTGTTTCTTTGGGCATATTCGTGCGCATTCCACCCTTCCTGGTGCCTTAGTACAAGGCAATCACACTGTGGACGTTCTTACTAAACAAGTGTTTCTTCAATCAGCTATTGATGCAGGTCAAAAATCTCATAACTTACATCATCAAAATAGTCATTCTTTACGGTTACAATTTAAGATTTCCCGCGAAGCTGCACGACAAATCGTAAAATCTTGCTCTACCTGTCCTCAATTCTTTGTTCTCCCTCAATATGGTATTAACCCTCGAGGTTTACGCCCTAATCATCTCTGGCAAACAGATGTCACTCACATTCCTCAATTTGGACGTCTTAAATATGTTCATGTCTCTATTGACACCTTTTCCCATTTTCTCATGGCCTCCCTTCATACTGGAAAATCAACTCGTCACTGTATTCAACATTTGCTCTTTTGCTTCTCTATTTCAGGAATTCCACACACCCTTAAAACAGATAATGGACCCGGTTATACTAGCCGCTCTTTTCAACGTTTTTGTCTTTCCTTCCAAATCCATCATAAAACAGGAATTCCCTATAACCCACAGGGACAAGGTATTGTGGAACGAGCCCATCAGCGTCTCAAACATCAACTATTAAAACAAAAAAAGGGGAATGACTTGTATAGCCCCTCACCGCATAATGCCTTGAATCATGCTCTTTATGTTCTAAATTTTTTAACTCTAGACGCAGAAGGCAATTCAGCAGCCCAACGTTTTTGGGGAGAACAGTCCTCATGCAAAAAACCACTCGTACGATGGAAAGATCCACTTACCAATCTGTGGTATGGGCCAGACCCTGTATTAATATGGGGACGCGGGCATGTTTGTGTTTTTCCACAGGATGCCGAAGCGCCGCGCTGGATCCCGGAGAGGCTAGTAGGCGCGGCGGAGGAACTCCCTGACACATCAAATGCACCACATGACACTGAGCGAGCCCACGAGTGAGCTGCCTACCCAAAGGCAGATTGAGGCGTTGATGCAATATGCTCAGAATGAGGCTCATGTACAACCTCCGGTGACGCCTACCAATATACTGATCATGTTATTATTATTGTTACAGCGGATACAAAACGGGGCGGCTGCGGCTTTTTGGGCATACATTCCAGATCCACCTACGATTCAATCATTAGGATGGGATAAAGAAGTAGTACCTGTCTATGTCAATGATACAAGTCTTTTGGGAGGAAAATCAGATATTCATATTTCTCCCCAGCAAGCTAATATCTCTTTTTATGGTCTTACTACACAATATCCTATGTGCTTTTCTTATCAATCACAACATCCTCACTGTATACAGGTGTCAGCTGATATATTTTATCCTCGAGTGACTATTTCTGGCATTGATGAAAAAACCGGAAAAAGATCGTACCGTGACGGAACCGGACCTCTCGACATTCCGTTTTGCGACAAACATCTAAGCATCGGCATAGGAATAGACACTCCTTGGACTTTATGTCGAGCCCGGGTTGCATCAGTGTACAACATCAACAACGCTGATGCCACCCTTTTTATGAGATTGGGCACCTGGAGGAAAACCTGATTTCCCTAAATATCGAGGACAGCATCCACCCATTTTCTCTGTAAACACTGCTCAAGTATATCAAACAGAACTGTGGAAACTTTTGGCTGCTTTTGGTCATGGCAATAGTCTATATTTACAACCCAATATTATATGGGAGTAAATATGGTAATGTAGGAGTTACAGGGTTTTTATATCCCAGAGCTTGTGTCCCTTATCCATTCATGCTGATACAAGGCCATGTAGAAATAACACTGTCATTGAATATTTATCATTTAAATTGTTCTAATTGCATACTTACCAATTGCATAAGAGGTGTTGCTAAAGGAGAACAAGTTATAATAGTAAAACAACCTGCTTTTGTAATGTTACCTGTTAAAATAACTGAAGCTTGGTATGACGAGACTGCTTTAGAATTGCTACAACGCATTAACATGGCTCTTAGCCGCACTGAAAGAAGTGTGAGCCTGATTGTTCTGGGTATAGTATCTTTAATCACCCTTATAGCAAATGCTGTCACCGCTTCTGTATCTTTAGCACAATCCATTCAAGCTGCTCATACTGTAGATTCCTTGTCATATAATGTTACTAAAGTAATGGGAACACAAGAAGATATAGATAGAAAAATAGAAGATAGACTATCAGCTTTATATGATGTGGTTAGAGTTCTAGGAGAACAAGTTCAGAGCATTAGTTTCCGCATGAAAATCCAATGTCATGCTAATTATAAGTGGATTTGTGTTACAAAAAAGGCTTATAATGCATCTGATTTTCCGTGGGATAAGGTGAAAAAACATCTACAAGGAATATGGTTTAATACTAATGTGTCTCTAGATCTACTGCAGTTGCATAATGAAATTCTTATTATTGAAAATTCTCCAAAAGCTACTTTGAACATAGCTGATACTGTTGATAATTTTTTACAAAATTTATTTTCTAACTTCCCTAGCCTTCATTCACTGTGGCGTAGCATAATTGCTGTGGGCGCGGTTCTGACTGTTGTGCTTATATTGATTTGTTTAGCTCCTTGCCTTATTCGTAGCATTGTTAAAGAATTTTTACATATGAGAGTTCTGATACATAAAAACATGTTGCAACACCGACATCTTATGGAGCTTTTAAAAAAATAAAGAGAGGGGAGCTGCGGGGGACTGCCCGTGAAGGGTTAAGTCTTGGGAGCTGCTCGGCGTTATGCAGAGCCTTAGGCATGTCCCTAAGCTCCCTGTCCCGCCCCCCTGAAGAATTTACTACCCTTAAGGCTCCGGGACGTCTAGGTCTTGCAACATTTCATAGAAGATAGATTAGCTTATTGATAGAAGATAGATTATCTATTTGTGATCTGCACACAATGGTAAGGGTCTTGTGATTGTATCTGGAGATTAATATACAATCTTGTGAATGTCAGAAGTCACGTACTTTATCCTATATATACTGCAGCACAATAAAGGAAGGCATCAGCCATTTTGGTCTCATCCTCTCAACCCCATCTTTTGTCTCTCTCTTATTTTTCTTAGCGGGGACGCTCCGTTCTCTCCCTGTGCAGGTGCGACTCTTGCTTGTGCTGGCCGCGGCAAATCACCCATGGGTGCACATTATCATCTCTGTCTTATAGCAGTAAGGAATTAAGTTGAAAGGACAAATAATTGCTGAAGATCACAGACAGCCTGTGCTGGGCTCCCAGTGAGAGCATCTGGCTTCTATGTGCAACGGTCAGTGGTTCTCTGTTTCTTGTACTGAAAAGAAAAGCTCAGGTCCTTTTCTTGTCTGAGTTCACAGCCCTGGACAGTATGGAGGAAGCAGAACCTTCAAGAGATGGTATGCAGCTGTGACTAGTAGAATGAGACACAGAAGGATTGATATCAAGTACCAAAGACAGACACAATTTTTTCTCCTGGTTCCTGGGGAGCTTAGCAGCAATCATATCCTCGCCTGGGGTTGTATTATGATTCCTAGGACTAACTGGGGGCTTCTCTGGGGGCTCAGTGGTAAAGAATCTGCCTGCAATGCAGAGCCAGATTTGATCCCTGGGTTGAGGGGGATCCCCTGGAGGCGGGCATGACAACCCACTCCAGTATTCTTATCTAGAGAATCCCATGGACAGAGGAGACTGGTGGCTGCAGCCCATGGGGTCGTACAGAGTCAGACGTGACAGAAATATCTAAGCAGCTGCCCCAGGACTAATTGGCGCTGACATTTGAAAACATAGGTAGATACCCATGTGGAAGTACTTTTCTTGACACCTCTTGTGACCACTACTCTTCCCTGTCTGTCTTCCTTTCCTTCTTCCTTCCAGCCTCCCCAGATTCTGTCTCAGGGTGTGATAGTACATCATTTTAAGTCACATTCACTGATCTGACCCTCTCCTGTGTATGAGGCACTGAATCAGGCACAGGGGAGATACAGAAGTCACATAGTCCTGGTGCCCAACCTCTGGGGCTCAGTGTATCTGGAGAACTATAGCAGCCCCAAGCTGTGTGGTGTGGGTGGAGCCACCTTGGTTCTGGAAGAGCACAGCCTGACCTCATTTCCCAACTCACCACTGGTGCCCTCAGTCAACCAACTAGAGAGCGACCAAGTCTGCTTTCGGTCAGGTTTGGGAATTTGAAACTCTAGTCCAGTAGGTTTTCCATCTACGCTCTGCTTTCTATTCCCCCTCTCCATCATGGAATCTCTTTTCTCAGCTAGTTCTCATCAGTTCTGGTTCTGGTCCAACCTGATCTGCCTTGGGAAAGAAAATCTGTCACTGCTTCCACTTTTTTTCTCCTATTTGCCCAGAAGTGATGGGACCAGATGCCATGATCCGCCTTGGGGATCATTCAAGGGTCGTCATCCAGATGACTGCCTGGAAGTGAGTTGGAGACAGACGTGGGCTGCACGTGTGTGGCCTCTTGGGGCCTGGACTGTTGGATACACCTGCCTCAGGATCTTTGAATCCTTGAAACTCTAGGGGCCCAGTGAGACTAAGCTCAAGTCTCAGGCCAGGCAATTGGATTTTGTCCTTTAGGAGAAATAATTAGAATCTGGTACTGAGCTTTATACTTTTCTATCAGCTTTCATCCAGGTTTGCTGAGTCGTTGGGTACAATGGTCTCTTCTGCGAGTTGTTTATGTATTTCTGAGCCTCTTTGTGGTGCTAGGGGGCCCCCTGTGGGCAAAGCCTGGAGCCTGTCTCTGATAAAAGTTATGTTTATAGTATACTGTAATCTTTTTTAAAAAAATAATTTTTCTAATTTGTTTATTTTTGGCTGTGCTTGGTCTTCATGGCCGGGCTGGCTTTTCTCTGGTTGTGGCAAGCAGGGGCTACTCTCTAGCTGCAGTGGGCAGACTTCTCACTGCAGTGGCTTCTCTTGTTGCTGAGCACGGGCTCTAGGAACGCGGGCTTCAGTAGTTTAGCATGTGGGCTCAGTAGCCTGGGCTTTAGAGCACAGGCTCAATAGTTGTGGCGCCTGGGCTTGGTTGCTGCATGGCATGTGGGATCTTCCTGGATCAGAGATGGAACTTGTGTTTTTTTGCATTGGCAGGCAGATTCTTTATCACTGAACCACCAGGAAAGCCCCTACTGTAATCTACAAAGTGTGCAATAGTATTATGTCTACAAAAAGAATGTATTTTACCTTAATTTAAAATAGTTTATTGCTAAGAAATGCTAACCATCATCTGAGCATTCATGGAATTGTAGTGTTTTTGCAGTTGTTGTTGCTTGGTCACTAATTCAAGTACGACTCTTTGTAACCCCATTGGCTGCAGCATACCAGTCTTCTCTGTCCTTTACTATCTCCTGAAGTTTGCTCAATCTTGTGTCCGTTGAGTCAATGATGCCATCCAACCAACACATCCTTTGTTGCCTCTGTTGCCCTCAATCTTTCCCAGCATCAGTCTTTTTCAGTGAGTCACCTCTTCACATCAGGTGGCTAAAGTATTGTACCTTCAGCATCAGTCCTTCCAATGAATATTCAGGGTTAATTTCCTTAAGGATTGACTGGTTTGATTTCTTTGCTGTCCAAGGGACTCTCAAGAGTCTTCTCCAGCACCACAATTTGAAAGCATCCATTCTTCGGTGCTCAGCCTTCTTTAGGGCCCAACTCTCACATCCATACATGCCTACAGGGAAAACCATAGCTTTGACTATAGTGACCTTTGTCAGCAAAATGATGTCTCTGCTTTTTCATATGCTGTCTAGGTTTGTCATAACTTTCCTTCCAAGGAGCAAGCATCTTTTAATTTCATGGCTGCAGTCACCATCTGCAGTAATTTTGGAGCCAAAGAAAAGAAAATCTGTCACTGCTTCCATTTTTTTTCCTCCTATTTGCCATGAAGTGATGGGACCAGATGCCATGATCTTAGTTTTTTGAATGTTGAGTTTTGCAGTAGTAAGATCAAATGATTACAGACCACCTTAACAAATGTAATGATTATGAAAAATTTGAAAATGGTGCTATAATTACCAAAACGTGACAGAGACATTTAGTGACATTTAGTGAGCAAATAAATGCTCTTGGAATGAATAGTGGCAATATACTTACTTGATGCAAGGTTGACACCAACCTTAGTTTGTAAAATACACAATACCTGGGATGCACAATTAAGTGAAGTGTGATAGAACCAGAGATGCCTATACATCACCCTCTCTTGGATATCCTCAGAGTGGAGTCCCCATGTGTGGTAGGTCTTAGTAAGATAGCACATTAGTTAGAGGAAACTGAAGGGGTTGAGTTCTGACCACTAGGGACTGCAGGAAGACTGTGCCTTCTATAACACTTGCCCCCACAAGGAGGGGCTGTACTGGGCTTCCCAACTTGGGTGTCTGAAATGGAGCTGCTGAAGCCCCAGTGGGGCAGCTGATCATGATCCGACTTCTTTTTACTTATCCTTACGGCCTCGAGAGGATTTCTGCCTACATGAAGGAGCCAGTGCCATGCTTGTTGCCCCAGGGCCCTGGAGAATAGCTGGAGCTTCCTGCACCCCAGGACCAGATGTCTTGTTTTCTCCGCCTTTCTTTCTGTTTGTCCCCACTCAGGCCCTATTTTGCCCCAGCTCTTTCCCAATACCATTCATCTAGGATCTCTAAGCTCTACAGCACCCCATCCTTCAGTGAAATCATCCCCTGATGTTATCGTTTCTGCTCTAAAGCCAACCAGATCATCCTTCCTTTCCATGTTGCTGGTTGTTTTTTTTTTTTTTCTGCTGTGAGTAGCCTGACCAGATCCCTGGCTTGGAGAGCTCAGGCCTGAGCCCCCAGCACTGACCTGAAGACCAGAACTGGCCTAGTGTGCAGGCCTTGCTCTCCCAGCATGGGCCCTGCCCAGCCCTGCCGATCACCAATAAAGCTTTAACCATACCTGCTATGTCTTATCTTTTTTCCTCCTGACCATCTGAACTGTCCAGCTGGCCCTGCTGCTTCCTAGGGATGGAGTGGTGATGCTGGCAGTGTCTGGGTGCATGGGGATCCTGTCTGGTAGTAAGATGTTCTGAGACTTCTTGTTCCCATTTCTGAGGCCCTCAGAGCAGGAGTCCTCAGAGGGCTCCTTCTATTAATAGAAGAAAGGCCTCTTCCTGAGCCTCCATCTCTCATCCATTCCTTCTCCTTATTAAGAGCTCATGGCTTTGTAGAGCTGTATGTCTTAGTAGGGCTCAGAGTGGTGGGAATGCCTAGTGGAGAGAACAGGATTTGTTTCCCCTTATAGTGCCTGTCTTTATCACCTCTGGAATGTGATCACATCTGGAATGTATCTAGGGCCCCATCTCCACTCTTTTCTTGGATGCCTTCAAGGCGCCTTCTGTTGGCTGCTACACAGCTATTATTCAGGACCTTCTTTCTTGGTTTGCTTCCTCATTTTCTTGGCTACCTAGGAGATAAATTTCTTTAGTCCTTGCATATCTGCAGATGTATTGGTGCTGCTGCTGCTAAGTCACTTCAGTTGTGTCCGACTCTGTGCGGCCCCATAGATGGCAGCCCACCAGGCTCTCCTGTCCCTGGGATTCTCCAGGCAAGAACACTGGAGTGGGTTGCCATTTCTTTCAATGCATGAAAGTGAAAAGTGAAAGTGAAGTCGCTCAGTCGTGCCTGACTCTTAGCGACCCCATGGACTGCAGCCTTCCAGTCTCCTCCACCCCTGGGATTTTCCAGGCAAGAGTACTGGAGCGGGGTGCCACTGCCTTCTCTGGATGTATTGCTAGTGTACATTGAACTAACATTTTGGTTGGGTATAGAATTCTAAGATGAAGATTTTCAAGCCTCTGACGAAATTAGTCATAGCCTCTAGAATTCAGCATTGTTCATAAGAAGGTGATGACATTCTTCCCTGAATCTCTGGTAGATGGCTCTCAATGCTGATGACTCTACTTATAGTATATGTTCTTCCAAAGCAACCACAATATCCATAACCCTAAAGACGTGGCTGTATTAATTAAACCAACAACTTAAACTGGTTTTCATTCATTAAATATTAAATATAGTTTTTAAATTGGGGACAAGTTTCTGTTACGTTTAGAAATATTTAATTTGTAAACATTTTTAAGTCAATTAAATAGAATCCTTTTATTAATTAATTTTAATAATGCTATGCTGAGGGAAAAGCATATCGTATTTATAATGTGCACAGACAAGCATACATCTGGATAGACACAGAGATCTCGCAGTTTTATTTTAAAACTTAGTTATGGGGATTTCCTGGTGGTCCGGTGACTGCATGCTCCCAATACAGGGAGCCCAGTTTTGATCCCTGTTCAGGGAACTAGATCCCACATGCCACAACTAAGAGTTCACATGCTATAATTAAGCCCTCACACAGCCAAATAAATAAATGAAATATTTTTTAAAAGTAAAAAAAATACTTAGTCAGGAATCAAGTATTGTACTTTAAACTCACTAATTTATAAGTTGGAATAATTCGTTTACACCTTGAATTTAAAGAAAGACCTATAACCCTTTCCCCTTTTTTTCTTCATTTTTAGGTTCTACTGATGGACTCAAGGCTGTTGTTTCAGGCAATATGGGCTGTGTTTACAAGTCTCAGGACATGATAAGAATTATAACCACAAGCTTTCTTCTGGGAACACTTTTGTTCCCTCAAGTTCTGAATCTGTAAAAGATGTTTTTCTCTAATTTCAGAAACAAAAAAACAGTTTGGGAATGATGAAAGAGCCCTATCCTGGCCAATTTGGGGCAAGATAGGGACTTTCGGGTATTGGCTGTGTACCAATTGTACACAAAGCCAGCTGGAGTTCTAGTGGGTGGCTGCCAGCCCCAGAGTTGATAGACTTTCAGTTCAGTTCAGTCACTCAGTCATGTCCGACTCTTTGTGACCCCATGGACTGTAGCACGCCAGGCCTCCCTGTCCATCACCAACTCCTGGAGCTTACTCAAACTCAGGTCCATCGAGTCAGTGATGCCATCCAACCACTTCATCCTCTGTTGTCCCCTTCTCCTCCCGTCTTCAATCTTTCCCAACATCAGGGTCTTTTCAAATGAGTCAGTTCTTCCCATCAGGTGGCCAAAGTATTGGAGTGTCAGCTTCAGCATCAGTCCTTCCAGTGAATCTTCAGGACTGATCTCCTTTAGGACTGGCTGGATCTCCTTGCAGTCCAAGGGACTCTCAAGAGTCTTCTCCAACACCACAGTTCAAAAGCATCAATTCTTTGGCACTCAGCTTTCTTCACAGTCCAACTCTCACATCCATACGTGACTACTGGAAAAACCATAGATTTGACTAGACGGACCTTTGTTGGCAAAGTAATATCTCTGATTCTGTCTAGGTTGGTCATAGCTTTTCTTCCAAGAAGAAAGCACCTTTTAATTTCATGGCTGCAATCACCATCTGCAGTGATTTTGGAGCCCATAAAAATAAAATCTCTCACCGTTTCCACTGTTTCCCCATCTATTTCCCATGAAGTGATGGGACCAGATGCCATGATCTTCGTTTTCTGAATGTTGAGCTTTAAGCCAACTGTTTCACTCTCCACTTTCACTTTGGTTGAGGCATTTTAGTTCAGTTTCAGCCATAAGGGTGGTGTCATCTGCATATCTGAGGTTATTGATATTTCTCCTGGCAATCTTGATTCCAGCTTGTGCTTCATCCAGCCCAGCATTTCTCATGATGTATTCTGCATGTAATTTAAATAAGCAGGGTGACAATATACAGCCTTGACGTACTCCTTTTCCTATTTGAAACCAGTCTGTTGTTCCATGCCCGCTTCTAACTGTTGCTTTCTGACCTGCATACAGATTTCTCAGCAGGCAGGTAAGATGGTCTGGTATTCCCAACTCTTAAAGAATTTTCCACTGTTTGTTGTGATCCACACAGTCAAAGGCTTTGGCATGGTCAATAAAACAGAAATAGATGTTTTTCTGGAACTCTCTTGCTTTTTCGATGATCCAATGGATGTTGGCAATTTAATCTCTGGTTCCTCTGCCTTTTCTAAGACCAACTTGAACATCTGGAAGTTCACGGTTCACATACTGTTAAAGCCTGGCTTGGAGAATTTTGAGTATTACTTTGCTAGCATGTGAGATGAGTACAATTGTGCAGTAGTTTGAGCATTCTTTGGCATTACCTTTCTTTGGGATTGGAATGAAAACTGACCTTTTCCAGTCCTGTGGCCACTGCTGTTTTCCAAATTTGTTGGCATATTGAGTGTGGCACTTTCACAGCATCATCTTTTAGGATTTGAAACAGCTCAACTGGAATTCCATCACCTCCACTAGCTTTGTTTGTAGTGATGCTTTCTAAGGCCCACTTGACTTTGTATTCCAGGATGTCTGGCTCTAAGTGAGTGGTCATAGTATTGTGAATATCTGGGTCATGAAGATCTTTTTTGTATAGTTGTTTTGTGTATTCTTGCCACCTCTTTTTAATATCTTCTGGTTCTGTTAGGTCCATACCATTTCTGTCCTTTATCGAGCCCATCTTTGCATGAAATGTTCCCTTGGTATCTCTAATTTTCTTGAAGAGATCTCTAGTCTTCCCTATTTATTGTTTTCCTCTATTTCTTTGCATTGATCACTTAGGAAGGCTTTCAGAAACACAATTTTGACAGACTTTAGAAATACATTTCTCATTTTCTTATAAAGTACAAATCTTTCCAATTTTAAGCCATATTAAAAAAAAGTCAGTCAGATCAATTCATTCCAAGGCTCATTCTAGATTTTTCCTGTCTCTGTATTTCTTCAAGTTTCCTGCTAAGAAGTCACTTCTAGGTCCTTGCCTAGTAAATCACTCCATATTTTTTTTTCGAGGCTTTTCTGCCTAGGGATTCCTAGGCTTATTTCACTGAGGAAATGTGCAAATTTCTTCTAGACCTTTCATGCCTATAGATTCCTCATAGGGTCCTTTGATCTAGGAAATGTACTAGTACCCTATTAAGACTTCAGGTCTTGGGAATTCCCTGGCAGTCCAGTGGTTAGGACTTGGCGTTTTCACTGCTATGGCCCAAGTTTGATCCCTGGTCAGGGAACTAAGATCCTGCAAGCCACGAAGCTCAGACAAAACAAAGCAGAACTTAAAGACTTCAAGTCTTAATATCCTGAGATTTCAAATAATAATCCTTTTTAAGTGAAACTATCCTAAGATTTCAAATAAAGTTACCATACGGAGGTCCAGATATCAGAAAGAGCTCCCAGAAGCGCCTGAAGTGCTCTGTACGGCTAAGGGAAGGGGGACACAGAAGGCACAAGCTCAGTACTGAGCACTGTGCCAAGTGCTGTGCTAAGTCTACCACATGGACTCCAAGTGCCCTCGGGTAGATTTTCAGATATCTTGTCCACTATGCCAAGCAATGTCTGCGGAAATGATCAGCAATCCAGTCTATAACAGAAAAGAGTTTTCTCTGAGGCAAACTGAGAAATTTAGCCCAGGAAACACAGATTCAAGAAGCACTTGAATTGTGTTCCTCCAAACTGCAAAATAGAGGAGGCTTACAAAGGCAAAAAAAACACCCGCAAAATTATGTAAGTTGTTTGTGAAGAATTATAATTGAAGTTGGCAAGAAGTAAGGGTGCTTGTTAAGCAAGGCTTGATTGGGATCCAGAATGGTTGCATAGTTGTCAGGGGAGACCTTGAGAACATAAGGTTGCAGCTGGGAGGGCTAGTGTCCTAGAGTCTGATCTTGCTCAGAAAAAAAGTTCGCAGCAGCACAGGAACATATCTGGAAATTATATTTACGATGGCCATAGGGCTCCATTTTGGATGCCTGAACCACAGTTACTGCATTTTGATCTGTAGAGGCATTCTTTTCTTTAAAGATTAAAGCAGATATATAATCCATGTTTGACAGATCACAAAATAGGCTGTTTTGTTGGCATAATGTTTAAGTCATAAAAGCCAATGACTTTCTCTAACCTCCATAGGTGGAAAATTTTTTCCGTTACACCCTTCCATGAATATTTTAAGCACAAGTTTTCTCCACCATGATTTACCAGTCACTGCTCCTCTCTCTGCATTTCATCCACTGGAAGGAATTTCAAATCACACTGCCCAGTGATCTGCTTAAGAGGAAGTTTCTAGTATTTCAGGAGTTCCCAAACTGTCCTACCATACGTACGTAGCTGCTGACTTTGTGGGTATGGTATTCAGGCAACACTCTGTTGGGAGAAAACATTGTAAATTGACAAAAGACATTTATCTAAAAATGTAATCCAGTGAAAAAAAGCCCAAGTCTTGAATGGGCGTTTCCTAAAAGAGAATATCCAGAAGGCCAATAAGCATATGAAATGGCGCTTAGCATCATTAGATACCAGAGAAGTTAAGAACTCAGATCGTATTACATACCTACATAGACAAAAATTAGAAGAACAGAAAAGAGTGCTTTTTTAAAATTTAATTTTTTAGGTTGAAGTAGAGTTGATTTTCCCCTTCATGGATCACAGCCTTATCATGGCAAAGAGGCTTGTGTAACTCAATGAAGCAATCAGCCATGCGTGCAGGGCCACCCAAATCTGACAGGTCATAGTGGAGAGTTCTGACAAAAAACATGGTCCACTGGAAGAGGGAATGGCTGACCACTACAGTATTCTTGCTGTGAGAACCCCACAAACAGTATGAAAAGGCAAAAAGATATGACACTGGAAGATGAGCCTCCCAGTTCAGAAGGTGTCTAATATGCCACCGGGGAAGAGCAGAGGGTGACTACTAATAGCTCCAGAAAGAATGAAGCAGCTGAGCTAAAGTGGAAAGGGTGCTCAGGTGTGGATGTGTCTGGTGGTGAAAGTAAAGTCTGATGATGTAGAGAACAATGTTACATAGGAACCTGGAATGTTAGGTCCATCAGTTCAGTTCAGTTGCTCAGCGGTGTTCGACTCTTTGCGACCCCATGAATCACAGCATGCCAGGCCTCCCTGTCCATCACCAACTCCCAGAGTTCACTTGGACTCACGTCCATCAAGTCGGTGATGCCATCCAGCCATCTCGTCCTCTGTCCTCCCCTTATCCTCCTGCCCCAATCCCTCCCAGCATCAGAGTCTTTTCCAAGGAGTCAACTCTTTGCATGAGGTGGCCAAAGTACTGGAGTTTCAGCTTTAGCATCATTCCTTCCAAAGAAATCCCAGGGCTGATCTCCTTCAGAATGGACTGGTTGGATCTCCTTGCAGTCCAAGGGATTCTCAAGAGTCTTCTCCAACACCACAGTTCAAAAGCATCAGTTCTTCGGTGCTCAGCCTTCTTCACAGTCCAACTCTCACATCCATACATGACCACTGGAAAAACCATAGCCTTGACTAGTCGGACCTTTGTTGGCAAAGTAATGTCTCTGCTTTTGAATATGCTATTTAGGTTGGTAATAACTTTTCTTCCAAGGAGTAAGCATCTTTTAATTTCATGGCTGCAGTCACCATCTGCAGTGATTTTGGAGCCCAAAAAAATAAAGTCTGACACTGTTTCCACTGTTTCCCCATCTATTTCCCATGAAGTGATGGGACCAGATGCCATGATCTTTGTTTTCTGAATGTTGAGCTTAAGCCAACTGTTTCATTCTCCTCTTTCACTTTCATCAAGAGGCTTTTTAGTTCCTCTTCACTTTCTGCCATAAGGGTGGTGTCATCTGCATATCTGAGGTTATTGATATTTCTCCCATAAATCAAGGTAAATTGGACCTGCTCAAGCAGGAGATGGCAAGATTGAACATTGACATCTTAGGTATCAGTAAAGTAAAATGGATGGGAATGGGAGAATTTAATTCAGATGACCATTATATCTACTGTGGGGAATAATCCCTTAGAAGAAATAGAGTAGCCTTCAAAATGCAGCACTTGAGTTCAATCTCAAAAATGGCTGAATGATCTTGGCTCGTTTCCAAAGCAAACCATTCAACATCTGATGCCAAAGAAGTTGAAGCTGACTGGTTCTATGAAGACCTACAACACTTTCTAGACCTAACACCAAAAAAAAAAAAAAAAAAAAGTCCTTTTCATCATAGGGGACTGGAATGCAAAAGTAGGAATTCAAGAGATACTTGGAGGCAAGTTTGACCTTGGAGTACAAAATGAAGCAGGGCCAAGGCTAACAGAGTTTTGTCAAGAGAACATCTGGTCATAACAAACACCCTATTCCAACGACATAAGAGACAACTTTACACAAAGACATCACCAGATGGTCAAAACTGAAATCAGATAGATTATATTCTTAGCAGCTGAAGATGGAGAAGCTCTACACAATCAGCAAAAACAAGATCGAGAGCTGACTACGGCTCAGACCATGAACTCCTGTGCAAAATTCAGACTTAAATTGAAGTAGGGAAAACCACTAGACCATTCAGATATAACCTAAATCAAATTCCTTATGATTAACAGTGGAGGCAAAAAGCAGATTCAGTGCCTGAAGACCTTATGGACAGAGGTTTGTAACATTGTACAGGAGGCAGTAACCAAAACTATTGCAAAGAGAAAGAAATGCAAGAGGGCAAAGTGGTTGTCTGAGAAGGCTTTATAAATAGCTGAGGAAAGAAGAGAAGTGAAAAGCAAGGGAGAAAGGGAAAGATATACCCAACTGAATACAAACTTCCAGAGTATAGCAAGGAGAGATAAGGCCTTAAACGAACAATTCAAAGAAGTAGAGGAAAGCAAGAGAACGGGAAAGACTAGAGATCTATTCAAGAAAATTGGAGAGATAAAAGGAACATTTCATGCAAGGATGGGCATGATAGAGGACAGGGATGCTAAGGACCTAACAGAAGCAGAAGAGATAAAGAAGAGGTGGCAAGAATACACAAAACTACACAAACAAAGTTTTAATGACCAGGATAACCACGATGGTGTGGTCATTCACCTAGAATCAGACATTCTAGAGTGTGAAGTCAAGTGGGCCTTAGGAAGCATTACTGAGAACAAAGCTAGTGGAGGTGATGGAATTCCAGTTAAGTAATTTAAAATCCTAAAAGATGATGCTGCAAAAGTGCTGCACTCGATATGTCAGCAAATTTGGAAAGCTCAGCAGTGGCTACAGGAGTGGAAAAGATAAGTTTTCATTCCAATCCCAAAGAAGAGAAACGCCAAAGAATGTTCCAGCGACTGTGCCGTTGCCTTCATTTCACATGCTAGTAAGGTTATGCTCAAAATCCTTCAAGCTAGGCTTCAGGAGTATGTGAATTGAGAACTTCCAGATGTACAATATGGTTTTAGAAAAGGCAGAGGAACCAGGGATCAAATTGCCAACATTTGTTGGATCATAAGGATGGCAAGGCGATTCCAGAAAAACATCTACTTCTGCTTCATTGATTACTTGAAAGCCTTTGACTGTGTGGATCACAACAAACTGTGGAAAATTCCTAAAGAGATGGGAATACCAGACCACCTTATCTGTCTCCTGAGAAACCTGTATTTGGGTCAAGAAGAAACAGAACCTTAGATGGGACAACTGACTGATTCAAAATTGGGAAAGGAGTAACACAAGGCTGTATATTGTCACCTTGTTTATTTAACTTATATGCAGAGTATATCATGAGAAATGCTGGGCTGGATGTCAAGATTGCCAGGAGAAATATCAGCAACCTCAGATATGCAGATGTTACCACTCTAATGGCAGAAAGTAAGGAGGAACTAAAGAGCCTCTGGAAAATGTGAAAGAGGTAGGTGAAAAAGCTGGCTTAAAACTCACCATTCAAACACTAAGATTGTGGCATCCAGTCCCATCACTTCATGGCAAATAGGAGAAGAAAAATTGGAAGCAGTGGCAGATTTTATTTTCTTGGGCTCCAAAGTCACTGTGGATTGTGACTGCAGCCATGAAATTAAAAGACGCTTGCTCTTTGGAAAGAAAGCTATGACAAGACTAGGCAGTGTATTAAAAAGCAGAGACATCACTTTGCCAACAAAGCTGCCTATAGTCAAAGCTATGGTTTTTTTCAGTAGTCATATATGGATGTAGAGTTGCACCATAAAGAAGTCAGAACACTGAAGAAGTGATGCTTTTGAATTGTGGTGCCGGAGAAGACTCTTGAGAGTCCCTTGGACTTTAAGGAAATCAAACCAGCCAATCCTAAAGGAAATCAACCCTACATATTCATTGGAAGGACTGGTGCTGGAGCGGAAGCTCCAATACTATGACCACCTGATGTGAAGAGCCAATCATTGGAAAAGACCTTGATTTTGGAAAAGATTGAAGGCAAAGGAGAAGAGGGCAGCAGAGGACGAGGTGGTTAGATAGCATCATGACTCAATGGACAGGAATCTGAGCCAACTCCAGGAGATAGTGAAGGACAGGGAAGCCTGGTGTGCTGCAGTCCATGGAGTCACAAGGAGTCGGACGTGGCTGAGCTACTGAACAACAACGACAATAGCTGATTTACAAAGTTGTTCCAGTCTCTACGGTCTAGCATCGTGACTCAATAATACACAACCTAGTTGTGTAAAAAACAGTCTTTTTTGGAAAGATTCTTTTCCATTATGGTTTTTCACAAGGGAATCAAGTATGATCGCCTGTGCTATTGGATGTGTTTTTTCCCTATTGCATATATCGCAGTTCACATCTGCCAGTCCCACACTCCCGGTCCTTCCCTCCCCATCTCACCCCGATGGCACAGCCACAAGTCTGTTCTGTCTGTCTATGAGCGTTTCTGTTTTGTAGATCGATTCACTTGTGCCGTATTTTATATACCACATATGGTATTAGTCTTGCTCTTTCTGACTTATTTCACTTAGTATGCTAATCTCTAGGTTCATCCATGTTGCTGCAAATGGCATTATTTCATTTTCCCTATCCTCATCCCAGCTTCTTCCTCCATTTGCTTGTGGCTGGTCCCAGGTTACAGAGGTGCACTACCACGGTAAGATTCCCAAATGCTATTAGTTTTTACTTGGGATTTTGAAACTATTGTGGCCCACTTTGACAGCTCCCTATCATTGCTTGAAAGGGGAAATCCAGAGTTACCTTGGGGCCCCTGGCCTCTTGCCTGAGTGGGGCTTGTTTCCTGGGCTGGGCTGGGCAGTGAGGCCAGCTCCCCAGGTGTCTGAAACAGGCTGCAGGGGTTCTGAGCCCTGTCTACAGGAAGCAGAGGACCCACGCCTCTCCAGGGATATGCCAAGACCCTGTTGAGGTGGCCCAGAAAAGCTATGTTGTTTACAAGCTCAGCACAGCTGTTACTTTAAGATATTGATGGAAGGCAGTGTGAAGCATGAGACCCCAGGTTGGGTTGGGGCTGGGGGGAGTTGCTAGGCACACTGGAGGGGCAGACAGCCACAACTCTTTTCAAAATATAGGTTCCATAAGGCCTCAGCCAGAGCATGGACCTCAGAGTGGATTTTCTCTTCCTCCTAGCCCTAGGCAGAGACCCATAGGACTAGGTTTATATAACCCTAGGCAGAAAGTGAAGAGGAACTAAAAAGCCTCTTGATGAAAATGAAAGAGGAGAGTGAAAAAGTTGGCTTAAAGCTCAACATTCAGAAAACGAAGATCATGGCATCTGGTCCCATCACTTCATGGAAAATAGATGGGGAAACAGTACAAACGGTGTCAGACTATTTTTGGGGGCTCCAAAATCACTGCAGATGGTGACTGCAGCCATGAAATTAAAAGGCACTTACTCCTTGGAAGGAAAGTTATGACCAACCTAGACAGCATATTAAAAAGCAGAGACATTACTTTGCCAACAAAGGTCCATCTAGTCAAGGCTATGGTTTTTCCGGTGGTCATGCATGGATGTGAGAGTTGGACTGTGAAGAAGGCTGAGCACCAAAGAATTGATGCTTCTGAACTGTGGTGTTGGAGAAGACTCTTGAGAGTCCCTTGGACTGCAAGGAGATCCAACCAGTCCATTCTGAAGGAGATCAGCCCTGGGATTTCTTTGGAGGAAATGATACTGAAGCTGAAACTCCAGTACTTTGGCCACCTCATGCAAAGAGTTGACTCCTTGGAAAAGACTCTGATGTTGGGAGGGATTGGGGGCAGGAGGAGAAGGGGATGACAGAGGATGAGATGGCTGGATGGAATCACTGACTCGATGGACGTGAGTCTGAGTGAACTCCTGGAGTTGGTGATGGACAGGGAGGCCTGGCGTGCTGCAATTCATGGGGTCGCAAAGAGTCGGACATGACTGAGCAACTGAGCTGAACTGAACTGAGGTACATATGTATGTGGAATACATATATACCACATCTTGTCTATTCATTTTTCTGCTGATGGACACTTGGGTTATTTCCATACTTTAGTTATGTGAACAGTGCTGCTATGAACATGGAGTGAAGGTATCCTTTTAAATTACAGTTTTATCCAGGTGCATGCCCAGGAATGGTGTTGTTGTATCATAGGGTAGCTCTATGTTTAGTTTTCTGAGGAATCTCCACACTGTTCTCCATAGTGGCTGCACCAGCTTAAATTCCCAGCAACAGTGTAGGAGGTCCCCTTTTCTCCACACCTTTTCCAGCATGTATTATTTTTTTCTCCTTTTTTTAAATTTGTTTTTTGTAGACTTTTGGTGGTGATTCTCACTGGTGTGAGATGGTACCTCATTGTAGCTTGGATTTGCAATTTTCTAATAATTTGTCATGTTGAGCATCTTTTCATGTACCTACTGGCCATTTGTATGTCTTATTTGGAGAAATGTCTTTTAAAGTATTCTGCCCATTTTTTGCTCGGGTTGTTTTTCGTTGTTGTTGTTGCTGAGTTGTACGAGCTATTTGTATGTTTTGGAGATTAAGCCCTTGTCCGTTGCGCCATTTGCAAATATTTTCTCCCATTCTGTAGACTGTCTTTTCATTTTTTAATGGTTTCCTTTGCTGTGCAAAAGCTTGTAGGTTGATTAGGTCCCATTTGTTTATTTTTGTTTTTTGTTTCTATTGCCTTGGGAGATTAACCTAAGAAAACGTTGGTATGATTTATGTCAGAGGATATTTTGTCTATGTTCATGTCTACCTGTGTACATATATCCTTAGGTTCTTCTTCTTTTCCTTTAACATTTCCCTTTAAATCTATACCTATTGGTCATATGCTTGTCCACATACTACTAAGTATTTACTGGGTATGTTTCATTCTTTCCAACAGATAAAGTGCAATTTGCCTTGTCAGTCGCACACTATTGGACATGTGGGGTTTTCTAATTTTTTATCTTTTTATACCACACTATAGGATTATCTTAAACTAATGTTTTCCTTTGTCTTATTTCCTTTATTTGGTAGATCCCCAAGCAGATACTAGAAGGCAAAGGGTGAGAACAGTTTTAAGCTTTGATAGTAGATTACTTTATTGCTCTGCAGAGAGAGTAATTTACATGATGGTGCCCCCAGCAAGGCATGTGAACCTCTTTCTACAGTATCTTAGGCAGCCGGGGTGTCACAATTTCATCTTATGCTAGTTTTATGGGCTCATAATCATACCTTATGGTTTTCCAACATAAGGTGTTGCCACTTTTGGTGTTTATTGACTGTACTTGTTTACAGCTGATGAATGAATCCCTGTCTATGAACCTCCCTGTGTCCAGCGCTGTTTGACTTTGTTCCTCCATGACTTATTTAATTCTGGATCATAGCTAAAAGATGAGGTGGCAGCAGTCACAACCTTTTTTCATAGGCAAAGTGGAACTAATTGTGGTTTTATTTTGCACTTTTTACCACATAGCAAACAAATATATAAACTAATTATAATAATCAATGAATATGTTTATAGAACTAATCATAATATAAAAAGCTAAAGCACCCCATTTTTTTGAAGTCTCCTCTATCAAACTGGAATGGCTGAGATGTCTTATAATGGAACTCTAAGGAGGCTTGGAGAGAAGAGGTCCTTTTTCCTACTGGTCAGTCTCCTCAATCATAGGGACTGTTTTGAAGCCTTTAAAGAGCAAGTCACAAATGTGTCTGCCTGCACGTTTTGCCCACCTGATGTGTGTCATCAGTGTCTCTAGGAGGCCTTGAGTAGTACGTAAAATATGGAGAAGGAGCTGTTTCTATGTTACTTCCATTGCTGATATCCATGTGTGTGGCAGTCATTAGGTGCTGACATATTCAACATATTCACCCTATGAGGGTGTTAAAAACAGAGAGGATCCTGGTCTAGACATCGTGAGTTGCCAGTGTCATCCTTAATAGAAATAGCCCCCAGAGAAAAATCAGGGATATCTTGAAGCAAAAGGACAGCTTTATTCTCAAGGTTTGCAAACTGAGGATATTCAGTCTTTGGCTGGAATGGAAAATATGTTGGGAGGCGGGGCGCAGGGAGAGGGAGTGAGTAATTTTTGTAAACAAAAACAAAAAACACAGAAACCATAGTTTGAGAGACTTGTAATGGGACTGGATGGTCCTTGCAGTCACAAATCTTGGCCGAGTGATGGCAAGATTGTTTTCAATGACTGGCTGTCATCAGAGCTTCCTGTTAGGGTGTTTTTTTGGTTTGTTTTTTGTTTTTTTTTTAAGTTAGGACCCTTCGCAGAAACAGGCATCCTTGTAGATTTTGCTTGTGGTTTTCTAAGAAAACAGAGCACATGACTGAAATCCAGGTCCATCATAACTGCCTAGCTTCATTTATTTTGGGTCCTCATTAGCCACAGGGGTCCATTTTCTATGTTTTCCTTTCTGGATTTTTCTTCATTTTCCTTTCCTTAGGGGATGTAAGAATTTTCTGTACGTCCTTCTCAGTCATGTGGACAGTTTTTTTTTTCTTTTAACTTTTTCCCTTTTTCCTTGGGGCCAGGTCAGTTCCCAGCAGGCCCCCCAGAAACTTGGCTGGTCAATCTCAGCTCTTCACCTGTGGTGTAATGGGGTTGCTCCACCTCTGTTGCAGGGCCACCCCACTGGCCCAGGGGCTGGAAGCTGGCCTTTAGACTGTCACAGGAGCTGTGGACCCCAGCACCTGGCTGCGGGGAGCATGGCTGTTCAGGCTTCTCCTGAGCATGCCACTGCTTTTCAGACAGGGGTGTCCTGATGACCACCTGACCCAGCTCCCCCAGTCTTAGTGGGCACCTAAGCAGGGCTGTGCTGTGAGAGCCACATCAAAGACCTCCCCCAAACTCGCCCCTTGGTTCAGTTCAGTTCAGTCGCTCAGTCATGTCCGACTCTTTGTGACCCCATGAATTGCAGCACGCCAGGCCTCCCTGTCCATCACCATCTCCCGGAGTTCACTCAAACTCATGTCCATTGAGTTGGTGATGCCATCCAGCCATCTCATCCTCTGTCGTCGCCTTCTCCTCCTGCCCCTAACCCCTCCCAGCATCAGAGTCTTTTCCAATGAGTCAACTCTTTGCATGAGGTGGGCAAAGTATTGGCATTTCATCTTTAGCATTAGTCCTTCCAAAGAACACCCAGGACTGATCTCCTTTAGGATGGACTGGTTGGATCTCCTTGCAGTCCAAGGGATTCTCAAGAGTCTTCTCCAACACCACAGATCAAAAGCATCAATTCTTCAGCGCTCAGCTTTCTTCACAGTCCAACTCTCACATCCATACATAACCACCGGAAAAACCATAGCCTTGACTAGTCGGACCTTTGTTGGCTAAGTAATGTCTCTGCTTTTGAATATGCTATCTAGGCTGGTCATAACTTTCCTTCCAAGGAGTAAGTGTCTTTTAATTTCATGGCTGCAGTCACCATCTGCAGTGATTTTGGAGCCCCCCAAAA
Organism: Capra hircus; assembly: GCF_001704415.2. Taxonomy (NCBI): domain Eukaryota; kingdom Metazoa; phylum Chordata; class Mammalia; order Artiodactyla; family Bovidae; genus Capra; species Capra hircus. The sequence goes on from NC_030810.1 coordinate 86,811,577, forward strand.
TAAACTCTGACACTGTTTCCACTGTTTCACCATCTATTTGCCATGAGGTGATGGGACCAGATGCCATGATCTTCGTTTTCTGAATGTTGAGCTTTAAGCCAACTGTTTCACTCTCCTCTTTCACTTTCATCAAGAGGCTTTTTAATTCCTCTTCACTTTCTGCCATAAGGGTGGTGTCATCTGCATATCTGAGGTTATTTGTATTTCTCCCAGTAATCTTGATTCCAGCTTGTGCTTCTTCCAGCGCAGCCCCTTGGTGGACACGGTTTAACAATCCATTCAGTTCTTCCCGTGTAGCCATGTCAGCAGCTCCTGGAGAATTAACTGTCCTGGCGGAGGTCAGCGCTGCAGCCCTGGAATGAACCTTGGGGAGCTCCGCATGAGCCCACTGTCTAACAACCAGAGCAACCCCACACTACAGTCTGCACCTGGGAGGCCCAAGCTGCCAGCCCAGCACCACATTCTCTTCCCCGCTCTCCTGCTCTTGTCCTGATCTGCTGTCCGGTGCCTGCGGAGACAGCCCCCAGAGCAAGACTGTTTCAGGGCGTCCCTGCAGACAGCCCTTCCTGCTGTCAGTCTGTGACCAGGCTCGAGGGTGCTCTGGCTCCTCCTGCCAGGGCAGTAGGAAGAAAACCAGCTGCAGGTTTTGACCTATGGCCGTAGACTAGAATATCTTAACCTCAGCACCTCGGACAGTTTAGATGGCGTATTTCTAGATTGTGAGGGGCTGTCCTATGCATATTGAGGTTTTTTGCAGCATCCCAACACCTCACCCATTAGATGCCAATAGTACTTCCCAGTCGTGACAATCACAAGTGTCCATAGACACTGAAAATGTCCCCTGAGGGAAAGAATCACTCCCTGCCCCAAAGGAAGACAAATAATGTAGTGAATGGAGGCTAGCATTTAAAAAGAAAGGAAAATCAGACTTCCTTGGAGGTGCAGTGAATAAGAATCCATCTGCCTATTCAGTCAGGGACATGGGTTCAATCCCTGGTCAGGGAAGATTCTACATGCTGAGAAGCAACTAAGCCCGTGGGCCACAACTACTAAAGCATACACACTCTAGGGTCTGAGAGCCACAACTACAGAGCCTGATGCTGCAACTACTGAAGCCTGTGCTCCTAGAGCCTGTACTCTGCAACAAGAGAAGCCACCACGAGGAGAAGCTCACCACAATGAGAAGCTCTGCAACGAGAGAAAGCCCTTAGCAGCAACAAAGACCCAGTGCAGCCAGAGGTAAATAAAATAATAAGTAAATAAATATAGAAGTGTATACATGTCCACAAATAATAAAAATAAATTTGTAAAAAAGAAGAAAGGAAAATCAGAATGCACCACATGTTGATAAGGTCAGTCTTCCTTGATGAAACTTCTATTTTGATTAATAATATATCCATGTATGTCCTAGATCATCTGGTAAATTTCTTTACGCTTTGACATTTCAGACTTTCAGAAAATTTTTAAAAGTACAAAGAACTTGTGTAGACCCCGATACTAACTTTCCACACTTGATTTCTCTGCCTTCTCCCCTCCCTCTCCTTCTGTCTTCTCTCTGTTTCTCAAATGCTCCCTATGAGGACAGGGGCCTTTTGTACCAAAATACCACCCTCTGTGCTCTAAGCTGTCATTGCTAATGTTTGGGTTTAGGTTCATAAGTGACAGTGATTTATAATTGTTCTCACTTGTGTTGTCATTTTAGGGTATTCAGGCCACACTTGTCTACAGTTTGTGACAATTTCTGTATTGCATTTCTGTTTAGAAAGTTTTGAAAAATTACCAAAAAAATTCCCAAGGACCAAGTGTCCTTTTGGGTTATTATTTTTCTTTATAATGCTATTATTCATCCAGAATCTTTGTTTCTTTAGCACATGTTTTGATGCGTGTATGTTTGTTCCATTTGTTTGTAACATTAATTAGCCATTACCTGAGAGACATTTCCCAACCTTTAGAAATTGTTTGACTAATTTTTAGGTATCTTCCTCAGTCCTGATTTTTACTATCATGTAAAATTTTTGGTTTTGTTGTTAGACTACTGTTATATTGATTTACTAATGTTTTCAGACAATTAACTAAGGGTTTTATAAACATTTGTTTAAATGTGGAATTTTTGTTCCTAGCATTGTTTATTTTCCATAATTTTCACCTTGAACTTGGTTCCTTTTCTAAATTTCTGAAACCCAAGTTCATCTGTCTTTCCTTATAGAAAATAATATGAGCAAGTAGTAAAAATTTGTCAAACACACAATTTGGCAGTTAATTGTCACTGGGTTTTTTATTTTGTTATTTTCATGTTAAAAATTGTTCTTTATATCTTGGATATCCTAAGCTTACACAGACTATTTCCAAGTCTTAAAAAAATTAATAAGTAGGGCACATTTTAATTCTATTGTTTGTACTCACTTATACTGTATAATTTAGTATTCTGAGGCTATTTCACATGCAGTTTCTGTTAACTCACTAGAGAATTCAAAAGGTCAATAGTAGAGCTGGAGGGAATATGGAAGGCCATGCAGGAGACCAGAGGCTGGACTTCTTGGCTGGATACTGGACACTATATGTTTTGATGTCCTGAACAGTGTTCTCTAAAATATTAGAACTTGTCAACATGTTACAGTCAAACAAGAGCACTTGTAAATCCAGAAGACTAGCCACACTGACGCTGAATATCAGCGAGGCAACCACTGGCTGCATCAGGCCCTTCAGCCCCCTCTCCAGTTTCCCGGGTCCCCCTGCCCGCTACTGCCTTCCACACACCCACTGCCCCCATTGGTGGGACCCCTGGGCCTGGAGGCCGAGTCTGAGAGCCACCTCTGCCAGCCCCCTCCTCCTCCTGCAGGACTGACGTCTTCCTCCTGACGGGGCTGCCTGTGCTCGGGGCCCATCCCTGTGTCCCCAGTTCCTTGTCCCAGCAGGCACGGCCTCTTTCTCCTGCCTTCAACCTCCCTCCCTCTCAGTGCCCCTCGGGGTTTGAGCACTGAAAATCTCTCCCATACTTAAAAATTCCTCCCTGTATTTCCCAGAAGACTTCCAGCCTTCATTACCCAGGATGGTCTTACTCTCGTGGCTACTATACGACAGGATCACAATGACTGTTTTTTGCATAAAAGGAATGAAGGACGGATGAATAAATTACATTATATTACAGTATCAGCTTTACCTACTTTAAAAGTTATTCTTCTCTTTGTTCATTTGAAACAGCCATTTTCTTCATGGGATCTAGTCATGTTTCTATTTTAAGCTCAAGATGTGTAAAACCCAGAATGGCAACTCCTTAATGTGCTATGAAATATATAATTTTCAAGAGGGCCAGCACTTTTGTGTTTGCATGGCCACCATCATCTCCCTGTGGACAAACCTACCAGGGTATCTACCTGACTTGAGCCACATCCTGAGTCTGTACCCAGAGCTGAGCCCTGAAGACTTGCAGGGTAGGAACTAGAGGGACCTAGAGGGACTGAGCTCTGCTGGTCTCTGCTGATACACTCTCCCTTCTCTCTTAACTTAGCAGAGATGTGCACACTCTGCGATTTAATGCAAATTAGATAAAGTCTATCTGTATCCTCAACCCCTTGGTGGTTTGAAACTTTTATGAATACCTGGTTCATATTAGTTCAATCTAAACAAAGTGTTACCTAGTTTAACTTATTTTTCTAGTACATCAACCTTGAATTATTTAAAAAAATATTTATTCATTTATTTGTCTGCACTGGGTCTTAGTTGTGGCATAGGGGATCTTTGATCTTTCTTGTGGCATGTGGGATCCTTTTTTTTTTTAAGTTGTGGCATGTAAAACCCTTAGTTTTGGCATGTGGGATCTAGCTCCCCAACCAGGGATCGAACCTGGGCTCCTTGCATTGGGAGCATGCAGTCTTAGCCACTGGATCACCCAGGAAGTCCCTCAACCTTGTGTTTTAACTTGTAGACCCATTTGTTTTTAAATGTTCTTCTCATCTGTTTTCATATATCCACTAATTTGTAATAATCTTTAAACAAAGAACAGAAAACACAGGCCAACTTATGTCCTATTCTCCTAAATTTGAAATAGTCTTCAAACTTCCAAGAAGAACACTGACAAGTAGAAGCTGGTTTTCTGGAGGTTATATCACAGAGAGAATTCAAAGGACACTTGAACCATCCTCTCACACACAGAACCACACAGGGGTCAGGAGGCAGGATGAGGGCTGGAATCTGTGGACCTGGGCAGCTGAGGGTGTGCTGGGCCCACTCTGACTGCGGTCCTGTACACCATCCTTCGGGTTCCTGACTGCCATCCCTTCTGGCAACTCGCTGCTACAAGGGAGGAGACTGACTACTCTGAGGACAGCTCTTCCCCTTTCAGTCACATTCCTTCTGTGACCACCATTCTCCCCATCACTGTATCATGTGAGGGACATCTAGCTGGCTGTTAGGATATTTCTGGACTGCACTTTGATGTCTTCTTTGCTGGGCCTGGTTCTGGATTTAGATTCACAATCCAAACCATAAACTAGTTGATTAATTTACATTTGATCGGTTTCACTCTTAGAACAGCAGGGAAGGGCTGGGTCTTCCATAGGAAGGAAGGCACTGGGGCAGTTTTCTTGACCTGGGTGGTTCTTCCTATCCCCGTGATAGGATTTTCTTCCAAGACTTGAGGCTGTTAGGGATCGTTAACTGACTGAGGAGCTTTAGGACTGCCTGGAGTCCTGTTCTTCCTGTGACAGGTGCCAATTAAACTCAATTTGAGGGGCACCTGCTCTTGGCCTAAACTTAGTGGTCAGAGCTCCCCAGAGCTCGCGGGATATCTGAAGCCCAAGGGCAAAACTAAGCGGTTCCTGAGAGGGAAGGGAAGGCAGAAGAGCCTTGCTGCTGATTCCGGTTTGTTTTCCTGAGCGTGCCACCAACTCCACCGACTTAGCAGAGATCTGACTGGGATCAGGAGCCAGGTGAGCCCGACCCGGGGATTCTTGGCATCTCAGAACCCACACCATGTCTCTGGAGACCCCTCGGCTCTGAGGCGGAAATAGGTCTCATTTTCGCTTGCCTAGGGCTGCATCTGGGAAAGGCCTCGCCGAGTTGGGGGCCGCGCTGGGTGGGGGTGGGGCGTAGAAGAGGGGCGGGTGCTTCCGGCCGCGCCTTTACCGCCGGGTCAGAGGATAAATTTCCAGACCAGCCCCTGTGAAGTGTTTCCACTCAGCACGGAAACCAGCCCCATGACCATTATCCTGGGTTACTGGGACATCCGCGGAGTGAGCTGGGGTCACAAAGGCGGGAAGGATGGAGGCCGGCAGGGTAGGGCGGGTTGGGGGTGGGAAATGCTGTGCAATGGGGATTGATTTCACTAGAATATTCCTCTTCAGAGCTTGGTGGAGCCAAGCCCAAAGTCCTATCCCTCTACCCTTTTTTCTCAAGCGGGGCTTGTGCGCGGGCGGGTGGGTGGGGCTTGGTGTTGAGGTTGTGGGATCACAGAAAGTCAGGCAATTAGGACCTGACATCTGCTCTCCCTCTGGCCGTCTCTCTCAGTTGGCCCACGCCATCCGCCTGCTCCTGGAGTACACAGACTCAAACTATGAGGAAAAGAAGTACACAATGGGGGACGGTAATGGCATCCTTGTCATGGCCTGACTTCTGCCCAACTCATGCTGATTTGGTGCCAAGCATCCCATGTTCTGACCCCTGTTGTTAACGTCTGTCGCCCTCCCCTCCAGCCCGCCCATCTGGAGCAGGGACCTGCCCCTTCCCGAACCCTTTAGGGTGCAACTGGCCTCCAAGGAAGGATATGAGAGCCCGCAGCTGGGTCCTGTATCAGCCATTGGCACAGGCTCCCCTTAGTGCTTACCTAAACCCTTTGTAAGGATTACTCACCTAGTTTCAAGAAGTTTCTAAGCTGGTTTTTCCCCTCAAAGCTCCATGTGAGATTAGTGGTTCAGATTCCAGATCCACCAGTTCAGGGGGGTCTTGCCTCTACTCCTTGCTGGGTCCCCCTGGAAAGGAGGGTTGGATTCCTGGGAGGTTGTTTCACTGCATCTTCTTTTTCTCAGCTCCTGACTATGACAGAAGCCAGTGGCTGAATGAAAAATCCAAGCTGGGCCTGGACTTCCCCAATGTAGGTGCAGGGGCTGGGGTGCTGGGAGGGGGAGTGGACAGTGTCTCCATCCATCTCCTTTCCTGGTTTAGAGTTTTCAGGAACAGGTGCTTTCAGCTCTGTCTCTCAGCTTCCTGGTTCTGTTTTCTGCCTTTCCATGATGCTCTGTGTCCCAGCTCATCCCTTCATTTTACAACATATCATTTAGTGTCTGCTGGAGAAGGAAATGGCCCCCACTCCAGTACTGTTGCCTGGAAAATCCCATGGATGGAGGAGCCTGGTAGGCTGCAGTCCATGGGATCGCTAAGAGTTGGACACAACTGAGCAACTTCACTTTCACTTTTCATTTTCATGCATTGGAGAGGGAAATGGCAACCCACTCCAGTGTTGTTGTCTGGAGGATCCCAGGGACGGGGGAGCCTGGTGGGCTGCCGTCTATGGGGTTGCACAGAGTCGAACATGACTGAATCGACTTAGCAGCAACAGCATTTAGTGTCTGCAGTGGGCCAGGCTCTGTGAGTGCCAGATTTCATCTCTGCTGTTACTCAAGGGAGGAGATGCAGGTGGCCCAAGTGACCAGGCCCTGTTCTTCCAGCTGCCCTACCTAATTGATGGGACTCACAAGCTAACCCAGAGTAATGCCATCCTTCGCCACATCGCTCGCAAGTACAACATGTGTGAGTGGGCATGGGGTTGGGGGCAGGGGCACAGGTGGCCATGCCCTGGGCTGGACTGGGGTGGGACGCTGAGGGTGAGTCTCTGTTGTGTGGCCACAGGTGGGGAGACAGAGGAGGAGAAGATTCGAGTGGACTTATTGGAGAACCAGGTTATGGATGTCCGCTTGCACATGGCGAGGATCTGCTACAGCCCTGACTTTGTGAGTCGTTTCACATTGGACTGGACAGGGTTTGAAACTCTGGACACAGTCCTCTACGCTGGAGAATCTTAGGAAAGACTCCAGCTTCCTCTGGGTGGAAATTCAGTTCCTAGACAAGTGTTTACATTGTTAACCCAGTGTCTCTTCCTCAACATCTCTGGCATAAACACAGGTGCCTAGTAGGCAGCCCGGGGTCAGACTTTATTCCTCTCCCTCGTGTCTTTCAGCCTATCAGATTCTCCAACTGTCCAGAAACTGCTCAAGCGTCTATACCATTTCTGACTCCCAAACTGGAATGTAGGACTTTTTCCTAGTCATTCTAGTGTTTATTGGCCTGAGGTCTGAGGACCGAGCTTTGCCAGGTCTCACAGCACTGCTGGTCTGACCCAGGTCAGGTGTCTGGAGCTGAGTGGTGACAGGTTCATGAACAGTGTGGTTTCGCCCTTTGTCTTCCCATCGCCTCTTGCAGATGGGAGGTGGTACCCAGAGGAGTCTGATGAAGACAAGTGGTTGAATTGCAGCCTGGGCACTGACCCAGGTGCAGTCAGTGGACATGGCTGCTCACCTGACAGCTGGAATCAGACACAGCCCTGGGAGGCCTGCTGTCTGCCAGGGAGTCTGTCTGAAGGCAGTGACAGCTGTTTTGTGTCTCAGGAGAAACTGAAACCTGGTTACTTGAAGGAAATTCCTGGAAGAATGAAGCTCTTCTCAGTTTTTCTGGGGAAGAGGTGTTGGTTTGCAGGGAACAAGGTAAGGGGGATGGCTTTGGGGGAGGGAGAGCTGTCATTTTTCCCTGGTTCAGAGTTTGGTGCGCATTCATGCTTTGTCTTCCTGCAGCTCACCTATGTGGATTTCCTGGCTTATGACATCCTTGATTTGCAACGCATATTTGAGCCCCGGTGCCTGGATGAATTCCCAAACCTGAAAGATTTCCTCACCCGTTTTGAGGTCATTCCCATGATCCCCCCTAGTATTTATGTCTCTTCTCCCGCCTTTCCCTGATGCTTTCCTGGGTGTATGCATGCTAAGTTGCTTCAGTCATGTCCAACTCTTTATGACCCTACAAACTGTAGCCTGCCAGGCTCCTCTGTCCATGGGATTATCCAGGCAAGAATACTGGAGTGGGTTGCTATGCCCTTCTCCAGGGGATCTTCCCAATCCAAAGGTCGAACCTGCATCTCTTTTATCTCCTTCATTGGTAGATGAGTTCTTTATCACTAGTGCCACCTGGGAAGCCTGGATGATTTCCTAGTTGGAACTACAATGAAGAATAGCATTTATGGAGAACTTGGTTTATGCCATAATCTCTGCTCAGCAATGACATGTATTGTGTCAAATTTAACCTTTATAACATTACTACACGGTAGAAAAATTATACTCTGCATTTTACAGATAAGGAGTCAACCTGAAAGGACAAGTGGTTTCTGCAGGTCACAGAACCAGAACAGGCTGTGCTGGGCTCCCAGGCAGAGCGTCTGACTTCCATGGGCAGCATCAGTGGCTCCTCATTTCCTGGAGGAATAAAACCCTCAGGTCCCTTTCATGACTGTGTTGACAGCTCTGGAAAGTGTGGGGGAAGCAGAACCTTGAGGAGATGGTATGAAGCTGGCATTAGTAGAGTGAGACACAGTAGGATTGATATCAAGGACTAAAAACACAGACAATATTTTCTCCTCGTCTCCAAAGGGCTTTGCAGCAATTGAGTCTCTGCCTGTTGTTCTGAGATTCTCAGAGCTGTAGTTGGTGGCTTCCCTGGTGACTCAGATGGTAAAAAATCTGCCTGCACTGTGGGAGACTCTGGTTTGATCCCTTAGTTGGGAAGATACCCTGGAGAAGGGAATGGCTACCCACTCCAGTATTGCCTGGATAATTCCATGGACAGAGGAGCCTGCGTGGGCTACAGTCTGTGGGGTCCCAAAGAGTCGGATATGACTGAGTGACTAACATAACATTTCTGCTAACGTAATATAGATGTCCTGTGCAAGGATTTGATCTTGACTCCTCATTTGGTGGGTGCTTTCCTTTCCTCCTCATCTCCTATCCTGTCTTCCTTCCTGTTACTCCAGATTCTGTCTGAAAGATGGGTTAGTATTTTCATTTTAAGTCACATTCACTGATCTGATCCTCTCCCCTGTATGAGACACTGTGTCAGGCACAGTGGGATACAGAAGTCACACAATCCTGGTGCCCTGTGTCTGGGGCTCAGTGTAGCTGGAGAACTATAGGAACCCTGAGCTGTGTGGTGTGGATGGAGCCACCTTAGGGCTGGAGGAGCACAGCCTGACCTCACCTCCCAGCTCATCATTCACCCAACTGGAAAGCAACAGAGTCTGCTTTGTGACAGATATGGGAATTTGAAGCTCTTATCCAAGAGGTTTTTCAGTCTACAGTCTGTTTTGTATGCCCATGTCTATCATGAAATCTGCTTTCTCAGCTAGTTCTCATCAGCTCTAGTTCTGGTCCAAGCCTTAGTGCTTTGAGAATTTTGCAAGAGCTGGGGTGACTGCCCAGCAGGGAGGATGGGGACAGATGTGGCCTGCAGTATGTGGCCTTTGTTGGGCCCTGGGCTGTGGGGCACAGGCAGCCCTGGATCTTAGAGTCCTGGGCACTCTTGGGCACTGTCTGTCTTGGGAAGATGGTGCACAGGTACACTTGAGTGTTGCTGGGCTGGCTTTAGCAGGACTGAGGATGAGGTAGGTTGAGGGCCAGTGAGAGTGGGCTCAGGTCCCAGTCCAAGCAATTGGTCTATGTCTTTTAAGTGGAAAAATCAGAGTCTGGCCTAGCCTAGTCTTGTTGCTTCAACCCTTATATCATATTTCATCCATGTTTTCCTGAATAATTGGGTGAAATGTGGTCTCTTCTGCAAGTTACTTGGGCACTTTCTGAGCACTTTTGTTTTTCTAGGGCCTATCTCTTTGTGGAAACCCTTGCAACTAGTAGCCTTTTCTGAGAATGAGAATAATTTTGGAGAATGAGAAGAACAAATACTCTTAGACCAGATGTCAATTGGAAAAAAACACCCTCACAATTTAAGAACAGTGTTGTTCAGTTGCTTAGTTGTGTCTGACTCTTTGCAATCCCATGAACTGCTATACACCAGGCCTCCCTGTCCTTCACCATCTCCTGGAGTTTGCTTGAACTCATGTCCATTGAGTTGATGATGCCGTCCAACCTTCTCATCCTCTGTTGCCCTGTTATCTTGCCCTCCATCTTTCCCAGCATCAAGGTCTTTTCCAATGAGTCAGTTCTTCCTATCAGGTAGCCAAAGTATTGGATCTTCAGCTTAAGCATCAGTCCTTCCAATGAATACTCAAGGTTGATTTCCTTTAGGATTGACTGCTTTGATCTCCTTGCAGGTCAAGGGACTCTCAAGAGTCTTCTCCAGCACCACAATTCAAAAATATCAATTCTTTGGCGATGAGCCTTCTTTATGGTCCAACTCTCACATCCATATATGACTACTGGAAAAACCATAGCTTTGACCAAACAGACCTTTGTTGCAAAGTGATGTCTTTGTTTTTTAATATGCTGTCTAGGTTTGTCATAGCTTTCTTTCCAAGGAGCAACTGAAAGTGAAAGTCACTCAGTTGTGTCTGACTCTCTGTGACCCCATGGACTGTAGCCTGCCAGGCTCCTTTGTCCATAAAATTATCCAGGCAAGAATACTGGAGTGGGTAGCCTTTCCCTTCTCCAGGGAATCTTCCCAACCCAGGAACTGAACCCAGGTCTCCCACATTAGGCGAATTCTTTACCATCTAAGCCACCAGGGAAGCCCTTCAAGAAGCAAACATCTTCTAATTTCATGGCTTCAGTCACTGTACACAGTGATTTTGGAGCCCAGGAAAGTAAAATCTGTCACCGCTTCCGTGTTTTCCCCTTCTGTTTGCCATGAAGCAATGGAACTGGATGCCATAGTCTTATTTTTTGGAATGTTGAGTTTCAAGCCAGCTTTTTCACTCTCTCTTTCACCCTCATCAAGAGGCTCTTTAGTTCCTCTTCACTTTCTGCCATTAGAGTGGTATCATCTCCTTATCTGAGGTTGCTGATGTTTCTCCCGGCAATCTTGATTCTATCTTGTCATTCATCCAGGCCAGCATTTCGCATGATGTACTCTGCATGTAAGTTAAATAAGCAGGCTGACAGTATGTAGTCTTGTCTTACTCCTCTCCCAGTTTTGAACCAGTCTGTTGTTCCATCTAAAGTTCTAACTCCTACATACAGGTTTCTCGGGTGATAGATAAGTGGTTTAGTATTTCCATTTCTTTTAAGAATTTTCCACAGTTTGTTGTGATCTGCACAATCAATGAAGCAGAAGTGGATGTCCGTCTGGAACCCCCTTGCTTTTTCCATGGTCCAGCAAATGTTGGCAGTTTGATCTCTGCCTTTTCTAGACAGCTTTTACATCTGGAAGTTCTTGGTTCACATACTGTTGAAGTCTAGCATGAAGGATTTTGAGCATAACCTTGCTAGTATGTGAAATAAGTGCAATTGTACAGTAGTTTGAACATTCTTTGGCATTGCCCTATTTTGGGATTGGAATGAAAATTGACCTCCTCCAGTCTTGTGGCCACTGATCAGTTTCCCAAATTTATTGACATATTGAGTGCAGCACTTTAACAGCATCATCTTTAAGGGTTTTCAATAGCTCAGGTGGATGTCTGTCACCTCCGCTAGCTTTGTTCATGTAAAGTTTCCTAAGGCCCACTTGACTTCACACTCCAGGATGTCTGGCTGTAGGTGAGTGGCCACACCATTGTGGTTATCTGGGTCATTAAAACCTTTTTTGTGTAGTTCTTCAGTGTATTCTTGCCATCTCTTCTTAATCTCTTCTGCTTCTGTTATGTCCTTACTGTTTCTGTCTTTTATTGTACCCTTCCTTGCATAAAATGTTCCCTTGATCTCTCCAATTTTCTTGAAGAGATCTATAGTCTTTCCCATTCTGTTGTTTTCCTCTACTTTGCATTGTTCATTTAAGAAGGCCTTATCTCATTTAATAGATCTTGCTATTCTCTGCTGCTGCTGCTAAGTCGCTTCAGTCGTGTCCAACTCTGTGCGACCCCAGAGATGGCAGCCCACCAGGCTCCCCCGTCCCTGGGATTCTCCAGGCAAGAATACTGGAGTGTGTTGCCATTTCCTTCTCCAATATCAGTTGAGTATATCTGTCCCTTTCTCCTTTGCCTTTCACTTCTCCTTTTTCCTCAGCTATTTGTAAAACCTCCTCAGACAACCGCTTTGCCTCCTTGCATTTCTTTTTCTTTCAGATGATTTTGGTCACTGCCTCTTGTCCAATGTTATAAACTGCCATCCATGTTCTTCAGGCGCTCTGTCTACCAGACCTAATCTTTTGAATCTATTAATCACCTCCACTGTATAATTATCAGGGAATGGATTTAGGTGCTACCTGAATGGCCTAGTGGTTTCCCCTACATTCTTCAATTTAAGCCTAAATTTTGCAATAAGGAGCTGATGGTCTGAGCCACACTAAGTTCCAAGTTTTGTTTTTACTGACTGTGTAGAGCTTCTCCATCTTTGACTGCAAAGAACATAATCAGTCGGATTTTGGTATTGGCCATCTGGTGATGTCCTTGTGTAGAGTTGTCTCTTGGTTTGTTAGAAAAGGGTGTTTACTATGACCAGCTTGTTCTCTTGAGAAAATACTGTTAGCCTTTGCCCTGCTTCATTTATGTACTTCAAGGTCTAACTTGCCTGTTATTCAGGTATCTCTTGACTTCACAGTTTTCCATTCCTATTCCTGATGATGAAAAAAGACCGTTTGGTTTTGATGTTAGTTCTAGAAGGTGTTGTAGGTCTTCATAGAACTAATCAACTTCAGCTTCTTTGGCATCAGCGGGGGTGAGGGGGTGGGCAATAGATTTGGATTACTGTGATGTTGAATGGTCTGTCTTGAAATGAACCAAAATCATTCTGTCGTTTTTGAGATCGCACCCAAGTACTGCATTTTGGAATCTTGTTGACTATAAGGGCTGTTCCATTTCTTCTAAGGGATTCCTCGCCACAGTAGTAGATATAATGGTCCTCTGAACTAAATTCTCCCTTTTCCATCCATTTTATTTCACCGATTCCTAAGATGATGTTTAATCTTGCCATCTCCTGCTTGACCACAACCAATTTACCTTGATTCATGGACCTATCGTTCCTGGTTCCTATGCAGTATTATTCTTAAAAGCATCAGACTTTGCATTTACTACCAGATGCATCCAGAACTGAGCATTGTTTCTGCTTTGGCCCAGCCACTTCATTCTTTCTGGAGCTTATGCATCTTAACCATCTAGGGACCATGTATCCAAAACACAGAAAGTTTCATCTTGTTTTTTCCCATCCTGAATTCCCTTGCAGGCACTATTGGTGGGCAACTGCCCTGTGGGTCACTTAACTGTGTAAGTGGCTGATGAGTGAGCCTCCTTGTTTTCAGCTGTGGGGAAGGGGGTACAGCAGAGAGACTCAGAATGGAGAGGGAGAGCAAGCAGGCTACATTCTAGCCATATTGCTTACGTGTGGTATGATCATGAGGGAGGTGCTTATCTTCTGAGTGCCTCAGTTTCCCTTCTGATAAATGATCTCAGTGGAACCCATCTTGCAGGGGAGTCGTGAAGAGATTCTGAACCTATGTTATAATGTCTAATGGATATACAGCACCATTTAATACAGTATAGAGTCTCTGTATGTGGTGAGTCTGGATGTCAGATGAATTACAGGAAATTGGAAGAGATAACTTCCCAGAGCTGGGGACCCCAGAAGACTTATCTTTTGCCCCAACATTTGACTCCCACATGGAAGGGCTGTACCCCAGGTCCCAAACTTGGGGAGAGCTGCCTGGGTTCCACTGGGGCAGCAGGAGGCCTGGTGTTCTTTTTCCCACCCTCAGGGCCTGAAGAAGATCTCTGGCTACATGAAGTCCAGCCGCTTCCTCCCAAGCCCTCTGTTCCTGAAGCTTGCCGTGTGGGGCAACAAGTAGTGCCTGCAACCAGGAGATGGGTGTGAGGAGCCAGTGCCTTGGAGAGCAGGTGGACCTCCTGCCCGTGGAACCATCTGTCTTTTTCTTTTTCCTTCTGTTCACTCTAGATGGCTTCTTGGCCCCCTTATCCCCCTCCCACACCCCTTTCCATCCCTACTTTAAAGATCCAGTTTCCCACTATTTTTGAGCAAAGTTCCTCCCCCACTGCACATTATCCCTCCTGCACTAAAGCCACCCAGACTGTCCTTCCCTTCCATGATTACTTCTGCTGTGAGCAGCCCAGCCAGACCCCTGGCCCACGGGGCTCTGCTCTGAGCTCCCAGCGCTGCCCTGAAGACCAGACCTGGCCTGGTGTGCAGGCCCTGCTTCCCAGTGTGGTTCCTGCCCAGCCTGGCTGATGCCCAGTAAAGCTTTATCACACCTGCTGTGTCTTGTCTTATTCTCTCAGGGCTTCCTGGAGTCATGACTGAGTGTGTTGGGTGTGTGGGGGTGTCTATTTTCCCCTCTTGTCCACTGCGGGGCTCCATGGATAGGTATGGGTGTGTGGGGGGATGGAGTGGGGTAGACTGTTGGGGATGAGTAGGTTATATGATTGCTTGTTCATTTCTATCTCCGCTTCATGTACCTCTGTGTCTTAGCATCAGATCTCTGCAGAAGGGGAGCCCTTCTATGTCTGGTTCCCTCTTTAATTCATCATTCATGGGCTGCCTCCTGTCAGCTTGCAGTATTTTGTGTCATGGTTCAGGGGGCTCTCGGGTGCTGGGGAAGGGGTCTGAGTAGTCTACTGATGGTGTGGGATCCTCGTGGATTTGCTTGTCACCCTTTCATGGAAGCTTACCCTGCTTTAGATACCCTTCATCTGTGTTCTTACAACATGCATGTATGTGTGCATGCATGCTAAGTTGCTTCAGTTGTATCCAACTGTTTGCAACCCTTTGGATCTAGCCTGCCGGGATTCTCTGTCCATGGGATTCTCCAGGCAAGGATTCTGGAGTGGGCTGCTATTCCCTTCTCCAGGGGGTCTTCCTGACCCTGGGACCAAACCTGAGTCTCCTGTGCCCCCTGCATTGACAGGCGGATTTGTTACCACTGAGCCACCTGGGAAGCTCTATTTTTAAATACGTTTTTTGTAGTATACGAACTTTGTGTATTAACTTACAAAATTTATTTGTTTTTTAAAGTTCCTCTCATTAATTACCTATATCCACTACTTTGTAGTAGCCTTTCAACAAGGAAAAGAAACCACAGTCCAACCTATGTTCTATTCCCCTAATTTTGAAATAAACTTCTGCCTGCAAAGAGGACAGTTGGCAGGTAGGACATTATTCTTGTGCAGATTGTACCTCAGATCACAGATCACAGAGTAACATCAAAAGACACTGAGCCCTCACACTACTATATATAAGATGCATTACCAGTAAGGACGTACTGTACAGTGCAGGGAACTCTACTCAATATTTTGTGATAATCTATGAGAAGAGGATCTGAAAAAGGGTGAACACCTGTATATGTATAACTGAATCACTTTGTGGTACACCTGAAACTAACACACCATTGTAAATCAACTATACTTCAATATAATTTTTTTTAAGAAACATCACTCTCTTAAAATCACATTGGGTCAGGAGGCTGGATGAGGGCTGTAATCTGTGGATCTAGGCAGCTGAGGGTGTGTGGGGCCACTCTGACTCTGGTCCTGTGTGAAGTATAGGCTGTCACCCCTCTATGGACCCCCTCCGGAGCCATGCACTCCGAGGACTGATTGCCCCTGGGTCACTTTCCCACCACACTCCCCGTCACTGTCTCAGCAATGTGACAGACATGGAGCTGTCTGTCAGAACATCTCTAGAGCTGCACCTAGGTACCCTCTCTGCTGTGTGCGGATCTGGATTTTGATTCAAAAGTGAGGCCATAAGCTACTTGATTAATTTATGTTGTACCTTTATTTTTAGGCACATGATGAGGGAAGGGTCCTCCACAGTCCCTGAAAGGAGCACAGAGAGACCACATTTCCTTTCTCTGCCTCCTCACCTCTTTATCGCACCGATGGTCTGTTCTGGAAGACCGCAGCTATCATGGGTTATATTAACAAATCATGGGGGAGCGTTAGGATTGCCTGAGGCTCTCATCTTCCTGTAACATGGGCGGATTTAATGTTATGATTCAGGCTTGTTTCCCAAGGGCACTGGAAACTAACCCCCAGTTAGCTGAAGTGTCCCTGGGGTCGGGAACCAGGCCAGGCCAACCTCGGTGGCCTTTGATCTCTAGGGGCCCAGAGATTGGCTTCCACAGGAATCTGCTGAGAGAGAGACAAGAGTAGACCCTGCTCTGCCAGCTGGGAGCTGAGTCAGGGGATGTGCTGGGGGCGGGGCCGAGAAGAGGGGCCCCTGCTTTCGGCCCGTTTTCTCCCAGATTCAGAAGACCAGTTTCAAGCCCAACTGCACTGGAGCTTCTGCACTCTGAGCGTCATAACCTGCACCATGCCCATGATTCTGGGTTACTGGGACATCCGCGGGGTGAGCGGGGGTCCCCCAGGGCGGGGAAGGTGGAGGCGGGTGGGGAAATGCTGCGCCCCCCTGGGAAAATGCTGCAAAGCTGAGGCCGGTTCAAACCAGAAACTTGCACAGGACTTGCTGCTGCGGAGCCCCTGTCCCCTCAGCCCGATCATCTTCTCTGGGTGTTGGCATGTGTGTGTGTGGCGTGGGTGGGCTGGTGCAGGTGACGGTGCTGAGGGAGTGGGAGGTGTGGAAGTGACCTGGAAGAGTGAGAGTTTTGCAGTCAAGACTGACGTCTGCCCTCTGTCCCACCATCTCTGGCAGCTGGCCCATGCCATCCGCCTTCTCCTGGAGTACACAGACACAAACTATGAGGAGAGACAGTACTCGATGGGAGATGGTAAAGAAACCCTTTTTCTGTTGTAACTTCTGCTCAACTCATGCTGATTTGTTGCCAAGCAACCCATGTTCTGGCCTTGTTGCTGCCATCCCTTAAACTCCACCAGCTGGAAAAGGACCTGCCCCCTGTCAAACCCTTTGGGGGTGCAGCTGTCCTCCAAAGCAGGCCATGAGAGCCCCTGTGGCAGCCTTGGGCTCCATTTAGTGCTTGCATTAGCTCTCTGTAAGCCTCAACTCAGGGAGGTTCCAAATCCTTCTACGTGTGCTTTCCCCCAAAGCTCCATGTGAGATTAGAATGCACTTCAGAATCCGTATCCACCAGTTCAGGGGGTCTTGCCTCTGACTCCTTGGTAGGTCCCCCGGGAAGGAGGGTTGGATCTGTGGGAGATTGTTTCAGTGCATCTTCTTTTTCTCAGCTCCTGACTATGACAGAAGCCAGTGGCTGAATGAAAAATTCAAGCTGGGCCTGGAATTCCCCAATGTAGGTGCAGGGGTTGGGGTGCTGGGAGGGGGAGTGGACAGTGTCTCCATCCATCACCTTTCCTGCCTTAGAGGTTTCAGGAACAGGTACCTTCTGCTCTTGTCTCTCAGCGTCCTGGTTCTGTTTTCTGCCTTTCCATGATGCTCTGTGTCCCAGCTCATCCCTCCATTTTGCAGCATATTATTTAGTGCCCACCATAGTGTTTAGGCTCTGTGAGTGCCAGGTTTTATCCCTTGGTCAATGGAAGGGGTACAGGGGAGTCTGGTGGTGCAAATAACCAGACTCTGTTATTCTTCCAGCTGCCCTACTTAATCGATGGGACTCACAAGCTCACCCAGAGCAACGCCATCCTTCGGTACATTGCTCGCAAGCACAACATGTGTGAGTGGGTCTGGGGTTGGGGGCAGGGGTGCAGGTCGTCATGCCTGGGCTGGGCTGGAGGAGATACTGAGGTTGAGTCTCTGTTTTGTGGCCACAGGTGGGGAGACAGAGGAGGAGATGATTCGAGTGGACATTTTGGAGAACCAGGTTATGGATGTCCGCTTGGCCATGGTCAGGATCTGCTACAGCCCTGACTTTGTGAGTCCTTTCACTTGCGGGGACAGCATGTGAGATGCTTGTCACAATCTCATCGACTGGTCTTTTAGATTTTTCCTTCCTTAGAGCTACTTATCCACCAAGACATTTTCTTGGAAACTCTGATTCAGTTCCCACCAATCTTAAGAGTCCAGCTTCTCCTGGATGGAAATTCACTTCCTAGACAGGATATTTTCCTCCTTACCCCAATACCTCCTCTCCGCATCTAAGGCCGAAACACGTGTCCAGTGGGCAGCTCAGGCTTAGAATTTATTCCCCTCCCTCCTTCCTTTCAGCTTCTAGTTCTCTCCAACTGTCCAGAAACTGCCCAGGTGTCCACACCATTCTAGTCTCCTACACTGGAACATAGGACTTCTTCCCTGGTCATTTTAGTGTTGATCAGCCTGAGGTCTGAGGCCCAAGCTCCACCAGGTCTCACAGGACTGCTGGTCTGACCCAGCGCAAGTGTCTGGAGCTGAGTGGTGACAGGTCCAGGAACAGTGTGTTTTGCCCTTTGCCTTCCCATTGCTTCTCACAGATGGGAGATGGTTCCCATAGGAGTCTAGTGAACACAGGTGGGTTGAATAGCCTCTGGGCCCTGACTCATGTACAGTCAAGGGACATGAGTGCTCCTCTGACAGCTGGGATCAGACACAGCCCTGGGAGGACTGCTCTCTGCCGGGGCGGGGAGGGGGGAGGTCTGTGTGTGAGGGTGGTGACAGCTGTTTTGTGTCTCAGGAGAAACTGAAGCCTGGTTTCTTGAAGGAGATCCCTGAAAAGATCAAGCTGTTCTCAGAGTTTCTGGGGAAGAGGCCTTGGTTTGCAGGGGACAAGGTAAGTTGGCCGGCTGTGGGGGCGGGAGAGCTGTCATTTTTCCCTGGTTCAGAGTTCGGTGCGCATTCATGCTTTGTCTTCCTGCAGCTCACCTATGTGGATTTCCTGGTTTACGACGTCCTTGACATGCACCGCATATTTGAGCCCAAGTGTCTGGACGCGTTCCCAAACCTGAGAGACTTCATTTCTCGTTTTGAGGTGATTCCCTTGAACCCCTTGTATTTACATCTTTCTTCTCTTTCTTATTTTCCCTGATTTCGTAGTTGGAACTACAGTGAAGAATAGCATTTATGGAGAATCTTGTTTACCAGAATCTCTTCTCAGTTACTGATGTGTATTGTGTCACATTTAATCTTTATAACATTCCTACATGTGGAAGAATTATCCTCTCCATTTTACAGATAAGGTATTAAGCTGAAAGGATAAGTAATTTCTGAAGGTCACACAACCAGTCCAGGCTGTGCTGGGATCCCAGTCAGACCGTCTGGCTTCTACGGGCAGCAGTCGGTGCCTCTCCGTTTCCTGTGCTGAAATGAAAAGCTCAGGTCCTTTTATTGTCTGGGTTCACAGCTCTGGAAAATGTGTAGGAAGCAGAATATTCAGGAGATGGTATGCAGCTGGCATTAGTAGAATGGGACACAGTAGGATTGATATCAAGTACTGAAAACAGAGACGATATATTCTCCTGATCTCCAAAGGGCTCTGCAGCAATTGAGCCTCCACCTGTTGTTCTGAGATTGTCAGATCTGTAGTTGGTGCTGGGATTTGGGTACATACAGAGGAGTCCTGTGCAAGGATTTCATCTTGACACCTCTTATGGTGGGCAGTTCCTTTACTCCTCATCTCCAGTCCCTTTTTCCTTCCTGTTATCCCAGTTTCCATCCCAGAGATGCAGTAATACATCACTTTAAGTCACATTCACTGATCTGATCCTCTCCCCTGTAGGAGACACTGTGTCAGGCACAAGTGGGATACAGAAGTCATGCAGCCCTGGTGCCCAGCCTCTTGGGCTCAGTGCAGCTGGGGAACTATAGGAACCCTGAGCAGTGTGGTGTGGGTGGAGCCACCTTGGTTCCGGAGGAGCACAGCCTGACCTCACCTCCCAGCTCATCATTCACCCAACTGGAGAGCAGCAGGGTCTGCTTTGTGACAGATATGGGAATTTGGAGCTCTCGTCCAATAGGTTTTTGGGCCTACAATCAGTTTTGTATTCCTCCTTCCCATACTGAAATTTGCTTTCTCTGCTAGTTCTCATCAGCTCTGGTTTTGGTCCAAGGCTTGTTGCCTTGAGAATTTTGCAAGAGCTGGGGTGACTGTCCAGCAGGGAGGATGGGGACAGATGTGGCCTGCAGTGTGGCCTGTTGGGCCCTGGGCTGTCGGGCACAGGCAGCCCTGGATCTTGGAGTCCTGGGCACTCTTGGGCACTGTCTGTCTTGCCAGAGTGGTGCACAGGTACACCTGAGTGTCTCACTGTCTGGTTGGCTGTCGCAGGACTGAGGATGATGTAGGCTGAGGCCAAGTGAGAGTGGACTCAGGTCCCATGCCAGGCAGTTGGTCTGTGTCTTTTAAGTGGAAGAATTAGAGTCTGGTCTGAGCCAGTCTTGCTGCTCCACACCCTCCTATCAGGTTTCATCCATGTTTTGCTGAGTAATTGGGTGAAATGTGATCTCTTCTTTATGTTGCCTGGCCGCTTTCTGAGCCCTTTAGTTTTGCTAGGCGTTCATCCCTCTGTGGGCAAACCCTGTGAAGTAGGAGCCTTTTGTGAGGCAGAGATTATTTTTTGCTTGATGAGAGGAACAAATACTCCTATGATGAGATGTCAGTGGAGAAACATTTGACACCACTTAATTTTATTTGGAGACCTTCAATTTTGTTTGGAACCCAGGAGAGAGCTTCTCATAGAGCTCTGAAGATGTAGGGTAGGAGACAGTAGGTCTATGAATTTTTGGCTGGGATATACATATAGTCAAGCATGCATCTTGGTAAAAGATTAATGCTAATTATTGAAAAACAAACATCTCAAGTTAATGATCTCAGTGCTTTTCTCTGTGTAGGAAGATGGGTAAATCTGGAGTCACGAAAATTCTCTTTTTGAGATGCATC
Source organism: Capra hircus (assembly GCF_001704415.2). NCBI lineage: Eukaryota > Metazoa > Chordata > Mammalia > Artiodactyla > Bovidae > Capra > Capra hircus. The sequence goes on from NC_030810.1 coordinate 86,832,385, forward strand.
CTAACTCTCTGGGGGCCCCATGTCTGAAACACAGCATGTTTCATCCTGGTTTTCTTCATCCTGAAATCTCCTCAGGGTGGACTGTCTGTGGTTGATGCGGTAGATTGAAGCTTACGCCTTTCTGTAACGAGTTAGGGGGGACTGTCTTCAGGCTTTTGCTGGTCATGGAAGCGATGTAAGATTTGCACTCGTTCTTTTATTTTGATAATTTTTAAAAGTTGTTTATGTAGTTTTGGCTGGGCTGGGTCTGCGTTGCTGGGCCTGGGCTTTCTCTAGTTGCAGGGAGCTTGGTCTACTTTCTGGCTGCGGTGCTCTGGCTTCTAACGCAGTGGCCTTTCTTGTTGCAGAGCCGTGGACTCTCGGCACTTGAGGTTCAGAGCTGTCGCTCTCAGGTTCTGGAGCACAGGCTCAGTTGCCCCGGGGCATGTGAAATCTTCCCAGACCAGGGATTGTACCCATGTCCCCTGTTTTGGCAGGCAGATTCTCAACCACTGGGCCGCCAGGGAAGTCCTTCATTCTTGACAAATCCTTTAAAAGGCTGTAAATTAGATTTTGGGTGAAGTTAAGTTAATCAGGCTTAGTCTCAGGTCATTTGTGCTATATTTACATATCTGACATGAAGAGATTTTTTAATATAGTATTTTTTTGGCTACATTGGGTGTTGGTTGTGTCATGTGGGATCTTCCGTTGTGGCATCAGGCTTCTTCTGCTTGTGGTGCGTGGGCTCTGGAGCACATGGGCTCAGTAGTTGTGGTGTGCGGGCTTAGTTGCCCCAGGACATATGGGATGTTAGTTCCTTGACCAGGGATTGAACTGCCTTCACTGCACTGGAAGGCAGATTCCTAAGAACAGGACCGCCAGGAAAGTCCCCTGATACGTGGAGATTTGCAAGACAGACACAGTTGCTTTCAATTCCCTGAAGAACTGGGCTGCTACCTAAATGATATCAAAAGATGGATTTGACCAACTACATTTTTTTTAAATTTTGCTTTCTTATATGAGTAGGTAAATTTCCAACTAAATTGGAAATCAAAAGATTTCTATATTCTAGAATTTTAGGGATCAGTGTATCATGTCTTCAAATGTTTGCAGAAGGCCCTCTTTCTGAGTGCACAAGTCAAACTGAGTCCTGTTTACCCTAGGTCAAAAACAAAAGCAACCAACCAAACAAAACTCCCAAACCAAACTCCAGTATTGCTTTTATTAAGTACCAGGGACCAGCCTCAGTTGGATCCAGGGTATCGGAAGCATGGACGGCAAGGCAAGAGAGATATATAGATATAGAGATAGATAAGGAAAGAATTTGCAGTTAAGAGAATAGAGGAGAGAAAAGAGGCTGATATTCCTTGGTGTATGCAGAAAGCCAATAAAGCCTCAGACAAGAGACTTGCTCTGTTCACATAGGCGGCCGGCGAACTCTCGAATAGCGGAAGGTGCCCCACCTTGGGCACCTTCTCCAATGGGTCTTAGAAGCCCAGGCAGGAAAATGAACTCAAAGCCCCTGCAATCCAGGGAATTAGCCTGAAAAAGAGAGAAAGAGAGAAAGAAAGTACGACATGGGGAGGCCAAGCTTGTGTAAGACCCATAACTTTATTTTCAAAAGGAGCTTTTATACCCTAAGTTTTACATAATGGAAGATGCAGAGTCATGCAGAGGCAGCAGTCCTGACCCTTATTGATACCAGGCTTTCTTTCTGCATACCTTTTTGTATACAAAAGGTCTCAGGTGATTTACATTATCTTCTGGCCAGGAGGCCTGTTAATATTTTATGGCTTTTTTTCTTGATAAATGTTAATCAACCAAAAACCTCATTTTCCCTTAAAGTGTTTTTTCTTTATTCTGCATCACCCTCAAAGTACTAAATAAAGTTACATTCCTAAAGAACGAAGGTGCAGTGGGTTACCACGAAGAAAGTACTTAACTTACAGATCTAATGTAACTCACAGATCTAATGTTGCTAATGCCAGGGCTACTACCTGTTTTTTCTATATACCAACTATATCAACAAATAAAAGATATGAAAACTTGGCAGCAAGTATTGGCTCAGCAATGAAACTGTTAACCAGTTTTATTCTAATGATTTTTAACTTCTTGAAAGGCCCTACATTCCTAGAGTGTTTTAAGCTTCCTGTGCCTCTTGCAGTTGGGAGGCTGTAAACAATCACATGCGTAGTTGTAAAAGTCTGGATAAACTTGTCAGGCAGGCTAGAAAGCCATCAGAGGGGTTTTTGGATTGAAACACTCTTATATGCCCAGGAGACTTATTAACCAAAGCTCTAAGTTGATTTTCTCAGAGAAAGGTGGTCGGGGATAGCCCCCTGTTAATGTCAGAGGAGTTGGTGAAAGTCATAAAGTAGTAAGACAGACAGACTCTGGTTTTTGGGGTAGATGCCCAAGCAGTTCCAGGGGATCCCTCGAGTCCTGATCAGCCTTGCCCGTCAGGTCTCTCCACATAACCTTGTCATGGGTGGGATCTCCCGTGCTGGCTCCCGGCAATTAGGCCCTGAATCTTAGATTGCAACTTTAACCTTATGGTGTGTGGGCTCAGGTAAGCCTGTTGGTTTCCTCTGTTATCTTTAATTAACATTGCCTGAGAGGCAGATGATATGCCCTGTCTTAGGCCAGGCAGGGGCGCATTCCCCAGTGAGACATGGTTGTATATCCCCACAGTATAATCAGGTGAAAGAGATATAACCATCTTACATAAAGCCTGTTCAAATAAACCACTTTTGGGCGTGTTACTGAGTCCACGTTTAGTCTGCTTGCTGCACAGCGGGCCAATTGCTGAGAGATGATGTGCAGACTGAGAAGCTGGCAGACTAATGTCTCAAAATAACCGTCTTATCAGGGTCTGATGCCAGGCTCTTTTATAGAGCAGAGAAGGGGGAGGTGAGGAAGTAAAGTAAAAAGGTCATTAATCTTGCAAACTTCTCCTGGAATTGCCAGCCTCGGGGGCGGGGGGGATATGTTAATTTTTTCCTTCCTGTAGCCATCCACTTGTGGACAGGGTCCTGAACAAGGGCACTCTGGCTTAACATTCAGGCAAAGGGGCAGGGCTCCCCAAGGCAGGCCGTTATGTATGGAGGGTATCCTCGTAGTGAACAAAAGCAATGGGAAGCAAGGTTTAAAGTAAAAGAAACAGATCAGGCCTTCTCTGTGGGTAGAGTGGATAAGAATCTGCCTGCCAATGCAGGGGACATGGGTTCAGTCCTTGTTCTGGGAAGATTCCACATGATGCAGAGCAACTAAGCCTGCACCACAACTCATGCGCCTGGCTCTCAGGCCTGAGAGCCGCAGCTACTAGTCTATGTGCTGCAGCTGCCTCCTGAAGCCCTGCACCTAGAGTCTGTGCACCAACACAGGGGGAGCTACGGCAGTGAGAAGCCTGTGCGTCATAATGAAGAGCAGCCCTCACTGGCTGCAACTAGAGAAAGCCCAGCTCATAGTGAAGACCCAGTGCAGCCAAAGGAAAAAAGATACAAATCTTAAAAAAAAAGAGAAACATTCAACATGGAGGCAGATTTTGTTCTTCCCCTTAACAAATAAACTTTCATCTCAATTCTATCAACTATCAATATTTTACCTTTAACCATAGCCCTTGTAAGGATGCTGTTAACAAGTCTTGGTCTATAAGGAGTCCCAGAAACCTTCCTTTGTATTCCCTGGCCATTTTACCCAGTTCTGTCCCCAGTGAGGGGTTGAGCCAAGGGACCCAGGCTTTTTTTGTCAGTCTTTATTGGATTGTTTGGCATATTGCCCTGAGCAATTGCTGGTGAATTTTTCTACTTTCTTGCCTTTAAATTTTTCCTACACTGTGGTAAATAGAGTGGATTTGTTTGGGTCTCTTTAACGTTTACGGGGACTGATAAGGGGTCTTTTTGGCTCGTCCAAAACATCTTTTTTGGTAGTGCTGTATGAAAATCTTTAATTTCATGCCATCAAAGTCTGTTTCATTTATCATACCTCTTAATAGGCACCTAAATATTTTCACCCTATTGGGACCAGTCCCTTTAAAATTTCTAGTTTGTAGGAAGAACTCACTTGACTTTCCCCTCAGCTTTTAACTATTCTCTTGTTAATTAACCTAATTAACTTTAGTTATTCTTTTGTTTTTATTAGCATCTGTAAGATCCATTGAGGGGAAGCTGAGACCATAAATAAAACTCTAGGAACAATGTTTGTTGGTTGTTTGATTGGTTTGAAACTAAGGAAGTTCTTAAGGTTAGCAACCATTATATATCTGTGTATCCACCCTTTAGTTTGATTTTTCCATAGGGACCAGCTAAACAACTGTTTTCAATGAGAGATCTGTAAAAATTTACCAATTTAGCAGGTTTCCCAGTTTAAAGGATCCATTGTTAGAATTCTTAGTCATGATTCAAACCAATAAGAGGCAAGAGGAATCCCCACAAGAGAGTGCGAAGGATGCAGCCTTCTCAGGAGCCAGGAAGCTTACTCACAAATATCGTCTAAGAGAGTAAAGGCCTTTGTTGTACAGGGAGACCCAAGGAGCGTTGAAACAACAAAGACCCTTTATGAACTGGGCCCCCTAATGACACATTTACCTAATGCTAGTGTAGCTGGACAAAAAGACTCTTGGAATCACAGTCTATGCAACTTGCTGCAAACCACACACCATATGTGTACCTTCACGATTAGAGAGACTAAGCTTTCAAAGTGCACTGGAAGATGCCTAAGAAGATGAGGTAGAACTTTTATGTCTCAAGGCTACAGGGAGATGATGCAAGTTCTTCCTAGAAGGACTTTTGTTTCCTTAAGGTCAGCATTTGAAAACAAAGCTTTTTTTGGCCAAAGTAATCACAATTTTACCAGGCCTTCTAAATGATTCAGTACTTTTGATCTTAAAACCCATTCCTCTAGCTGTGTACAAATAAAAAACCCTAATTTTGAGTGTCAAAGAACCCCTTTTGACCATTTTTAGGATGAGATCTCCTTGGGATAGTTTCCCCAATTAAGTAAGTATCTGCGAGTATAAACTCCATATGTAATGTCCCTGAACCTGCCTGTAATGGCAGTCTTAGGTTGGCAATCTGTCACCCCTCTTTGTTTTGTTTATAAAGCTTTGTTTCCCATTTCACAGTATGTTTGTCAGGATAAATTTCTTTGGATAAGTGTGTGTGGTGGGCCGTTTGGCTATTTGTGAGCTTAACTCTCCTCGTTGTCACCCTGTAGTCATTTCAGGTCTTTGATATGTCTCAGACAGTCTGAAAACATTGTGGGCATTGGGAACATAGGTTGGCCAAACCTTTTGTGTGTGTCCCTGGATGAGCAAGTTTCTTTAGAAAGTGGGAATCCCTATGGGATTGCTGTGTGGAATGAGGACTTGCCTCCACCACTCCTGCAAGTTTCTCAATAGCCTGAAAAAGCCTTGCTTGGCCAGGAGGAGCCCTGTCCCTTATCTATGGAGCTAAGAGATCTCGTGTGGTATCTACACTATATTGCAGCCAACTCTGGTAAATTAGTCAGTCCAAGGAAGGACACCAACCAGTCCCTGACCTCTGCACCCAACCTGAACCTGCCCAGTGTCTCAGCTGGGTACTTTCTCAGTATCTCTAAAATGAGATGACAGGAAGCTTTTTCATGTACCAGTAAAGAAAACTCAGGATTGTCAACCAAGATGGTAAATGGGAGATCATGAGAGATTCACCTAAATTCATATGACCATGTACAGAGGTGGACCGGCACAATGGGCCTTACAGGTGCCAAGGCTCCAGCTCCTTGTAAGGTTCCAATCCCAGTAAGAAGTCTCATTTGAACTCCTTTGTGGTCACTATAACTGTCCACTGGAAACAAAGCCCAATGTAAGAGCAGTGAGTTTCCCTTTTAATTGGAGACCTGTATGCTAGGAGACACCCTCTCAGATATCTCAGATCTCTGGGAAACTGCGTTCAGGTGGTGGAGGAGGAGGTCTGGAAAATTGGAGTAATCAATTATACATCTTGGTAAAGAGTACTGCAAATCACCAAAAGCTAGGGATCGCAAGTTACTGATTTTAGTGCTTTACTCTGCATGGAAAACTATACAGACCTAGGTTGATTATAGAGTGCTTCTTTAGATGCATCTTAACTGTCTAAGGACTGTGTATCCAAACCAGAGAATGTTTCATCTGTTGTTTTCCCATCCTGACTTCCCCTACGGGCACACTGTTGGTGGGCAACTGCCAGGACTGGTCACTTAACTGTTTGTATAAGTGGATGATGAGTGAGTCTCCTTGTTTTCTTTCCAGCTATGAGGAAGTGGGTGCAGCAGAGAGACCTCAGAATTGAGAGGGAGAGCAAGCAGGCTGCATTCTAGCCATATTACTTCTGTGCAGTGTGAGCATGAGGGAGGTGCTTATCTTCTGTGTGCCTCAGTTTCCCATCTGATAAATGGTCTCAGTAGAACCCATCTTGCAGGGGAGTCATTTAGGAATTCTGAACCTATGTCATCATCTCCAGCAACAAGCACTGGGTGGAGTCTCCAGATGTCCTGTTTTATCAAGATATCACTTGAATTACAGATACTTGGCAGAGCTAACGTTCCAGAGCTGGGGACACCAGGAGCATGGTACTTTGTCCCAATATTTGACTCCACGTGGAAGGGCTATATCTAGGTTGCAAACTTAGGGAGACCTGCATGTACCATAGTGGGGCAGTAAACCTGAAGCCTGACCTTTTTCCCACCCTCAGGGCCTGAAGAAGATCTCTGCCTACATGAAGTCCAGCCACTTCCTCCCAGGCCCTCTGTTCCTGAAGCTTGCCGTGTGGGGCAACAAGTAGTGCCCGCAACCAGGAGATGGGTGTGAGGAGCCAGTGCCTTGGAGACCAGGTGTACCTTCCCTCCCGCAGAACCATCTGTCTTTTTCTTTCTCCTTCTGTTCACTCTAAATGGTTCCTTAACCCCCTTATCTCCCTCCCATCCCCCCTTTCCATCCATCCTTTAATTCAGTTTCCCACTTTTTTTTTCATTTTTTTTTGTTTTTAGCAAAGGTCCTTCCCCACCCCACATTATCCCTCCTGCACTAAAGCCATGTAGACTAACCTTCCCTTCCGTGGTTGCTTCTGCATTGAGGAGCCCAGTCAGGTCCCTAGCCCATGGAGCTGTGTTCTGAGCTCCCAGCATTGCCCTGAAGACCAGCACTGGCCTGGTGTGAAGTCCGTGCTTCCCAGTGTGGTTCCTGCCTAGCCTGTCTGATCCCCAGTAAAGGCTTATCACACCTGCTGTGTCCTGTCTTATTCCCTCCTGAGTTCCTGGAGTCACGACCAGTTATGTTGGGTGTGTGGTGGTGTCCATTTTCCCTTCTGTTGTGCTCTGCAGGGCTGCATGGATGGGTGTGCGTGTGCGTGTGTGCGCATGGATGGGTGTGCGTGTGTGTGCGTGTGTGCGTGTGTGTGCGTGTGTGCGTGTGTGCGTGTGTGTGTGTGTGTGTGTGATGGGAGGTTGGGCACAGGTGGGATTATACTATTGCTTGTTCATTCCTATCTCTACTTCATGCACCTCTGTTTCTTGGCATGAGGTGTCTACAGAAGGGGGGCCCTTCTGTGCCTGGTTCCCTCTTTAATTCAGCATTCATGGGCTGCCTCCTTTCAGCTTGTAGTACTCTGTGTCATGGTTCAGGGGGCTCTGGGGTGCAGGGGAGGTCTGAGTAGTCTACTGATGGCGTGGAATCCTGTTGGATTCACTTCTGTCACCTTCTCCTGGAAGTTCTGTCTGCTTTAGATACTCATCATCTGTGTTCTTACAACATATATCAATAACATTTGCTTCCAGTGTATTATAATCATTGTTTTGCTTGTTTTTTCTCTAACTTGGTCATAAAGAAATTGAGGAGAGAATCCATTTCTTATTTGACTTTATCTCTCACATCTGTTATACTGCCTTGCAACAGTAAATGTCCAATAACAGTTGGAAACTTGAAAGAAGTATCTCTAGTTAAAACCCTGGGCATCTCTAGAGGCATTTCATGGACTTAGAGCTCTGCATAGAGGTGCCTAGCTTCCCGGTGGTGCTAGTGGTAAAGAGCCCTCCTGCCAGTGCTGGAGATGTAAGAGATGTGGGTGCGACCCTTGGGTGGGGGAGATCCGCTGGAGCAGGACATGGCAGCCCACTTCAGTATCTTTGCCTGGAGAATCCCATGAACAGAGGAGCCTAGCAGGCTACAGTCCATGGAATCACAGAGAGTCAGACTCAACTGAAGCGACTCCACACTATATAGTTTCTTGCGCCACTTAAGATAAAGAATGAACATCAGAAGATTTGAAATCTATAGTTCTATGGGAAAGCCATTCGGTCTCCCTAACTGAAGCATGTAGTGGGCTGTAGCTGGCCCTTAGACAACTTGAACTGAAATGAGCAGGGCTAGTGTGTGGACCAAAGTGTAGCCGCTCTGTGCAGTCAGGAGGGAGAATGCCATTTGAGGTAAAGTGTAGGCCTCATCAGATAACAATATGATTGGCAGGTCCTTGAAAGAGTGGCTGGATGGTGAAGTTGGGCTTGTTATAGCACAGCCTCAAGTCTTGACTTGGCCTCAAGTCATAGCCCTCAGGTTCTTTGGAGAAGAGTCTTGTTGGGTATTTGTCTGGGTGGTCATTTCTTGCAGTTATTAAACAAAAAATATTAAGCAAATGTAGGAAATAAGTGAAATAAAGATTTTTTAAATAAATGTTTATTTCAAAAAGTAAAACTGCTAACATAAAAAAGTCCAGTAAACTAATAGTTAATGAAACTTATAAGTCAGTAAATATTTTTGGTTTTGCAAGCCATGTGGTCTCCATCATCACAATTGTTCACTTTTATAAATATAGTGTGAAAGCAGCCATGGGACATACATAAATGAATGGATGGGGCTGTATTTCAACAGAACTTCAAAAACAGGTGAACTTATTTCTCTGACTCCAGATTTATATGCTCAAATTGAAAGGGCATAGCTAGTGTGGGAGGGAGGGTTAAGACAGAGGGGACATATGTATCCCTATGATTGATTCATGTTGATTATATGACAGAAATCAACACAATATTATAAAAAACAATTATCCTTCAAAAAATAATAAATAACTATCTAAAAACTTAAATCTTACACTCAGACATAAGAGGTGACCATGAAAAGAACCCTAAAGAACAAAATAACTCAATCCTTTTTAAAAAATGAGGTAACATGTGATAATGAAGTGGAGAAAGCAATGGCACCCCACTCCAGTACTCTTGCCTGGAGAATCCCATGCACGGAGGAGCCTGGTGCGCTGCAGTCCATGGGGTCTCAAATAGTCGGACACGACTGAGCGACTTCACTTTCACTTTCACTCTCATGCATTGGAGAAGGAAATGGCAACCCACTCCAGTGTTCTTGCCTGGAGAGTCCCAGGGTTGGGGGAGCCTGGAAGGCTGCCATCTCTGGAGTCGCACAGAGTCGGACACGACTGAAGTGACTTAGCAGTGATAATGAAGACAGTTGCAAATAAAGTTTGAACACATTTGTTTAACTGTGAAATATTTCTTCTTAATAGCATTTCTTGTTTTCCATACTTTTCATCTTAAACTTGGCTCCTTTTGTAAATTCTTGCAATCCTAGCTTGCATTTTGTTATTCAGAATGTTATAAGCAAGTGGAAAATTTTTGTCTCATATATAATTGGTATCTTGTCTGTCAGGAAGCATTTAACAGGAGGCTTGTAAGTTTTGATTTTATCTTTGCTGAAAATAGCTGCCTTGTAAGACAATACAAATACACAATGTTGAATAAAACACCTCTGCTCCATCAGAGCTTTGGTCCCTGTGTCTTGCTTTCTCTCCCCAGCCCTCTCTCCCCTCCACCCCCCTCTCTCTCTCTTTTTCAGGCTGATACCCTGGAGCGCAGAGGCCCTCTGGGTTCACTTTCCTGCCCTGGCTTCCTTCCCGGCCTTGAGAGGGCGCCTGAGGCCTTCATGAACAGAGCAAGCCCCTTGGAAGGGTTTTATTGGCTTTCTGCGTAAACCAAGGAATATCAGCCTCTTTCTCTTTCCTTTACTTTCTTATCAGTTGACTCTGGACCACCAGGTTCCGGTCCATTAAAGGACCTCAACATTTGTCAATGGTTATTTCTACTGTCTTCTTTTAAGATTAAAAAATGTTCTCTATACCCTAAAGTTACACAGACAACACTTACAAACTCAAAAAAAAAAAAAAAAAAACTTGAGCAAGATGAAGACACATTTAGATTCTGCTCTTTGTATTTATGATACTATTAAGCTTGTGTTCTGAGGCTGTTTCATACAGAAACAGTGTTAATTCACTGAGAATTCAGAAGGTCAGAAGTAGAGCTGGAGGGAATTATGGAAGACCGCACAGAAGAAAGACCACAGGCTAGACCTCTCAACTGGATACTGGACACTGTAAGTTTCGATGTCTTGCACAGTGTCCTCTAAAATAATAGAACCTGTCAACATTTACAGTCGAGAGAGAGCACATGTAAATCCAGAAGACGTGACCACACTGACACTGAATATCGATGAGGCAACCACCGGATGCATCAGGCCCTTCAGCCCCTTCTCCAGTTTCCCGAGTCCCCCTGCCGCCTGCCCCCTACTGCCTTCCACACACCCACTGCCCCCACCGGTGGGACCCCTGAATCTGGAGGCCGAGTCTGAGAGCCTGCTCAGCAAGCCTTCCTCCTCCTCTTGCAGAACTGACCTCTTCCTCCTGACCCCATCCTCCTGATGGGCTGCCTGTGCTCGGGGCCCATGACTGTGTCCCCAGTTTCTAGTCCCAGCAGGCACGACCTCTTTCTCCTGCCTTCAACCTCCCTCCCTCTCAGTGCCCCTTGGGGTTTGAACACTGAAAATCTCTTCCATACTTAAAAATTCCTCCCTGTATTTCCCAGATGACTTCCAGCCTTCATTACCCAGGATGGTCTTACTTATGGTGCTGCTATATGTCAGGATCATAGTGATTGTTTTTTCTTAAAGGAAAACGATACATGGATGAATTAGATTGCATTATGTGTTATAGCATCTGCTTTACCTATTTTAAACATTCCTGTTGTGCTTAATGTAGCTTTGGAAAATCATTTTCTCAGTGAAATCTAGTGGTGTTTCTGTCAGTTCAAGATGTAGAAAGGTGAGAATTGTAATTCCTCATTATGTTATGAAATGTGTAACTATTGTGAAGGTCAGCACGTTTGGTGACCATAGTCACCATCGCTTCCCTATGGGCAAAAGGACAAGAGAATCCACTTGACCCTGAGCCACATCCTGAGTCTGGAGCCAGAACTCATCCATGAGGACAGGCAAGGAGGGAATGGCTGGGACCATCCATAGAGGGACTGAGCTCTGCTGGTCTCTGCTGACACTCTCTCTCTGCTTCCAAATTTAGCAGAGATGTGCACACTCTAAGTCTGTGATTTAACAGGGATTTGAGAAGGAAATGGCAACCCACTCCAATACTGTTGCGTGGAGAACCCCAGGGACGGGGGAGCCTGGTGGGCTGCCGTTTATGGGGTCGCACAGAGTCAGACATGACTGAAGCCACTTAGCAGCAGCAGCAGCAGCAGAAAAAGTCTGTCTTCCAAGCCCCACTCCATGCTATCCCATGGTGATTTGAATCTTCTTGGAACAATGGTTCATGCCTTTCTATCCTACAAAGCGTTGTGCTGTGCTGTGCTGTGCTTAGTCATGTTCAACTCTTTGGGTGCCCATGGACCGTAGTCCGCCAGGCTTCTCTGTCCTTGAGATTTCCCAGGCAAGAATATTAGAGAGCGTTGCCATTTCCTCCTCTAGGGGATCTTCCAAACCCAGGGATCAAAACCATGACTCCTGAGTCTCCCTCACTGGCAGGCATATTCTTTACCACTGAGCCACTTGGGAAGCTCTGTTTTTAAGCATATATTTTGGTAGTATACCAACTTTGCGTTTTTGGAGAAAGGCATGTCAATCCACTGCAGTATTCTTGCCTGGAGTATCCCATGGAAAGAGAACCTGATGGGCTTGTTGCAGGAAAGGGGACCCCTTCCAGGGCCTGTAACTGGGCTCTTGTCTGACACTCGGAAAAGAATTGTCCGAGGAGACCCGTGCTGATAAAGCAAGAGATTTTATTGGGAAAGGGCACCCGGGTGGAGAGCAGTAGTAAGGGAACCCAGGAGAACAGCTCTACTGTGTGGCTCCCAGTCTTGGGTTTTATGGTGATGGGATTAGTTTCTGGGTGGTCTTTGGCCAATCATTCTAATTCAGTCATTCCTGGTGGCGCACGCATCGCTCAGACAAGATGGATGCTAGCGAAAGGGATTCTGGGAGCTGGACAGACACGCAGTGTCTCCTTTTGCCCTTTCCTGAACTCTTCCAGTTGGTGGTGGCTTATTAGTTCCGTATTCCTTATCAGGATCTCCTGTCATAAAACACCTCATGCAGATGGTTACTGTGGTGTGGTTTCAATCAGCGTGCTTCCCCTAACAGGCTTATAGTCCACGGGGTTGCAAAGAGCCAGACATGACGAAGCAACTTAGCACATAACACATAGCACAACTTTGTGTTTTAACTTATAAAATGTGTTTGTTTTTCAAAGTTCCTCTCATTTGTTTCCTACATCCACAACTTTGTAACATCCTTTCAATAAACAAAAGAAACCATAGTCCACCCAATGTCCTATTCTCCTAATTTTGAAATAACCTTCTTCCTCAAAGAGGAAAGTTGGCAGGTAGGACATTGTCCTTGTGCAGTTTGTACGAGAAGTCATAGATCACAGAGTGACTTCAAAGGACACCGATCCCACACACTGCTATATATAAGACAGATAATCGACAAGGACATAGCATACAGTACAGGAGCTCTGGGCGTCCCTATGGCTCAGATGGTAAAGAATCTGCCTGCAATGCAGGAGACCTGGGTTTGATCCCTGGGTTGGGAAGATCCCCTGGAGGAGGGCATGGCAATCCACTCTAACATTCTTGCTTGGAGAATCCCCATGGACAAAGGAGCCTGGTGGGCTGCATACAGTCCATGGGGTCACAGAGAGTCAGACACAACTGAGCGACTGAGCACAGCACAGGGAACCCCACTCAGTGGTCTGTGATAGCCTAGAGGAGAAGAGAATCTGAAAAAGGATGAATATAGTTTAAAAATAATTGAATCACTTAGTTGTACACCTAAAATAAAGCAGGATTATAAATCAAATATACTTCAATAAAAATTTTTTTTTAAAGGAAGCACAGATCACTCTCTTGAAACCACATTGGGTCATATGTGTTATATGCTAACATATAACATATCCCAGGGTGAGGGCTGGGACTGCGGATCTAGGCAGCCAAGGGTGTCTGGGTCACTCTGACTCTGGTCCTGTGTGGAGTCATCCAGGCTGTCACCCTTCTCTGGACACCCTCTGGAGCCACCCACTCAGAGCACAGGTCTTCTCCCCTGGGCCACTTTCCCACCACACTACCCCTCACTGTCCCATCAATGTGAGAGGCATGGAGCTGTCTGGCAGGACATCTCTGGAGCTGCACCTGGGTACTCTCTCTGCTGTGCAGGAATCTGGATTTAGATTCACAAGTGAGGCCATAAACTACTTGATTAATTTATGTTATATCTTTATCTTCAGGCCCATGAGGAGGGCAGGGCCCTCCACAGTCCCTGAGAGGAAGACATGGAGGGCTCATTTCCTTTCTCTGCCTCCTATCTACTCTTCCTGCTGCACTGATACTCATTTCTGGAAGACTGTAGCTATCATGGATTGTAAATCATGGGGGAGCGTTAGGATTGCCTGGGGTTCTCTTCTTCCTGTAACCCGGGCCGATTTAATGTTATGATTCAGGCTTGTTTCCCAAGGGCACTGGCAACTCCCCCGGTTAGCTGACGTCTCTCTGGGGTCGGGAACCAGGGGAGCCCGACCTCGGCGGCCTTTGATCTCTAGGCGCCCAGAGATTGGCTTCCATGGGAATCTGCTGAGAGAGAGACAAGAGTAGACCCTGCTCAGCCTGCCGGGGGCTGAGTCAGGCGCTGGGCTGGGGGCGGGGCCGAGAAGAGGGGCCGGTGCTTCCGGGCCCCGCGGATTCAGAAGTTAAAGCCCACCTGTGCTGGAGCTCTGCACTCTGAGCGTCATAACCTGCACCATGCCCATGATTCTGGGTTACTGGGACATCCGCGGGGTGAGCGGGGGTCCCCCAGGGCGGGGAAGGTGGAGGCGGGTGGGGAAATGCTGCGCCCCCCTGGGAAAATGCTGCAAAGCTGAGGCCGGTTCAAACCAGAAACTTGCACAGGACTTGCTGCTGCGGAGCCCCTGTCCCCTCAGCCCGATCATCTTCTCTGGGTGCTGGCATGTGTGTGTGTGTGGCGTGGGTGGGCTGGTGCAGGTGACGGTGCTGAGGGAGTGGGAGGTGTGGAAGTGACCTGGAAGAGTGAGAGTTTTGCAGTCAAGACTGACGTCTGCCCTCTGTCCCACCATCTCTGGCAGCTGGCCCATGCCATCCGCCTTCTCCTGGAGTACACAGACACAAACTATGAGGAGAGACAGTACTCGATGGGAGATGGTAATGAAATCCTTTTTCTGTTGTAACTTCTGCTCAACTCATGCTGATTTGTTGCCAAGCAACCCATGTTCTGGCCTTGTTGCTGTCAAACCCTTTGAGGGTGCAGCTGTCCTCCAAAGCAGGCCATGAGAGCCCCTGTGGCAGCCTTGGGCTCCATTTAGTGCTTGCATTAGCTCTCCGTAAGCCTCAACTCAGGAAGGTTCCAAATCATTCTATGTGTGCTTTCCCCCAAAGCTCCATGTGAGATTAGAATGCACTTCAGAATCCATATCCACCAGTTCAGGGGGTCTTGCCCCTGACTCCTTGGTAGGTCCCCCGGGAAGGAGGGTTGGATCTGTGGGAGATTGTTTCAGTGCATCTTCTTTTTCTCAGCTCCTGACTATGACAGAAGCCAGTGGCTGAATGAAAAATTCAAGCTGGGCCTGGACTTCCCCAATGTAGGTGCAGGGGCTGGGGTGCTGGGAGCTGGTCTCCATCCATCTCCTTTCCTGGCTTAGAGGTTTCAGGAAGAGGTGCCTTCTGCTCTTGTCTCTCAGCTTCCTGGTTCTCTCCTCTGCCCTTCAGTGATACTCTGTCCCAGCTCATCCCTCCATTTTGCAGCATATTATTTAGTGCCCACCATAGTATTTAGGCTCTGTGAGTGCCAAGTTTCATCTCTGCCCTTGGTCAATGGAAGGGGGTACAGGGGAGTCTGGTGGCGCAAATAACCAGACTCTGTTATTCTTCCAGCTGCCGTACTTAATCGATGGGACTCACAAGCTCACCCAGAGCAACGCCATCCTTCGGTACATCGCTCGCAAGCACAACATGTGTGAGTGGGTCTGGGGTTGGGGGGAGGGGTGCAGGTTGTCATGCCCAGGGCTGGGCTGGAGGAGATACTGAGGTTGAGTCTCTGTTTTGTGGCCACAGGTGGGGAGACAGAGGAGGAGATGATTCGTGTGGACATTTTGGAGAACCAGGTTATGGATGTCCGCTTTGCTATGATCAGGATCTGCTATAGCCCTGACTTTGTGAGTCCTCTCACTTGGGGGAACGGTGTGTGAGATGCTTGTCACAATCTCATTGACTGGTCTTTTAGATTTTTACTTCCTTAGTAACCAAGACATTTTCTTGGAAACTCTGATTCAGTTCCCACTAATCTTAAGGAGAGTCCAGCTTCTCCTGGATGGAAATTCACTTCCTAGACAGGATATTTTCCTCCTTACCCCAGCACCTCTTCTCATAAGACGGAAACACATGTGTCCAGTGGGCAGCCCAGGGTTAGACTTTATTCCTCTCCCTCCTTCCTTTCAGTTTCCAGTCCTCTCCAACTGTCCAGAAACTGCCCAGGTGTCCACACCATTCTAGTCTCCTACACTGGAACATAGGACTTCTTTCCTAGTCATTTTAGTGTTGATCAGCCTGAGGTCTGAGGCCCAAGCTCCACCAGGTCTCACAGGACTGCTGGTCTGACCCAGCGCAAGTGTCTGGAGCTGAGTGGTGACAGGTCCAGGAACAGTGTGTTTTGCCCTTTGCCTTCCCATTGCTTCTCACAGATGGGAGATGGTTCCCATAGGAGTCTAGTGAACACAGGTGGGTTGAATTGCCCCTGGGCCCTGACTCATGTACAGTCAAGGGACATGAGTGCTCCTCTGACAGCTGGGATCAGACACAGCCCTGGAGGACTGCTCTCTGCCGGGGGGGTGGGGGTGGGGGTCAGTGTGTGAGAGTGGTGACAGCTGTTTTGTGTCTCAGGAGGAACTGAAGCCCGGTTTCTTGAAGGAGATCCCTGAAAAGATCAAGCTGTTCTCAGAGTTTCTGGGGAAGAGGCCTTGGTTTGCAGGGGACAAGGTAAGTTGGCCGGCTTTGGGGGCGGGGATAGCTGTCAGTTTTCCCAGGTTCAGAGTTCGGTGTGCATTCATGCTTTGTCCTCCTGCAGCTCACCTATGTGGATTTCCTGGTTTACGACGTCCTTGACATGCACCGCAAATTTGAGCCCAAGTGCCTGGACGCATTCCCAAACCTGAGAGACTTCATTTCTCGTTTTGAGGTGATTCCCGTGAACCCCTTGTATTTACATCTTTCTTCTCTTTCTTATTTTCCCTGATTTCGTAGTTGGAACTACAATGAAGAATAGCATTTATGGAGAATCTTGTTTACCAGAATCTCTTCTCAGTTACTGATGTGTATTGTGTCACATTTAATCTTTATAACATTCCTACATGTGGAACAATTATCCTCTCCATTTTACCGATAAGGAATTAAGCTGAAAGGATAAGTAATTTCTGAAGGTCACACAACCAGTCCAGGCTGTGCTGGGATCCCCGTCAGACCGTCTGGCTTCTACGGGCAGCAGTCGGTGCCTCTCCGTTTCCTGTGCTGAAATGAAAAGCTCAGGTCCTTTTATTGTCTGGGTTCACAGCTCTGGAAAATGTGTAGGAAGCAGAATATTCAGGAGATGGTATGCAGCTGGCATTAGTAGAATGGAACACAGTAGGATTGATATCAAGTACTGAAAACAGAGACGATATATTCTCCTGATCTCCAAAGGGCTCTGCAGCAATTGAGCCTCCACCTGTTGTTCTGAGATTGTCAGATCTGTAGTTGGTGCTGGGATTTGGGTACATACAGAGGAGTCCTGTGCAAGGATTTCATCTTGACACCTCTTATGGTGGGCAGTTCCTTTACTCCTCATCTCCAGTCCCTTTTTCCTTCCTGTTATCCCAGTTTCCATCCCAGAGATGCAGTAATACATCACTTTAAGTCAACTCACTGATCTGATCCTCTCCCCTGTAGGAGACACTGTGTCAGGCACAAGTGGGATACAGAAGTCATGCAGTCCTGGTGCCCAGCCTCTTGGGCTCAGTGCAGCTGGGGAACTATAGGAACCCTGAGCAGTGTGGTGTGGGTGGAGCCACCTTGGTTCCGGAGGAGCACAGCCTGACCTCACCTCCCAGCTCATCACTGATCCAACTGGACAACAGCAGAATTTGCTTTGTGACAGATGTGGGAATTTGAAGCTCTCTTCCAATAGGTTTTTTGGCCTACAATTTGTTTTGTATTCCTCCTCCCCAAACTGAAATTTGCTTTCTCAGCTAGTTCTCATCAGCTCTGGTTTTGGTCCAAGGCTTGTTGCCTTGAGAATTTTGCAAGAGCTTGGGGTGACTGTCCAGCAGGGAGGATGGGGACAGATGTGGCCTGCAGTGTGGCCTGTTGGGCCCTGGGCTGTGGGGCACAGGCAGTCCTAGATCTTGGAGTCCTGGGCACTCTTGGGCACTGTCTGTCTTGGCAGAGTGGTGCACAGGTACACCTGAGTGTCTCACTGTCTGGTTGGCTGTCGCAGGACTGAGGATGATGTAGGCTGAGGCCAAGTGAGAGTGGACTCGGGTCCCATGCCAGGCAGTTGGCCTGTGTTTTTTAAGTGGAATAATTAGAGTCTGGCCTGAGCCAGTCTTGCTGCTCCACACCCTCCTATCAGGTTTCATCCATGTTTTGCTGAGTAATTGGGTGAAATGTGATCTCTTCTTTATGTTGCCTGGCCTCTTTCTGAGCCCTTTAGTTTTGCTAGGCGTTCATCCCTCTGTGGGCAAACCCTGTGAAGTAGGAGCCTTTTGTGAGGCAGAGATTATTTTTTGCCGGATGAGAGGAACAAATACTCCTATGATGAGATGTCAGTGGAGAAACATTTGACACCACTTAAGAGGAGTGAGTTTTGACTTTATTTGGAGACCTTCAATTTTGTTTGGAACCCAGGAGACTGCTTCTGATAGAGCTCTGAAGATGTAGGGTAGGAGACAGTAGGTCTATGAATTTTTGGCTGAGATATACATATAGTCAAGTATGCATCTTGGTAAAAGATTAATGCTAATTATTGAAAAACAAACATCTCAAGTTAATGATCTTAGTGCTTTTCTCTGTGTAGGAAGATGGGTAAATCTGGAGTCACGAAAATTCTCTTCTTGAGATGCACCCTAACTCTCTGGGGGCCCCATGTCTGAAACACAGCATGTTTCATCCTGGTTTTCTTCATCCTGAAATCTCCTCAGGGTGGACTGTCTGTGGTTGATGCGGTAGATTGAAGCTTACGCCTTTCTGTAACGAGTTAGGGGGGACTGTCTTCAGGCTTTTGCTGGTCATGGAAGCGATGTAAGATTTGCATTCATTCTTTTATTTTGATAATTTTTAAAAGTTGTTTATGTAGTTTTGGCTGGGCTGGGTCTGCGTTGCTGGGCCTGGGCTTTCTTTAGTTGCAGGGAGCTCCGTCTGCTTTCTAGCTGCGATGCTCAAGGTTCTAACGCAGTGGCCTTTCTTGTTGCAGAGCCGCGGACTCTCGGCACTTGAGGTTCAGTAGCTGTAGCTCTCAGGCTCTGGAGCACAGGCTCAGTCAGTTGCCCTGGGGCATGTGAAATCTTCCCAGACCAGGGATTGTACCCATGTCCCCTGTTTTGGCAGGCAGATTCTCAACCACTGGGCCACCAGGGAAGTCCTTCATTCTTGACAAATCCTTTAAAAGGCTGTAAATTAGATTTTGGGTGAAGGAGCCTTTCCAATTATTTGAATTTAAAAACACCTCTTTTCGGTTATTTTTTCCCTTTGGTGTTAGAGTCTATCTTGTTAGGTTAATCAGGCTTAGTCTCAGGTCATTTTGCTATATTTACATATCTGACATGAAGAGGTTTTTTAAAATATATAATGTTTTTGGCTACATTGGGTGTTGGTTGTGTCATGTGGGATCTTCCGTTGTGGCATCAGGCTTCTTCTGCTTGTGGTGTGTGGGCTCTGGAGCACATGGGCTCAGTAGTTGTGGTGTGCGGGCTTAGTTGCCCCAGGACATATGGGATGTTAGTTCCTTGACCAGGGATTGAACTGCCTTCACTGCACTGGAAGGCAGATTCCTAAGAACAGGACCGCCAGGAAAGTCCCCTGATACGTGGAGATTTGCAAGACAGACACAGTTGCTTTCAATTCCCTGAAGAACTGGGCTGCTACCTAAATGATATCAAAAGATGGATTTGACCAACTACATTTTTTTTAAATTTTGCTTTCTTATATGAGTAGGTAAATTTCCAACTAAATTGGAAATCAAAAGATTTCTATATTCTAGAATTTTAGCGATCAGTGTATCATGTCTTCAAATGTTTGCAGAAGGCCCTCTTTCTGAGTGCACAAGTCAAACTGAGTCCTGTTTACCCTAGGTCAAAAACAAAACCAACCAACCAAACAAAACTCCCAAACCAAACTCCTGTATTGCTTTTATTCGGCCCTGTTTATTAGATTGCAATGTTAACCTTATGGTGTGTGGGCTCAGGTAAGCCTGTTGGTTTCCTCTGTTATCTTTAATTAACATTGCCTGAGAGGCAGATGATATGCCCTGTCTTAGGCCAGGCAGGGGCGCATTCCCCAGCGAGACATGTTTGTATATCCCCACAGTATAATCAGGTAAAAGAGATATACCCATCTTACATAAAGCCTGTTCAAATATACCACTTTTTAGCATGTTACTGAGTCCACGTTTAGTCTGCTTGCTGCACAGCGGGCCAATCGCTGAGAGATGATGTGCAGACTGAGAAGCTGGCAGACTAATGTCTCAAAATAACCGTCTTATCAGGGTCTGATGCCAGGCTCTTTTATAGAGCAGAGAAGGGGGAGGTGAGGAAGTAAAGTAAAAAGGTCATTAATCTTGCAAACATCTCCTGGAATTGCCAGCCTTGGGGAGGGCGGGCGGATATGTTAATTTTTTCCTTCCTGTAGCCATCCACTTGTGAACAGGGTCCTGAACAAGGGCACTCTGGCTTAACATTCAGGCATAGGGGCAGGGTTCCCCAAGGCAGGCCGTTATGTATGGAGGGTATCCTCGTAGTGAACAAACGCAATGGGAAGCAAAGTTTAAAGTAAAAGAAACAGATCAGGCCTTCTCTGTGGGTAGAGTGGATAAGAATCTGCCTGCCAATGCAGGGGACATGGGTTCACTCCTTGTTCTGGGAAGATTCCACATGATGCAGAGCAACTAAGCCTGCACCACAACTAATGAGCCTGGCTCTCGGGCCTGAGAGCCGCAGCTACTAGTCTATGTGCTGCAGCTGCCTCCTGAAGCCCTGCACCTAGAGTCTGTGCACCAACACAGGAGGAGCTACGGCAGTGAGAAGCCTGTGCGTCATAATGAAGAGCAGCCCTCACTGGCTGGAACTAGAGAAAGCCCAGCTCATAGTGAAGACCCAGGGCAGCCAAAAGAAAAAAGATACAAATCTTAAAAAAAAAAGAAACATCCAACATGGAGGCAGATTTTGTTCTTCCCCTTAACAAATAAACTTTCATCTCAATTCTATCAACTATGAATATTTACCTTTAAGCATCCTTGTAAGGATGCTGTTAACAAGTCTTGGTCTATGAGGAGTCCCAGAAACCTTCCTTTGTATTCCCTGGCCATTTTACCCAGTTCTGTCCCCAGTGAGGGGTTGAGCCAAGAGACCCAGGCTTTTTTTTGTCAATCTTTATTGGATTGTTTGGCATATTGCCCTGAGCAATTGCTGGTGAATTTTTCTACTTTCTTACCTTTAAATTTTTCCTACGCTAGGGTAAATAGAGTGGATTTGTTTGGGTCAATATAATAGAGGAAAAAAACAGAATGGGAAAGACTAGAGATCTCTTCAAGAAAATTAGAGATACCAAGGGAACATCTCATGCAAAGATGGGCTCGATAAAGGACAGAAATGGTATGGACCTAACAGAAGCAGAAGATATTAAGAAGAGGTGGCAAGAAACACAGAAGAACTATACAAAAAAAATCTTTACAACTTGGATAATCATGATGGTGTGATCACTCATCAAGAGCCAGACATCCTGGAATGTGAAATCAAGTGGGACTTAGAAAGCATCACTATGAACAAAGCTAGTGAATGTGATGGAATTCCAGTTGAGCTGTTTCAAATCCTGAAAGGTGATGCTGTGAAAGTGCTGCACTCAATATGCCAGCAAATTTGGAAAACTCAGCAGTGGCCACAGGACTGGAAAAAGTCAGTTTTCATTCCAATCCCTAAGAAAGGCAATGCCAAAGAATGCTCAAACTACCCCACTATTGCACTCATCTTTCATGCTAGTAAAGTAATGCTCGAAATTCTCCAAGCCTGGCTTCAGCAATACGTGAACTGTGAACTTCCTGATGTTCAAGCTGGTTTTAGAAAAGGCAGAGGAACCAGAGATCAAAATGCCAGCATCCACTGGATCATGGAAAAAGCAAGAGAGTTCCAGAAAAACATCTATTTCTGCTTTATTGACTATGCCAAAGCCTTTGACTGTGTGGATCACAATAAAATGTGGAAAATTCTGAGAGAGATGGGAATACCAGACCACCTGACCTGCCTCTTGAAAAATCTGTATGCAGGTCAGGAAGCAACAGTTAGAACTGGACATGGAACAACAGACTGGTTCCAAATAGGAAAAGGAGTGCCTCAAGGCTGTATATTGTCACCCTGCTTATTTAACTTCTATGCAGAGTACATCATGAGAAACGCCGGACTGGAAGTAACACAAGCTGGAATTAAGATTGCCGGGAGAATTATCAATCACCTCAGATATGCAGATGACACCACCATTATGGCAGAAAATGACGAGGAACTAAAAAGCCTCTTGATGAAACTGAAAGAGGAGAGTGAAACAGTTGGCTTAAAGCTCAACATTCAGAAAACGAAGATCATGGCATCTGGTCCCATCACTTCATGGCAAATAGATGAGGAAACAGTGGAAACATTGGCTCACTTTATTTTGGGGGGCTCCAAAATCACTGCAGATGGTGAATGCAACCATGAAATTAAAAGACGCTTACTCCTTGGAAGGAAAGCTATGACCAACCTAGATAGCATATTCAAAAGCAGAGATATTACTTTGCCGACTAAGGTCCGTCTAGTCAAGGCTATGGTTTTCTCAGTAGTCATGTATGGATGTGAGAGTTGGACTGTGAAGAAAGCTGAGCACCAAAGAATTGATGCTTCTGAACTGTGGTGTAGGAGAAGACTCTTGAGAGTCCCTTGGACTGCAAGGAGATCCATTCTGATGGAGATCAGCCCTGGGATTTCTTTGGAAGGAATGATGCTAAAGCTGAAGCTCCAGTACATTGGTCACCTCATGTGAAAAGTTGACTCATTGGAAAAGACTCTGATGCTGGGAGTGATTGGGGGGAGGAGGAGAAGGGGACGACAGAGGATGAGATGGCTGGATGGCATCACGGACTCGATGGACGTGAGTTTGAGTGAACTCTAGGCGTTGGTGATGGACAGGGAGGCCTGGCATGCTGTGATTAATGGGGTCGCAAAGAGTCGGACACGACTGAGTGACTGAACTGAAGATTCATTGAGGGGAAGCTGAGACCATAAATATAACTCCAGGAACAATTTTTGTTGGTTGGTTGATTGGGTTGAAACTAAGGAAGTTCTTAAGGTTAGCCACCATTATATATCTTTGTATCCACAGTTTAGTTTGATTTTTCCATAGGGACCATCTAAACAACTGTTTTCAATGAGAGATCTCTAAAAATTTACCAATTTAGCAGGTTTCCCAGTTTAAAGGATCCATTGTTAGAATTCTTAGTCATGATTCAAACCAATAAGAGGCAAGAAGAATCCCCACAAGAGAGTGCGAAGGATGCATCCTTCTCAAGAGCCAGGAAGCTTACTCACAAATATCGTCTAAGAGAGTAAAGGCCTTTGTTGTACAGGGAGACCCAAGGAGCGTTGAAACAACAAAGACCCTTTATGAACTGGGCCCCCTAATGACACATTTACCTAATGCTAGTGTAGCTGGACAAAAAGACTCTTGGAATCACAGTCTATGCAACTTGCTGCCAACCACACACCATATGTGTACCTTCACGATTAGAGAGACTAAGCTTTCAAAGTGCACTGGAAGATGCCTAAGAAGATGAGGTAGAACTTTTATGTCTCAAGGCTACAGGGAGATGATGCAAGTTCTTCCTAGAAGGACTTTTGTTTCCTTAAGGTCAGCATTTGGAAACAAACCTTTTTTTGGCCAAAGTAATCACAATTTTACCAGGCCTTCTAAATCATTCCGTCTTTTTGATCTTAAAACCCATTCCTCTAGCTGTGTACACACAAAAAACCCTAATTTTGAGTGTCAAAGAACCCTTTTTAGACCATTTTTAGAATAACATCTGCTTTGGTATAGTTTCCCCAATTAAGTAAGTATCTGCAAGTATAAACTCCATATGTAATGTCCCTGAACCTGCCTATAGTGGCAGTCTTAGGTTGGCAATCTGTCACCCCTCTTTCTTTTGTTTATAAAGCTTTATTTCCCATTTCACAGTATGTTTGTCAGGATAAATTTCTTTGGATAAGTGTGTGTGGTGGGCCGTTCAGCTATTTGTGAGCTTAACTCTCCTCGTTGTCACCCTGTAGTCATTTCAGGTCTTTAATATGTCTCAGACAGTCTGAAAACATTGTGGGCATTGGGAACATAGGTTGGCCAAACCTTTTGTGTGTGTCCCTGGATGAGCAAGTTTCTTTAGAAAGTGGGATTCCCTATGCGATTGCTGTGTGGTATGAGGACTTGCCTCCACCACTCCTGCAAGTTTCTCAATAGCCTGAAATAGCCTTGCTTGGCCAGGAGGAGCCCTGTCCCTTATCTATGGAGCTAAGAGATCTCGTGTGGTATCTACACTATATTGCAGCCAACTCTGGTAAATTAGTCCAAGGAAGGACACCAACCAGTCCCTGACCTCTGCACCCAACCTGAACCTGCCCAGTGTCTCAGCTGGGTACTTTCTCAGTATCTCTAAAATGAGATGACAGGAAGCTTTTTCATGTACCAGTAAAGAAAACTCAGGATTGTCAACCAAGATGGTAAATGGGAGATCATGAGAGATTCACCTAAATTCATATGATCACGTACAGAGGTGGACCGGCACAATGGGCCTTACAGGTGCCAAGGCTCCAGCTCCTTGTAAGGTTCCAGTCCCAGTAAGAAGTCTCATTTGAACTCCTTTGTGGTCACTATAACTGTCCACTGGAAACAAAGCCCACACAATGTAAGAGCAGTGAGTTTCCCTTTTAATTGGAGACCTGTATGCTAGGAGACACCCTCTCAGATATCTCAGATCTCTGGGAAACTGCGTTCAGGTGGTGGAGGAGGAGGTCTGGAAAATTGGAGTAATCAATTATACATCTTGGTAAAGAGTACTGCAAATCACCAAAAGCTAGGGATCGCAAGTTACTGATTTTAGTGCTTTACTCTGCATGGAAAACTATACAGACCTAGGTTGATTATAGAGTGCTTCTTTAGATGCATCTTAACTGTCTAAGGACTGTGTATCCAAACCAGAGAATGTTTCATCTGTTGTTTTCCCATCCTGACTTCCCCTATGGGCACACTGTTGGTGGGCAACCGCCAGGACTGGTCACTTAACTGTTTGTATAAGCGGATGATGAGTGAGTCTCCTTGTCTTTTTTCCAGCTATGAGGAAGGGGGTGCAGCAGAGAGACCTGAGAATTGAGAGGGAGAGCAAGCAGGCTGCATTCTAGCCATATTACTTCTGTGCAGTGTGAACATGAGGGAGGTGCTTATCTTCTGTGTGCCTCAGTTTCCCATCTGATAAATGGTCTCAGTAGAACCCATCTTGCAGGGGAGTCATTTAGGGATTCTGAGCCTATGTCATCATCTCCAGCAACAAGCACTGGGTGGAGTCTCCAGATGTCCTGTTTTATCAAGATATCACTTGAATTACAGATACTTGGCAGAGCTAACGTTCCAGAGCTGGGGACACCAGGAGGATGGTATTTTGTCCCAATATTTGACTCCACATGGAAGGGCTATATCTAGGTTGCAAACTTAGGGAGACCTGCATGAACCGTAGTGGGGCCGCAGACCTGAAGCCTGACCTTTTTCCCACCCTCAGGGCCTGAAGAAGATCTCTGCCTACATGAAGTCCAGCCGCTTCCTCCCAGGCCCTCAGTTCCTGAAGCTTGCCGTGTGGGGCAACAAGTAGTGCCCGCAACCAGGAGATGGGCATGAGGAGCCAGTGCCTTGGAGACCAAGTGGACCTTCCTGCCCGCGGAACCATCTGTCTTTTTCTTTCTCCTTCTGTTCACTCTAGATGGCTTCTTGGCCCCCTTATCGCCCTCCCATCCCCCCTTTCCATCCATCCTTTAATTCAGTTTCCCACTTTTTTTTCATTTTTTTTTTTTAAGCAAAGGTCCTTCCCCACCCCACATTATCCCTCCTGCACTAAAGCCATGTAGACTAACCTTCCCTTCCATGGTTGCTTCTGCATTGAGGAGCCCAGTCAGGTCCCTGGCCCATGGAGCTGTGTTCTGAGCTCCCAGCATTGCCCTGAAGACCAGCACTGGCCTGGTGTGAAGTCCGTGCTTCCCAGTGTGGTTCCTGCCCAGCCAGTCTGATCCCCAGTAAAGGCTTATCACACCTGCTGTGTCCTGTCTTATTCCCTTCTGGCTTCCTGGAGTCATGACCAACTATGTTGGGTGCGTGGTGGTGTCCATTTTCCCTTCAGTTGTTCTCTGCAGGGCTGCATGGATGGGCGTGTGTGCGCGTGTGTGTGTGTGTGTATGTGCGTATGTGTGTGTGTATATGTGGTGGGAGGTTGGGCACAGGTGGGATTATACTATTGCTTGTTCATTTCTATCTCCACTTCATGCACCTCTGTTTCTAGCATGAGGTGTCTACAGCAGGGGGGCCCTTCTGTGCCTGGTTCCCTCTTTAATTCAGCGTTCATGGGCTGCCTCCTTTCAGCTTGTAGTACTCTGTGTCATGGTTCAGGGGGCTCTGGAGTGCAGGGGAGGTCTGAGTAGTCTACTGATGGCGTGGGATCCTGTTGGATTCACTTCTGTCACCTTCTGGAAGTTTTCTCTGCTTTCAGTACTCTTCATCTGTGTTCTTACAACATATATCAATAACATTTGCTTCCAGTGTATTATAATCATTGTTTTGCTTGTTTTTTCTCTAACTTGGTCATAAAGAAATTGAGGAGAGAATCCATTTCTTATTTGACTTTATATCTCACATCTGTTATACTGCCTTGCAACAGTAAATGTCCAATAACAGTTGGAAACGTGAAAGAAGTATCTCTAGTTAACTCCCGGGCAACTCTACAGGCATTTTATGGACTTAGAGCTCTGCATAGAGGTGCCTAGCTTCCCGGTGGTGCTAGTGGTAACGAGCCCGCCTGCCAGTGCCGGAGATGTAAGAGATGTGGGTGCGGCCCTTGGGTGGGGGAGATCCGCTGGAGCAGGACATGGCAGCCCACTTCAGTGTCTTTGCCTGGAGAATCCCATGAACAGAGGAGCCTAGCAGGCTACAGTCCATGGAATCGCAGAGAGTCAGACTCAACTGAAGCGACTCAGCACTATATAGTTCCTTGAGCCACTTAAGATAAAGAATGAACATCAGAAGATTTGAAATCTGTAGGTCTAGGGGAAATCCATTTGGTCTCCCTAACTGAAGCATGTAGTGGGCTGTAGCTGGCTCTTGGATAACTTAGCCTGAAATGAGCAGGGCTAGTGTGTGGACCAAAGTGTAGCCGCTCTGTGCAGTCAGGAGGGAGAATGCCATTTGAGGTAGAGTGTAGGCCTCACCAGATAACAAGATGATTGGCAGGTCCTTCAAAGGGTGGATGGCTGGTGGAGTTGGGCTTGTAATAGCACATCCTCAAGTCTTGACTTGGCCTCAAGTCATCGCCCTCAGGTGCTTTGGAGAAGAGTCTTGTTGGGTATTTGTCTGGGTGGTCATTTCTTACAGTTATTAAACAAAAAATATTAAGCAAGTGTAGGAATAATGTGAAGTAAATGATTTTTAAATAAATAAATGTTTATTTCAAAAAGTAAAACTGCTAACATAAAAAAGTCCAGTAAACTAATAGTTAATGAAACTTATAAGTCAGTAAATATTTTTGGTTTTGCAAGCCATGTGGTCTCCGTCATCACAATTGTTCACCTTTATAAATATAGTGTGAAAGCAGCCATGGGACATAAATGAATGGATGGGGCTGTATTTCACCAGAACTTCAAAAACAGGTGAACTTATTTCTCTGACTCCAGATTTATATGCTCAAATTGAGAGGGTTAGCTAGTGTGGGAGGGAGGGTTAAGACAGAGGGGACATATGTATACCTATGGCTGATTCATGTTGATTATATGACAAATCAACACAATATTATAAAGCAATTATCCTGCAAATAAATAATAAATATCTAAAAACTTAAATCTTAGATTCAGACGTAAGAGGTGACCATGAAAAAAACCCTAAAGAACAAAATAACTCAATCCTTTTTAAAAAATGAGGCAACATGTGATAATGAAGTGGAGAGGCAATGGCCCCCCCACTCCAGTACTCTTGCCTGGAGAATCCCATGGACGGAGGAACCTGGTGCGCTGCAGTCCATGGGGTCTCAAATAGTCGGACACGACTGAGCGACTTCACTTTCACTCTCATGCATTGGAGAAGGAAATGGCAACCCACTCCAGTGTTCTTGCCTGGAGAGTCCCAGGGTTGGGGGAGCCTGGTGGGCTGCCGTTTCTGGAGTCGCACAGAGTCGACACGACTGAAGTGACTTAGCAGTGATAATGAAGACAGTTGCAAATAAAGTTTGAACACATTTGTTTAACTGTGAAATATTTCTTCTTAATAGCATTTCTTGTTCTCCATACTTTTCATCTTAAACTTGGCTCCTTTTGTAAATTCTTGCGATCCTAGTTTGCATTTTGTTATTCAAAATGTTATAAGCAAGTGGAAAATTTTTGTCTCATGTATAATTGGTCAGTATCTTGTCTGTCAGGAAGCATTTAACAGGAGGCTTCCTGTGTGCTGTTTTGGGTCTGTCATGAATCCTCTGTCCCTTATTAATTCCTGAATATTCAGGAATTAAGTGGAGCAGGAATCTACTCCTGGGGGCTGAAGTGTGCATGCATTTCCATGCAGTGATAAGCAACTATTTACGACCCTCTTCCTTTTTATGAACTATAGGGTTAAAGTGATTATTTACAACCCTCTCTCTTTCATATGGATGACCTCATGTTTCCTTGATAACTTGTAAGTTTTGATTTTATCTCTGCTGAAAATAGCTGCCTTGTAACACAGTATAAATATTCACACAATGTTGAGTAAAACACCTCTGCTCCATCAGAGCTTCTGTCCCTGTGTCTTGCTTTCTCTCCCCACTCCTCTCTCTCTCCCTCTCTCTCTGTCTTTTTCAGGCTGATACCCTGGAGTGCAGAGGCCCTCTGGGTTCACTTTCCTGCCCTGGCTTCCTCCCCCGCCTCGAGAGGGCGCCTGAGGCCTTCATGAACAGAGCAAGCTCTGTGGAAGGGTTTTATTGGCTCTCTGCATAAACCAAGGAATATCAGCCTCTTTCTCTTTCCTTTACTTTCTTATCGCTTGACTCTGGACCACCAGGTTCCGGTCCATTAAAGGACCTCAACATTTGTCAATGGTTATTTCTACTGTCTTCTTTTAAGATTAAAAAATGTTCTCTATAACCTAAAGTTACACAGACAACACTTACAAACTCAAAAAAAAAAAAAAAAAAAACGAGCAAGATGAAGACACATTTAGATTCTGCTCTTTGTATTCATGATACTATTAAGCTTGTGTTCTGAGGCTGTTTCATACAGAAACAGTGTTAATTCACTGAGAATTCAGAAGGTCAGAAGTAGAGCTGGAGGGAATTATGGAAGACCGCACAGGAGAAAGACCACAGGCTAGACTTCTCAACTGGATACTGGACGCTGTAAGTTTCGATGTCTTGCACAGTGTCCTCTAAAATATTACAACCTGTCAACATTACAGTCAAGAGAGAGAGCACGTGTAAATCCAGAAGATGTGACCACACTGACACTGAATATCAGCGAGGCAACCACCGGCTGCATCAGGCCCTTCAGCCCCTTCTCCAGTTTCCCGAGTCCCCCTGCCGCCTACTGCCTTCCACACACCCACTGCGCCCACCGGTGGGACCCTGACTCTGGAGGCCAAGTCTGAGAGCCTGCTCAGCAAGCCCTCCTCCTTCTCTTGCAGAATTGACCTCTTCCTCCCGACCCCATGCTCCTGATGGGCTGCCTGTGCTCAGGGCCCATCTCTGTGTCCCCAGTTCCTTGTCCCAGCAGGCACGGCCTCTTTCTCCTGCCTTCAACCTCCCTCCCTCTCAGTGCCCCTTGGGGTTTGAACACTGAAAATCTCTTCCATACTTAAAAATTCCTCCCTGTATTTCCCAGAAGACTTCCAGCCTTCATTACCCAGGATGGTCTTACTTATGGTGCTGCTATATGTCAGGATCATAGTGATTGTTTTTTCATAAAGGAAAATGATAACTGGATGAATTAGATTGCATTATGTGTTACAGCATCTGCTTTACCTATTTTAAACATTCCTGTCGTGCTTAATGTAGCTTTGGAAAATCATTTTCTCAGTGGAATCTAGTGGTGTTTCTGTCAGTTCAAGATGTAGAAAGGTGAGAATTGTAATTCCTCATTATGTTATGAAATGTGTAACTATTGTGAAGGTCAGCACGTTTGGTGACCATAGTCACCATCGCTTCCCTGTGGGCAAAAGGACAAGAGAATCCACTTGACCCTGAGCCACATCCTGAGTCAGGAGCCAGAACTCATCCATGAGGACAGGCAAGGAGGGAATGGCTGGGACCATCCATAGAGGGACTGAGCTCCGCTGGTCTCTGCTGACACTCTCTCTGCTTCCAAAGTTAGCAGAGATGTGCAAACTCTAAGTCTGTGATTTAACAGGGATTTGAGAGGCAAATGGCAACCCACTCCAATACTGTTGCGTGGAGAATCCCAGGGACGGAGGAGCCTGGTGGGCTGCCGTGTATGGCGTTGCACAGAGTCGGACACGACTGAAGCCACTTAGCAGCAGCAGCAGCAGCAGAAAAAGTCTACCTGTCTTCCAAGCCCCACTCCATACTATCCCATGGTGATCTGAATCTTCTTGGAACAATGGTTCATGCCTTTCTATCCTACAAAGTGTTGTGTTGTGCTGTGCTGTGCTGTGCTTAGTCATGTTGGGACCCCATGGACCGTAGTCCCCCAGGCTTCTCTGTCCTTGAGATTTCCCAGGCAAGAATATTAGAGTAGATTGCCATTTCCTCCTCTAGGGGATCTTCCAAACCCAGGGATCGAAACCATGGCTCCTGAGTCTCCCTCAATGGCAGGCATATTCTTTACCACTGAGCCACTTGGGAAGCTCTGTTTTTAAACATCTATTTTGGTAGTATACCAACCTTGCGTTTTTGGAGAAAGGCATGGCAATCCACTGCAGTATTCTTGCCTGGAGTATCCCATGGAAAGAGAGCCTGATGGGCTTGTTGCAGGAAAGGGGACCCCTTCCAGGGCCTGTAACTGGGCTCTTGTCTGACACTCGGAAAAGAATTTTCCGAGGAGACTCGTGCTGATAAAGCAAGAGATTTTATTGGGAAAGGGCACCCGGGTGGAGAGCAGTAGTAAGGGAATCCAGGAGAACAGCTCTGCCCTGTGGCTCCCAGTCTTGGGTTCTATGGTGATAGGATTAGTTTCCGGGTGGTCTTTGGCCAATCACTCTAATTCAGTCTTTCCTGTGGTGCACGCATTGCTTAGCCAAGATGGATGCTAGCGACCGGGATTCTGGTAAGTGGATGGACAGGCAGTGTCTCCTTTCACCCTTTCCTGAATTCTTCCAGCTGGTGGTGGCTTATTAGTTCCGTATTCCTTATCAGGATCTCCTGTCATAAAACACCTCATGCAGCTGGTTACTATGGTGCCTGGCCAGGGTGGGCGGTTTCAATCAGCGTGCTTCCCCTAACAGGCTTATAGTCCACGGGGTTGCAAAGAGCCAGACATGACGAAGCAACTTAGCACATAACACATAGCACAGCTTTGTGTTTTAACTTATAAAATTTGTTTGTTTTTCAAAATTCCTCTCATTTGTTTCCTACATCCACTACTTTGTAATATCCTTTCAACAAACAAAACCATAGCCTATCCAATGTCCTATTCTCCTAA
Organism: Capra hircus; assembly: GCF_001704415.2. Taxonomy (NCBI): domain Eukaryota; kingdom Metazoa; phylum Chordata; class Mammalia; order Artiodactyla; family Bovidae; genus Capra; species Capra hircus. The sequence continues at coordinate 86,863,857 of NC_030810.1, forward strand.
TTTTGAAATAACCTTCTTCCTCAAAGAGGAAAGTTGGCAGGTAGGACATTGTCCTTGTGCAGTTTGTACTACAAGTCACAGATCACAGAGTAACTTCAAAGGACACCGAGCCCACACACTGCTATATATAAGACAGATAATCAACAAGGACATAGCATACAGTACAGGAGCTCTGGGCGTCCCTATGGCTCAGATGGTAAAGAACCTGCCTGCAATGCAGGAGACCTGGGTTTGATCCCTGGGTTGGGAAGATCCCCTGGAGGAGGGCATGGCAACCCACTCTAACATTCTTGCCTGGAGAATCCCCATGGACAAAGGAGCCTGGTGGGCTGCATACAGTCCATGGGGTCACAGAGAGTCAGACACAACTGAGCGACTGAGCACAGCACAGGGAACCCCACTCAGTGGTCTGTGATAGCCTAGAGGAGAAGAGAATCTGAAAAAGGATGAATATATGTTTATGTATAATTGAATCACTTAGTTGTACACCTAAAATAAAGCAGGATTATAAATCAAATATACTTCAATAAAATTTTTTTAAAAGCACATATCACTATCTTGAAACCACATTGGGTCATATGTGTTATATGCTAACATATAACATATCCCAGGGTGAGGGCTGGGACTGCGGATCTAGGCAGCCAAGGGTGTCTGGGTCACTCTGACTCTGGTCCTGTGTGGAGTCATCCAGGCTGTCACCCTTCTCTGGACACCCTCTGGAGCCACCCACTCAGAGCACAGGTCTTCTCCCCTGGGCCACTTTCCCACCACACTACCCCTCACTGTCCCATCAATGTGAGAGGCATGGAGCTGTCTGGCAGGACATCTCTGGAGCTGCACCTGGGTACTCTCTCTGCTGTGCAGGAATCTGGATTTAGATTCACAAGTGAGGCCATAAACTACTTGATTAATCTATGTTATATCTTTATTTTCAGGCCCATGAGGAGGGCAGGGCCCTCCACAGTCCCTGAGAGGAAGACATGGAGGGCACATTTCCTTTCTCTGCCTCCTATCTACTCTTCCTGCTGCACTGATACTCATTTCTGGAAGACTGTAGCTATCATGGATTGTAAATCATGGGGGAGCGTTAGGATTGCCTGGGGTTCTCTTCTTCCTGTAACCCGGGCCGATTTAATGTTATGATTCAGGCTTGTTTCCCAAGGGCACTGGCAACTCCCCCGGTTAGCTGACGTCTCTCTGGGGTCGGGAACCAGGGGAGCCCGACCTCGGCGGCCTTTGATCTCTAGGCGCCCAGAGATTGGCTTCCATGGGAATCTGCTGAGAGAAAGACAAGAGTAGACCCTGCTCTGCCGGCCGGGGGCTGAGTCAGGCGCTGGGCTGGGGGCGGGGCCGAGAAGAGGGGCGGGTGCTTCCGGGCCCCGCTTTCTCGCGGATTCAGAAGTTAAGCCCACCTGCGCTGGAGCTTCTGCACTTTGAGCTTCATAACCTGCACCATGCCCGTGATTCTGGGTTACTGGGACATCCGCGGGGTGAGCGGGGGTCCCCCAGGGCGGGGAAGGTGGAGGCGGGTGGGGAAATGCTGCGCCCCCCTGGGAAAATGCTGCAAAGCTGAGGCCGGTTCAAACCAGAAACTTGCACAGGACTTGCTGCTGCGGAGCCCCTGTCCCCTCAGCCCGATCATCTTCTCTGGGTGTTGGCATGTGTGTGTGTGTGTGTGGCGTGGGTGGGCTGGTGCAGGTGACGGTGCTGAGGGAGTGGGAGGTGTGGAAGTGACCTGGAAGAGTGAGAGTTTTGCAGTCAAGACTGACGTCTGCCCTCTGTCCCACCATCTCTGGCAGCTGGCCCATGCCATCCGCCTTCTCCTGGAGTACACAGACACAAACTATGAGGAGAGACAGTACTCGATGGGAGATGGTAATGAAATCCTTTTTCTGTTGTAACTTCTGCTCAACTCATGCTGATTTGTTGCCAAGCAACCCATGTTCTGGCCTTGTTGCTGCCATCCCTTAAACTCCACCAGCTGGAAAAGGACCTGCCCCTTGTCAAACCCTTTGGGGGTGCAGCTGTCCTCCAAAGCAGGCCATGAGAGCCCCTGTGGCAGCCTTGGGCTCCATTTAGTGCTTGCATTAGCTCTCTGTAAGCCTCAACTCAGGGAGGTTCCAAATCCTTCTACGTGTGCTTTCCCCCAAAGCTCCATGTGAGATTAGAATCCAGTTCAGAATCCATATCCATCAGTTCAGGGGTCTTGCCCCTGACTCTTTGGTAGGCCCCCCGGGAAGGAGGGTTGGATTTGTGGGAGATTGTTTCACTGCGTCTTCTTTTTCTCAGCTCCTGACTATGACAGAAGCCAGTGGCTGAATGAAAAATTCAAGCTGGGCCTGGACTTCCCCAATGTAGGTGCAGGGGCTGAGGTGCTGGGAGGGGGAGTGGACAGTGTCTCCATCCACCTCCTTTCCTGGCTTAGAGGTTTCAGGAAGAGGTGCCTTCTGCTCTTGTCTCTCAGCTTCCTGGTTCTCTCCTCTGCCCTTCAGTGATACTCTGTCCCACCTCATCCCTCCATTTTATAGCATGTTATTTAGTGCCTACCATGGGACAGGCTCTGTGCCTACCATGGGATAGGCTCTGTGAAAGCCAGGTTTCATTTCTGCCCTTGGTCAATGGAAGGGGGTACAGGGGAGCCTGGTGGCGCAAATAACCAGACCCTGTTGTTCTTCCAGCTGCCATACTTAATCGATGGGACTTACAAGCTCACCCAGAGCAATGCCATTCTTCGGTACATCGCTCGCAAGCACAACATGTGTGAGTAGGGCTGGATTTGGGGTTAGGGACACCAGTGGCCATGCCCTGGGTTGGGCTGGAATGGGATGTTGAGGGTGAGTCTCTGTTTTGTGGCCACAGGTGGGGAGACAGAGGAGGAGATGATTCGTATGGACATTTTGGAGAACCAGGTTATGGATGTCCACTTGGCCATGGCCAGAATCTGCTACAGCCCCGACTTTGTGAGTCCTTCCCACTGAGGTGGAGAGGGTGCTTGTCAGGGTCTCATCTAGTGGTCTTTTAGATTTTGATCTTCTTGGGAATAGTGATCCACCAAGACATTTCCTTGGAAACTCTTACTCATTTCCCTCTAATCTTAAGAGGAGTCCAGCTTCCCTTGAATAGAAATTCAATTCGTAAACAGAATGTTTTCCTCCTTACTACATAGCCTCCTTCTTGGCATCTCAGGGATCAGGACATGTGTCCAGTGGGCAGCTCAGGCTTAGACTTTATTCCTCTCCCTCCTTCCTTTCAGTTTCCAGTTCTCTCCAACTGTCCAGAAACTGCTCAGGCGTCCACACCATTCTAGTCTCCTACACTGGAAGATAGGACTTCTTTCCTAGTCATTTTAGTGTTGATCAGCCTGAGGTCTGAGGCCCAAGCTCCACCAGGTCTCACAGCACTGCTGGTCTGACCCAGGGCAAATGTCTGGAGCTGAGTGGTGACAGATCCAGGAACAGTGTGTTTTGCCCTTTGCCTTCCCATTGCTTCTCACAGATGGGAGATGGTTCCCGTAGGAGTCTAGTGAACACAGGTGGGTTGAATTGCCCCTGGGCCCTGACTCATGTACAGTCAAGGGACATGAGTGCTCCCCTGACAGCTGCAATCAGACACAGCCCTGGAGGACTGCTCTCTGCCGGGGGGTCTGTGTGTGAGGGTGGTGACAGCTGTTTTGTGTCTCAGGAGAAACTGAAGCCTGGTTTCTTGAAGGAGATCCCTGAAAAGATCAAGCTGTTCTCAGAGTTTCTGGGGAAGAGGCCTTGGTTTGCAGGGGACAAGGTAAGTTGGCCGGCTTTGGGGGCGGGATAGCTGTCATTTTTCCCAGGTTCAGAGTTCGGTGTGCATTCATGCTTTGTCTTCCTGCAGCTCACCTATGTGGATTTCTTGGTTTACGACGTCCTTGACATACACCGCATATTTGAGCCCAAGTGCCTGGATGCATTCCCAAACCTGAAAGACTTCATCTCTCGTTTTGAGGTGATTCCCGTGAACCTCTTGTATTTACATCTTTCTTCTCTTTCTTATTTTCCCTGATTTCGTAGTTGGAACTACAATGAAGAATAGTATTTATGGAGAACTTGGTTTATGCCAGAATCTCTGCTCAGCAGCTCATATATGTTGTGTCAAATTTAATGTTTATATAACATTGCTATATGGTAGAAGAATTATCCCCTGCATTTTACAGGAAAGGGGTCAACCTGAAAGAACAAGTAGTTTCTGCAGGTCACAGAACCAGAACAGGCTGTGCTGGGCTCCCAGGCAGAGTGTCTGACTTCCATGGGCAGCATCAGTGGCTCCTCATTTCCTGTAGGAAAAAGAAACCTCAGGTCCCTTTCATGACTGTGTTGACAGCTCTGAAAAGTGTGGAGGAAGCAGAACCTTCAGGAGATGGTATGAAGCTGGCATTAGTAGAGCGAGACACAGTTGGATTGATATCAAGTACTAAAAACACAGACAATATTTTCTCCTGATCTCTAAAGGGCTCTGCAGCAATTGAGCCCCCACCTGATTTTCTGAGATTCTCAGGGCTGTAGTTGGTGTTGGGATTTGGGTGCATACAGAGGTGTCCTGTGCAAGGATTTTATCTTGACACATCTTATGGTGGGCAGTTCCTTCACTCCTCATCTCCTGTCCATTCTTCCTTCATGTTAACTCCAGATTCCATCTCAGAGATACGATAGTGCATTCATTTTAAGTCACATTCACTGATCTGATCCTCTCCCCTGTATGAGACACTGTGTCAGGCACAAGGGGGATACAGAAGTCATGCAGTCCTGGTGCCCAGCCTCTTGGGCTCAGTGCAGCTGGAGAACTACAGGGACCCTAAGCTGTGCGGTATGGGTGGAGCCACCTTGATTCTGGAGGAGCACAGCCTGACCTCACCTCTCAGCTCATCATTGTCACCCTCAGTCAACTAATATGAGAGCAAAGAAGTCTGCTTTGTGATGGATTTGGGAATTTGATGCTTTAGCCGTAAAGGCTTTCAGCCTTCAATCTGTTTAGTACTCTCACTCCTCATCATGAAATCTGCTTTCTCAGCTAGTTCTCATCCACTCTGGTTTTGGTCCCAACTCTGGTTTTGGTCCAAGACATGTTGCCTTGAGAATTTTGCAAGAGCTGGGATTACTGCCCAGCAGAGAGGATGAGGACAGATGTGGCTGTAGTGTGTGGCCTGTTGGACCCTGTGCTGTTGGGAACAGGCAGCCCTAGATCTTGGAGTCCTCGGAACTCTTGGGCATTGTCTGTCTTGGGAAGGTGGTGCAGGTGCCTGAGTGCTGCTGCCTGATTGGCTGCAGCGGGACTGGGGATGAGGTAGGTTGGGGCCCAGTGAGAGTGGGCTGAGGTCCATGCCACGCAATTGGTCTGTGTCCTTTCAGTGGAATAATTAGAGTGTGGCCTGGGCTAGTCTTGGTGCTCCACACCCTCCTATCATGTTTCATCCATATTTTGCTGAGTCATTGGGTGAGATGTAGTTCTGCAGGTTGCTTGGGCACTTTCTGAGTGCCTTTGTTTTGCTAGGGGCCCTTCTGTCTATTTGCTAGGGGCCACTTCAGTATTCTACCTTGAGAACCCCATGAACAGTATAAAAAGGCAAAATGATAGGATACTGAAAGAGGAACTCCCTAGGTCAGTAGGTACCCAATATGCTACTGGAGATCAGTGGAGAAATAACTGTAGAAAGAATGAAGGGATGGAGCCAAAGCAAAACCAATATCCAGCTGTGGAGGTGACTGGTGATAGAAGCAAAGGTCCGAGGCTGTAAAGAGCAATATTGCATAGGAACCTGGAATGTCAGGTCCATAAATCAAGGCAAATTGGAAGTGGTCAAACAAGAGATGGCAAGAGTGAACGTCGACATTCTAGGAATCAGCGAACTAAAATGGACTGGAATGGGTGAATTTAACTCAGATGACCATTATATCTACTACTGCAGGCAGGAATCCCTCAGAAGAAATGGAGTAGCCATCATGGTCAACAAAAGAGTCTGAAATGCAGTGCTTGGATGCAATCTCAAAAACGACAGAATGATCTCTGTTCATTTCCAAGGCAAACCATTCAATATCACCTTAATCCAAGTCTATGCCCCAACCAGTAACGCTGAAGAAGCTGAAGTTGAACTGTTCTATGAAGACCTACAAGACCTTTTAGAACTAACACCCCAAAAAGATGTCCTTTTCATTACAGGGGACTGGAATGCAAAAGTAGGAAGCCAAGAAACACCTGGAGTAACAGGCAAATTTGGCCTTGGAATGAGGAATGAAGCAGGGCAAAGATAATAGAGTTTTGCCAAGAAAATGCACTGGTCATAGCAAACACCCTCTTCCAACAACACAAGAGAAGACTCTACACATGGACATCACCAGATGGTCAACACCGAAATCAGATTGATTATATTCTTTGCAGCCAAAGATGGAGAAGCTCTATACAGTCAGCAAAAACAAGACCAGGAGCTGACTGTGGCTCAGATCATGAACTCATTACCAAATTTGGACTCAAATTGAAAAAAGTAGGGAAAACCGCTAGACCATTCAGGTATGACCTAAATCAAATCACTTAGGATTATACAGTGGAAGTGAGAAATAGATTTAAGGGCCTAGATCTGATAGATAGAGTGCCTGATGAACTATGGAATGAGGTTCATGACATTGTACAAGAGACAGGGATCAAGACCATCCCCATGGAAAAGAAATGCAAAAAAGCAAAATGGCTGTCTGGGGAGGCCTTACAAATAGCTGTGAAAAGAAGAGAGGTGAAAAGCAAAGGAGAAAAGGAAAGATATAAGCATCTGAATGCAGAATTCCAAAGAATAGCAAGAAGAGATAAGAAAGCCTTCTTGAGTGATCAATGCAAAGAAATAGAGGAAAAGAACAGAATGGGAAAGACTAGAGATCTCTTCAAGAAAATTAGAGACACCAGGGGAACATTTCATGCAAAGATGGGCTCGATAAAGGACAGAAATGGTCTGGACCTAACAGAAGCAGAAGATATTAGGAAGAGGTGGCAAGAACATACAGAAGAACTGTACAAAAAAGACCTTCACGACCCAGATAATCACGATGGTGTGATCACTAATCTAGAGCCAGACATCCTGGAATGTGAAGTCAAGTGGGCCTTAGAAGGCATCACTAGGAAAAAAGCTGGTGAAGGTGATGGCATTCCAGTTGAGCCATTTCAAATCCTGAAAGATGATGCTGTGAAAGTGCCACACTCAATATGCCAGCAAATTTAGAAAACTCAGCAGTGGCCACAGGACTGGAAAAGGTTAGTTTTCATTCCAGTCCCAAAAAAGGCAATGCCAAAGAATGCTCAAACTACCGCACAGTTGCACTCATCTCAAATGCTAGTGAAGTAATGCTCAAAATTCTCCAAGCCAGGCTTCAGCAATATGTGAACCATGAACTTCCTGATGTTCAAGCTGGTTTTAGAAAAGGCAGAGGAACCAGAGATCAAATTGTCAACATCCACTGGATCATGGAAAAAGCAAGAGAGTTCCAGAAAAACATCTATTTCTGCTTTATTGACTATGCCAAAGCCTTTGACTGTGTGGATCACAATAAACTGGAAAATTCTGAGAGATGGGAATACCAGACCACCTGACCTGCCTCTTGAGAAACCTATATGCAGCTCAGGAAGCAACAGTTAGAACTGGACATGAAACAACAGACTGGTTCCAAATAGGAAAAGGAGTGCCTCAAGGCTGTATATTGTCACCCTGCTTATTTAACTTATATGCAGAGTACATCATGAGAAACGCTGGACTGGAAGAAACACAAGCTGGAATCAAGATTGCCAGGAGAAATATCAATAACCTCAGATATGCAGATAACACCACCATTATGGCAGATAGTGAAGAGGAAACAAAGAGCCTCTTGATGAAAGTGAAAGAGGAGAGTGAAAGAGGAGAGTGAAACGGTTGGCTTAAAGCTCAACATTCAGAGAACTAAGATCATGGAATCTGGTCCCATCACTTCATGGGAAATAGATGGGGAAACAGTGGAAACAGTGTCAGTCTTTACTTTTTTGGGCTCCAAAATCACTGCAGATGGTGACTGCAGCCTTGAAATTAAAAGACGCTTACTCCTTGGAAGGAAAGCTATGATCAACCTAGATAGCATATTCAAAAGCAGAGACATTACTTTGCCGACCTAGGTCCATCTAGTCAAGGCTACGGTTTTTCCAGTGGTCATGTACGGATGTGAGAGTTGGACTGTGAAGAATGCTGAGCACCGAAGAATTGATGCCTTTGAACTGTGGTGTTGGAGAAGGCTCTTGAGAGTCCGTTGGACTGCAAGGAGATCCTAGCAGTCCATTCTGAAGGAGATCAGCCCTGGGATTTCTTTGGAAGGAATGATGCTAAAGCTGAAGCTCCAGTACTTTGGCCACCTCATGCGAAGAGTTGACTCATTGGAAAAGACTCTGATGCTGGGAGGGATTGGGGGCAGGAGGAGAAGGGGACAACAGAGGATGAGATGGCTGGATGGCATCACTGACTCAATGGATGTGAGTCCGAGTGAACTCCCAGAGTTGGTGATGGACAGGGAGGCCTGGCGTGCTGTGATTCATGGGGTCGCAAAGAGTCGGACACGACTGAGCGACTGAACTGAACTGAAGAGCAGCAAGTTAAAATTTTATTTGGGGACCTTACTGAGGACTGTAGCCCAAGAGACAGCCTCTCCGAGAGCTTTGAAGATGTAGGGTAGGAGACAGTAGGTATATAAACTTTTGACTGGGAAATACATGTAGCCAAGCATGCATCTTGATAAAAGATTAGTGCTAATCATCGAAACACCAACATCTCAAGTTAATGATCTTAGTGCTTTTCTATGTGTAGGAAGATGCATGAATCTTAGGTCACTGTAATTCTTAGCTTGGGATGCATCCTAACTCTCTATAGGACCCAAGTCCAAATCAAAGAATGTTTAATCCTGGTTTTCTCCATCCTGAGCTCTCTTCAGGGTACCGTGTGAGTGACTGCAGTTGCTGGCAGCTCACCCCTTTCTATAACCAATAATGAAGGAAAATCTTCAGGCTTTTTACTCCTCATGGAAAGAACAAGATTTGTATTCATTCTTTTTTTTCATAGATTTTAAAAAATATGTATTTATTTTTGTCTCAGCTGGGGTCTTCGTTCCTGGGCACAGGTTTCTCTAGTTGCAGCTAGCTGGGGCTAATCTCTAGTGTGGTCATCTGGCTTCTCTTGTCATGGAGCATGGGCTCTAGGCGTGCGGACTTAAGTAGTTGCTGCTCTGGCTAGCGCCCAGGCTCAGCAGTTGTGGTTCATGGGCCCAGTTGCACTGGGGCATGTTGAAACTTCCCAGTCCAGGGTCAAACCCACGTCCCCTGCATTGGCAGGAAGATTTTCAACCACTGGACCACTAGGTAAGTCCTTGCATTCATTTTTGACAAACTCTTAAAGAGGCTGTTAAGTATATTGTGGGAGAAGGCAATGGCACCCCACTCCAGTACTCTTGCCTGGAAAATCCCATGGACGGAGGAGCCGGGTGGGCTGCAGTTCGTGGGGTGGTGAAGAGTCGGACACGACTGAGCGACTTCACTTTCACTTTTCACTTTCATGCATTGGAGAAGGAAATGGCAACCCACTCCAGTGTTCTTGCCTGGAGAATCCCAGGGACGGGGCAGCCTGGTGGGCTGCCGTCTATGGGGTCACACAAAGTTGGACACGACTGAAGTGACTTTGCAGCAGCAGCAGCAAGTATATTGTGAGTGAAGAAGCCTTTCCAACCATTTGAGTTTAAAGAGGCCTCTTTGTTATTTCTTCCCTTTGGTGTCAGGTTCTACCTTATTAAGTTAATCCTGCTTAGTCTCAGGTCATTGTGAGCTGTATTTACATTTCGGATATGTGGAAATTTTTAAAAAACATCTATTTGCCTGACTACATGGTGTGTTACTTGGGTCATGCAGGATCTTTCATTGTGGTACTCGGGCTTTTTCCAGCTGTGGTGTGCAGGCTCTAGAGCTCATGGGCTTAGTGGTCGTGATGTGAGAGCTTCATTGCCCCAGGGCATGTGGGATCTTAGTTCCTGGACCAGCAATTGAACCTGAGTCTCTGCTTTGGAAGGCAGATTCCTAACCACTAAACCACCAGGGAAGTCCCTTGATATGCGGAAATTTGCAAGACAAACACAGTTGCTTTTAATTCTCTGAAGAACTGGCCTGCCACCCAATTGATGTCAAAAGATTTCCCAACTATGTTTTCTTTCATTTGCTTTTTATATCAGTAGGAAAATTTCCAACTAAACTGGAAATCAAAAGAGTGATGTATTCTAGAACTATAGGGATCAATGTATCATGTCTTCAAATGTTTGTAGAAGGCCATCTTTCTGAGTGCACAAGTCAAACTCAGGCCAATTCATTGTAGGAACAAAGATAAAACCAACCAAACAAACAAACCTCCCAGACCAAACTCCATTATTGCTTCCATTAGGCCCTGAATATTAGACTGCAATTTTTATCTCATACTTTGTCGGCTTATGTAACCTTATTCGTTTTCTTTGTTATGTTTAATTAAAATTGTTTGTCTGCTCTTTATGCCAGGCAGGGGAGCATTCCCCAGTGAGACATGTTTGTATATTCCCACAGTATACTTAGGTAAAAGAGATGTAACCATCTTACATAAAGCCTGTTCAAATATACCACTTTTAAATATGTTACCAAGTCCAAGCTTGGTCTGCTAGCTGCCCAACAGTCCAATAATCTGAGAGACAAGGTGTTGAGGGAGGGAATGTGACTTTATTCAGAAAGCTGGCGGACTGAGAAGATGGCAAACAAATGTCCCAAAGTAACCAACTTATCAGGGTCTGGATGCCCATATGCCTCAGTTTTATAGAACTGAGAGTGGGTAGGTGAGAACGTGAAGTAAAAAAGCCATTAATCTTGCAAATGTCTTCTGGAATGGCCAGCCTCATGGAGGGGATGTGTTAATTTCTTCTTTCCTGTAGCCATCCATAGGTAGCCAGGGTCTTGAACAAAGGTACTTTGGTTTAACATTAAGGCAGAGGGGCAGGGTTCCCCTGTGTAGGCTATTATGTATAGACAGTGTCCTTTTAGTGAACAAAAGCAATGGGAAGCAATGCTTAAAAGAAACAGATCCAACATTGCATCAGATTTTGTTTTTATCTGTAACAAATCTCAGTTCTATCAACTGTTAAACCTTTAACTGTAGCCCTTGTCAGGACTCTGTTAACAACTCTTGGTCTTATAAGGAGTCCTAGAAATGTCACGCGAGTGTATGTTCCTCGATTCTTTGTCTCGTCACAACAAAGATTTGGAGTGATGGACATTAAAGCCCCCCCCTCGGCGAGTCACAGCTCTCGGGTCCTGGATAGACCGTGTTATAGCTCTCAGGTCTCAAATGGACCATGTTACAGCTCTTACACAAATCAGTGTTACAGCTCTATTTTATTTAGAAGATAGCAGGAAAATCCATCTTTGAGGCATGAGGGCACATGGATCTAAAGACACAAGGAGAAGAGCGCCCCAGCGCGCGGGGGAGAGAGAGCTGGCTCTGGCTCCTCTGTTTATATGCTTATCTCTCCCTGGGCCTGTCCTATGTAAATTGGGCCAGCCTGGAGTGGTGTTTGTTTTGCCTGAGGTCCTCACTCCGGTCCTCGGACCTTCTTTTGTTTCATTTTCGTGGGCTTTTCCCTTCCTTTTCTGTAGCCACCACCATTTTGGACTCCTCTTCCCTGTTCTACCTACCTAACAGAAACTTCCCTTTTTATTTCCCAGGCCATTTAAACCCAGTCCTGTATAAAAGGTTTTGGGCTCCAGTGAGGGGTTGAGCCAAGGGATCCAGGCCTTTTTGTCAGTCTTTAACTGGATTGTTTGGTTTATTGCCCCATGCAATTGCTGATCAAGTATCTCAGTGTAATTTTTTTTTACCCTCTTACCTTTAAAGTTTTTCTAAACTGGGGTAAGTAGAGTGGACTTGTTTGGGTCCCTTTAATATTTGGGGGACTGATAAAGGGGTCTTTCTGGCCCAACAAAAACATCATTTTTGGTAGTGTTGGTTGTATCAAAACTTTTGTTTTCATGCCATCAAAGTCTGTTTCATTTATCTCATCTCTTAATAACCATATCAAGATTTTTATCTTATTGGGACCACTCCCTTTAAAATTTCCTACTTTTAGGAAGAAATCGCTTGACTTTCCCCTCAGCTTTTATCTATTCCCTTGTTTATTAACCTAATTAACTTTAGTTATTTTGTTGTTTTTATTAGCACCCATAAGATCAGTTGAGGGGGAAGTGTGAGACCACAGATAAGGCTCTATGAAAAACTTATTTGTTGGTTGATTGATTTGAAACTAAGGAAGTTCTTAAGGTTAGCAACAATTATATTTCTTTGTGTCCATCTTTAATTAAAAAAAAATTTTTTTTTAATTTTAACTTTTAATTTTCTATTGGGATATAGCTGATTATCAATATTGTGAATATCCACCTTTTAATTTTATCTTTCCATGGGTACCAATAAAACAGCTGTTTACAATGAGAGGTCTCTAAAAATTTCCCAATTTAGAAGTTTTTCCAGTTTAAAAGATCCATCGTTAGGATTCTTAGTTGTGATTCAAACCGGTAAGAGGCAAGAGGAATCCCTGCAAGAGAGTGCAAAGGATACAGCCCTCTCAAGAACCAGGAAGTTTACTCACAAATATAGTCTAAGAAAGTAAAGGCCTTTGTTGTACAGGGAGACACAAGGAGGATTGAAACAACAAAGACCCTTTATGAACTGGGCCCCCTAATGACACATTTACCTAAAGCTAGCGTAATGAAGTGAAAGTGAAGTTGCTCAGTCGTGTCTGACTCTTTGCGACCCCGTGGACTGTAGCCCACCAAGCTCCTCTGTCCATGGGATTCTCCAGGCAAGAGTACTGGAGTGGGGTGCCATTTCCATAGCTGGACAAAAGGACTTGGAATCGCAGTCTATGCAGCTTGGTGCTGAGTGTTCACCATAGGTGTTCCTTCACAGTTGCAGAGCCTAATCTCTCCAAATGCACTAGAAGATGCCCCAAGAAGATGAGGTAGAACACTGATGTCTCAAAGGCACAGGGAGATGAAGCAAGTTCCTTCTATAAGGCCTTTTGTTTCCTTAAAGCAAAAAAAAGCAAAGTTTTAAAGGCTATTTTTGCCAAAATATTCACAATTTTACCAAGTCTTCTGAATTATTGTTGCTTCTGGGGGAATCAATTTTGGTGTTATAAAAAGGAAGTTCAGAGAGAGTTGAATAGCATGAAGGAGAGCATTGCAGAATATACTTAGAGGAGCAGGGAGGAGCAGTAGAGAGCAGGGCCAGCTTCAGGGGCCTTTTAAAAATTCTGATAAAATTTCAAGCAATTTTTTGTTGGTTTTCTGCAAAAGTTACTTTCTCATTTCCTCTTTTAGAAACTTCTAAATACAAATTGAAACAGACCTTATATTCAGTCTGTCGGATCTTGTAGTCCATTTCTTTAGCTGTGTACACGAAAAAAACCCCAATTTTGTGATGTCAAAGAACCCCATTTTGGTGATTTTTAGGACAAGATCTCCTTTGGTATAGTTTAAGCTTTATATGTGATGTATCCAAACCTGTGGTGTTAAGTCACTGGTTAGCAACTGGTCACCCCTCTTTCTTTTGCCTAGAAAGTTTGATTTCCCATTTCAGAGTCTGTCTGGACAACTTGCTATTGATAACTGGTTGTAATGGGCCCTTCTGCTGTTTGTGAGCTTAACTCTCCTAGTTGTCACCCTATAGTCATTTCAGGTTTTATGCATGTCTCAGTTTTTCCTTCTGACAGTCTAAAACCACCGTGGGCACTGAGAACCCAGGATCGCCAAACCTTTTGTGTGTGTCTCCCAGATGGGCGAGTTTCTTTAAAGAGTGGGTTTCCCTACGGGACTGCGGCACGGTATGAGCACTGGCTTCCACCTCTGCTACAAGTTTCTCAATTGCCTGGGAAAGCTTTGCTTAGCCAGGAGGAGCTCTGTTTCTTATCTAAAGAGCTAAGCGCTCACCTGTAGTATTTACACTATATTCCTACCAGCTCTAGTAAAGCGGTCAATTCAAGGAAAGACACCAGCCAACCCCTGATCTATTCATCCTGACCTGTTCTCTCCACTGGATACCTTCTCAGTATTTCTGAACTGAGAAGTTAGGTACATTTTCACCTACCACTGAAGAAAACTCAAGATTGTCAACCAAGATGGTAAATCTGAGATCACTAGAGAACTCAGCCAAATTCGTATTCATATGTAGAGAAGTAGACCAGCGCAAGGGGGCTTGCTGGTACCAATGTTCCACATCTTTGTAACGTTCCGATGAGGGGAAAAGTCTTCTCTGGGCCCTGTTGGAGTCACCAAACCTGTCTACTGGAAAGGAAAGCCCACACAATGTAACAGCATGGGGGGCAACTGCCCTGCGGGTCACTTAACTGTGTAAGTGGATGATGAGTGAGCCTCCTTGTTTTCAGCTGTGGGGAAGGGGATGCAGCAGAGAGACTCAGAATGGAGAGGGAGAGCGAGCAGGCTGCATTCTGGCTGTATTACTTACGTGCGGTGTGATCATGAGGGAGGTGCTTATCTTCTGTGTGCCTCAGTTTCCCTTCTGATAAATAGTCTCAGTAGAACCCATCTTGCAGGGAGTCGTGTAGAGATTCTGAACCTATGTTATAATGTCTAATGAATATACAGCACCATTTAATACAGTACAGAGTCTCTGTATGTGGTGAGTCTGGATGTCAGATGAATTACAGGAAATTGGAAGAGTTAACTTTCCAGAGCTGGGGACCCCAGAAGACTATCTTTTGCCCCAACATTTGACTCCCGCATGGAAGGGCTGTACCCCAGGTCCCGAACTTGGGGAGAGCTGCCTGGGTTCCACTGGGGCAGCAGACCTGAGGCCTGCTGTTCTTTTTCCCACCCTCAGGGCCTGAAGAAGATCTCTGCCTACATGAAGTCCAGCCGCTTCCTCCCAAGCCCTCTGTTCCAGAAGCTTGCCGTGTGGGGCAACAAGTAGTGCCTGCAACCAGGAGATGGGTATGAGGAGCTAGTGCCTTGGAGACCAGGTGGACCTCCTGCCTGCGGAACCATCTGTCTTTTTCTTTTTCCTTCTGTTCACTCTAGATGGCTTCTTGGCCCCCTTATCCCCCTCCCACACCCCTTTCCATCCCTACTTTAAAGATCCAGTTTCCCACTATTTTTGAGCAAAGTTCCTCCCCCACTGCACATTATCCCTCCTGCACTAAAGCCACCCAGACTGTCCTTCCCTTCCATGATTACTTCTGCTGTGAGCAGCCCAGCCAGACCCCTGGCCCACGGGGCTCTGCTCTGAGCTCCCAGCGCTGCCCTGAAGACCAGACCTGGCCTGGTGTGCAGGCCCTGCTTCCCAGTGTGGTTCCTGCCCAGCCTGGCTGATGCCCAGTAAAGCTTTATCACACCTGCTGTGTCTTGTCTTATTCTCTCAGGGCTTCCTGGAGTCATGACTGACTTGTTGGGTGTGTGTGGATGTCTGTTTTTCCTAGTGTTGTCCGCTGCAAGGCCGTATGGATGGGCATGCATGTGTGTGTGTGTCTGTGGTGGGAGGTCGGGCACAGGTGGGATTATACCATTGTTTGTTCATTTCTATCTCCACTTCATGCACCTCTGTTCCTTAGCAGGGGGTCTCTACAGAGGGGAGCCCTTCTGTGCCTGGTTCCCTCTTTAATTCAGCATTCATGGGCTGCCTCCTTTCAGCTTGTAGCATCTGTGTCATGGTTTAGGGGGCTCTGGGGTGCTGGGGAGGGGGTCTGAGTAGTCTATTGATGGTGTGGGATCCTGGTGGACTCATTTCTATCACCCTTTCCTAGAAGCTTTCCCTGCGTTCTTATAACATATCTCAATAAAACCCACCCCCACTGTGTTATAATTGTTGTTTTACCTGGTTTCCTCTGTAACTTGACCATAAAAACACTAAGGAGATAATCAATATCTTATTTGACTTTAAATCTCATATCTATTACACTGCCTGGCAAACAGTAAATATTCATTAAAATTGGAAATATAAAAGAGTTATCTCTAGGTAAAACCCTGGCAAACTCTACAGTCATTATATGGATTTACTGGTCTGAATATAGTTATAGCCATATGAGATAAAGAATACATTTCAGAAGATTAAAAATCTGTAGGTCTGGCAGAAAGAGATTAGGTCTCACTAACTTAAGCATTTATTAGGTTGTAGCTGGGCCTTGGATAAGTTGATCTGAAACGGGCAGGTCTAGTGTGCTGGGGCAGAGTGTAGCCTATCTGTGCGATCAGGAGGTGGTGTGCCATTTTATGTTAGGATACCTGCAAATCGTAGCACTCATTAGATAACAATACGATTAGCGGGCTCGAAGAGCGGCTGGTTGGTGGAGCTGGACCTTGTTATGGTGTGGCCTTAAGTCTTGACTTGGCCTGAAGTCTGACAGGCCTTGAGCGTTCGAGAAGAGTCCTGTTGGGTGTTCGTCTAGATGGTCATTTCTTGCAGTTACTGAATAAAAAGGGAGCAAAGGAATAATGTGAAATACATGATTATTTTAAGACATAAGAAACAGATGATTATTTTAAAAAGTGATAACAAAAAAGTCCAGTAAACTAAAAGCTAATGAAACTGATAAGTCAGTAAATATTTTTGTCTGTGCAGGCCATGTGGTCTCCATATGGTCTCAGTTGCTCACCTTTATCTCTAGTGTGAAAGCGGCCACAGACCATACATAAATGAATGGATGGGGCTGCATGACAACAGGACTTCAAAAACAGATGAACTTATTTCCCTGATTCCAGGTTTAGATGCTCGAATTAAAAGGGCATAGCTATATTAAAACTTAAATCTTAGATCCAGATGTAACAGGTGACACTCAAGGCAATATGTGATAATGAAGACAGGTGAAGTGTAAACACATTTCTTTAATCGTGAAATTGTTTTTCTTAGTATTCCTTGTTTTTCATGTTTCGTCTTGAACTTGGTTCCTTTTCTAAATTCTTGAAACCCTAGTTTACCTTTTCTTATTCAAAATACTATGTCAGTGGAAAAACTTTGTCTTATATATAATTTTGTAGTATCTTGTGAGCAGTTACTTATATTATTTTCAGGTTAAAAAATATTCTCTATAGCCTGAATATTCTGTGCTTACACAGGCAATATTTAAAACCTTAAAAAATTAACAAGATGAAGGACACATTTAAATTCTACTGTATTTATTCACACTATATAATTTTGTATTCTGAGGCTATTTCATATAGAACTTCTGTTAATTTATTTGAGAGTTGAGAATATCAGCAGTAGAGCTGGAAGGATGGAAGGCAGTGTAGAGTCAAATCACAGGCAGGATTCTCAACTGGATACTGGACACTATATGCTCGGATGCCCTGCACAGTATTCTCTAAAATACTTGTTAATATGTACAGTCAAGTGAGCACTGGAAAATCCAGAAGACGTAGCCACACTGACGCTGAATATCAGCGAGGCAACCACCGGCTGCATCAGGCCCTTCAGCCCCCTCTCCAGTTTCCCGAGTCCCCCTGCCCCCTGCTGCCTTCCACACACCCACTGCCCCCACCGGTGGGACCCCTGGGCCTGGAGGCTGAGTCTGAGAGCCTGCTCCGCCGCCAGCCCCCTCCTCCTCCTGCAGGACTGACATCTTCCTCCTGATGGGCTGCCTGTGCTCGGGCCCATCCCTGCATCCCCGGTTCCCTGTCCCAGCAGGCACGGCCTCTTTCTCCTGCCTTCAAGCTCCCTCCCTCTCAGTGCCCCTCGGTGTTTGAACACTGCAAATCTCTCCCATACTTAAAAATTCCTCCCTGTATTTCCCAGAAGACTTCCAGCCTTTATTACCCAGGATGGTCTTACTTATGATGCTGCTATATGTCAGGATCATAGTGATTGTTTTTTCAAAAAAGGAATGAAGGATGGATGGATGAATTACATTATATTACAATATCGCTTTACCTGGTTAAAATATTATTATTATTCTATTTAATGTAGCTTTTAAAATCATTTTCTCAGTGAAATCTAGTTGTGTTTCTGTTCTAAGCTCAAGATGTATGAAACTCAAGATGGCAGCTCCTTAATGTATTGTGAAATGTGTAACTATAGTATGAGCCAGCGCTTTTGTGTGACACAGACACCATCACCTCCCTGTGGGCAAACAAAAACAGTAATCTACCTGAGCCTGAGCTGCGTCCTGAGCCTGGACGCAGAGCTGAGCCCTGAGGACTGGCAGGGTGGGAATGGCTGGGAGTATCCGTAGAGGGACAGCTCTTCTGGTCTCTGCTGACACACTCTCCCTGCTCCCCAGCTAAGCAGAGATGAGCAGACTCTGAGTCTGTGATTTAACAGGGATTGGAACCCCACTCCACACCGTATCTTAGTTATTTGAATCTTTATTCAACACTGGTGCAGACCTTTCTATCCTAACAAAGTGTTACCTATTTTTAAACATATTTTTTTAAATCGTGTACCAACTTTGTATTTCAACTTACAAAATTCATTTTTTTTAATGTTGCTCTCATCTGTTTCCTACAGCTGTTACCTTGTAATATCCTTTCAATAAAGAAAAGAAATCATAGTCCACCCTATGTCCTATTCTCCTAATTTTGAAATAAACTTCTGCCTGCAAAAAGGAAAGTTGGCAGGTAGGACGTTATTCTTGTGCATGTTGTACCACAGGTCACGGATCACAGAGTGACTTCACGGAACACTGAGCCCACACACTACAATAAATAAGACAGGCAACCAGAAGGGACCTAGGGTACAGCACAGAGAGCTCTACTCAATATTCTGTGATAACCTATATGAGAAGAGAATCTGAAAAAGAGTGAATATATATATATATATATATATATATATATATATATATATATCACTGAATCACTTTGTTGTACACCTGAAACTAACACAAGATTGTAAATCAACTATACTTCAATATAATTTTTTTTTTAAGGCACAGATCGCTCTCCTAAAATCCCAATGGGTCAGGAGGTGGGATAGGGCCTGGAATCTGTGGATCTAGGCAGCCAAGGGTGTCTGGGCCACTCTGACTCGTCCTGTGTGGAGTCGTCCAGGCTGCCACCCGCCTCTGGCCACCCTCTCTAACCATCTACACAGAGGACAGGTCTTCTCCCCTGGGTCACATTCCCACCACACTCCCCATAACAGTCCAATCAATGTGAGGGACATGGGGCTGTTTGTCAGGACATCTCTGAAGCTGCACCTGGGTACCCTCTCTGCTCTGAGTGAATCTGGATTTAGATTCACAAGTGAGGCTATAAACTACTTAATTAATTTATGTTGTATCATTACTTTTAGGCACATTAGGAGGGCAGGGACATCCGTAGTCCCTGAAAGGAAGACACAGAGACCACATTTCCTTCTGCCTCTTCACCTCTTCCTATCTTGGGCTTCCCTGAGATACCTTGGGCTTCCCTGATAGCTCACTTGGTAAAGAATCTGCCTGCAATGCAGGAGACCCCGGTTTGATTCCTGGGGCAGGAAGATCCCCTGGAGAAGGGATAGGCTACCCACTCCAATATTCTTGGGTTTCCCTTGTGGCTCAGTTGGTAAAGATTCCACCTACAATGCAGGAAACCTGGGTTCAATCCCTGGGTTGGGAAGATCCCCCGGAGAAGGGAGAGGCTTCCCACTCCAGTATTCTGGCCTGGAGAATTCCATGGACTGTAGTCCATGGAGTCGCAAAGAGTCGGACATGACTGAGCGACTTTCACTTTCACCTCTTCCTATTACAGTGATATTCTGTTCTGGAAGACTGCAGCTATCGTGGGTTATATTAGTAAATCATGGGGGACTGTTAGGATGGCCTAGAGTCTTGATCTTCCTCTAATAGGAGCCAGTTTTTAAAATGTTTATTAATTTGGACTTGCCAGTTCTTAGTTGAGGCACTGGTGATCTCAGATCTTTGTTGAGACATGCAGGCTGTTCGACAGCCACGCAGAAACTCTCAGCTGTGGCTTGTGTGATCTAGTTCCCTGACCAGGGGTCCAACCTCATTCCCCTGCACTTGCAGTGGGAAATCCTAGCCACTGGATGACCAGGAATGTCCCCAGGGACCGATTTAATGTCTCCATTTCAGGCGCGTGACTCCTAGTCTCCTGGCAGTCAGAGCTTCCCAGAGCCTGCAGGAACTCTGCAGCCCAGAGTCAAGGCTGAGCTGAGCCAGAGAGGGGAGTGGAGAGGGAGGAGCCTTGCTCTCGCTATGATTCAGGCTTGTTTCCCCGAGGGCACTGCCGGCTCCCCTGAATAGTACTGGAGGCAGGAACCTGGTGAGCTCGACCCAGGCGGCCCTAGTTGTTTGGGGCCCAGAACTTGGCTTCCAATTCCTTCTGCTAAGAGACAGGAATAGTCCTTGCTCTGCCTGTCCGGGGCTGAGTCAGGGTCTGTGCTGGGGGTGGGACCGAAAAGAGGGGCTGGTGCTGCCAGGCCCGCCTTAACCCCCGGGTCACAGGATAAGTTTCAAGTCCAGCTGTCCTGGAGCTTCTGCACTCTGAGCGTCATAACCTGCACCATGCCCATGATCCTGGGTTACTGGGACATCCGTGGGGTGAGCGGGGATCCACAAGGGCTGGGAAGATGGAGGCGGGTGGGGAAATCCTGGGCAGTGGGACTGGTTCAACCAGAAGCTTCCACGGGGCTTGCTATGTAGCAGAGCCCTTTTCCTTAGCCCCACCATCTTACCTGGGTGTTGGCATGTGTCTGTGTGGGTGGGTGGGTGGGGGGCGCCCATGCAGGGTTGGGGGTGGTGGTGAAGGGAGAGTGTTGGGAGTGTGGAAGCGACCTGGAGCAGTGAGAGTTTGGCAGTCAAGACCTGACAACTGCCCTCTGTCCTGGCATCTCTCCCAGCTGGCCCATGCCATCCGCCTGCTCCTGGAGTATACAGACTCAAACTATGAGGAGAAGAAGTACATGATGGGGGACGGTAATAGCATCCTTTTCATGTCCTGACTTCTGGCCAAGTCATGTTGATTTGGTGCCAAGCCACTCATATCCTTGTCCCTGTTGCCTCTGTTGCCCTCCACCAGCTGGAGCAGAGGCCTGCCCCTTCCCAGACTCTTTGAGGGTGCAGCTGGCCTCCAAGGAAGGACATGAGAGCCCATAGCTAGGCTCTGTATCAGTCATGGGCTCCTGTTAGTGTTGCACACACTTTCTGTAAGCCTCACTCAGGTAGGTTCCAAATCCTTAGAAGTGTGCTTTCCCCCAAAGCTCCATGTGAGATTGGTGATTCTGAATCCACATCTACCAGTTCAGGGAGTTTTGCCTCTGACTCCTCGGTGGGTCCCCTGGGAAGGAGGGCTGGACTCGGGAAATTTGTTTCACTGTGTGTTCTTCTTCACAGCCCCTGACTATGACAGAAGCCAGTGGCTGAGTGAAAAATTCAAGCTGGGCCTGGACTTCCCCAATGTAGGTGCAGGGGCTGGGGTCTGTGGGAAGAAGTGGACAGTGTCTCCATCCATCTCCTTTCCCGGCTTAGAGGTTTCAGAATCTGGTGCCTTCTGCGCTGTCCCTCAGCTTTCTGGTTCTCTCCCCTGCCCATTTATGATGCTCTGTGTCCCAGCTCATCCCTCCATTTTACAGCATATTATTTAGTGTCTACCATGAGCCAGGCTTGCGAGTGCCAGGTTTCATCTCTACACTTGGTCAAAGGAGGGGGTGCAGGGGAGTCTGGTGTTCCAAACACAGACTCCTGTCTGTTGCACAACAAAGGCTATGTTGTTCTTCCAGTTGCCCTACTTAATTGATGGAGCTCACAAGCTCACCCAGAGCAACGCCATCCTTCGCTACATAGCTCGCAAGCACAACATGTGTAAGTGGGGCTGGAGAATACATGCCTACTCCCCTGGGCTGGGCTGGAGTGGGACGCTGAAGGTGAGTCTCTGTTGTGTGGCCGCAGGTGGGGAGACAGAGGAGGAGAAGATCCGTGTGGACATTTTGGAGAACCAGACGATGGACGTCCGCTTGCACATGGCCAGGATCTGTTATAGCCCTGACTTTGTGAGTCCCCTCCCACTGCGCTGGGTTGCACAGAGTTTAAATGCAAGACAGGGTCCCAGGTACACTGGTCCTTTTGCCATTTGAACCATTTGATGCTACTGATCCACCAAGCTTGTCCCTACAGAGTCTCCAGAGTGACTCTCAGAGGCCCTAGAACATAAAATGCAAACTCTAATTCCTACCAATCTTAGGAACAGTCCAGCCTCCCCTGGGTGGAAATTCAGTTCCTAGATGGTATTTACCTCATTATACCAGGTCCTCCTTCCTGGCATCTCTGCTCAGGATGTGTGTCTTGTAGGCAGCCCAGGGCCAGACTTTGTTCCTCTGCCTTCTTTCTTTCAGGCTGTCAAATTGTCCCCAACTGTCCAGAAACTGCTCAGGTGTCCATACCATTCTTGTCACCCACACTGGAATGTAGGACTTCTTTCCTAGTCATTTTAGTGTTGATCAGCCTGAGGTCTGAGGACCGAGCTCCGCCAGGTCTCAGAGCACTGCTGGTCTGACCCAGGGAAGTGTCTGGAGCTGAGTGGTGACACATTCACGGAGAGCGTGGTTTTGCCCTTTGCTTTCCCATCGCCTCTCACAGATGGGAGGCGGTACTCATAGGAGTTTAGTGAACACATGTGGGTTGAATGCAGTGTGGGCACAAACCCAGGTGCAGTCAGGGGACGTTGCTGCTCACCCGCAGCTGGGATCAGACACAGCCCTGGGAGGCCTGCTCTCTGCCAGGGAGTCTGTGTCTGAGGGCGGTGACAGCTGGTTTTTGTCTAGGAGAAACTGAAGCCTGGTTTCTTGAAGGAGATCCCTGAAAAGATGAAGCTCTTCTCAGATTTTTTGGCGAAGAGGCCTTGGTTCGCAGGGGACAAGGTCAGTGGGATGGCTTCAGAGGAGGGAGAACTGGTATTGTTTCTTACTCAGAGTTCGGTGCGCATTCATGCCTTGTCTTTCTGCAGCTCACCTATGTGGATTTCCTGGCTTATGATGTCCTTGACCGGCACCGCATATTTGAACCCACATGTCTGGATGAATTTCCAAACTTGAAAGACTTCATTACCCGTTTTGAGGTGATTCCCCTGGTCCTCCCACTATTTATATCTCTCTTCTCTTCCCTCTACTTTCTGATGCTTTCCTAGTTGGAACTACAATGAGAAGTGGAATTTATTGAGAACTTGGTTTATTCCAGGATCTCTGCTCAGCAGCTGACATACATTGTGTCAGATTTAACCTTTATAACATTCCTACATGGTAGAATAATTATCCTCTCCATTTTACCGATAAGGAATTAAGCTGAAAGGATAAGTAATTTCTGACAGTCACACAACCAGTACAGACTGTGCTGGGCTACCAGTCAGAGTGTCTGGCTTCTATGGGCAGCAGTCAGGGGCTCTCTGTTTCTTGTATGAACATGAAAAAAAGCTCAGGTTCTTTTGTTGACTGGGTTCACAGCTCTGGAAAGTGTGGATGAAGCAGAATCTTCAGGAGTTTGCATGCAGCTGGCATGTGTAGAGTTGAGACAGAATAGGGTTGATATGAAGTAATAAAAACACAAACAATATTTTCTCCTGCTCTCCAGAAGGCTCTCTGGCTATCTGCTCCCTCTCCGGGGTTGTACTGAGGTTTCCAGGAATGTAATTGGTGCTGGGATTTTGTTCCATATGTAGATGCCTTCTTGGAAAGACTTTATAAGGACGCCTCTTATGATGGGCACCTTCCTTCCCTCCATGTCTTCCTTCTTTCTTCCTTCCACTTATCCAAGATTCCATCTCAGAGATGGGGTAGTACCTCATTTTAAGTTACATTCACTGATCTGATCCTCTTCCCTCTATGAGGCATTACGTCAGGCATAGGGGAATGCTGACGTCACATGGTCCTGTCACCTAGCCTCTGGGGCTCAGTGCAGCTGGAGAACTATAGGAACTCCGAGCTGTGTGGTGTGCATGGAGCACCTTGGTTCTAGAGGAGCATGGTCTGACTGTACCTCCCAGCTCATCATTCACCCTCAGTCCACCAACTGGAGAGTAAGAAATCTCTTTATGATGGATTTGGGAATTTGAAGCTCTAGTCCAGTATGTTTTTCAGCCTACAATTTTGTTTTGTATTCTCACTCCCATCATGAAATCTGCTTCCTCACCCAGTTCTCTTCAGCTCTGGTTTTGGTCCAAGGCTTTATGACCTGAGATTTTTGCAAGAACCGGGATGACTGCCCAGCAGGGAGGATGTGGGACAGATGTGGGCTCCAGTATGCGGCCTGTTGGGGCCTGCACTGTGCGGTACAGGCATGGTCTTTGGAGTCCTGGGAACTCTCGGGCACTGTTTGTTTGGGGAGATGGTGCACAGGTGCGCCTGAGCGCCTCACTGCCTGGTTGGCTGCAGCAGGATGAGGGAGGCTGGGGCTCAGTGAGAATGGGCTCAGGTCCTAGGCCAGGCAGTTGGTCTGTGTCCTTTAAGTGGAATAGAGTGTGGTCTGGCCTAGTCTTACTGCTCCACACCTCCAATCACCTTTCATCCATGTTGAAAGGTGAGATCTGGTGTCTCTTTCAATCTGTTTATCTACTCTCTAAGCCCCTTTGCTGTGCTTGGGGTCCACCTGTGGTCAAGCCCTGGGAAGCCAAGAGCTTCCTTCTGACAAAGAGAATTGTTCTGCAGAATGAGAAGTTGTTCTGTAGGGAGATGTCCCCTGGGGAGTGGGGGGAGGAGACAATAAAAAACTACAATGTAAATGCAGTGAGTTTCAGTCTTATTTGGGGGTCTTACTGAGGACTTGTATCCTCAGAGAGCTCTGAGTAACTGCTATGAAGAGGTAAGGTAGAAGACTGCAGATATATAAATTTTCACCTTGAAAATACATATAGTTGAGAATGGAAAGTTTGCCTGCCAAAGGCAGTAAACAAAGGTTGTTGCAGCCATCAAGCCATTGCATTATAGTTGTCCCCTGTGGTGGGCCCTGAGGGAATTCAGGATGGAAACCCAATACCCACCACCTAGCCATCAGCCACTGCAGCCGCACCCAGCAGTGTACCCAGCAGAGACTCAGGATGGGAAAACACAGGATACTGGCCTCAGATAGCGGAGGTACGTATCAAAGTAACGATTTCAGTGAGCCCAGACTTTTGTAGCTTCCTATACACAGAACAGTGCTAAATTCATTAACTTGAGATGTCTGCTTTTCTTTAATAACAGTAATCTTTTGATATTCCAACTACTTGCTTTTGTTACAAAACTCCTATATATCCTGGCTCCTTCCTTACCTCTTCAAGCCCAGGAAGCAGCCTCTCAAATAGCTCGAAGGGACTGCTCTGAAGTCCTCGGAGAATTACAGTATAATTCTCAACTTTTAGGTTGTGCATTTTTTTCATAACATCGTCAAATATACATGTTGGTAAAAGATTGCTGCTAATCATCAAAAAACCAACATCTCATGTTAATGATCTTAATGCTTTTCTATGTGTAGGAAGATGGGTGAATCTCGGGTCTGTGTAATTCTTTATTCAAGATGCAACCCAACTCTCTAGGGGACCCTGTGTCCAAAACAAAGAATGTTTCATCCTGGTTTTCTCCATCTTGAACTCCCCTTAAGGCACACAGTCTGTGAGTGATTGCGGTGGGTTGCAGCTTAGTCCTTTTCTTAACCAGGTAGTGAGTGAGACTCTGTTCTTTTTGTTTACAGCTTCTCTAGGCCATACATTTGACCAAGGTTTGGGAGGCAAATTTCATCACCAATTTGTCCCATGGTGCTAGGAAGGCTCATTTCTAGGTCAGATAAGGACTTCATTGATAGGTCATTTCTATGCTATATCTGGACACTGTTAATATACTAAAACTTCTCTGGATCATCTGTCTTACTAACTAGTCTACTATGACCCAGAATATGTTTCCCTTTGTCACTTCTTCCCATATCTAGAGTTGCACCATTACAATTAATTTTATATAGAGCTGTGTGTGTGCTAAGTCGCTTCAGTCGTGTCTGACTCTTTGTGAGCCCATGGACAGTAGTCTGCTAGGCTCCTCTGTCCATGGGGATTATACAGGCAAGAATACTGGAGTGGGCTGTGAAGCCCTCCTCCAGGAGATCTTCCCAACTGAGGGATCGAACCTACATCTCTTATGTCTCCTGCACTGGCAGGCCAGTTCTTTACCACTAGGGCCACCTGAAAAACCAATGTGGAGGTATATATATGATTATAGAGGTTTACCATCATTAATTTTATCAGAGACCTGGCTGCACAGAAGGTAATGCAAGAAACAATAATCTTATAAAATAATTAAGGTATAAGTAACATAGCTAGTAACATTTTTAAGGTCATAGTACAATGAAGGAAACAAAGCATGAATAGTTTGAAAACAACAAAGAGAGAATAAATTAAAACAATGATTAACATAACTTGTTGCGGTCTAGATCACGAGAAGCCATCAAGTCCAGAGAGGGGCCAGTTGGAAAGGCCAAATGATGGAGGGATTAGATAAAAAGAAAAAGATAAATGCTCCATCTTTGTTTGCAAAGGTATACTTTTTCAACTTGCTTCAAGTTAGTAGGCGTAAGAGGAAATGTTTCCTCATATCTGGAGAACAAAGATTAAAAGCCAGCAATATTTCAAACAGCCATAAAATGATAAATTCACTTCATTCAGTGCCATGGAATTAAATCTTGTTGACCTTGACTTTTTTTTGTTAGTAGTTTTATGAAGCCATCAGGTTTTCCATTTACAGTTTTGTAAATTTTTCACTCAGTTCAGTGGGCTCATTTAAAAGTTACCAGAAAAAAAATAATAAAAGTTACCAGAAATGTGTATTTGTAAAAAGGTCCTTTTTATGAATCTTCAAGATCTACATTCTTTTAAAAAGAATCAGAGTAAAACAATAAATGTTGAAAGACAAATGATCTGATTACAATATAACTGTCAGTGAAATTTGGTTATTTCTGTGGCATACAAAATTTTAATACAGTAACTAGAATTATGACACATAAGATGCCAGAATACTTTTAGTAATTTTATACAATAATAATTACCTATAGAGTATAATCTAAAAGTGTTCATTATAACTCATTTGACAACATTTCCCATGTTACTTAACATACCTCAAAGTTTAATTAGTATCTCTCTTTGAGTTATTTTAGGGCCCTCTGAGAAGGCAATGGCACCCCACTCCAGTACTCTTCCCTGGAAAATCCCATGGATGGAGGAGCCTGGTGGGCTGCAGTCCGTGGAGTCGCTAAGCTGGACACGACTAAGTGACTTCACTTTCACTTTTCACTTTCATGCTTTGGAGAAGGAAATGGCAACCCACTCTAGTGTTCTTGCCTGGAGAATCCCAGGGACGGGGGAGCCTGGTGGGCTGCCGTCTATGGGGTTGCACTAAGTCGGACAAAACTGAAGCAACTTAGCAGCAGCAGCTGAAGCATTCCAAAGTGAGTTAGATGTCAAAAGAACTTCATTTAGAATCTGACTTGGGGAAGGTTTGTCAAAGATACCAAGTTTTTATAGCACTTGATGAAGCAGGATCATAGGTCCCAGTAAATACTTAATCACTTAACCAAAGAGACAGTAAAAGATTTTAAAGTCTAAATATGTGAAATTATAATAGATCACTTAAGAGGTAAAGAAACGTTTTACAAAAGATCAATATTTCAAGAAAACTTCGTCCTCTCAATGGAAAGAAAAGTCAGATTCCAGTTTTGCACCACCGGACATTTAATACTGAACTTTATTTACTTAGTTAAACTCATTCTAATCTTAGCCAGACTGGACCACACATAGAATTCCTTTCTAAAGTTATCCTTTCTTTCTCACAAGCCTTTTACAGCTTTCTGTATCCATATTAGTTTGTCCCTCATTTTCTTTCCCATTTAGAAATAACTAACCTTTTTTTAAAAAACAGAAAAAAAAGAGAAATAATCAACTTTAGCACAAAATCACTTTATTTTCCCTTAGCAAAGTACATTTCCATTTTATTTTTAAATTGAAGTATGTTTGATTCAAGTTTTGTACTGTTTCAAGTGTACTGCAAAGCGTTTCAGTTATATATAATTCAGAATGTATATATATACACTTTTTCATATTCTTTTCCATCATAGTTTGTTACAAGATATTAAATATAGTCCCTGGTGATATTCAGTAGTTCCCTGTTGTTTACTTTATATATGGTAGTGTGTATCTGTTAGTGGCACGCTCCTAATTTATTCCCCCTCTTTACCCTTTGGTAACCATAAATTTATTTTCTATGTCTGTGAGTCTGTTTCCATTATGTGAATAAGTTCATTGTCATCATAATGTTATATTCCATATATAAGTGATACATATGACATTTGTCTTTCTCTGTCTGACTTATTTCACTTAGTATTATTATCTCTAGGTCCATCCATGTTGCTGCAAATGGCATTATTTCATTCTTTTCTATCCCTGAGTAGTATTCCATTGTGTGTATGTATACATATATACACACACCCTCCACATCTTCTTTATCCATTTATATGCTGATGAATACTTAGGTTGGTTCCACGTCTTGGGTATTGTAAATCATGCTGCTGTGAACATAAGGGTGCATGGATCTTTTTGAATTAGAATTTTCTTTGGATCCATGCCAGGAGTGGGATTGCTGGATCATATGGTAACTCTATTTTTTGTTTTTTAAGGAACTTCAATGTTGTTCTCCATAGCATCGGCACCATTTCATATTCCCACCCCACTGTAGGAGGGTTCTCTTTTATCCATCCTCTATTATTATTTACAATTTATAGACCTTTTGATGATGGGCATTCTGACTTGTGTGAGGTGATGTATCATTATAGTTTAGATTTGCATTTCTCTAATGATTAGCAATATTGAACATATTTTCATGTTCCTGTTGGTCATCTGTATGTATTCTTTGGAAATGTCTAAGTCTTCTGCCCATTTTTAAAAAACCTTTTATTTTATATTGGGGTATAGCTGATTAACAGTGTCATGATCGTTTCAAGTGAATAGCAAAGGGACTCAGCCATACATATATATGTATCCATTCTCCCCCAAACTCCCTCTCTACGCTGCCATATAACGTTGAGTAGAGTTCCATGTGCTATACAGTAGATCCTTATTGGCTATGCATTTTAAATATAGCAGTGTGTACATGTCCACCCCAAATTCCCTAACTATCCCATCCCCCTATCCTTCTCCTTGGCAACCCAAGTTCATTCTCTAAGTCTTTGAGTCTCTTTCTGTTTCATAAGTAATTTTATTCATATCATTTCTTTTCAGATTCCACATATAACAGATGTCATACACTATTTCTCCTTCTCTGTCTGACTTACTTCACTCAGTATGACACTCTCTAGGTCCATCCATGTTGTTGCAAATGGCATTATTTCATTCTGTTTAGTGGCTGAGTATTCCACTGTATGTATGTACCTCGTCTTCTTATTCATCTGTCAATGGACATTTAGGTTGCTTCCACATCTTGGCTATTGTAGACAGTGCTGCAATGAATATTGGTATGCATGAATCCCTGCAGATCAAGTTTATTTCTGGATATATGCCCAGGAATGGGATTGCAGGGTCATATAGTAGCTCTAGTTTTACTTTTTAAGTTACTTGCATACTGTTCTCCAGAATAGCTGTACCAGTTTATATTCCCACCAACAGTATAGGAGGAGTCTCTTTTCTCCACACCCTCTCTAGCATTTATTGTTTGGATTTTTTAATGATAGCCATTCTGACTGGCGTGAGGTGATATCTCATTGTAGTTTTGATTTTCATTTCTTTAATAGTTTTTCACGTGCCTCTTGGCCATCTGTGCATCTTCTTTGGAGAAATGTCTATTTAGGTCCTCTGTCCATTTGTTGACTGAGTTGTTTGTTTTGATGCTGTTAAGCATCATGCACTGTTTATAAAATTTGGAGACTAATCCTTTGTCAGGTCACATCATTCACAAATTTTTCTCCCAATCTGTGGGTTGTCTTTTCATTTTGTTTATTGTTTCCTTTGCTGTGCAAGTTTGCAATGGTCTCATTTGTTTATTTTTTGTTTTTATTTCCATTATTCTGAGAGTCAGATAAAAAAAATGTTGCTGCAATTTATGTCAGAGTGTTCTGCCTATGTTTTCCTCTAGGAGTTTTATAGTGTCCAGTCTCACATTTAGGTCTTTGGTTCTATTTTGAGTATTTTTGTGTATGGTATTAAAGAATGATCTAATTTCATTTTTTTACATGTAGCTGTCCAGTTTTTCCAGCACAATTTGTTGAAGAGACTGTCTTTCCAACATCGTGTAGTCTTTTTTCCTTTGTTAATTGATCATTAATTGATATGTTAATTGATCATAGGTGTGTGGGTTTATTTCTGGGTTTTCTATCCTGTTTATTTCTGGGTTTTCTATCCTGTTCTAGTGATCTATAGTTCTACTTTTGTGTCAGTACCATACTGTTTTGATGACTATAGCTTTGTAGTATGGTCTGAAGTCAGGGAACCTGATTTCTCTAGCTCCATTTTTCTTTCTCAAGATTCTTTTGGCTATTTGGGGTCTTTTGTGTCTCCATACAAATTTAAAGATTTTTTTTGCTCTAGTTCTATGAAAAATGCCATTGGTAACTTGATAGAGGTTGCATTGACTCTGTAGATTGCCTTGAGTAATATGGTCATTTTGACAATTTGATTTTTTCAATCCAAGAACATGGTATATTTTTCCATCTGTTTGTATCATCTTTGATTTCTTTCATCAGTATCTGATAGCTTTCCAAGTCCACGTGTTTTGCCTCTTTAGATAGGTTTATCCTAGATATTTTTTATATTCTTTTTGATGTGATGGCAAAAAGGGTTGTTTCCTTATTCTCTTTCTGATAGTTTCTTGTTAGTGTATAGGAATGCAAGAGATTTCTGTTTATTAATTTTGTATCCTGCAACTTTACTGACTTCATTGATGAGCTCTACTAGTTTTCTGATAGCATCTTTAGGATTTTCTATGTATAGAAACAGTGACAGTTTTACTTCTTCCTTTCCAATTTGGATTCCTTTTATTTATTGTCTGATTGCTTGTGGCTAGTACTTTCAAAACTATATTGAATAAAAGTAGTGAGAGTGGGCATCCTTGTCTTGTTCCTGATGTTAGAGAGCATGAAGATCACTCACCTAGAGCCAGACATCCTGGAGTCCGAAGTCAAGTGTGCTCTAGGAAGCATCACTACAAACAAAGCTAGTGGAGGTGATGGAATTCCAGCTGAGCTATTTCAAGTCCTAAAAGATGATGCTGTAAAAGTGTTGCACTCAATATGTCAGCAAATTTGGAAAACTCAGCAGTGGCCACAGGACTGGAAAAGGTCAGTTTTCATTCTAATTCCAGAGAAAGGCAATGCCAGAGATGTTCAAACTACCACACAATTGCACTCATCTCATCCCTGGAGAAAGGAATGGTAACCCACTCCAGTATTCTTGCCTGGAGGATTCCATGGACTGAGGACCCTCATGGGCCACAGTCCATGGGATTGCAAAGAGTCAGACATGACTGAGCAACTAACACACACACACACACACACA
Organism: Capra hircus; assembly: GCF_001704415.2. Taxonomy (NCBI): domain Eukaryota; kingdom Metazoa; phylum Chordata; class Mammalia; order Artiodactyla; family Bovidae; genus Capra; species Capra hircus. The sequence goes on from NC_030810.1 coordinate 86,895,369, forward strand.
CACACACACACACACACACACACACACACACTAGCACAGTAATGCTCAAAATTCTCCAAACAAGGCTTCACAGTACATGAACTGAGAACTTCCAGATGTTGAAGCTAGATTTAGAAAAGGCAGAGGAACCAGAGATCAAATTGCCAACATCCACTGGATCATAGAAAAAGCAAGAGAGTTCCAGAAAAACATCTATTTCTGCTTTATTGACTACACCAAAGCCTTTGTGTGGATACCTGAATGGTCTAGTGGTTTCTGCTACTTTCTTCAATCTAAGTCTTAATTTTGCAATAACGAGTTCATGATCTGAGCCACAGTCAGCTTCCAGTCTTGTTTTTGCTGACTGTATAGAGCTTCTTCATCTTTGGCTGCAAAGGATAAAATCAATCTGATTTCGGTATAGACCACATGGTGATGTCCATGTGTAGAGTTGAAAGAGGGTGTTTGCTATGACCAGTGTGGTCTCTTGGCAAAACACTGTTAGCATTTGCCCTGCTTCATTTTGTTCTCCAAAACCAAACTTGCTTGTTACTCCAGGTATCTCTTGACTTCCTACTTTTGCGTTCTGTCCCCTATGATAAAAAGGACATCTTTTTTTGGTATTAGTTCTAGAAGGTCTTGTAGGTCATCATAGAACCATTCAGCTTCTTTGGCATTAGCAGTTGGGGCATAGACTTGGATTACTGTGTTACTGAAATCTTTGCCTTGGAAATGAACAGAGATCATTCTGTCATTTTTTAGACTGCACCCAAGTACTGCATTTCAGACTTTTTTGTTGGCTATGAGGGCTACTCCATTTCTTCCAAGGGATTCTTGCTCATGGTAGTAGATATAATGGTCATCTGAATTAAATTCACCCATTCTAGTCCATTTTAGTTCATTGATTCCTAAAATGTTGATGTTCACTTTTGCCATCTCCTGTTTAACCACTTCCAATTTACCTTGATTCATGGACCTAACATCCTAGGTTTGTATGCAATATTGTTCTTTATAGCATCAGCCTTTACTTCCATTACCAGTCACATCCACAACAGGATGTTGTTTTCGTTTTGGCTCCATCTCTTCATTCTTTCTGGAGTTATTTCTCCACTCTTCTCCAGGAGCATATAGGGCACCTACTGACCCGGGGAGTTCATCTTTCAGTGTCATACTGTTTTGCCTTTTCATACCAGCTCAGAGAGTATGGGTAGGTCTCTGCTCCACTGCACAGTGTGGGATGCCCTTGGGCTTAAACCTTCAGGCCCTGAAGCCACAAGACAAAGTCAGGGCTTCTATCTAGAGTCCTTGAATTCTGTTATCTCAGAATTAGACAAGGCTGTGGTCAGTGTGATCCATTTGGTTATTTTTCTGTGATTGCGGTTTTCATTCTGTCCGCCCTCTGATGAACAGGGATAAGAGGCTTAGGAAGTCTTCCTGATGGGAGAGACTGACTGTTGGGCAAACTGGGCCTTGTTCTGGTGGGCGGGGGCCATGCTCAGTAAATCTTTAATCCCATTTTCTGTTGATGGGCGGGGCTGTGTTCCCTCCCTGGTGTTTGGCCTGAGGCCAAACTGTCCACCCAGGCCTCCACTGGCAACTCCTGGACCCTCAGGGCAAGTCTGACTCAGTCTCTTGCGGGGAGTCTCTGCTCCTTTCTCCTGACTCCTGGTGTGCACAAGGATTTGTTTGTGCCCTCCATGAGGAAGCCTCTGTAATGTTTCTGTATTTTATTTGCTTGAGAATGACCTAGCTTTTTAATAAATTTCCATCATTTAACTTAATGTAGTAAAGCTTCAAAGTTTCAAGTTATCAAAGATCTGGAGAAACTATTTTTAAGCAGATATACCATAAATCATAAGTGTTCTTAAAGAGTTCACTTTAAAGGTCTTACCCCACTTATCATCTTTTTACTTCACTTGTTATTTAGATTACCCATGAAAGTTTCATGAGAAATCAGACCAAGTAAGCCATCCTCACAAGCTATTTTTCTTGCTGATGAAAATTTTAAGAGAGATTATATGACCTTATTTGGCTTTTAGTAAACCTAGGTGCAGGCTTCCCTCATAGCTCAGTCGATAAAGAATCTGCCTGCATTGCAGGAGACCTGGGTTTGATTCCTGGGTTGGGAAGATCTCCTGGAGAAGGAAATGGCAATCCACTCCAGTATTCTTGCCTGGAAAATCCCATGGACAGAGGAGCCTGGTGGGCTACAGTCCACGGGGTTGCAAGAGTCAGACATGACTTAGTGACTAAACCACCACCACCAAACCTAGGTGTAGTAAAGTTGACATGTCTGTATTAATTAAACCAACAAACACCCCTTGACAAGGCCCTGCCCACCAGAGGGATAAGACCCAGCTCCACCCACCACTGGGCAGGAACCAGTCCCCCCCACCAGAAAGCTTACACAAGCCTCTTTGACCGGCCTCATCCACCAGGGAGCAGACAGCAGAAACAAGAATAACTACAGGCCTGCAGCTCGTGGAATGGAAATTGCAGTCACAGAAAGTTAGGCAAAATAAGATGGCAGGGGAGTATGCCCCAGACAAAGGAACAAGATAAAACCCCAGAAGAACAACTAAGTGAAGTGGAGGTAGGCAGTCTACTCAGAAAAGAATTCAGAGTAATGACAGCAAATATGGTCCAAGATCTTGGAAAAGAACAGCGACACAAACCAAGAAGGTATTGTAAAAGAAATGTTTGCTAAAGAGTAGACTATCTAAAGAACAGACAAAGATGAACAATATGATAACTGAAATGAAAAAATACGCTAGAAGGAATCAATAGTAGAATAAATGAGGCAGAAAGAATGGATAAATGAGTTTGTGGAACATAATAAAGAAAACAGAGTGAAAAGACGTTGAGGACAGTCTATGTGATCTCTGAGACAATATCAAACATACCAATGTTCGCATTATATGCTTCCCAGAGGAGAAGAGAGAGAAAGGACTGGGGGAAAATATCTGATGAGATAATAGCTGAAAATTCTCTAACATGGGGAAGGAAACAGTCTTACAAGTCCAGAAAATGTAGAGCGTCTCAGGCAGGATAAACCTAAAGGAGAAACATGTCAAGACACGCTGTAGCCCTGGAAGCAAAATAAACAAGCAGAAACCCCATGCTATCATTTAATTAAATATTAGCCTCAGTTTTTACCTCATACTCTGTGAAGAAGTGAAGTGAAAGTGAAGTGAAATGTTAGTTGCTCAGTCGTGTTCAACTCTTTTTGACCCTGTGGACTGTAGCTCGCCAGGCTCCTCTTTCCATGGAATTCTCTAGGCAAGAATACTGCACTAGGTTGCCATACCCTTCTCTGGGGATCTTCCTGGCCCAAGGATTGAACATGGATCTCCTGCATTGCAGGCGGATTCTTTACTGTCTGAGCCATGAGAGAGGCACAAGAATACTGGAATGAGTAGCCATTCCCTTCTCCCTTCTCCAGGGGATTTTCCCAATCCAGGGATCAAATCCAAGTCTCCTACGTTACAGGTGGATTCTTTAGCATCTGAGCTGGCAGTGAAGCCCTCATACTCTGTGGGTTCATGTAATCCTGTAGGTTTCCTTGTGATGTTTAACTAACATTGTCTGAGGGGTAGATTTATATGCCCTGTCCAAGCATGGGAAGCATTCCTCAGTGAAATATATTGTACATTCCTACAATATAATTGGATGAAATAGATATAACCATCTTATGTAAAGTCCATTCAAACACATTGAAAGTGAAAGTGAAGTCGCTCAGTCGTGTCCGACTCTTTGCAACCCCATGGACTGTAGCCCACCAGGCTCCTCCGTCCCTGGGATTCTCCAGGCAAGAATACTGGAGTGGGTTGCCATTCCCTTCTCCAGGAGATCTTCCCGACCCAGGGACTGAACCCAGGTCTCCCGCGTTGCAGGCAGACACTTTAACCTCTGAGCCACCAGGGAAGCCATTCAACCACATTAAGTTTTTATAAATCTTCATCCCAGTCCTTCCAACTCTTACTTAGACTTTTAACCATAGACCTCCTTAGGGCCCTATTAACAAGTCTTGGTCTTACAAGGAGTCCCAGAAACTTTCCTTTTTATCCCCCAGCCATTTTACTCATTTCTGTATAAAAGGCTTTGGGATACCCAGTGAAGTGTTGAACCAAGGGACTTTAATTGGCCTCTTGCCCAAGCAATTGTTTGTCTGGTAATTTGAATCAGTGTAATTTTTTTCTCTTACAGACAAAAATTTTTCTTAACTGGGATAAATAGAGTGGCCTTGTCTGAGGTCCTTTAATGTTGAGGTGACCAATGCAGGGTTCCTTTGGCCCATAGAACATTAGGTAGTGTTGTATCAAAACCTTGGTTTGAATCCCATCAAAGTCTGTTTTATCCATCCCACTTCTCAATGATCATCTAAAGATTTTCATGCTGCTGAGACCAGTCCCTTTAAAATTTCCATATTGTTAGGAAGAAATGAATTACCCTCAGCTTTTATTTATTTTCTTGTTAATTAACCTAATTACCATTAGTTATCATATTGTTTTTATTAGCATCTGTAAGACCCATTGGGAGGAAGCTGAGACCACCAACCCTGTTTGTTTATTTTAAACTAAGGGAGTCCTTAAGGTTAGCTGTTACATTTCTTTGTATCCACCTTTTAACTTGGTCTGTCCATAGGTATTAGACTTCCCTTATAGCTCAGCTGGTAAAGAATCCACCTGTGATGTGGGAAACCTGGGTTCAATCCCTGGGTTGGGAAATCCCCTGGAGAATGGAGAGGCTACCCACTCCATATTCTGGAGAATTCCATGGACTGTATAGTCTATGGGGTCACAAAGAATTGGCTACGACTGAGTGACTTCCACTCACTTCCATAGGTATTACCTGTAAAACAGCTGTTTACAATATAAGCTCTCTAAAAGTTTAATGACTTAGAATTTTTTTCAATTTAAAGTCTCAGTTTTTAGGATCAGTTCAGTTCAGTTGCTCAGTCGTGTCTGACTCTTTTTGACCCCATGATCTACAGCACACCAGGCCTCCCTTTCCATCACCAACTCCAAGGGTTTACTCAAACTCATGTCATTGAGTCGGTGATACCATCCAACCATCTCATCCTCTGTTGTCCCCTTCTTCTCCCGCCTTCAATCTTTCCCAGCATCAGGGTCTTTTCAAATGAGTCAGTTCTTCGCATCAGGTGGCCAAAGTATTGGACTTTCAGCTTCAATATCAGTCCTTCCAATGAATATTCAGGACTGATTTCCTCTCAGATGGACTGGTTGGATCTCCTTGCAGTCCAAGGGACTCTCAAGAGTTCTCTCCTCCTTTTAAACACCATAGTTCAAAAGCATCAATTCTTTGGCACTCAGCTTTCTTTATAGTCCAAGTCTCACATCCATACATGACTATTGAGAAAACCATAGCCTTCACTAGATGGACCTTTGTTGGCAAAGTAATGTCTCTGCTTTTTAATATGCTGTCTAGTTTGGTCATAACTTTTCTTCCAAGGAATAAGCGTCTTTTAGGATATCCCAATAGTAACTTATACCACTAAGATGCAGGAGGCATTCTCACAAAAGGGAGCAATTATACAGCCTTCACAAGACCCAGAAAGTTTACTCCCTAATATAAGCTAAGAAAATAAAGGTCTTGTTGTATAGGCAGATACAAAGTAGGTTGAGACAGTAAAGGCCCTTTACAGACTGGAACACCATACAACACATTTCCCTAAACCGGGCCTAGCTGGACAAAGAGACTGCTCAGAATCCCATTCTACTTGACTGGTTGCCAAATATGCATTATATGTGTACTTATCTGATGGTTGACCAAGCTCTGGAAACAAAGTAGAAGGTGCCTAAGATTATTGTAGAACATTTGTATCTCAAAGACACAGGGAAATGATTCAAGTTCCTCCTAGAAGGGCTTTGGTTTTCTTATTGTCAGAATTTTGAAAAAAAAAAAGGGGGGGGGGAAGGGTGTTTAAAACTTTTTTGGCCAAAATAATTACAACTTTACCAAGCCTTCTGAATTATTGTTGCTTTCACAGGAATCAATTTTGGTGTTACAAAAAGGAAGTTCAGAGAGAGTTGAACACCATGTAGGAGAGCATTGAAGGAGATGCTTAGAGGAGCAGGGAGGAGCAGTGGAGAGCAGGGCCAAGCAAATTCAGGAGCCTTTTAAAAATTCGGATATAATTTCAAGCAATCTTTTGTCAGTTTTCCGTAAGAAGTTACTTTCTCATTTCCTCTCTTAAAAGCTTCTAAATACCAATCAAAAGAGGTCTTCCATTCAGCAGATCTTATAGTCTGCTTTCTCTAGCTGGTGTTCATGGAAAAAACAAAAAACCCTCAATCTTGAAAGGGCAAAAGAACCCTATTTTGGTGATTTTTAGGTTGAGATTTCCTTTGGTATAATGTCCCAAATTAAGTAAAGTGAAAGTGTTAATAGCTCAGTCATGTCTGACTCTTTGTGACCCAATGGATGGTAGCCCTCCAGGCTGCTTTGTCGATGGAATTCTCCAGGCAAGAATACTGGAGTGGGTTGCCATGTCCTTCTCCAGGGGATCTTTCCAAACCAGATATTGAACCCAGGTCTCCTGCATTGCAAGCAGACTTTTCACTGTCTCAGCTACCAGGGAAGCCCTTTATCCCAATTAAGTATTTGCAAGTATAAGCTCCATATGTAATGTACCTAAAACTGACTGTGATGTTAGCAACCTGATGTTAGCAATCTGTCATTGCTAACCAATCCTCTTTCTTTTGTCTAGAAAACTTTTCCATTTCAGAGTCTGTTAGGATAAATTGCTACTGGTAACTGTATGTGGGGGGCCCTTCTGCTATTTATGAGCTTAACTCTCCTAGTTGTCACCCTGTAGTCATTTCAGACTTTTTACGCGTCTCAGGTTTTCTCTTTGACAGTCTAAAACCAAGGTGAGCACTGGGAACCCAGGATCGCCAAACTTTTTGTGTGTGTTCCCTAAACAGGCAAGTTTCTTTAAAGAGTGGGTTTCCCTACAAGACTGCTGTGTGGTATGAGGACTGGTCTCCACCTCTGCTGCAAGCTTCTCAATTGCCTGAGAAAGCCATACCTGGCCAGGAGGAGCTCTGTTCCTTATCTATGGAGCAAAGAGCTCTCATATGGTTCAGTTCAGTCGCTCAGTCGAGTCTGACTCTTTGCAACCCCATGAATTGCAGCACGCCAGGCCTCCCTGTCCATCACCAACTCCCGGATTTCACTCAGATTCACGTCCATTGAGTCAGTGATGCCATTCAGCCATCTCATCCTCAGTTGTCCCCTTTTGCTCCTGCCCTCAACTCCTCCCAGCATCAGAGTCTTTTCCAATGAGTCAACTCTTTGCATGAGGTGGCCAAAGTACTGGAGTTTCAGCTTTAGCATCATTCCTTCCAAAGAAATCCCAGGCCTGATCTCCATCAGAATGGACTGGTTGGATCTCCTTGCAGTCCAAGGGACTCTCAAGAGTCTTCTCCAACACTACAGTTCAAAATCATCAATTCTTCGGCACTCAGCCTTCTTCACAGTCCAACTCTCACGTCCATACACGACCACGGGAAAAACCATAGCCTTGACTAGACGGACCTTAGTCGGCAAAGTAATGTCTCTCCTTTTGAATATACTAACTAGGTTGGTCATAACTTTTCTTCCAAGGAATAAGCGTCTTTTAATTTCATGGCTGCAATCACCATCTTCAGTGATTTTGGAGCCCCCCAAAATAAAGTCTGACACTGTTTCCACTGTTTTCCCATCGATTTCCCATGAAGTGATGGGACCGGATGCCATGATCTTCGTTTTCTGAATGTTGAGCTTTAAGCCAACTTTTTCACTCTCCTCTTTCACTTTCATCAAGAGGCTTTTTAGTTCCTCATCACTTTCTGCCATAAGGGTGGTGTCATCTGCATATCTGAGGTTATTGATATTTCTCCTGGCAATCTTGATTCCAGCTTGTGTTTCTTCCAATCTGGCATTTCTCATGATGTATTCTGCATAGAAGTTAAATAAGCAGGGTGACAATATACAGCCTTGACGTACTCCTTTTCCTATTTGGAACCAGTCTGTTGTTCCATGTCCAGTTCTAACTGTTGCTTCCTGACCTGCATATAGGTTTCTCAAGAGACAGGTCAGGTGGTCTGGTATTCCCATCTCTCTCAGAATTTTCCACAGTTTATTGTGATCCACACAGTCAAAGGCTTTGGCATAGTCAATAAAGCAGAAATAGATGTTTTTCTGGAACTCTCTTGCTTTTTCCATGATCCAGTGGATGTTGACAATTTGATCTCTGGTTCCTCTGCCTTTTCTAAAACCAGCTTGAACATCAGGAAGTTCACGGTTCATGTATTGCTGAAGCCTGGCTTGGAGAATTTTGAGCATTACTTTACTAGTATGTGAGATGAGTGCAATAGTGGGGTAGTTTGAGCATTCTTTGGCATTGCCTATCTTTGGGATTGGAATGAAAACTGACCTTTTCCAGTCTTGTGGCCCCTGCTGAGTTTTTCCAAATTTGCTGGCATATTGAGTTCAGCACTTTCACAGCATCATCTTTCAGGATTTGAAATAGCTCAACTGGAATTCCATCACCTTCACTAGCTTTGTTTATAGTGATGCTTTCTAAGGCCCACTTGACTTCACATTCCAGAATGTCTGGCTCTAGATTAGTGATCACACCATCGTGATTATCTGGGTCGTGAAGATCTTTTTTTGTACAGTTCTTCTGTGTATTCTTGCCACCTCTTCTTAATATCTTCTGCTTCTGTTAGGTCCATACCATTTCTGTCCTTTATGGAGCCCATCTTTGCATGAAATGTTCCCTTGGTATCTCTAATTTTCTTGACAAGATCTCTAGTCTTTCCCATTCTGTTGTTTTCCTCTATTTCTTTGCATTGATCACTCAAGAAGGCTTTCTTATCTCTTCTTGCTATTCTTTGGAACTCTGCATTCAGATGCTTATATCTTTCCTTTTCTCCTTTGCTTTTCGCCTCTTCTTTTCACAGCTATTTGTAAGGCCTCCCCAGACAGCCATTTTGCTTTTTTGCATTTCTTTTCCATGGGGATGGTCTTGATCCCTTTCTCCTGTACAATGTCACAAACCTCATTCCATAGTTCATCAGGCACTCTATCTATCAGATCTAGGCCCTTAAATCTATTTCCACTGTATAATCCTAAGTGATTTGATTTAAGTCATACCCGAATGGTCTAGCGGTTTTCCCTACTTTTTTCAATTTGAGTCTGAATTTGGTAATAAGGAGTTCATGATCTAAGCCACAGTCAGCTCCTGGTCTTGTTTTTGTTGACTGTATAGAGCTTCTCCATCTTTGGCTGCAAAGAATATAATCAATCTGATTTCGGTGTTGACCATCTGGTGATGTCCATGTGTAGAGTCTTCTCTTGCGTTGTTGGAAGAGGGTGTTTGCTATGACCAGTGCATTTTCCTGGCAAAACTCTATTAGTCTTTGCCCTGCTTCATTCCTCATTCCAAGGCCAAATTTGCCTGTTACTCCAGGTGTTTCTTGACTTCCTACTTTTGCATTCCAGTCCCCTATAGTGAGAAGGACATCTTTTTGGGGTGTTAGTTCTACAAGGTCTTGTAGGTCTTCATAGAACTGTTCAACTTCAGCTTCTTCAGCGTTACTGGTTGGGGCATAGACTTGGATTAAGGTGATATTGAATGGTTTGCCTTGGAAATGAACAGAGATCATTCTGTTGTTTTTGAGACTGCATCCAAGTACTGCATTTTGGACTCATTGTTGACCATGATGGCTACTCCATTTCTTCTGAGGGATTCCTGCCTGCAGTAGTAGATATAATGGTCATCTGAGTTAAATTCACCCATTCCAGTCCATTTTAGTTTGCTGATTCCTAGAATGTCGACATTCACTCTTGCCATCTCTTGTTTGACCACTTCCAAGGCCAGGAAGAAAGCTTGGCACTCAGTCACCTTCTCGGAGGTGGGAGAATCTATCATAATTTACGGGGGACAGTACACTATATTCCAGACAATGGTGTTAAAGCTGTCAGTTCAAGGAAAGACACCAATCAGCCCCTGACCTATTCACCCAGCCTGAAACTTCCCAGGGTCTCTCCACTGGGTACTTTCTCAGTATCCCTGAACTGAAAAGTGAGGTACCTTTTCATCTACCACTGAATAAAATTCAGGATCATCAACCAAGATAATAAATCAGATCATGAGAGATTCACCCAAATTTGTACGCACATGTAGAGACGTGGACCGGCACAAGGGGCCCTGCTGGTAGCTAGCAAGGCTCCAGATCCTTGTAAAGTTTTGTTGAGGGGATGGAGTCTCCTCTGGGCCCCTCTGTGGTTAGCTGCTCGGAGCCAGCACGGGAGATCCTGCCCATGGCGAAGGTCATGAGGAAGAGGCCTGATGGGCAAAGGTGAGATCAGGCCTCGAGGGGCCCTCCTTCTTGAGCATCTACCCCAAAACCAAAATCTGTCTGTTTTATTATTTCATAACTTTCACCAACTCTTCTGACATTAACAGGGGGCTATCCCCGACCACCTTTCTCTGCAGAAAATCAACTTAGGGCTCTAACTAGTAAGTCTCCTGGACATGGGAGGAATATTTCAAATCAAACCCCCTGTGTTAGCATTCTAGCTTGCTTGGCAGGTTTATCCAGACTCTTGCAGCTACGCATATGATTGTTCACAGCCTCTCAACTGTGAGAGGCATGGGAAGCCTAAAACATAGAGCCTTTCAAAGAGTTAAAAGTTATTCGAGTAGTACTGGTGTAGGATTTCACTATTGGGCCAATGCTTGTTGCTAAGTTCCCATATCTCTTATCCACTGTGCACCTGGGAGTGCACTAGTTAATACAGTTGGAATGTAAGAAAAACAAGTGTAGCCTTGAAATTAACCACATCAGACCTTTGAGCTAATTGGTTCTTTCTTGTAACTCACTGCACCTTTGCTCCATGAGAAATGTAACTCTGTTTAGCATTTTCTGAGGCTGACATAGATTATAAATATAAATAAAAAACACTTCAAGGGAAAATAAGTTTTCTGGTTAAGCAGCCTTTATCAAAAGAGGGTCATAAAATGTTCACAGGCCTCCAAGGCCAGAAGATAATGTATACAACATTGTTTATGGGAAAGGTATGCAGAAAAAATCCTGGTTTTGATAAAGACAAAACAGATGTAATGTTTGGGCTGACTCTGCATGACTTTGCATCTTTCATTTCCCTTTATGTACAAATCAAGGTATAAAAGCTTCCCTGAAAAATAAAGTGACAGACCAGGATCAGTTCCACAAAAGCCTGGTTCCCCCATGTTTTTCTTTCTTTCTTTCTCTCCTCTGTTTTCTTATCTGCAACATTCTTTCCTCCTCTCTCTCTAAATCTCTTTGCCAACACTGTTTCTCCTTTGGATTCCCCTGGATCCTGTGGGGGCTGGACCCCGGCAGTCAGCAAAACTGTCCACTGGAAAGTAAAACCCACATAATGCAAAGCAGTGAGTTTCCCTTTTATTTGGGGACCTTACTGAGTACTATATCCTTAGAACAAAGCCTCTCAGATAGCTCTGGGGGAACCGCTTTCAAGAGGCAGGGGAGGAGGTCTGGGAAATAGGAGTAATCAACTATATATCTTGGTAAAAGATTACTGCTAATCACCAAAAACCAGGGATCTCTAGTTAGTGATTTTAGTGCTTTTCTATATATGAAAAGATCTTGGGTGTGTATGTATGTGCAAATCTTGGGTGATTAGAGTTCTTCCTTAGATGCATCTCAACAGTCTAGGAACCATGTGTCCAAAACACAGAATATTTCATCTTTTTTTTTCTTTCCCCCATCCTGAATTGCCTTCCTGGCACACTGTTGGTGGGTGACTTCCTTGAGTAGTGACTTAACTCTTTGTTTAACTGGATGATGGGTGAGCTTCCTGGTTCTTTTTGTTTTCAACTGTGAGGAAGGGGGTGCAGCTGAATAGGGGGAGAGAAAGGGGGCAAGAGGGAGCAGGCTGCATTCTAGCCATATTATTTATGAAATGTGTGATCATGACAGAGGTCCTTAACTTCTGTGTGGCTAGTTTCCCTTCTGATAAATGGTGACAGTAGATCTCATCTTGCAGGATAGTGGCATAGCAATTCTAAACCTGTATCATCATCTCTAACACCCAGCAGTGGGTGGAGTCTCCATTTGTGATGTCTTATCAAGACACCACTTGAATTACAGGAAATTGGAAAACTTAACTTTGCGGAGCTGGGGACACCAGGAGGACTTTATTTTCCCCCAATATTTGACCCCACATGGAAGGGCTATATCTAGGTTCCAAACCTAGGGAGAACTCCATGAACACTACTGGGGCAGCAGACCTGAGGCCTGACCTTCTTTTTCCCACCCTCAGGGCCTGAAGAGGATCTCTGCCTACATGAAGTCTAGCCGCTTCCACCCAAACCCTATGTTTCTAAAGCTTGCCGTGTGGGGCAACAAGTAGTGCCTCCAACTAGGAGATGGACGTGAGGAGCCAGTGCCCTGGAGACCAGATGCACCTTCCCGCACACAGAACCTTCTGTCTTTTTCTTTCTCTTTCTGTTCACTCTAGATGCTCTCTTGGCCCCCTTATCTCTCTCCCACACTCCTTTCCATCCCTACTTTAAAGATTCAGTTTCCCATAATTTTTGAGCAAATTCCCCCCCCCACCGACCCCCACCCCACATTATCCCTCCTGCACTGAAGCCACCCAGGCTGTCCTTCCCTTCCATGGTTGCTTCTGCTGGAGGAACCCATCCAGACCCCTGGCCCATAGCGCTCTGCTCTGAGCTCCCAGCACTGCCCTGAACACCAGACCTGGCCTGGTGTGCAGACCATGCTTCCCAGTGTGGTTCCCGCCCCGCCTGTCTGATTCCCAGGAAAGCCTTATTCACAGCTGTTGTGTCTTGTCTTATTCCCTCCTGGCTTCCTGGAGTCACGAATGACTGTGTTGGGTGTACAGGGGTGTCCATTTTCTCTTCTGCTGTCCACTGCAGGGCCACATGGATGGGCATGCATGTGTGTGCAGAGGGGGTGGGGCTTGCTTGTTCATTTCTATCTCCACTTCATGCACCTCCGTTCCTTAGCATCAAGTCTCTACAGAAGGAGGGCCCTTCTGTGCCTGGTTTCCTCTTTGACTCAGCATTCATGGGCTGCCTCCTGTCAGCTTGCAGTACTCTGTGTCATGGTTCAGGGGACTCTCGGGTGCTGGGGAAGGGGTCTGAGCAGTTTGCTGATGGTGCGGAATCCTGGTGGATTCGCTTCTGTCACCCTTTCCTGAAAGCTTACCCTGCTCTAGATACCCTTCATGTGCCTTCTTAAAACGTATCTCAGTAAAGTCTGCCCCTACTGTATTACAATTGTGTTTTACTTGTTTTCCTCTCCAGCTTGACCATAAAGTCACTGGGGAAAGAATCCATGTCTTATTTGACTTTATGTCTCTAATATCTATTTTGCTGCCTGGCACATTAAATATTTAAAGAAAGTTGGAAATTTGAAAGAATTATCTCTAGTTTAAGCCCTGCAAAGTGTACAGGCATTATATGGATTTAGAGGTCTGGATATAGTTATCTCAGCCACTTGAGGTAAAGAATAAATTGCAGAAGATTTAAAATCTACAGGTCTGGGGGAAAGCCATTAGGTCTCATTAACTTAAGCATTTAGTAGGCTGTAACTGGCCCTTGTATAACTTGACCTGAAATGGGCAGGTCTAGTATAGCCACTCTGTGCGGTCAAAAGGTGGAGTGCCATTTTATATCAGGGTGCCTGCACCTGCAAACTGCAAAAGTACTGCCTCAATACCTGAGGCATAACCTCAAGTCTTAGCTCAGAACAAGGAGTATCTTTAGAGAAGTTTCCTGTTGAGCAGTTCTCCAGTTGGTCATTTATTGCAGTTTAAATAAACGAAGAACAGTAAGAATAATTGTAAAGTCTTTCAGAATTATATGATTAAAGAGAAAACTGGTATAATAGAAAAAAAAAAGCCCAGTAAAAGAGAGCAGCCAAGATGGTGTAGTATTAAGACTCTGAGCTCACCTTCTCTCATGAGCACATCAAAAGTCACAACTATCTGCAGAAGATGCGTCGATCAAAAAATACTGGGACCTACCAGAAAAGATCTTCTATAACTAAAAGACATAAAGAAGAAACCACAATAAGACAGGTAGGCAGGGAGGACTTCTGCTATCATGAAATCCCATACCTCCCGTAGGGGTGACCCACTAACCTGAGAATCATTATATTGCATAGGTTCTTCCATGCGTGGGCTAAGTAACTTCAGTCGTGTCTGATTCTTTGTGACCCCATGAAGATCATGGCATCCGGTCCCATCACTTCATGGGAAATAGATGGGGAAACAGTGGAAACAGTGTCAGACTTTATTTTTGGGGGCTCCAAAATCACTGCAGATGGTGATTGCAGCCATGAAATTAAAAGACGCTTACTCCTTGGAAGAAAAGTTATGACCAACCTAGATAGTATATTCAAAAGCAGAGACATTACTTTGCCGACTAAGGTCCGTCTAGTCAAGGCTATGGTTTTTCCTGTGGTCATGTATGGATGTGAGAGTTGGACTGTGAAGAAGGCTGAGCGCCGAAGAATTGATGCTTTTGAACTGTGGTGTTGGAGAATACTCTTGGACTGCAAGGAGATCCAACCAGTCCATTCTGAAGGAGATCAACCCTGGGATTTCTTTTGAAGGAATGATGCTGAAGCTGAAGCTGAAGCTCCAGGACTTTGGCCACCTCATGCGAAGAGTTGACTCATTGGAAAAGACTCTGATGCTGGGAGGGATTGGGGGCAGGAGCAAAAGGGGACGACCGAGGATGAGATGGCTGGATGGCATCACGGACTCAATGGACGTGAGTCTGAGTGAACTCTGGGAGATGGTGATGGACAGGGAGGCCTGGCGTGCTGCAATTCATGGGGTCGCAGAGTCGGGCATGACTGAGCGACTGAACTGAACTGAACTGTAGCCCACCAGGCTCCTCTGTCCATGGGATTCTCTAGGCAAGAATACTGGGGTGGGTTGCCATTTCCTCCTCCAAGGGATCTTCCCAACCCAGGGATCAAACCTGCATCTCCTGCATTGGCAGGCAGGTTCTTTACCACTAGCACCACCTGGAAAGCCCAGTTCTCCTATAGGGGAACTGTTTTTGTTCACTGCTGCTGCTACTGCTAAGTTGCTTCAGTTGTGCCCGACTCTGTGAGACCCCATAGACGGCAGCCCACCAGGCTCCTCCATCCCTGGGATTCTCCAGGCAAGAACACTGGAGTGGGTTGCCATTTCCTTCTCCAATGCAGGAAAGTGAAAAGTGAAAGGGAAGTCGCTCAGTCGTGTCCGACTCTTCGTGACCCCATGGACTGCAGCCTACCAGGCTCCTCTGCCCATGGGGTTTTCCAGGCAAGAGTACTGGAGTGGGTTGCCATTTACTAGCAATATAATTTTATTGGAATATGGAATTTAAACAGGTTTTATTTTTTAAAAAAGCAATCTAACCTTATAGAAATGTATGACATTATTAAAAAGTTAATAAAGATTCTAAAGGGTGATGGGGTAGACATATTGAGCTCCACCCTAGTTGTGAGGTCCCCAGAACTGTGGCATGACGCTGCGGCCGGGGGTAGGAGACTGCTTGTAGAGCATGAGTGAGGGTTGAGCCCCACAACAGGCTCCCAGCCTGGGAGTCCAGCACTGGGAAGATGAACCCCTAGAGAGTCTAGCTTTGAAGGCCAATGGAGAGTAACTGCAGGGGCCCCATAGGCCTAGAGGGAATGGGATTTCACTCTGAAAGGGTTTACACAAACCAGAGGGACCCCTGAAGCACTGGCCTCAGCCAGTTAAGAGGCTGGGACCCGCAGTATCACAGATGCCCAAGGACTCTTAAAGCAGAATCAAGGGGCAAAGTTAGGAGGTGGTCTGTGTCAAGTCAAGAGACTGGGCTGCACTACAAGAAGTTCCGGGCTTACCCCTGGATCCTGACCATCAAGTGCATTGGTATCTCCCGCATTGACCTGAAATTACCCGCTAATAATACAAGTTCCATGCCTAGTATTCCTCCATCATTGTTGTATCAGCAGAGAAAGATGAAGCTGATAGAGATCCCAAGCTAGCAGCCTGCAGAAAATGGAAGTTTATTCTTTCATGTCCCATGACGAATAGGCCAGGCTGTTGAGGCAGCTCTGCTCCATGAAGTTATTCGGGAACTGAAGCTCATTTCATCCTGTGGCTCTGCCGTTAGCAAGGTTGCTTCCTCATTTCCTTGGTAGCAGATGTACCATGGGTGTGGGGAAGAAAACAGAGCAAACCTAAGGAGGCAACTTCCCGGTATACAAGTGAGGCAGAAGTTGCAAACATCACAACTGATCACATTCCATTTGTGATCAGAGTCACAAGGGTAGACAGATATTTCAACAGAAAAATAAATTTGGTGGCCAATTTCAGTCTGTCCCACACCCAGGAGAGAGAGGATAAAGGTTAAACCCAAGACAAGGAGAAACCTGTAAGGCAGTGGTTTCAAGCAGGGAGAATAGAAAGCAAAGTATTAAAGATAAGATCTTTATCTTCAGATAGACCAAAGGGGAGTGGAGTATTCTTTAGTGTTTCTTGTTGAAACAGGAAAATAATTTTTTAAAGGTATTGGTAGCTCACTAAATCTCTGGGGAGGCCAGGGAGTTGGCATTGGAAGCTGGGTAACTAGGAAGTGTGCCTAACCACATGGGGGGCTGTCCTGGAGACGACCCCATAGCCACTGCGGGGCACAGATGCTGGAGCTCCTACCTGTGTCATGCGGTACCGGATGTGAAGGTCTCATCACTGCTGCCTCCAGCATCCTGATCCCTCCACCACTACCTGTGCCAGATAAATGCTCAGGGTCTGCTTCTTTAGAACTGAGGTCCGTACTACCGTGTGCAGTTAACAGAACCTGGGTCACAGGCCTTTACCTCAGCCACAAGGGAGGCTGCAACAGCAGGTGAATTCATTAGAATTAAGTTCTGCTGTGTATAACTAAATAATAACAGTGGCTTATAGACTTCCCTGGCAGTCCAGTGATTAGGAGTCCACCTACCAGTACAGGGGACATGGGTATGATCCCTGGTCTGGGAAGATGTCACATGCTTCAGGGCAACTGAGTCCATATACCACAATTACTGAGCCTGCGCTCTAGGGTCCAGAGGCTGCAACAAGAGAAGCCACCGCAAGAAGCCTGAGCACTGAGACTATAGAGTAGCCCCCGCTCACCACCACGAGAGAAAGCCCACTCAAAGCAACAAAGACTCTGCACAGCCAAACATTATATGCATATGGATAAAAACAGTGGCTTGAGTAGGACAGAAGTTTATTTCTCATGTGAAAAAAGCTCTGGAGGTAAATAGTTAAGCACTAGGAATGCTGGCTTCATAGTAGTCTTAATGACTCAGCTTTTTAACTTTATGCTTCATCATCCTGAATGGGTGTTTTCCATTCTCTATGTCACCTCATAGACACAAAACAGCTGCTAAAGCCCTGTCACATCTGCTTTGCAAACAGCAGGAGGGAGAAAGAGGAGTGGGTCTTGCTCTTTCCCTCTCACAGAAAAACTTTCTGGAAGTAACATAACACTTCTATTTATATCTCATTCGCTAGAACTTCATCATTTTGGAAATGACATCTTCTGCCTGGAAAGTAACATGCCCAGCAGGAGTGGAGATTCTGTGACAGCAGAAGACGGGGACATGGATATTGAGAGCCAACTAGCAGTCTTCTACCTGGGGGAGGTGGGACCTGTAGTCTGAGAAATTCCACACCTGTGAGAAGGATGTTTAAAAGATGCAGAGGACGGACACCTAACAGAAACATCCTTTTGCACATGTGCGTTTTCAATCATCACTACCATCACCACAACAGAATACTCATGCCTACTGTAATACAACCATCCCTGTACAAACAAAAATACATCCACCCTCTTTCATCAAAACAGGGACAACCCAGTGTCATCAACTACTGCATCCAGCTCCAAGTCTGGCATTTTGGGATAACATTCATATTGATATTCTGAAAATGCCAGACTAAAGCATAAGGTCAATGACTCCCAATTCAGTCCATACGAAATATTAAGGGAATGGGAGGTAGAAAAAAGGCAAAATTAGATGAGCTCTGTAATTTAATAGAAAACAGCCTACACTCACATTGGCAAATAAGCTGTTTTGCCTTCATCTATCACACATATAGGGGCTTCCCAGGCAGCTCAGTGGTAAAGAACCCATCTGCCAATGCAGAAGATGTGGGTTCAATCTGTGGGTGGGGAAGATCCCCTGGAGGAGGAAATGGCAACCCATTCCAGTATTCTTCCCTGGAAAAATCCCATAGACAGAGGAGACTGGCAGGCCACAGTCCACAGGGTTGCAAAGAGTTGAACATGATTGAGCACTTGTTTGTTTTTGTTTTGTTTTTTAAACCATACATATGCCCTTCTATGGGCTTCCCTCATAGCTCAGTTGGTTAAGAATCTGCCTGCAATGCAGGAGACCTGGGTTCGATCCCTGGGTCGGGAAGATCCTCTGGAGAAGGAAATGGCAATCCACTCCAGTATTCTTGCCTGGAAAATCCCATGGACAGAGGAGCCTGGTGGGCTACAGAGTCGGACCACAAGAGTCAGACACGACTTAGTGACTAAACCACCACATGCCCTTCTATGGCGAGAGATTCCAAAGAGATACTGCATAATAAAGCTTTTACACTAAACATCTAAATCTGCAAACTAAAGTTACTCCCTGGATCGGCTCTTGTGTCCATCCCTCTGGTGACCTCACTTTCAGGTTCGCTGTTATCCCACTTTCTTAGTCTACCACCTGACTGATGACAAACACACAGAGACCAGCCTGCTCTATATAGCAACTCAAGACTTGGAAGCAAAGAATAAGGTCCAGTCCTGGTGGATTCCGTAACAAGTCTTCCAGAATATGCCCATTATTCTATTCCTGTTAATCAGACCTGGCTTTTCCCAACTCTTCCCAACACAATCCCCCGACAAAGCACAGCACTGTCTAAAAGATCCAACAGCCACTCTGCATTTCCTACATTCTACTTTTCTTCCCATTTTAAACATAATTCTGGAAAGAAGCAGATAGGGTTTCAGTCATGGTTTACAAAAATCTGTTAGTACTATTGGAAACATTTCACCACAGAAGATAAAATATAGATCTAGCCTCATTTCCCCTCAAACATCTCACCTGGCATGCAAATTAGCCTGTTGGTTCTAGCCCCACCTCTCCCCACCTCTGTAAACACTCCTTCTAGTGACAACACCTCAGGTTGGCCCTCTGCCTCTATGTGTCTTCTGCACAGCAGCACCTATTCGTTTGAAATTCAAACATACATACGTCTATTTAATCTTTTCTTCTGGATTTAAGTCTCACGTGTGACACACCTATAATTATTTTTATTGAAAATCCTCCCAAAACACAAAGAGCTCATACCTGCTGGTCCTCAGTGATGTTTCATTGCAATCTGGCCTGAGCAAGCAGCAGACCAGGCCATGAAATCTCATCACCCACTCTCCAGCCTCAGAGTTCTTGGCTGATCTCTGGAACCTCCCTGAACCTGATCTTCTGTGCTCCCTCCAAGCACTTCTGCCATCTACTTCAAGAACAGGGCATTCTGTGTTGCGTTTTATCTCCCAACCAGAACAGAGTGAAATTCTTAAGGTTCCTTGAGACCATTAAGCACTTTTCTGAAGCAAACTCTTCTTTCCATTTTCATTAGAAGGGAATCAATGCGTTGTTGTGTCTACTCTGAGTCAGGCTCTACACAAGCTCCAAATAAAATTTGCTTAAGTCACTGTCCCTGCTCTCAGGCAACATATGGTTCAATGGCAGAGATAGACATTTAAGCCAGCAACTAGAGTTCAGTAAGTGCTGACAGAGGAAAACGTTGAATCCTATAAACAGGGACTTAAAGTCAGTGCACGGAAATTACCTGGGTGGAAGGTAGAGGAACGTCACTCAGGAGAAACCAAATCTCAGTGGCTTAATGCATGTTTATTTCTTGCTCACCCTTCCTGTCCACTGCAGTCAACAGCCCCTGGTTTTCCTGGTCTGTCAGAGACCCAGACTGATAGAGGCTTCCACAGCAGTCTGAAGTAGATACATTCACTCGCACAGTGGCTTTTTAATTTTTTGCCTGGAAAATGTGTAATTTCCACTGCGTTTAATTGGCCAAAGCAAGTCAGAATGTTACATGTAAGTTCAGGAGGGAAGTAACACCTCTCTAAAAGGGAAACAATGATAAATCATTGGTGACAATCACTAATACTTCCCAGAGGGATCATCAGTTGTGGCTCCCTCAGGTAGGGGCTTCTCAGCTTACCTTATATGGTGAATAGGCATTAGGCAGGCTTAGCTGGCCAGAACAAAAGCATTCCAGGCAGAGGGAACAGCAAGTGTAAAAGCGTGAAGATAAAAGAACATGGTGCTTTTAGATAATTCATAAGTTTATGTAACATTCATCCATTCTAAATGCTTTGGAAATACTGGCTTATTCCTGACAAGGTCCAGTGGCCGGGGGTGGAGGTGGTGGTGGGCGGGGGGCGCTGGTTTGTTTGTCAGAGAAGGCACAGGAGGCCAGAGTTTACTGTAGCAAGGCCAGGATCTCAACACAGGTAGCCTGACTCTGGAGTCTAGGGTATTCAGAAAAGCTAGAACCCAATGCTCCAGGGAAAGGGATGGACATCTGCCAAGAGATGTAGCTGGAGAGGAAGCAGAGGTCAGGCTATGACGGGTTTTGCAAACTGGAGGAGACTGTCTTTTTCTGAAGGCCTAAGAAGCCATTAGCCATATTCAAGCAGCAGTGATGTGAGCAAACTTACATATTAGGAAAATCACTGGCTAAATGTTACTTCCCTCCTCTACCATCCACCTGGACTCCTTAAATCCCTTTGATCCACATGGCTTACTGTACCACCTAGTCCTGCAGCTGAGGGATAAGGAAAATGCAATTTCTGTACCAAGTCCAGGTTTTAATAAGCTGTTAAACTACTTTTAAAGGCAGATCCATTTCTGTACACATCACCTATTCCATCCATGAAATAACTCTACAAATTTTTCTTGACTCACATAAGCTATTTCCTTCTGAACTGGAAATGTCTTTATCTAGCTGCTCAATAATGAATACAAATGAAGTTCTCTACTTTTGGCGGAACTTCACCACATTCAGCTACCACAAGTTAAAAGTTCTGACTGATGCTACCCGCACAGACCCATCACTAGTCGCCTAGCTTCACATTTGTGCGATCTCTATGTCCCTGGGGTGACAGGGTATCCACTTTCCTTCTTTGCTTGAAGGCAGCCATTGTGAGAGCATTCTCTTCTTGCTCATCTTAGAACTAGAGTCAGGGGCAGTTGGGACCTGGGGGAGCCACATCTCCCCATTGTATGACTTTTGCTGTAGTTTATTAGAAGTCATAGGTCCTGCCCGCACTCAAAGGGAGAGGATTTCACAAGAGCCTGAGTACCAGGAGGTGGGATTATGAGGGCCATTTTAAAGTCTGTTCACCAAAGAGGCAAAGAAATGAAAAACGGGCCCTTCAGTCCCTGGAGAAAGGAATCCTTAGGAAAAGTGTCCACCAGCAAGAAATCCTTGTCAATTTCCCAAGCTTTTCCAATACTTTATAAACTTTAAATTTGTTCATCTGAAAAATGGTCCTCTTACTGGTATAAATTTCAATTTCTTGAATTATAAACATCTTTTTAACTTTGGGGCCATCAATATTTCTATTTCCATAAGTTATCTGTCCATAGCTTTTGTTCACTTTTATAAAACTGAGTTACCACCATAATGATATCACCTCACACCAGTCAGAATGTCATCATTAAAAGTCTACATATAATAAATGCTGAAGTGGGTGTAGAGCAACGGGAACCGTCCTGCACTATTGGTGGGAATATAAATTGGTGCAGCCAATATGGAGAGCAGCATGAAAGTGAAAGTGCTAGTAGTTCAGTTGTCTCCAAGTCTCTGTAACCACATGGACTGTAGCCCACCAGGCTCCTCTGTCCAAGCAATTCTCCAGTCAAGAATACTGGAGTGGGTAGCCATTCCCTTCTCCAGGGGATCTTCCCAACACAGGGGTCAAATCCCATCTCCTGCATCACAGATTCTTTACTGTCTGAGCCACCAGGGAAGCCCAGAGAACAGTATGGAAGTTCCTTAAAAAACTAAAAATAGAGCTGCAATATGATCCAACAATATTACTCCCAGGCACACACCCAGAAAAGATGAAATTTCTACTTTGAAAAGACACATGCACCTCAGCGCTCTTAGCAGCGCTATTTACAACAGCCAAGACATGGACACAAACAATTCCACTGACAGATGAATGGATGAAAAAGATGTAGTACATATATATATATATATATATATATATATATATATATATACACGGTGGAGTATTACTCAGACATAACAAAAGAATGAAACAACACTGTCTGCAGCAACATGGATGGACCTAGAGATTATCCTACTAAGTCAGAGAAATGATATCACTTATATGTGCTGCTGCTGCTGCTGTGTGTACATCTAAAAAATCGATACAAATGAACATAAAAAGTAAATTTATGGTTACCAAAGTGAAAAGGTCGGGGTAATGGGAGGGAATAGATTAGGAGTTTGGGATTAACTGACAGACACTACTATATATAGAATAAATAATAATGACCTATTGTATGGCACAAGGAATTACGTTTAAGGAAGGCCTTGATGATTGCAGTTCAGTTCAGTCAGTGGTGTCTGACTCTTGGCAACCCCATGAACCACAGCATGCCAGGCCTCCCTGTCCACCACCAACTTCCAGAGTTTACCCAAACTCATGTCCATTGAGTTGGTGATGCCATCTAACCATCTCATCCTCTGTCGTCCCCTTCTCCTCCTGCCTTCAATCTTTCCTAACACCGGGTCTTTTCAAATGAGTCAAGTCTTTGCATCAGGTGGCCAAAATATTGGAGTTTCAGCTTCAACATCAGTCCTTCCAGTGAACACCCAGGACTGATTTCCTTTAGGATGGACTGGTTGGATCTCCCTGCAGTCCAAGGGTCTGTTTCTGATCTCCAGTTTGAGTCCATAGTACCACACAATTTTACTTGAAATCTTCTACAACTACCCCCCAATTTTACTTGAAATCTTCCCAAATCTACCACACAACTTTACTTGGAGACTTCACCAAGTCTTCACAGGGGGTACAGTCTCATTTAACAACCTGTTATCTAGGCTGTGAAATCTCACCTTACTCTCAAGGTCTGGGCAAGAGCTTCTAGCCCTTGAACTCAGGTGCAGGGTAGGCGAACGCCAATTTGCAGTTGCCGGGGTCCAGCCCCGGTGGATCCAGGGAATTCGAAGGGTGCACGGCGTTGGCGTGGAAAGACTTGTTTATTTATTAATATAAGATTAGATTAAGAAACTATAGTGTAGTAGGAAGATTAAGTGGAGAAAGAGGGCTGAATAGCTTGGTTTACGCGGAAGACCAATAAAATTCCAGACAAGGAATTTGCACCATCTACGTTGGGCCCCCGGCGCTCGCTTGACTATCTAAGGGTGCCTCACCTTAGGCTCCCTTTCGCGCGGGTCTTAACAGCCAGGGCAAGTAAGTAGACCTGGCGAGCCTCCGCGCCCCAGGTGGAGATTCAGCCTGAAATTAAAGTAAAGAGCGGAGGGAGGGAAAGAGAGAGAAGAGAGAAAGAGAGAGACACGGAGGGAGCCAGATTCCCAAGAAACCAGGCCGAGAGACTAGTCCGAGAAACTGGTCCAATCCTTTATTGTTCAGAAGGCCTTTTATATTTTTGATAAAACATGGAGATCAATGGGTAACACAAAATTATGTAGCGTTCGCAGCCCAGACTCTTTCTATACATCATTTTGTATACAAAAGGTCTCAGGTGATTTACATTATCTTCTGGCCAAGAGGCTTGTTAACACTTTTTGGCTCTCTTCCTTAATGAATGTTAATTTTGTTTCCCCTGAAGTGTTTTTCTTTAATCTACATCTCCTTAAAGCGCTAAAGTTACATCTCTATAGAACAAAGGCCCAGTGGGTTATAACAAAGAAGGTACTTAACTCAAACATCTAATGTTGCTAATACCAGGTCTACTACTTGTTTTTCTATATACCAACTATATCTAAAAATAAAGGATATGAAAATTTAGCAGCAAGCATTGACTCAACAAATGAAACTTTTAATCAGTCCTATTCTAAAGATTTTGACTCTTTGGAAGCCCCTACATTTCTAGGATGTTTTAAGCTTCCTGTGCCTCCTGCGGTCAGGAGGCCTCAAACAATCACATGCACAGCTGTACGAGTCCTGCAGGCAGGCTAGAAAGCCATCAGAGGGGTTTTTGGATTGAAACACTCTTTCAAATGTAGAAGACTAAAGCCAAGCCCTGAATTGACTTTTCCAAAGAATGTCAGAAGAGTGGAAAAGCAGAGCACAAAAACCGGCAGATTTTTGTTGGGGTACATGCTTAGGAATTTCCAGAGGGGCCCCTGAAGTCTGAGCACGCCTTGCGTATGTCAGCTTCCTTCCTCATGACCTTGTCACGGGCGGGATTCCTCACACTGGCTCCCAGCATGCAGTGATTGAATTCACATGTCCTTACTCCCCTTTGGCCTTTATTCCCAACAGAAATCAAGCTGGACACCAGTAGCCTGAATGCTATTTATTGAAAAGAGCAGGAAAGAGGGGGTACAAGTATCCTACGGACGGAATGGAACAAAACAAGCAGTACAAGCCTGCGTCCTGCTCAGCAGATTCTCCTGTTGCCCCACTGGGCCATCTTGTTGTTGACAGGCATCTTAAGGAAGCGGTCAGACTGCATGTAGGTAGCTATTTTCTCCAAAGCCTGAAGGGAAAGCACACCAAATCTTATAAAGACTCTAACCCAGGCCAAAAGACCCATTTCAAAACAGTAGCATTCGCATGCTGCCTGCCCCATGTCCCTCATCCCCACCACTTCTTCTAGACAGTGACTTCAAGGTATAGAAGGAAGCCAGGACCTTCCCAAGACTTAAAGGTTTAGAGGTGTCCAACCACTGATCCCTTTAGGCAAAAGCTGGTGTTAGGCAAGACTATACAACAATGGGGTCCCTTGAGGGCCCAGGCCAGCCTGTGTTTTTTATGAGAAAGGTGCAAGAGGCATTACCTCAAAGCGGCACATGAAAGCCTTCAGATTCGGAAATTCATCCAGGCACTTGGGCTCAAACATACGGTTCTGATCTAAGACATCATAGGTGAGGAAATCCACAAAGGTGAGCTACAGGGACAATAAGATCATCAGGTCTGGGGAGTTCATTAATACCTGCAGAGACAGAAAAGGATCCCCTCCCTTTCCTTTCTTCTACCTTTTCCCCTGCAAACCATGAGAATTTCCCCAGGAACAAGGAGAACTGTTTCAGTTGTCCAGGTAGCTGTTCCAAGTACCGAGGCTTCAGCTTTTCCTGGGGGAGAAGTAAAAGTGAAAGTGAGAGCAGCTGCCATCATCTCCATGAATCAGGGCATGGGCCAATGATGGACTTAGCAGCCCTTTCTCCAGCTGCCTTTCTCCATGCCTTCAGAAGAGGTGGCAGATGGAAAGGAGGGATGTGGAAAGAAGAAGGGCCAACACCAGAGTTACATGACAAACAAATCCTCCAGAAATAAGAGTTCTGTTTCTCATTCTGACAGACTTGGTGGGAAGGTAGCAGGAGCAGAATGGGGCAGATTTAACCCTTGAGTTCCTAAAGGCTCCTTTTTCTTGACGCCTTCCTGTTCAGGAAACTCACGTGGTCAGGGTTGTAGCAGAGTTGTACCAGTTGCATGCGAAAATCCATTATTTGGTTCTCCATGATGTCCACTCGAATCCTTTCCTCTTCAGTGTCACCGCCTGTAGACCAAATGACAGGAAATCACCCTTGGCCTTATCCATTCCCAGGTGAGCTCCCCTCACAACACCAGCCCTACCCCACTCACACATATTGTGCTTGCGGGCGATGTAGCGCAAGATGGCATTGCTCTGGGTGAGCCTGTTCTTACCATCCATGAGATAGGGCAGCTGGAAAGAAAAGGACAGGCCAAATGTACCACCTCTCTCTTGCCTCCCTGCCTCTCTCTCTCGGAAAAGAAGGCTTGCAGGGAAGAGAAAATTAGAGAGAAAATGCTGTGTTAGAAGAAAGAAGAAAGAAAGTAAAAGGTTAGCAACTGAGTCTACACTTGATTCTAGACAGGGGTGCTTTACTGCGTGTGTGTTTGTGTACAGGTATGTGCACGCTATGCACTTTTTCTCCGAATTAGGCTTTTAAATGCATAAAACAAATTACATGTTACATAATTTATGACATTAAAAGAACAAAATTCTAAGATTAATATGTGCCAATGAATGCATTAAATAACAAGAAGATGTAATGACTATCATACTTTCAAAGTATGATAAGTATAAATAATATTTATTTATAATATCTGCAGCACATGTAATACAAAAATACCCAGTCACAGGTTTGGCTAATAATCAAGGCCACATTGCCTACATTCACAACAGAAGGAACTGTTCACTTTTAGCTAGTGGTTAGTAGAAATGCAAATGTAATTTTTTCTCCATCCAAGTCTAAGGACCCCCTGAATTCTATCTATTCTATCGAGATGAAGAGCCCTTATTCTACAAACCACTAGCGGAGAGAGGAAAGGAGCAAGGATATAGTTGAAGCCCTTCCCTTCTGCCCCCTCTTCTCCTAAAACCACGTACATTAGGAAAGTCCAGGTCTAGTTTGAATTTCACATCCAGCCACTGGCTCTTATCATAGTCAGGAGCTGTAAGAGAAAGAATGAAGTGCGATCCAACCAGCTTAATATCCCACCTGAGGAGCGTGGAAAGATTTAGAGACACACTCTAGTTCCAATTCCTCACAAGTGTGCTAAGTCGCCTCAGTGTGGCTGACTCTGCGACCCTGTGGACTATAGCCTGCCAGGCTCCTCTGTTCGTGGGATTCTCCAGGCAAGAACTGGAGTGGGTTGCCATGCCCTCCTCCAGGGGATCCTCCTGACCCAAGGATCAAACCCACATCTCATGTCTCCTGCATTGTCAGGCAGGTTCTTTATCACTAGCGCCACCTGGGAAGCCCAATACCTTACATACCCAGACCCCAAAAGCTTAGCCATTACCATCAGTGTTAAAGCAGAGTTGAGCTATGGCAGGAGGAAAATTCCCAGCTCTCTCCCCACACTAAACACAGCAGGGAGCTCCCAGGTGACTGGTGGCAGAAGTCCCACCCGACCTTAGCGTGATGCCACCCTCTAGGCACAAGAAGACAGCAACAGGAGGAAGACGTGCTCGGCTCAACGCGGCGTCGCACCGGCACCTAGTGAAGCATTACCTTCCCCGCACGTGTATCTTTTCTCTTCATAGGATGTATCCGTGAACTCCAGGAGCATGCGGATGGCGTGCGCCAGCTGATGGGTCGGGGAAGAGGGGTGGGGGTGGGGAAAGCTCTCGGTCAGCACCTGCGCAGTTTCCCCCCACCCCATCCCCAACATCCTCCACCCCTCACTCGCCAACGTCCCTGCTAGGGCTGCCGAGACGCCGCATCCCGCCGGGATGGGGTGGTTAAGCAGCTCCCGAGACCTACCCCAGGCTGGCTTGCTGCCCTAAGCCCCTCTCCCCCAAGGCCAGCGTCTCCGCGGCCCCGGAGCTCGCAGGGGGCAGGCCGCGCACCGTTGCGCAGCGCGGCGTAGGAGGTTTGGCCTCGGAGAACGCTGACCAAGAGGACCCCCCGCTAGTTCCGCGTCAGTCTCCCAGACCGAGTGGCTTAGCCGCTGAGACCGCACTCACCCCGCGAATATCCCAGTAACCTAGAACCATAGACTTTGACGAAGCCATGTCGATATCGCCCGTGTGCCTTCGCGCACTGGCGGTAGAAGGCCACCGGCAGGGGCTTTATACCCGTCGTAGGTAGGGGGTGCCAACGTGCGCGCCCTGACTCCGCCCCCGTCGTCCCCGCCCCCTCCCCGCCCCATCCCCGCCCCTCCCCGCCCCTCCCCGCCCCTCCCCGCCCCCTCCCCGCGCCCTCCCCGCGCCCTCCCCGCGCCCTCCCCGCGCCCTCCCCGCGCCCTCCGAATGTCCGCTTGGCTGTGCCCGCGCGACTTCCGCAGTTCCTGGGGCTGGGGGAGGATACTCCCGAGGCTAGACCCGTGAGGAGAATGGCCGGGCCCTGTGATTGAGTCTCTGTACTTTCCGCGCGTGAAGCCGCACTCGGTTTAATAGTTCAGTTAGAGTGGGATGGGGCTGAGCCCTAGCAGTCCAGGCCGTGAGGACCGTTACCCGTTGCCATATTTATCTAGTCGGGATGGGAGGTTTGGGGGGAAGTGGGCAAGCACCAGGAGTCGACAGAGCCTGACCATCAGGAATCGCTCTCTTTGGCGCGTGCACAGAGTGTGGATGGCAAGGAGTTCTGAGCTACTGGGTAGGTGCCTCGCCTGGCCTCTGCAGCACAGACACTTGGAACAGAGCCCCTAAACCCCTTAGGGCATGCGTGGGAAAACACATTTCCCCCTAGTTTGGGTATAGCAAAGATGAAACTTTTTAAAAGGACAGTTCACTAAAAGAAGAAAGGAAAAAAGTACAAATGCTTTGGGACCAATGAATTTATAATGTTTGGATTTCTCCTCCTAAGATAACAGGCCAGTCACAAACTAACTTGGGATATAAGACTAATGCTTATTGAAAACCTATGATATGCTAGTCAATAGTCTAGGTATTTCATGTATGCTAGCTAATTTATTCAAATTTAAGCTTCACAACAACTTCATGAAGTAGCTGTTACACCAATTTTATAGATTAGTGAGGCTTGGAGAGGTAGGGTGAGTTGCCTTTCTAATTTCAAGTGTCCATGGGTGGCCTAGAATTCACAACTAGGTCTGTGTAATAGCCCAACTTGTGCTAGGCCCTCTGCACTTGGATATCCAAACAGTCTCACCTCATCTCAGTCTTTGCTGGGAAATCTGGGGAGCCCTTGGGTTAAAATACATTTTTACCTGGTTCTGGAAGTTTTCCCTGTTTCTAGGACTCCTTCAGCTCCGTGAAGGCCCAGAAGACAATGTGTCAATATCGCCTCTCCGCATTCCCTCAAATTAACTTTTCTAGTTAACTTTTGCTCTTGACAGTCAAACCTTCAGGGTCTCACCTTTGTTCTATTTTGTGATGGAGAGTATTTGCTGTCTTATGCAGTGTTACCAGCTAGGAGAGATGATTTTCTGAGGCTAGGAACTTGAGGGAATGAGATAGGCAGGCAAAAAATAGGATATTTTGGCAGTATTAGGGTCCTGGACAGGTTCAACTGAGTGACTATGGGAAGATCTTTTCTTCTTCTTTTATTGCAGCATAATTGCTTTACAATGTTGTGTTAGTTTCTGCTGTAAAACAGGGTGAATCAACTGTATGTGTATAGATCCCCTCTGTCTTGAGCCTCCCTCCCATCCCACCCCCACCTCACCCCCTAGGTCATCACTGAGCACCAGGCTGAGCTCCCTGTGTTGTACAGCAGCTTCCCACTAGCTGTCTGTTTTACACATGATAGTGTAAATATGTCAGTTACTCTCTCAGTTCGTCCTGCCCTCTGCTCCCCACTGTGTCACAAGTCCATTCTCTACATCTGTGTCTCTGTCTGTGCCCTGTAAATAGTAGGTTCATCAGTCCCATTTTTCTAGATTCCATATATATACATTAATATTTGTTTTTCTGCCTTTGTATGACAGACTCTAGGTTCATCCACCTCACTACAACTGACTCAGTTTTGTTCCTTTTTATGACTGAGTTACAGTCCTTTCTGTCTATACGGCAACTTCTTTATCCATTTACCTGTTGATGAACATCTAGGTTGCTTCCATGTTCTGGCTGTTGTACTAAGGGAACATCTTAAGGATTCTTGCTGCTACTGCTAAGTCGCTTCAGTTGTGTCCGACTCTGTGTGACCCCGTAGATGGCAGCCCACTAGGCTCCTCTGTCCCTGGGATTCTCCAGGCAAGAGTACTGGAGTACTGTACTGGAGTACATTTCCTTCTCCAATGCATGAAAGTGAAAAGTGAAAGTGAAGTCGCTCAGTCATGCCCCACTCTCCGCGACCCCATGGACTGCAGCCCACCAGGCTCCGTCCATGGCAGTGGGGTGCCACTGCCTTCTATGCCGAGGACTCTTAAAGGGCCCTTAATCCATATGTACATCAAACCTTATCTGCAGACTAACTGAATGAAAGTAGAACCTCTGTTATATAAGGAGGGGAGTCTTGTGACTGTTCTGAGATTAAAGAAGGCTATGTATCCTAAATATTAGAAGCCACAGATAGTTCAGACTCTTCACTTAACATTTGAGAGGAAAAAGAGAGCCAGAGAGTGAAATGATTTGCCCTGAGTTCACATAGCCAGTCCAATGTTCCCTGTGTTCCACCACTAAAGAGACAAGCTGGGGAGGGGGGCTCAAAATTAGCTCAGTGCAACAAGAAGTGACAAAAGTACTAAAAGAGGAAGTTGCCAAGTAGAGCCTGGAGCACCTAACATGCCTTTTAGTGTGTCTTTGCATCATCAGCCAGTGTGGCTGATCAAAACCTGCAATTGTCAGCCTCAGTGCTCCTTGCTCTGATGTTCTGCCCTCACCTGTACTGGGTGTCTTGGAGAATATCAGGATAAATGTACACAGAAGGATAAAGATGTAGAGTATAGCCTTATTTTCAAGTTTATTTAGAATTTAAGGAGAGTTGGGCCATAATCATTGAATTCTGACTCTGCTCCAGTGGATTCCCACTTATAGTCTGGCCCAGTGATGGATGTAGGGCTGCTGCTGTTTCATGCCCAGTGTCCTAGCTCTTCCTGATTCCCTGCCTTTGGCCTCCATCAGGGCCAGAGGAAGCTGCAAGAGAGGCACATGACAAGCTTGAGGATACCTTTATTGGGGAGGAGAGGGTCTAAACAGAGTCTTGACAAATCTAGGCCTAAATGCTCTAAGCTCAGGAGAGAGATGCAATAAATAGGTGGCAACTGGGGAGACCTCTCCACACAGCGAGAAGGGGCATGGTTTGTTTCAACCTGGTCTTGTTCATCCTCTTTGCTGTGTGAGCTGGGATGTGGGGTTTGCTGCAACCTGGGGGCTTGGAAGAAGAATTCTCAGGGCTCTAAAGAGTATCAGATCCGCCATCTTGCTTGTGAGAAAGTCTTGGTCTTGGAGGTGTCTGAATTGCTGCCTAAGGGCTTATCTGAGGAAAGAAAAGGTTGAAGTGAGGCCAGTGCCAGATGAGGGCAGTGCCAGAGCTCATGCCAGCAGTTAGTTAGGAGCTTCAAGGTGTGCCTGTGCACATGAAGTCAAGCCCCTGGGGGACGGTCCTGTACCAGACCTGCCGCAGTGAGCGCCGCCCCAGGGTTGGGCCTGCTGGCCTGCTGACCGGGCATTCTCATGCTCACTCAGGGAGCACCCCACATTTCCAGCAGGGCTTGGGGCTGCTTCATATCCTCACCCCCAGCATCCTTCTGACAGCCTCCAGCCGTGAGAGGACCCGGGGGGCCTCCTGTGGACACAGCATCCGTAGCTCTCCAGGTCTCATGTGAAGCAGCTGGCTCCCTGTCATGGACCCAAGGGTCCTCACGGTCCTGGAAACAAAAATAGCAGAAACTGCCAGTGGTGGGGTGGAAGGACCCAGCCCTGGATATCTGGGTGGAGAAGGGGCTGTTTGGGCTTGGAGGGCTGGGGTGACAGGAGAATTCACAGAAAGAGTGTCTGGAGGTCAGGGAGTAAGATAAACATACTGGCTTAAAGCAACTCCATAAACTCCTGGGGTTGAAGGGACAAGTGCCCTGGAAGAGACGCTGTGGAGGGGTGGGGGCAGTGGTTATCGGTGCCCTTTACAGAGTTAAAGCTGTGGGACTTGGCACTCACACAGTGGAGAAGTTCTCTGCCTGTAGCCAGGCTGTGACCTCCTCAGGCCTTGAGCTAAGTCGAAGCATCGGAGCCTAGAACCAGGGGAAGTGGGAGTCAGAAGCCATCTCATCTCAGAGCCACCCACAGCCCCTCTCTCATCAGTGTCTCTTCTCTGGGCTTTCATCAAACCACGTGTCTCACTCCATGGTTTGCTTGTCCAACAAGCACAAGGTTTGTTCTCAGCTCTGGCCCCACAATAAACTTGGCAGACAGTAAGCACGTGATAATACTGGTTCAGTTGAACCAGGGCCATCTCCTCCACTTGTCAAAGAATCCTCCCTGGCCCCACCTCTGATTCAGGCTTTATAGCTTCTGGAGTCTAGGCATGGTAGTACCCGAGTGGGTGACTCGCTCTGGCTCCTGGGGGCTCCTGACTCTAGGGGCTCCAGGATGTTGCTGGGGATGTAGCCACTCCGTCCCGCTGCATTCTTCACCAGCCACCACCGCTTGCTCTGGTCCAGAACCTGCCAGGGAGTCACTATGTC
Organism: Capra hircus; assembly: GCF_001704415.2. Lineage (NCBI taxonomy): Eukaryota > Metazoa > Chordata > Mammalia > Artiodactyla > Bovidae > Capra > Capra hircus. The sequence continues at coordinate 86,927,749 of NC_030810.1, forward strand.
AGTGACCCGAGCCTCTCTCCAGCCAGCCTTCCCCTCCCCCACCAGACTTTCTCTCTCTGGGCCCTTCACAACTTTCCTTCACCTTCTCCAGGCCAATCCCTCCACCCCCCATGCTCTCAGTAGCTCCCATCAACCACCAACCGCCGCCTCCTTTTCTCAGCTCAAGTCCATGCCTCACCTCCAGCACCTCTCCTTGGACCACCGTCAGTTCCTGTGGGTTCCTAGCTTCAAACTCATAGAGGACTTGCATTTTCAGGGCTGGCTTGACAGGTCCGGGTCTGGAGGGCACAGGGCTGGGGCCATGGTTGTGTGTCTCCTCTTGAGCAAAGTGCGAGGTGCTGCTTAACCTAGGGCTTTCCCCCCTTACCCCCCAGAGACAGAGTCAGGATGGCTTGAGAGTGGGGCCTCAGAGATCCGGCCCCTGTCTCAGCCCCAGATGTCTCCCCCTTGGAGTCTAGCAATGACTTTTGGGGTTTCTACAGAGCTTGAGGGCAGGTCACTGTTAGAGGGGTTTGGGGTGTGGATTTCTGCAGCAGAAAGGCTCTAGATGTTGGTGATTTCTCAAGACTCTTCTGGCAGTGGAGTCTTCTGTATCTGAGCGCTCCTTTGAGCACTTCATACTCAGTCTCTGAGAAATCAGAGCTATGTGTGGGGAATATTGAAAGAAGAGGGATTGTATCCTAGGAAGGTAAAAAACTGCTTTTTCACCCAGAGTAGGAGAGAGATGTGCACGTGTCTGACTAAAAGAGAGCCTAAGGGTCAGTGGGGTGTAAAATCTGCAGATCCACAGGATCAGCCCAGTCCTTCCCTCCCCAGAACCACACTGTCCTGACAAAGCCTAGGGCATACCGGATGGAAGCAGGGTCTTGGTGTCTTGAGAGCGCCTGTGGGGGCAGAACAAAGTGAGAGCAGGACATCAGCTGCATAGTGGTGGAGAGCAGGGGTGTGAGGCCACAGGCCTGCCTGCGCACAGCTGCCTCATATCCCCTTGCCTGCCTGCTTTCCACACAGAACCCACCTACCACTTAGGTATCACGTGACCATGGCTGGACTGAGACGATGGAAACTAGCGAGAGTCTAGGGCTTTGATTCGGGCTCTGTGCTAAGCTCCCCTTACCTGGTAGGAAGTTTCTGGAAGCTGCCAACCATCATAGAATGTGGGTTGGTAGGGCAGGGGCTCGCTTCCTGTCCAGTTGGCCCTAGGGAAAGAACAGGCCTGAATCCACTCTGTGCCAGACTGTGGGATGTGGAGAAGGTGGAGATGACAGCAGCTGGCCTGGAGGATCTTCTAGGTAATGGAGAAAGTGGCTCATGTGCACAGATGAAAGGCCCCAGGACATAGCGAACAGCTAAGCACGTACAGGTCTCACGGTGCAGGTATCTGTGGGCCAGCCTCACTTCTGCCCATGAACGTGCAGACATATCAACACCCTAAGATATGAGTACTTTAACTCACTGATGGGGAGTTTAAATGAACGTGGCAGAACTGCAGTGTTAAGGCTGGAAGACACTCCTGGGGTCTAACCTGTTTCGGTTCCCCAGCAGCGTTATCTTTCTTTCTAGCTGGTTCGTGTGTGGACCTCCCCCTTGTGATCACCACAGAGCACTCTGGCTGGCTCTAGGGTGGGGGCTGGTACTTGCCTCTCAGCCTGCCCCCTCACCATTGCCCAGGACGCCAGAGGAGCAGCCTTGCCTGTGGCCTCCAGGCTGGCTCTGCTTGCCTGCCTGGGGAACGCGGAGGCCCCTCCTGGAGGAAGTCTCTCCCTGCCTCCCAGAGACAGATGTGAATGCTGCTTCTTTGCACTGTGCACGCACATCCTGAATTGCGCATGATTCTCACTTATCCGTGTTTCTTTTTTTGTTGATCTCCTTGACAGCTGTCTCCAGAGCGTAGTGCACAAGGGACAGAGGAGGCAGTGAAAGTGAAAGTCGCTCAGTCATGTCCGACTCTTTGAGAATTCCATGGAATTCTCCAGGCCAGAATACCGGAGTAGGTAGCCTTTCCCTTCTCCAGGGCATCTTCCCAACCCAGGGATTGAACCCAGGTCTCCCAGATTGCAGGTGGATTCTTTACCAGCTGAGCCAAAAGGGAACCCCTAGTAAATATGTATTCAATGGGGACAAATTATTCCCTCTCCTGAATCTTTTTTTATTGGCTCCTTTTCTTTCTTTCCTTGTTTGATGTGGACCCTTTAAAAAACCTTTATTAAATTTGTTATAATATTGCTTCTGTTTCATATTTTGATTTTTTGACTGGGAGGCAAGTGGGATCTTAGCTTCTGGACCAGGGATAGAGCCCTCTCCTCCGTGCATCAGAACGTGAAGTCTTAACCACTGGACCGCAAGGGAAGTCCCCACTGGCTCCTTTTCTTTGCCTTAAAAACATGCTCAAGTCTTCCCTTGACTCTGTTACTATGCTTTTTAAGATGCCATCCTATTACCTTATCTTTATCAAATTTTTTGAAGATGTGTCCATATGCCCTGCCTACATTTTCTTACCTCTGGATCTTTCTTCATTCCTTACCACATGACTTTTACTCTGTTGAAACTAGTTCTTCTAAAGCCCTGATGATTTCTGATTGCCAAATCCAAATGGCCTTGTATGATCTGTATCCTTCTATCGCCACAGAATTTAGTGTCATTTATAGTTTTGGGTCAGTTTGCTTCAAGCCAAATAGTTTGAATAAAATTTGCCTGAAATTTAGCTCTTTTGAAGGTTTTTGCATCTTTTTAGTTAATTCTGTTCTCTGTGTTTCTGTCTTTCATTTCATTCATTCATTCATTTTTGGTTGTTTTAAGAAATGAGAAAACATTTCAGGGCACACCTGGCTTCAATCTTATACTTAAAATGATAAGCAGAAACAGAAAATAGAATAGAGGTTACCAGGGGCTGGGGAAAGAAAGGAATGGGTAAAGAGTTTTGTTTGGTTGTTTAATGGGTATAGAGTTCCCATTTGGGATGCTGAAAAAGTTCTGGAAATGAATAGGAGTGATGGTTGCTCAATATTGTTAATGTACTTAATGGCATTGACTTATACACTTAAAAATAGTTAAAATTTATCCTACGTATATTCTACCGCAATAAAACAAATAGATTATGTTAAGTTATATGTTATGTTTTTAGATGAAATGGACACAGACATCCTTTAATGGGGCTGAACTGAAACACAAAACACAGACGCTCATTAGGCAAAAAGACTCCCAGAACCACTGGCTTTTCCCCCAGTTGATTTCTCTTTCTAAAACCCTCTTCTCTCTTGGTTTTCATGCTTCTGCTTTTTGTTTCTCCTTTTTAACTCTCCGGAATTTCTCTTTGCCTCCTTTGCCTCCTTATCCCTGTTTCTTTTTGCCACCTCGGAGTTTCCAGAGGCCTGTCTCTCGTGGGGAGAACAGGCCATGCTTATTAAAGTGAGCTCTGCTTGCTTTACTGCAATGCTTACCTCCAGGGGGTCCCAACTATTCCTTCTGTACTGACTGTTCTCAAACCCTCGTAGCCAGGTTAGACCTCTCCTTACAGGGCCAGGCCACCCAGTCTCTGCAGAAACCTCAGCTCAGGGTATCCAAACTGATCTCACATCCCACCCCCACCCCACCTGCTCTCCTCAGCTTGGCCTTGCTGCCCAGCTGCCTTTGTCACTGTTCCACCCACATGAAATGTATCTTCTCTTAGCTCCTCCGCCAGCTGGTTGCAAATCTTATTGATGTTACATTTGCAGCATCTCTTATGTCAGTAATTGTTAAAATCTGGGCTGCATTGAGACAAAGTTTTCACTTCGTCCTTGACAAAACTGAGAAAAATTTTAGTAGAAGGTTGCCAGTGCTCCTTTCTTGGGAAGAATTGTTCTATTTTCTGAGATAATGCTTTCCTGCAATGGTGGGCGATGGTAAGTGTGTTGGTTTTTTTTTTTTTCCCTATTGTGCTTAGCCTAATTAAATGTTGGGAACTCAAGGTAGATTTCCCTGATTTGTTTTTAGATATTTCATAGAGTAGAGGTTACCAGGAGCTGGGGAGTAGACGAATGGGTGTAGTTTTAACGGGTATAGAATTCGTTTTAAAATACAACGTAGAGCTTGTCACCTCCTGCCCTACGCCCCCATGTTGCTTGCCTCCAATTCATTCAGGTCTTATTGTCACTTACTGGCTGGTGGTCCAGGCTGTGCCCAGCCCTTTCCAGAGGTTATTCTCTGATGGGCTTAGACAGGACTGCAGCAGCTCGATGGCCTTGGTGGTGAGGAGGGGTGAAATCACTTGGGCTGCTAGGCCAGACCTAGGGCACTGGGTCTGGATCTGGGGAAAGATGACAAGTGTCAGGAAGCCTGGGCTTCTTCGGGGCCAGGCAGCAGTGGGAAAGGGCTCGGGGTCCCTGGCTTCCTACTTTGCCCCAGGCCTGCTCCTTCCTGCCCTCACAGGTGTCCGTGGCTCCAACCCCAGCGCACCTAGTCTGCTGAGAGGTGCTTGCTGTGCACAGTGGGGTAGTGTCTTGAGTCAGAAGAGGGTGTGCTGGGGGTGAGCAAGGAGCAGACCCATACCTCCCTCTGCCCCCTCCCTCCCGCCCTGGCCTGTCTCCTCTTAACTTCAGCACGTCCCTCTGTACCACCTTGCTCCCCACTAACCCCACCAACCCTGCCCTGACTCACGGAGTCCAGAATTTTGAAGATGATGTGTACAAACTCAGGGGCACTTGTATCCTGCAGCCTGGTGGCCAGCCTTCCCTGAGGACACAGGGTGAAGCCTGTCACCAGCCTTCTTCCCACCCCACCTTCACCAGTACCCCAGGGCCCCATAACTGTTCTGGGTCTTGGTGGGGAGCCTGGCATTCTCCCAAAGTAACCCAAGAGTGGGGAGGGGTGGTTCCAGGGGGAGAAGCTGGAGCAGCATGGGGTGTCCTTGGAGAGAAGGGAGAACAGGATTGCTGCAGGGAAGAGGGGAGGGAGTGGAGGGGATTGCTGCGGTGGAGGAGAGGAGGGAGGGGTGAAAAGAGCTGGGAAACTTGTGGGGAGTCACGTACTAGGAGGTTGAAGCTGTACTTGATCTTCTGGAAGCAGTCGATATAATGTGCCTCTGTTATCTCTATAGCAAGAAGGGGGTAGATGGCGGGTCATGTATCATCCCAAGACTCCCCCCCTCCCCCAAACCCCGACTCCTCTCCCCTGGCCCTCCGCACTCACCTCCCTTATTCTTTTTCTTTTTCTTCCTGTGATTCTTCTTCTTACGATTGGTCTTTGACTGGGCCTCGTCCAGCTTCCCCACAAACAGCTCGATGTCCCTTAGGACATGGTCCAGCACCTCCTGGGCCCCAGACAACCCCTGGCTGAGTAGCCAGTTAGACCCACCCTGGAACTCCCAACGCTGCCTCCCTCCACCACAAACCTGAGCCTCAGCCCCAGCCCAGGGCCTGATCAAGCCTCTGTGTCCCCTCTCAGGCCAGGCCCTGCCTTGGTTGACCTGGGACCTGGCTCCTTGTGATGAGGGAGACAACTGGTGTCCTCCCTTTGGCTAGACTGCAAGAGCCTCAACAAGCCCAAGACAGTCTGTGGTTACCTTATCCCATTTTGGGTCCTCGGGGGATGGGGACCTCCTTGAAGGAGACAGCGAGAAGGTGCTTGGCTCTCGGACACTGGTGCGGTGCAGCAGGGGCCTCGGGGACGGTGGTGGGCTGTCTGCAGAGGAAGGGGACCATGGCCCAGAACGTCCTTGATGGGGACCTTTCCTCCCACTGGCCCCCATGCCCAAACTTACCGTGCTCTGGGCTCATCAAGTAGTGCTGTTCCGGAGGGGGTGCCCACTCCAGAGGAGGTGCCTGCTCCTTAGGGAGCAGCCTTTCCAGAGGAGGCCCCCTCCATCGGTCCTGGTCTGAGCGAAGGGCTCCGAACCGGGGCCTGTTGAGCCCATGACAGAGACGTAGCTTTGACTGGGTTCTTGGGGCAGAGGCTCTGCCCACACTTCTGCCCCAGGACCCAGGGGGTACCACTGCCCTTCTCCAGGAGCCCCACCAGCCCTGCCCCCTGGTCTCCATCCAAACCCTTCCCTGACTCTCCCCTGCGTCATCGGCCTGCCCTCCGGGACCAGTTGGTCCCACGTCAGTCTCTGAGGATAGTCTCCAGTGGCCCCTGGGCCCAGCACCCATTTGCGCCCTGCTTCCAGCCTCACCACTCCCCAGGTCAATGTCTGTGTTATTGGGTCACAGGCCCCTGAGCTCCCCCAGGTGTGCGGCAGAGTCTAGCCCACCCAGACCTGAGCTCTAGGGTTCTGCCTACCTTTGCTCCAGCTCCTCCTCCAGAGCCTTTTCCAGGCTGGTCTTCAGTCGCTCTGCCTGGAGGAAGCAGCAATCAGACAGGCTTGGGGGATGGGGGAGGGGAGGGGTTAGGTGGGGGGTGGTGATGGTTGTTAGATCTCACCCCCACTTCCTGGCACTGGAAAAGCAGAGTGCTAGTGCCTCGCAGGTCCGAATCCTGCACGGTGATGGACAGGACAGAGTTGTAGGAGCCGATGTTGAGCGCCACGTCTATGACCTTGATGCTGTCCAGGCGGTAGGACTCTAGTTCCTCCTGGGCCAAGCAGAGAGGCTGGCTGTGAGGTCACTGAGAGCCCGACAGACCCCTAGGAGCTCCTGACCTGGGTTGCTCCACCCTTCCAATGGCTTGGGATGGGGTGTCCTTTCCCCTGACCCCTGTGCCTCTATCCCCTGTTTCTTCCTAGTCCTGGATATGTGTTCTGTGGGGGGGAGGGATGGCTGCCGTGTGGGGCATGGTGGGATGGTGTTCATGCCCCAGGGCTTGCTTTCCCACAGCCCAGGTTAGCTATGACCTCTTTCAGGGAATGGTGGGAGGCTGACCTTGGTCTCGATGTCCAGCAGTTGCAGCCAGCCATCCCTGACCTGCAGGAGCAAGTCCTGGCTCCACACCCGACCCTGAGCGTCCATCTCCTGCAGCTTCTGCAGAGCATCCTTGGGCTCCTGGATTCTCTGTGTCCCCAGCTTACATGTCATCAGGTGCTGAGAGGACAGGAGGAGATGGGCTGGGAGAAGGTCTGGAGAGGGGGCTCACAGAGGGGGATGGACAGGGGTGGAGGTGGGGGAAGAGCAGCAGAGGGGGATGACATGTCCCTGGCCTCTTCACTGGGGAGGCCCCAGGCAATGCCCATGAAGTAGCCTTCAAGAGACAATGTGAGGGCTGGCAGTTTGGCAAGGTGGAGACTGACGGGCTGTAGGAGGGGATTTAGAACTCTGGAGGAAGGACAATCATGGCCTGTAACAGTCTAGATGGTGGTAAATGTGAGGAGGGGGCGTGGGCTTCAGCTATCTAACAAATAAGTCTCAACTTCTCCAGGTAGGTTACAGGATGCTCCAGTTCTGTCCCCTACTTTTCTCTGCTCTCTTTGAGAATCGCCCACCCAGCCTGGTCCATCTCTTCCCTGACCTAGCTTTCCTGTCTCCATGCCGTTGCTCATGCTGCACCCCACGCCTGGCATGCGTGCCCCCCTTCTGATAATCCACTACCTCCCAGTCTCTCAGGAATAAGTCGAGCCCACCGCCCTTCTCCCTGATTCTTTCTCAGAGAGGTCCATACTGACCTCAGTCTCCACTCAGGCCCTTGTCCCCTGCTAGTCTGATCACTACAGCAGGGTTTTGCTGTTATTCTCTCTTCTCAAGGATACCCTTCGCTTCTACCATCCATGTTCAAAAGTCACAGTCCTGCCCCCCGTGCTCCCCTCCAGGCCCTTGCTGGGAGGATGCCATCTGCCTCCTGCCCCTTGACCCCACTCACTGCCCTGTCCTCTGCATAGCTCCCAGCTCTTCTTCAAGTTCACTCAGCCAGCATATTCAGGAGCCCTGATATCATGGGCAAATGCCCTGGCACCCTGGACACGCCTCCCCAGCTCTTGCCTCCTAGACCTAAACAAAGCCAACTCCCAATCCTCATTCCCTCCATGAAGCCAAGGGATCTTAGTCCCAGCTCAGCTGACTGGGGAAGCCTGACTTTTTCTAGATGGTTGCTCCAGCATCCCTCCCTGCCTTTTCTCCGGGTGAGTGCTAAATCTGCTGCTGCCTGGGGATGGTTTCTACCCAGACCTTCAGCCTGATGCAGTGTCTGCTCTTCCCTACCACACCCTTCCAGTCTGAGCTTTCACGTGGTGTCAACAGCTGTCCTGGCAACTAGATCTGGCAGTGCCAGTGTTCTCCCAGGCAGCGCCAGAGCCTCCATCCAGGCTCCAAGCTGCGCACAGGAAACTCAAGCCCAGATGGCTCCCCTCTCAGATAGTGGTCCTTTCAAGTCCCTGCACAAGGACTGCTGGCTGACCTCACATGTTCTGTCCTCCAGCTGTACCAGATCCTGGGCACAGAGCAGTTTCTTGGGGCAGGGGATGAGCCAAGAGACAGGAAGGGGTGGGATCGAGTGGTGGCAGGTGACTCCCGGCCCATCCCTCTGCTACTTGGGGATGGGATGCCCACTGGCTTAGCTTCCTCTGCCCATGCCCAGCTGCCCCATCCTCCTCCCCTGCACTTAGCAAACGTTCAGGTAGGCTTGCTGGACCTGAGCCCACCTACTCTGGCCGGGTCAGGCCATTGGCTTCTGTGGCAGACTTATCTCAGATATCTGCTTTTTGTCAGGGTGGGGGCACATAGGAGAACTTGGCTTGAACCAGGAAATTGTATGGGGCCCTAGGGGTACTCACCTCCACCCTGTGCTGCAGGTGGGTGGGCTCTAAGGCGAGATTCTGCAAGTACTCCTTCCGGTGCACTGCCAAGGCGTGAAGCAAGGGGGTGAGGGCAGAAGAAGGAGTTGAGACAGGCACTACTATAGGAGGTGGTCAGTGTGGGGAGGGAGAGACTGGAGGCAGGGGGTTCAGGAAACCTAGAGGGAGAGAAGGGGACCACTTACAATAAATGGCTCTGCTGCTTGGCCGGGACATTCTGATGCTGCTGAGATGACTCCCTGAAACCCAAACTGAGCAGAAGAGACAGCGATCAGGGCCGTGGAGAGGGATGAGCAGGCAGAGCTGGGTGGAAGAGCCGCTGTCGCAGCCCAACCCTGACCTGGGTCTGGGGCTCAAATCAGGTTCCTTCTGGATCCATCTCCAGCTGTGACCTCTGCAAGGAGCCCTCCATCTTGGCTGGGCCTCGGAGGCCCCCAGGCAGGCTCCCAACTTCCCATTATTTGGCCAACAACGCTCATCCTGATGGCCCTGGGGAAGCTGTGTGGACAGGTACCTGGGACCAGATCCCATCCTGGGCCCGAGTGTAAAAGGTGCTGGATGGGTGTGCCTGGCTTCTGGAGGGGAGGCATGAGGGTCAGCAGCCTTCCCTGTCACAGCAAGCCTCTTGTCCAAGCCTGTTTCAACTCTGCAAATTGGGAGGAGGCCAGTGTTGGCTCTTATGTGGGGGAGCCACTCAGGAGGGTGTACGTGTGTGCGTATACACACACATATGTCTGCACGTTTATGATGGAGCTCTGTAGGATGTGTTAGTGACTTGAACTTCCCCAAATGTCTTACTAAATCTGCTCTCTTTGCCTTTCCATACTCTGAACCCTCTGCCCAGAGCCCCTCCCCACCGAATCCTGTAAATTCCAGCGCAAGGGAATAGATGTTTTTTCAAAAGAAGACATACAGATGCCCAACAGGCACGTAAAAAGATGTTTAACATCAGTAATTCTTAGAGAAATGCAAGTCAAAAATCACAATAAGCTATCATCTCACACCTGTCAGAATGGCTATTATCAAAAAAAAGCAAGAAATAAAAAATGTTGGTAAAGAAAAGGGAATTCTTGCACACTGTTGATAAGTAAAATGTAAAATGGTGCAGCCACTGTGTACGATAGTATGGAGACTCTTCTAAAAGCTAAGAATAGAACAATCATATGATCCAGCAATCCCACTTCCGGTTATTTATCTAAAAAATATGAAAATATTCATTGAAAAAGATATCCACACTCCTATATTCATCATGGGGGCTTCCCAAGGGGCGCGTTGGTAAAGAATCTACCTGCCAGAGCAGGAGTCCCAAGAGACGAGGGTCGATCTCTGGGGGGGCAGATCTCTTCCTTGGAGAAGGAAGTGGCAACCCACTCCAGTATTCTTGCCTGGAGAATCCCATGGACAGAGGAGCCTGGGGGGCTACAATCTATGGGGTCCCAAAGAGCTGGTTGTGACTGAGCACACTCACAGGCACGTTCATCCTGGCCTTTGCAATAGCCAGAATATGGTAACAGCTTAAGTGCCCATCCACATGTGAATGGATAAAGAAGATGAAGTGTATACAAAGGAATATTAGCCATAAAAAGATGAAACCTTGTCATTTGCAATGACATGCATGGACCTTGAGGGTGTTATGCTAAATGAAATAAGACAAAAGAAGAAACACAAATGTCATATGACTCCACACTTATGTAGAATATAAGAAATAAAACAAAATAAATGAATAGACTAAACCAAATGAAAATAGAGATAATAGGTACAGAGAACAGAGTAGAGGTTACCGCAGGGGAAGGGGCAGGAAGGAAGGTGAAATGGGTTAAGGGGATCAACTGTGTGATGATGGACCAAGTAAATTTCGATGGTGAGCATGTTATAGTGTGTACAGAATTAGAAATATAATGTTGTACGCATGAAACTTATACAGTGTTATAAACCAAGGTTAATGCAATAAAAAAGTAAGTTAAATGTATTCACAGTTTAAGGATCACCTCCTCACTGAAGCCCTCCTTGATCACCCCACTAAACCCTGCCTGTTTTCCTAATGCCACACCGAGTCTTATAAGTTCCTCTCGAACAACAGCACCACCCTGGTTAGTGCTGTGAGCCTAGTGTCAAGTGCCTTATGAACTGTATTGTCATTTAATTTTCACTATCATCACTTATGCTCCCTTGGTGGTTTAGGTAAAGAATCTGACTGCAATGTGGGAGACCTGGGTTCGATCCCTGGGTTAGGAAGATCTCCTGGAGGAGGGCATGGCAACCCACTCTAGTATTCTTGCCTGGAGAATCCCCACGGACAGAGGAGCCTGACTGGCTACAGTCCATGAGGGTCGCAAAGAGTCAGACATGACTGAGCAACTAAGCACAGCACAGCACAGCACCATCACTTATACTTCCTTGATCCTATGTGCTGAGTGCTGTTCTACAGATGTTACACCCAACAACTCATTTAATCCTCAAAACAACCTTGCTGGGTGGGTACTGTTATTACCCCTTTGACCAGATGAGGATGATATGGCAGTTCAAAGAAGATCACAGGTCTGAGATCCCAAGTAAATATTTTATAGGGAATGGACTCAGCCGGGTCTGACTACAAGCTCCATGCTTTAGCTGTTTATCTATGTGCCTCTGTCACTGGGCTGTGCCCTCCTGAGAGTGGGGTTATGTTGCTCCTGCTGTTCCCCCAGTGCCTTCCAAGCACAGAGGGAGTCTAGAATATAGACATACATTGAAATGGAATGGAGGCAAATGAGATGTGTGGGGGTGTGGCGGGAGTCAGCTGAGTGTGGGGGTCAAGGGTATGTGTTAATTTAATGACGTGTGTATGCATCATGGATAGGTGTCAGTTCTGCGGGTGTCCTTGCATTTCTGTGATGCATCTGAGTTATACAGAAATCCTGGAATATCCTGGGCAAAGTATCAGAGAGCAGCCCACGCCCCTGTAACTAGGACTGCTATGAAAATAGCAGAAGATCTGATAAGATGACTCAGTGTTGGGGAAATGAGTTGCTAGTAAACAAGGGATTGTCTATGGGTCTGTGTTTTCCACGTTTGGAAGGATCCCTTTCCTCTCCAAGGGTAAGGGATTCTAAAGGCCTGCTCCCCCTCTCCCCAGCTGCACCCCACAGGCTGCAACACTTCCTGCTTCTAGATCCAGAAGATAAAGAAGAGAAAATGAACTTTGTTTCTGTTAGCACCCCTCCCTACCTGCCAGCCCCTTCACACAGGATGGTCCCTGTGGGTCTTATTGCAGCAAAACAGAAATGAGCGAACAGCCTGTGGCACATACCAGCCAAACAGGCCGACAAGAGTTAAACAATCTTGGTTATTCTTTAGCTGTTACTAGTAACAAACACTTGTAGCTGGACTTGTCCTTCACAAGGCTGATTACTCTCTGACTCCATATAGATTATACTCAGCACCTGGCATTCTTCTCCCCCTCCACTCTCTTGTAGCATTCTGCATTTCAGAAAGAAGGTCAAGGGCTGATAACTTCAGGAACACAAGACCCGGTTGCTGAGTTGCCTGATGGCAACTGTGGCCTTTTGAAATGTTACAAAAGAAAAAGAAAATGCAAGACCTTCAAGAGGATATAAAACCTCTCCCTATCCCAGAGAAAGGGGGGGGGGGGCATTTTTCTTGAGGCGCTAGCCTGCTGTGTTTCCCTTTTGCCTGGCAAAAATAATAAAGCTCTTCTTTTCTATTTTCTCCAAACTCTTTCTCCTTATTTCTATCCGGCATTGGTAGACAGGGAGCCAGGATTTTGGCAACAGTCTCTCTTGGCAGGTCCAAGCAACATCTGCTCGGCATCGCAACAATGAGGTGGGGTGGGGATGGAGGATGAAAGGTAGAGGGTGGAGGAACGGGGGCTGACTTTGTTCTGTCTTGCCTCTGCGGGGTGTGGGGGAGGGAGAGGGGGGTTGGGGAGAGAACCTGTGGCAGCCCAGTTTCCCCATTTATCCCCCCCAAGTTTAGGGAGCTGAAGCAGGGAAGAAGTTCATGTCTGCATCATGGGCCCTGGAGAGAAGCAGCCCAGAGGTGCTGCTGGAGCCCGGCCTGCCCCACTCTCTGCTCCCTGGCCCGCTAGCCTGTGGCTGAATCCCAAGCCCTCCTTAGGACCACCACATCGAGAATGGGCTGGAGACCCTGGCCTGGGAAGCCACTGAGCTGTCCCCACTATGTCGGGACCTCCTGCGGCTTGGCTGGGCCCTGATCTTCCCGAGGGTCAGGCCCTTACCTGGGCTCCAGTGAGGCCTGGAGGCTGGTGCCCCCAAAGGGGCAGGTGTCTGAGCTGGTGGCCTGGTGCCGGTGGTGGGAAGACGGTGGCTTCTCTGCTAGTGGTGCAGTCCCGGGCAGGGGCCCTGTGGTCAGGCGAGCCCTGAAGCAGGCCGGTCTTATGGTGCAGAGGCCAGGAGGCAGCCACACCTGTGCTCTTTGGACTCTTGGTGGGTGGGGCAGCCTCCAAGGCTACCACCTGCCCAGTGCCAGAACCCAGGCCTGTGACCGGGTCTGCGCCGACAGGTGTCCCTAGCTTAGACAGAGCCCCTTGCTTCCAGGCTTCCTGCTTGACTTGCCCCTGCCGTTAGCGTAACCCACTTCCCTTTGCCTGTGGGTGCCTCCCCTGAGGCCCCAGGTCAGCATCAGGCACGAGGGCAGGAAGCAGGAGAGGGCACCCTGGGCACAGGTGGGTGGAGGTGGACCCAGGCTTGGGGGCAGTGTGGGCTGGCATGTGTGCCTGTGTGTACTGCCTATGAAGGTGTGTGGTCATGGGTGCCCAAGTGGTGCCTGTGAGCAGGATGTGGGGCTCATAAGAGTTGATGGGGGCTGGGAGCTGGGACTACTATGGGCATTAGGTGGAGGACTGAGATTTCTTCCCAGCAGGGCCCACCTCATCCTGCCCTTTCTTCCTTCCCCTCTGACCCAGCAGGAAGCCCTTCCCTCACCATTCTTGCTCTTCCACTCTTTCCTCCCCACCTGACCCCATGCCCTCAGACTTCTGGTTGAGCCTGGGCAGCTTCAACAGAGATGGGAAACTGAGACCCCCTCTGTCCCTGTTTGTGATCCAGTCTTCATGCTTCATGATATTTAAAAGCCTTCCTTGGCATCCAGGCTGCCTGCCCTCTAGGGGCTCACAGTCTAACAAGGGAGGTAGGACAGAAACAGGGAGTGAGGCAGGAGGGGAGAGTCAGTCAGCTCAGTCGCTCAGTTGTGTCCAACTCTTTGTGACCGCATGGACTACAGCACACCAGGCTTCCCTGTCCATCACCGACTCCCAGAGCTTACTCAAACTCATGTCCATTGAGTCAGTGATTGTCATCTAACCATCTCATCCTCTGTCGTCCCCTTCTCCTCCCGCCTTCGATCTTTCCCAGTATCAGGGTCTTTTCCAATGAGTCAGTTCTTCACATCAGGTGGCCAAAGTATTGGAGCTTCAGCATCAGTCCTTCCAGTGAATATTCAGGACTGATTTCCTTAGGATGGACTGGTTGGATCTCCTTGGAGTCCAAGGGACTCTAAAGAGTCTTCTCCAACACCACAGTTCAAAAGCATCAATTCTTTGGTGCTCAGCTTTCTTCACAGTCCAGCTCTCACATCCATACATGACTACTGGAAAAACCATAGCTTTGACTATGCAGACCTTTGTTGGCAAAGTAATGTCTCTGCTTTTTAATATGCTGTCTAGGTTGGTCATAGCTTTTCTTCTAAGGAGCAAGCATCTTTTAATTTCATGGCTGCAGTCACCATCTGCAGTGGTTTTGGAGCCCCCAAAAATAAAGTTTTTCACTGTTTCCCCATCTATTTGCCATGAAGTGATGGGACAGGATGCCATGATCTTTGTTTTCTGAATGTTGAGTTTTAAGCCAGCTTTTTTTTACTCTCCTCTTTCACTTTCATCAAGAGGCTCTTTAGTTCTTCTTCGCTTTCTGCCATAAGGGTGGTGTCATCTGCATATCTGAGGTTATTGATATTTTTTCTGGCAATCTTGATTCCAGCTTGTGCTTCATCCAGCCTGGCATTTCGCATGATATACTCTGCAATTAAGTTAAATAAGCAGGACACAATATGCAACCTTGATGTATTCCTTTCTCAATTTGGAACCAGTCTGTTGTTCCATGTTTGGTTCTAACTTCTTGACCTGCATGCAGACTTCTCAGGAGGCAGGTCAGGTGGTCTGGTATTCCCATCTCTTTAAGAATTTTCCACAGTTTGTTGTGATCCACACAGTCAAAGGCTGTGGTGTAGTCAATGAAGCAAAAGTAGATGTTTTTCTGGAATGCTCTTGCTTTTTCGACGATCAAGAGGATATTGGCAATTTGATTTCTGGTTCTTCTGCCTTTTCTAAATCCAGCTTGAACATCTGGAAGTTCATGGTTCATGTATTGTGAAGCCTGGCATGGAGAATTTTGAGCATTACTTTACTAGTGTGTGAGATGAGTGCAACTGTGCGGTAGTTTGAGCATTCTTTGGCATTGCCTTTCTATGGGATTGGAATGAAAACTGACCTTTTCCAGTCCCATGGGTCACTGCTGAGTTTTCCAAATTTGCTGGCATATTGAGTGCAGCACTTTCACAGCATCATCTTTTACGATTTGAAATAGCTCAACTGGAATTCCATCACCCCCACTAGCTTTGTTCGTAGTGATGCTTCCTAATGCCCACTTGACTTTGCATTCCAGGATGTCTGGCTCTGCGGAGGGAGTCGTGAAGGAGGAGAAGTTTCCACACAGTAGGAAACTGTCTTACAGTGGGGTCTGTGGGGAGTTTTAGAATCTCAGAAGGCAACATAACTGGGAGGAAAAAAACCCAAAACCCACAGAAGACACGCCTAACTGCAACAGTGGAAGAGAGAACTTTCCCGTGAAAGGCTCTAACCTAACTGCCTAACCCGCAGCCTAGCCTGCTCAGAGAACAAAGGATTGAGCAAATACCAAAGGAGAGCTGCGTACCTGTCCCTCTCCACCTGGAGGCAGAGAGGCAGGCTTTCGACAGCCAGAGCCAGAAGGCAAGGGGTTTCTGCAACCTCATCCCCAGAGAAGGCTGTGAGCAGGCTCCCAGCTGCTAACCATATCTTCCTGAGATCCTGGATGGTTGACATCCGCCAGGAGGGTCACAGCCTGAGATTAGCTCTCCAGAGGAGACATACAGCACACCTGGGATGGTGCTCTTGCAGCGCACCCAGGAAACTGAGTGACCGGGACCAGGGAGGTGTTTAAGATACACAGCCCACCTAGGACAGTGCGCTCACCAAGCACCTGATCGCCTGAGCTGCTCAACCTGGAAAGGGCACAAAACGCATGCTCAACCCACAGACACTGAGCCAGAACTGTCTGAGTGTCTCCTGTGGAGGTATGGGTCAGCAGAGGCCTGTTTCAGGGGCAGGGCTCTGGGTGAAGCATAAGCCATCTTGGAGGAGGTCTCTATTAATCCCACCATAAAACCACCAGAACTTACACAGGACTGGGGAAACAGACTCTTGGAGGACACAAACAAAGCCTTGTGTACACCAGGACCCAGGAGAATGGAGCAGTAGCAACCCCACAAACTGACCCAGATATGCCCCTGAGTGTCCAGGAGCCTCCGGCGGAGGCATGGGTCGGCGGTGGCCTGCTGCAGGGTCGGAGGCACTGAGTGCTGCGGTGCATGCATGGGACCTTCTGAAGGAGGTCGCCATTCTCTTCATTACCTCCACCAGAGTTTGGCCTCAGGTCAAACAACAGGGAGCGAGCACAGCCTGCCCATCAACAGAAAACTGGATTAAAGATTTACTGAGCATGGCTCTGCCCATCAGAATAAGACCCAGTTTCCCCCTCAGTCAGCCTCTCCCATCAGGAAACTTTTATAAGCCTCTTATCCTTATCCACCAGAGGGCAGAAAGAATGAAAACCACAGTCACAGAAAACTAACCAAACTGATCACATGGACCCCAGCCTTATCTAGCTCAATGAAACTATGAGCCATGCCATGAAGGGCCACCTAAGACAGGCGGGTCATGGCGGAGAGTTCTGACAAAACATGGCCTGCTGGAGAAGGGAATGGCAAACCACTTTAGCATTCTTGCCTTGAGAACCCCATGAACAGTATGAAAAGGCAAAAAGATAGGACTCTGAAAGATGAACTCCCCAGGTCAGTAGGTGCCCAGTATGCTTCTGGAGAAGAATGGAGAAATGACTCCAGAAAGAATGGAGATACAGACCCAAAGCAAAAACACCACCCAGCTGTGGATGTGACTGGTGATAGAAGCAAACATGCTGGAAAGAGCAGTATTGCAGAGGAACCTGGAATGTCAGGTCCATGAATCAGGGCAAATTGGAGGTGGTCAAACAGGAGATGGCAAGGGTGAACATTGACATTTTCGAAATCAGTGAACTAAGATGGACTGGAATGGGTGAATTTAACTCAGATGACCATTATATCTACTACTGTGGGCAAGAATCCCTTAGAAGAAATGGAGTAGCTATCATAGTCAACAAAAGAGTCCAAAATACAGTACCTGGATTCAGTCTCAAAAACAACAGAATGATCTCTGTTTGTTTCCAAGGCAAACCATTCAATATCACAGTAATCCGAGTCTATGCCCCAACCAGTAACGCTGAAGAATCTGAAGTTGACTGTTTCTATGAAGATCTACAAGACCTTCCAGAACTAACACCCAAAAAAGATGTCCTCTTCATTATAGGGGAATGGAATGCAAAAGTAGGAGGGGAGAGAAGGGAGGGAAATACCTGTGTTTGTGTGGTGGTGGGTCTCGTGGTCAGAGACTCGGCCCTGTAGGGTTAGGATGTGTGCTTGGAGAGTCCTGTGGGCTGGGAGCAGAGCCTGTGTCCAGCCCCCACCCTTGGCTTCCTTGGGGCCATCCCAGGAGATCTCAGCCTACTCCCCTGCCCCCGCCCCAGCCAACAGAGCCCTGGATGGCCTGGAGTCCACGAATGGGATCTTGTCCACAGGCCTTCCAGTAGAGACAGTCCATTGGGCAGCCAGCATTAGAGGCCCAGGGGTCACGGGGCTGCTGAGACAGCCCCAGCCGTGGCCTCATGGATCCAGCTCTCCTGACCTCCCCGGCTGCTCTGTTCCCTGGGTCTGAGGCTCTTGGTCCTCCAGCTTCTCTCAGGACAGGACAGCCTGTCCCTTCCTTGCCTCCCCGAACCCCAGCCCCAGCCCTGGTCTGAGTGCCCCGCCAAGACTGCGTTCCTGTCCAGCTCAGGCTGGGCCCTGTCCTTCCCACAGGCCTCCCCATGCGTTTGGGAGGCAAGCACTGCAGGTGCTCCCATGGAGCCTGGGAGAAGAGGCTGGGAGAGGGGCCTGGCCTGCTGCAGAGACCCCTGTGAAAGCTGCAGGTGGAGAGACAAGGAGCCCCTCTTGCATCCTCAGCATCTCGCACCTTCAGGGCCCTGTAGGAGTGCCCTCGGGAGCAGGGCGGGTCTCCTCAGACAGGAGCCCTTGGCAGCTTGGGTGGGGCTGGGCCCAGGGCTGCTTCAGTGCCAAGCATTGTGGAACCACTCCAGGGAAGGGGGGCATTTGGAGCGATGGAGGGGCCAAGCCCCTCATCCCTGGGGACCGGGGGGACATAACTGATGCTTCCACAAAGAAAGCTCCAGGTGTCAAAGAAATTCTTTGGCAAAGTAATCCTGACTGGGACACCAGGAGCCAGGACGCAGGTGTGAGGGGAAGGGATTAGAGGCTCAGAGGCATCTCCTTGAATTACAAGGCTGTGAAGCCTGGAGGACTTTATTCATTCATTCCTTCCTTCATTTATATATTCACTCCACAGCCATATCCTGAGGACTTCCTGTCTGCCAGACACTGTGTCACATGCTAGGGGACACCTTGGAACTCAGCTTGAGTTCAGTATCTCCCTCCAAACCACCCAGCCTCTCCTCCCATGTTGCCGGCTCAGCAAAGGCACTATCACTGGTCAAGTGTCCAAGCGGGGCACAACCTCTGCACCTGGCCCATCACCCATCCTGTGAGTCCCATCTCCTTAGCAACTTCCTAAGCAACCAAAACAACACCACCAACAACAGGTCCACCATCCTCCCATCCCGCCTCTGCGGCCTGAGTCCTGCCCACTGTCAGACTGTCTGCCTATGAAGGCACCGGAGTCTCCTACACCCCCTGCCTCCAATCTTGTTCTTATTAGTCCCCCTCGTCCTTGCAGGCAGGGGATCTTCCTTAGCTGGAAATTTGATCATCCACTCCTCTGTATAAAAACCATCACTAACTCCCCACTGATCTCAGGACAAGATCCAAATTCCTTATCACGGCACTTAAAAAAGATGCAGAGACTTATTAAAACTTTGGAGATATCTAACAAGTTATTGCATAAATTCTTCTTATCTTTAGGAAATCTAGAATCTGAGGGATTGGATTTCAAAAGATTTAGAAAGAATTCGTTCTAAAAGCTTTCAATATTATATTCCTCATTAAACTGGGACTTGGACCCACTTTAGGCATCCTTTTGTCTCCGAACCATCGCTTTGATAAACTTGTCAGCAGCCCCACATGAAGCGGTGGCTAGATGCGAGACTGGTATTCTCCCTCACCCAGATGCGGCAAACAGCGCCGCAGTTCCTACTTGATGGAGCAGGAGCTTTGTGAACTTGGGGCTCCCGCCTCCGAGTTCGGCCCTTATCTCCGCTCTCTTTGTGCTGCTTGTTCTTTACTCTCAGCTTAGAGACTGGTTCATGGGTGAGTCCTAGATGCGTCATGACCTGGTGCCTGCCGTCCTCTCTGCCCAGGGGAAACGCCCACTGTCCTTCGTGTCCACCTGTAAGCTCCACCTTCTCTAGAGGCCTTCCCACTGCCTGAGACTGCTGGGGACCGGCCCTGGTTCCCACGTCCCTCCACTACTGCGTGTATCACGCTGAGGGAAAGTCCACATCAGAGACCTCAGGGCAGAGAAGGACCTGTGGACAAATTCATGAACTGTGGCACCCCAGGCACAAAAGACCTTATACCGTTTTGGGGGCATCAGGGAAAATTTCCCAGAGGAGGGGATGCTGGGGCCAGAGCTTCAAAATCACACAAGAGTCAGGCCCAGAGATAAAGTGGGAAGGGAATGCCAGGTGGAGGGAGTAAAAATCCTGTTGGATGCATGAGTGAAATGGAGTGGTAGACATTGGAGTGGCCAGTGTGTGTGTGTGAAGATGGTGATGGCAGGTGACAGGGAGTATCTGTGTCTTTATCACCTGGTGGTAAGTGGAGTCACTGAGTGTCACAAAGGTGTGACAAGGATGTCGCTGTTCCCTGACCCCTGGGAGAACCTTGCCACTTGCTGGTTCTCAGGGCCTAGAGAGAGGCTACTGAGGCATCAAGGTAGAAATGGACCCAGCTGCACAGGTTTTAGGCTGAAGGGGCCAAGGAGCCCCTCCAGGCTACCCTGGCCTGGCTGTGGAAGCTGTCCTGGGCTTCTTGGAAACTCCAGAGCAGATCCTGGTCAATAGGGGGCAACTCTGGAAGACTCTGGGGAATGAGGGCTCTGGTTTCATGAAGGGCAGTGAGGGAGACAGGCCAGGGCTCTGGAATCTGGGAGGAGAGGCCCGCTTGTCACTGAAAGGCTCTGGGGGTGGGATGCCAACTAGGAGCATCTCAGGCTCACAGAATGGATGCCAGAAGCAGAGTCCAGCCAGAGGTCTGACTGGCACCCTGCACAGACAAGGCACAGCCTCCACGTCAGATCAGGGGTGAGGCCCGAGTCACGGTGGTCCTGGCTGGGGCTGATGGATAGTCCCAGGGCTGCCAGGCAGTCACATTTCTGTGCATCTCTGCTGCCCCCAGCACTGGCACGCAGGGCGAGTTGCTTCGGTGAGCCAGATAGAGGAGTCAGCAAGAGCCACGATGTCCCTGCACTTGGAGCTCACCTTCCGGGGGTCAGAAGAAAGAAACATGCTCAGCGTGGGGTCCAGAGTGTAGAGGGAGGGGCTGGCCTCCCTGGGAGAGGAGGGGTCTGAGCCGGCCCGGGATTCCTGCACACACAGGGCCTCTAGCCTTGTTCCCAAGAGCAGGTCTGCGGTGTTCCCCACTGCCACCGCCAGCTTCCTGTTCCACAGATGCAGAGGAAAGGGGTCTGCAGCTGGAGGAGGCTGGGAGCGGGTGATTTGAGGGCAAGCACTGTGCAGCCAGGGTGGTGTTGGAGGATTCGATTTCCAGGAGAGAAGGCTGGGCTTTAGGTACTCCTGGAAACAGCTCCATTCAGGGGCTGGGAGGCTGGGGTCAGAATCCCAGGGCCCACCCTCATCTGCCCTGTTCGCCCTGAGTTCCTTGGTCTCCTAAGCCCCCACACCCCAGCTCAGTTCTCAGGCCTCGTTTCTCCATCCTTCTCCTAACTGTCCCTGGCCGCAGGATGGCCCTCTAGATGACATTCTCAGCATCCCTCCCCCACTTCTGGGCAGCTGGTTTGGCCTTCGTCCAGCCTTAGATGGGGTGGGTTACTCCCACACATACCTCCTCATCCCACACCTCTGTTTTGCATTCCACCCCTCATCCAGGGAGATCCGTGGTCCCAAGGGACGAGATTCCTCCAGCCTCCTCTCACCCAGACAGCCCTGGCAGAAAGGCCGACAGGGACGCCTGGAAACCTCTTCACCAGAGGCCTGACCCTTGGACGGTGATTCAGAGCAGGCATCTAGAGAGGCTGGGGTGGAGAGGAAACCCAGGCCAGGCTGGGGAGGGCTGCTTAGGAAGCGGAGCCTCAAAGAAGGGCCTGTCCTCGGTGATCTTAAGGGAGGGGATGGATATATGCCTGGCTCACTGTCCCACGAGGGGCAGCGCCCTGGGTCACCCTCCCTGGGCCTGGCTTGGCTGCCTGCTATGGGTGTGCAGGGGAGGGCACTCAACCGGCACCTCCGTTACGCACTTCTGTTCCTGTCCGCGTTTCAATCTGCTGCCCCAGGCGAGCACAATGTAGCCATTCAGAGTCTACTCAGTGATGCGGGGGAAAGTTCATGGCGCAGCAGAGACAGAAAGGCAGGCCACACGGTGGTAGATACTCTGTAGATACTAGTTTAGTGGAATAAATGAATAAACACATCAATTGAGATCATATAAATAAAAACATGGAAAAAATCTAAAAACATACGTAACCTTATAAATTGAAACAAAGCATTGCAATCATGTAAATCTTAAATATAGCAAATGTTCGTGATGTTGTATTAGGTGAAAAAAGCTTGTTATAAAATGGTAATATTCAAGTTTGTAAACAATTTTAATCATGAAAATCTAAACATAAAAATAAACATCAGCATTTGAATCTAAACTTTCTTGGCATCTAGTCTGTGACAGGCACCTATGTGCTGACACTCACAACATTTTGAAGTAGGTTCTGTTATTTTCATCTCCGGGTTAGATATGAAGAAACTGAGGTGCAAAGAGGCAAGAGGTCACTTATGCCCGGTCACACCCCAGAGATGGCAGGACAGCCACTTGAGCCTACGCAGCTTGGCTTGAAGAAAAGGTAGTAAAAAAAAGAAACAAGTCAGTTCTCTTTAGGGTTTTTGGGGTGGGTGGGGGCGGCTTCTATGTGATTTCTTCTCTGTGCTTTTCTATATTTTTCAACTTTTTCCCAAAAAGCATTTATTTTTGTAATCAGCGCCTCTCCTTTCCCTCTCCACCCCACACAAAATAAACGGGAGTTTTAAAAGTAACAAAATAAGACAAAATTGTCCCAGGAAAGTGCTGCTCTTGCAGCCCTGGGACCAGTCCTGCCCAGAGCTGGCTGTTGGAGGGTGAGGTCAGTGGCCTGGGCCCCCCACCCCACCCTGGGAAGGCCGGTGGGAGGGCTCAACCCTCCCCTTTGTGCCACGTGGTCCCTGAGGGTCCCAAAGGCCTTGGGCTGTGCCCCTGAGGAATCTCAGGTCTTTTCATGGAAGCCACCCAGAGCATGGGCTGGGTCCAGGCCACACCCTGGTTGCCCTTGAGAGGCACTGGACAGGCCGTGCTGTCCTTCCTGAGCCCTGGGGAGGGCTGAGTGTGTCGGGGTGGGTTGGGGGACTGGTGGGAGAGTCTGGAAGCCTCTCTGTGGTTTCCCAGCCCTCCCACCCCCACTATATATTCCCACCCCAGGTGGTTCCTCCACAGGGAGCAAGGCTCCCTTCTGCAGCACCCAGCTGCTATTGGGACCCTCTTAGTGACCAGTCCCTCATTACCTCACCAGCAATGTAGGCCGTGTGGGACCCTACACAGTCCAGAGCAAGGGACTCAGAGCCAGAAACACTCGGTTTGACCCTAGTTCTGGTTCTTAGCTGTGTGGCCTTGGAACCTGAGTTCTCTGAGCTTCAGGTTCATCGTTTGTCAGAAGGGCTGGTGATGACTAAGGATTACATAAGATAGCGTAGGTCACATGTCTGGAGCAGGGAAGGGGCTCTGTAAATCTGCCTCCCAACGCTGGCCTCCCTGTAAGTCCTGCTGCTCCCAGCTCTCCCCGCGGAGCCACGCAGAGTAGACCCCACACGTCCAAGGTGTGTCTCCCCCGGCAGGCCTCCCCAAGCTCCCGCGGCCACCCTAGAAAAGCACGGCATGGCGCCAGGCAGGCTGCCAGCTCGGTCTCTCTAGAGCAGTGTCTCACCTGGCTCCGTGGGGATCCCTGGGAGGCCTGGTTGAACACCCCACCCATGGAGGGTGCAGGAACGAGTCCCAGAGTCCACAGTTTCACAGTCTCCCCGGTGGCTCTCATGGGAACCAACTGGCGAGGCCCTTCCTTCAGCGTGTCACCCGGAAGAGACCCGTGCTGGGCTGCTGCTGACTGACTTGACCTGAGAGGCTGTCCTGTCTGCCCCCTCCTCCCCCTCAGCACCCTGGGTGTGCCCCGTGGGCTGTGCTTGTGCCACAGACAGGGAGCATCCTTTCAGAGAAATGACCTACCATGCTCTGCTCTGAAACTGGACAGTGGCTCAGGCCAGGAACCCTGGCCTCCCCAAGTCGGACCCAGATACTTGTCCAAAGAGAGGCCTGAGCCACAGCCTCTCGGGGCTCCCAGAATAAGCCCGCTGACTGTGGCAGGCTGCCCTCCCCAGCAGACTGGCAGGGCCACAGCCCCATGAAAAGAGCATAGAACTCAGGCCGCCAGAGGCCCTGCCCGGAGAGGCCTGCCCTGGATTCCAGAACAAGCCTCAGAGGGAGGGGCCAGCTGTGGGGCAGCCAGGGGTGAGGGTAGGGTGGGGCTGCCCTGGGCTCCCGAGCCTGCAGGGAAGGTCCTGGGCCTCTCCCGCCCTGAGGCTGACCGTGTGTCGGGGAGAGTGTGGACAGCTGCAAGGCCCCAGAGAGAGCTGAGCCCCCAGAGGGGCAGTGGCTTCCATGATGCAGGGCAGGCACCCACTGCACTAGGCCCTTCAGTCCTCTCAGAATGTGGTCCTCTAGGCTGGAGGGGGCTTTAGAGAGACCCACCACCCCTTAATTCCTGGCTGCCTAAAACGTTCCCTCAGAGACCGTGCTCACCGTCAAGGCAGTCCCTGCTCCAGCCGGCCAACCCTGACCATTAGGCCATTCTTTCCTAAGCCGGTGTCAGGCCTGCATTCCTGGAACATTCACCCAGTGCGCTCCCTCTTTTAAGGCAAGTTCTTCACATGTTAAGAGACAGTGTATCATGCTTTCCTGGAGCTGCCTAAATAGTCATCGGCGCCTGAACCCTTGGGTTCAAATGTAACTCTTGGAATCCCAGTTTCCTCCTCTGCAAAATGTAGACTATGGCTCCTACTTATTGAATGCGTGCCCCGGGCCTGCTGCTGCTAAGTCGCTTCAGTCGTGTCCGACTCTGTGTGACTCCATAGATGGCAGCCCACCAGGCTCCCCTGTCCCTGGGATTCTGCAGGCAAGAGTACTGGAGTGGGCTGCCATTTCCTTCTCCAATGCATGAAAGTGAAAAGTGAAAGGGAAGTCGCTCAGTCGTGTCCGACTCCTAGCGACCCCATGGACTGCAGCCCACCAGGCTCCCAGGCCTAGTGCTGCGCTACGCAAGTCACATGCTCAACCCAGCGGTGATTTAGTCAGGTTTCCTGTCTCTTTGCCAGCCGCCCTGGCCAGGCTCCAGGTTGGCTGGGAAGGGGTGTGGGCCCCCTCTGCTGGCCAGTAGGTGAATTGCAGACAGGAAAGGCCAGAGTGAAATCATAGGCAGTTACGGTGGGTGGGACCTGAAGGTGGCCTGACCCCGCTGGGCATTTTTGTTGTTGTTCACTCACTAAGTCGTCTCCGACTCTTTGTGACCCCATGGACTTCTCTGTCCTTCACAATCTTCCGGAGTTTGCTCAAACTCATCCATTGAGTTGGTGATGCCATTCAACCTCTCAGCCTCTGTCGTCCACTTCTGCCTTCAGTCTTTCCCAGCATCGGGGTCTTTTCCAATGCGTCCTGCCTGTGAGTGTTTGAGGGTCTTCTGTGGAGCTGTGAGTTAGCAGTGGCCTGCCACAGGGACAAGGGCACTGGCAGCAGCAGTTTGGGGAGGCACAGCGTGTTGACATAAGTCCTCTTGGAGGAGGTCGCCATTAGCCCCACCATACAGCCTGTAGCCCTACCATAGAGCTGGGCATTTTACAGCTGAGGAAACTGAAGCCAGAGCTGCCACCTCATTGGATAGAATTTGCCTTCATGGCTCCTGGCCTGGGGAGCTTCCCACCCCCCACTTATGCAGGGGAGCTGAACGGTTCAGTCCTAGTGGGCTCCCAGGGTCCTTCACCTCCAGTTTTCAAAAAAATCCCATCCACCCTACTCCTTTGGGGCTGCAAAGAGGAAGGGCAGGAACCCGTGTGGTAGGGAGGACACAGGGCAGAGGCCGAGGTTCCTGCTATGTCCTTCCACCAGCAAGGTGCATTCCAGGGAAGGTCTTGAAGGGCAAGGCAGGGGTCATGTAGCTTGCGGCATCCATGCAGAGAACACTGTCCTTGGAGAGGACAGAGGCCCCAGAGATTGGGCTCCAAACTGAGCCTGTTCCTTCTCCAGTGTCCTCATCTCAGCCTGTGGCCCCACCATCCACTCCCCACATCTAGGCACTGAGTCGTATGTTTTTCTTGTTTGAAACTCCAGAATCTGCTATGATTTTCCATCCCTGCTGTTATTGCCTTAATTCAGACCCATCCCCACCCCCTTTATTCCACCACAGCCTCCCAAACCTCCCTACGGATGCTCCCTTCGCTGCTTGCCAACCTCTGCCTAAGAGATCTGCCTAAAATTCAGATGTGCACACGTCACTTCCCTGCTTATAAATCCTTTAGTTGCTCCCTTTGCTTTAAGGAAAAAATCTTTGCCCATGTCACTTGAGATTTGCTTTCTGCAAATCTCCTCTTCCCACCCTGAATCCATGTGCAAAGAAGTGCCCAGAAATCCAGACCTGGCTTCACTTTCTGTCTCCCCAGCTTTGCTGCCTGCTAATGACTGGGTGCCTCCTTCCCATCTCACCTCCAACACGTCCACATCCTGGAAGGGTCCCTGGATTCCCCTTGCCTCTCAGCTGGTTCAGCTGTGGTCTGAGAGGACACACAGCTTCTTCTATCTCTGTTAGAACCCTTAACGCGAGATACTGGTGAACACCTTCATTTTCTCTCCTACTAGACAAGGAAATTATTGAGGACAGGGTTTTATGTCTTTCTTTTCTGTGTAATACTCACAGCCAAACCAGTGTCTGCCACCTAACAGAGGATCACTGAATGAGTGAGTGAAGATAGACAGGAACCAGAAGTCAGGAGAGCAGAAGTGGCTGGGAGAGGAGGGATTGACCTGGAGGAGGGTGTCAGCATCCCCTGGACACACATTTCTCCCAGGTCCAGCTGCACGTCAGGGGGCCTCCCCTTTCCCGCCTCTCCTTGACAGCTGGTGCCATCCAGCTAGTTCTGTGAGGGCAAGGGGCCTGGAGGATGATCAGGGACCTACACTTTAAACTGAGAGCACCCTTCCCCTCCCGGGAGACCCTGCCAGCCTCCCCACAGCCCTTGGGGCTGGTGGGAGAAATGGAAACATGAGGTGCTGGGACTGATCACCTATCCCACCCAGCGCCGAGTATATGCACCGGCTGTGTGTACGGCCCTATGCTGAAGCCCTGAGTCTGTGCACATTCGAAGTGACTGTCCTTTGTTTAGCTGCAGATGGGACTAGGGTGGGCATAGCCACAGGGGACAGCGATGAGCTCTGGCCAAGTGCTGGAGGATGTCTGGAGCTGGGGTGCTCAGCCAGGAAGTGAGACTTGACCGGATCTTGAAGCAGAGAGAAAAAGGCCATGGCATTGCTGGAAGGGGATAACCTGCATCAAGGCCAGCAGTCAGGACACACTGGAGAGTGTATTCCAGGGCCAAAAAGAACAGATGCTTTGTTGGCACCAGGGTTTGGGGAAGGAGTGGTGGGAAGTCAGATGGAAAAGGGACTTTGGAATCAGGTCCTGAAGGACTTTGCCCAGCCAAAGAGTTTGGACTTGAACAGTAACTAAGGTCAAATGGTGAGATCCACAGGACAGCGGGAAGGTTGGGGCTGAGTGGTGGTTGTCTTCAGGAGTAATGCCTAGCAGAGTGGCCAGGCAGCGCCCTGCACTTTCCTCAGGGCTATTTTCTCCAAGGCCAGCAGAGGGCAGGACAGACCCACGATGTTTCCTGAGGTCTGGGGTGGGGTGGCTCTTCTGGGAGTGGGGAGGAACACCAGGTTCAGAGGGTTCAGAGGGAACAATCCAGCTGTGCACAGCTGTGTGTGTTTGTGTGTGTGTGTGTGTATTGTGGTGGGGGTCAGGGCAAGCCGGCTCCTTCCCTCAAAAGGCCCGTGCGTGGCCGCTGAAGCCACCGAGTTTGGGTGACCTAATAGGACAGCCCTGCGTTGGGTATCCACCCTTCTAGGGCACACGTCCCAGCTGAGTCCAGCTCTCCAGCTGTGCCCCTTGCTTTTGGTATCCCCAGCTCCTCACCGTAATGAGGGAGCCCCAACCTCAAGAGTATCTGAATTGGACCCCCAATGAGGGCACCCCAAGTTCTTTGAAATCAACCCAAATCCAGGAAAGCAGCTAGGGAAAAGGAAGGCCCATCCCCTGCTCAGTCCCCTCCCCCTAAAAGGAGGGGGGAAGTTTGTCAGGAGACAAGCAGAAGTCATCCTGTGGGCATCTGACAAAGATTTGCCCAGTGGCTTCTATGTTAGACAGGACACGAAAGGGCAGCATCCTGGCCCAGAGTCCCCGGTGCACAGGGTCAGTGACTCCCACGACCTAGCTGGTAAGGGCTGAGGGGCTAGGAGTAAAGTGCCCAGAAGTCTTGAGGAGGAGAGGATGCTTCTGCTCATCTAGCGCTGCAGAAGTTTTGACAAAGGAGGTGATACTGGTGTGTATGCTCGATCGCTGTTGTGTCCGACTATTGCCCTGGACTATAGCCTGCCAGGCTCCTCTGCCAATGGAATTTTCCAGGCAAGAAATACTGGAGTGGGTTGCCATTTTCTTCTCCAGGGGATTTTCCCAACCCAGGGGTCACACTCGCATCTCCTGCGCCTCCTGCATTGGCGGGTGGCTTCAAAGGAGGTGATACCGGAGGTAGGCCTTAAAATAGTAAGATTTTGCCAGATGGAGAAAAAGGAAGGGCATCCAGAACAGGGGAACCAGCAGAGCAAAGACACAGAGGTGAGGTTGTGATAAGAGAACACTGATGAACAGTTATATATGCTCCCACCCCCAGCTTTACTGAGATGTAATTGACATGTAACACTGTATAAATTTAAGATGTACAGCACAATGGATTGATATAGGTATATATTGTGAAATGATTACAGTGGCAATGCAATTAATAATCATTATTGCAAAGTTACTGCCACATAAAGGTAGTTAACCGCACGCTTTTTATGTGGCACTCCTCCTGCTCTAGTATTTATTTATGCTTCTAATCCTCACATCAGCGCTCAGGGTGCCATGATGCCCACTTTATGGATGAAGAGACTGATGGCCAGGGAAGGAAAGTGACAGCCCTGATAAGAAACTTAGGAGCTGACCTACCAGTCAGAACCATGTGACCCTGCTCTGCCCCATGGGACTGGAGTTAAGACGGGGGTGAGTGGGTTGCAGGAATATCACAAAGACCAGAAAGGTCTTCCTCCTCCAGAGGACCCCACCCTTGGTCTTAGCATCCCTGGCCAGGCTGTGAGACCTTCCGGTCAAACACTGCTCTCAAACAGCTATCTATCTGATGGTCTTATCACTTTTGCTTTTCCTTTTAAAAAAGGTGTTGTTTTAATTGTATTCTTGTGGGTTGCAGATTTTGTCCAGGCCTGGGTCAGAAAGAGAAGGAGGAGCCCTGGGGTGGAGGGAGAGGAGAGGGGGCTGGACCAGGGCAAGTCAGCCTGCCCCTCCGAGGCTTGCCCCCTGCCTGAGTGGGGGAGGTGCTGGGAGAGCAGGGCTCCCTCCACTGACATCTTCTTCCAGATGAGAGACAGGCCTGCTCCTACGGGGCTCCCCTCCAAGCCTCTGCTCTGGACCTTGGGACAGCCATCCTCACATCCTCTGAAAGCCCCTTCTTAGAAATCACCCAGAGCTTCTAAACTGGGAGCTCGCACCTTTTCCTTGCCAAGTGAAAGAGAAAGTCACTCAGTTGTGTCTGATTCTTTGTGACCCCACGGACTGTAGCCCGCCAGGCTCCTCTGTCCGGGGAATTCTCTCGGCAAGAATACTGGAGTGGGTAGCCATTCCTCAAAAATCAATTTACATACATATATTAAATCATGATGTTGTACACCTGAAACTGTCATATGTCAATTATACTCAATAAAAATCATCAAAAGTTATAAAAATTTTGATAAATACTATAAGATGAAGGGAAGGCATATAAAAATTAAGAGCATTCTGTCCACCCCTGCTCCTGCTCCCATCCTATTCCCCAGGGAACCACTCTTAACAATTTCTTGTTTATCCCTAAGGCATGTTCCTTATAAGCAAGCATACATAGATACACATCACTGTATTTTTTTTTTAACACAGTTGAATCATAACTATATTATTTTATGACTAGCTTTTTTCTCATTTAATGTCATATTTTGGGCATCCTTTTTATGTCAATGTCTGTATATCCACCCATTCTTTGTACTGGCTGCAAAGTCATTGTAAGGACTCAAGTAACCAGTTCCTTTTTTTGCTGGACATTTAAGATGCTTCCAGTTTTTACTATTCAGATAGTGCTGAGATGAACAGCTATATTTGTAGATTAATTGACTGCTGATTAAAATCTGAATATTTGTTACCAAATTGACTTCCAAAAATGCTGTAACAACCTACAGCACCATCAGTAGTGTATGAGAAAGCCCATTTTCTTGCATCTTCACCAATATGAGTATTATCCGCCTTTAAATCTTTATTGATTTGATAGGTGAAAAATAATATCTCATTAAAAATTAAGTACCTTTTAGAGTGGGTTTGAGAATATTTTCCTATATTTGTTGACTATTTTGATTTCTTTCTTCTCTTTTTGTGAATCCCATGTTATTGATGTTTGACCATTTCAAGGGAGGTCTATGCATCATTTTCTCATTGATTTGTAGGAGCTCTTTGTATATTAAGGAAATAAGCATATAAGATCCATTTTATTATCTGCTATATACTCCATGTTTGGAAAACATTTGTTAAATAATGATTGCTAATTTGTGACTTCTTTCTCCGTTTTCTCAATCTAATTCTGGTACATGGACCCTCAGAATGTTTATCAGCATGAAATGGTCTGCATTGAGTTGATGTGACTCTGGCTAAAAGCAAAGCCAGAGTCCCAGAAGCCTCACTGTTAATCCCAGAAGCCTCACTGTGGCTAAATGTAGGCTGTCTGTTGGCTTTCTGAATATTTTAAGTGGCTTGAGGCACCACAGGGCCGGGGGCCCTAGCGTGGGAGCTGCAGCCGCAGCTCTGGCCCCGTCAGTGCAGTTCATTTGATCAGCAGTGTGGTCTGCACCTGTGCGCATCCCTTGGTCCAGCTGTGAATTCTTGTGTTCGTGTGAGTGGGCTGAGTGTTTGCATATTTTCCTCTTTGTTTACAGGCACTTAGGGGTGTGGGTCCCTCTTCCCTTAGCAGAAAGTCCCTGAGCCTGCTCCCAGGCCAGGCTCAGTGGGACGTTACTGGTGCTGAGTCCTGGGGATAGAGGAGGGGATGTGGAAAGCAGGAAGGTGGACAGGAAGAGGCTCCCAGCTGCCCCCAACCTCTCTGGCTTCTCCACATCCTTGGGGGAACCTTCCCAGGGACATGTTCCATTCCTTTGAGGTGTGGTGTAGGGACCCAGGCAGGATAAGAGCTGGTTTGCAGGGCCTGAGATTGGGAAGCGGGGTTGCTAGGCACCAAATATGAAGGAGTAAGGGGCAGAGATTGTGCGGGGTGAAGCAGATGGTGAGGGGAGGCCCTGGCCAGGGGGAGGTGGGTTTCAGGCTTCTGGGCAGCCCCTCCCTGCTCAGCCTAAAGGTGGTTTCACTGGGGTTGTGCTGTTCCCTCCTGGTCCTGGGGTGTGTGGGAGGAGGCTCTGAGATCCCAGTGGGAGCAGGGGCTGGGGGTGGGCAGGGGTGGCAGGCAGAGCAGGGAAGGAGAAGCCTGGTAGAGCCTCACAGCTGACTTAGAAGCCTCCAGGTTGGTTTGTTTGTTTAACCCAGGGCTGACTTTTAGCCACATTCCTGGGGATTGGCGAGAGTGAAGGTGATTAATGGGGTTGGCCATGGTAGCGGGAGCAGCAGGAGGCGGAAGAGGAGGCAGCCAAGGAGAACCTGAGTTGACACCCTGAAGCCCCAGATTCCCAGCACTGTGGTGGGCACCCCGGAGGGTAGTGGTGGTCCTGCAGAACCCAGCATCCCATCACCTCCCTCCAGGGCTGGAGAAGGAGAGATGTCCCTTCTCTTCCAGGGCACAAGGCTGGGCCCTGTTCTCTGCCTGGCGAGCTGACCCGAGGTTGGGAGGGGACAGAGCCAGGGCAGGGCCAGGGGCAGGTCTACCCGAGTTCTGCCCTGGAAAAGCGCCTGAGGCATGTGACTCATCCTGTGGAGCCTGAGCTTCCTCTGAAAACAGGGCCAAGAGGTAGCTAGCTTATAGATAGTGCCTGGCTCTGCTCTCCTTAACCCTTCTTATCTCGTGAGCGCCCTCAGCCAATGAGGCCTGGACCCAAATGGAGTATCTAGGGAGACAGTGAGAAAGCGCCATCCTTTGTTCAACGTGGTTTATGTTGGCCTGCAGAAGATTATTCACTGAGTAAATATACAGATCTACCATGACGACAAATTTGAATGCTACTCCGATGTACAGTGCAAGTCAGTAGGCATTCAGCTTGTTTCCCTTTCATGCCTGTCAACAGCCAGTGAAAATGTAAGCAGGTAGGGTAGGGGGCCCTGGAGAAAGAGAATCAGGCATGGCTTTCTTGACATAAGAGAAGCCATTTTTGTCCTAAGCCATTTTGGTTGATCTAAGTCTGACCACAATGCTTGCCCTTGAACAGGTCTCAGGAATTAATGATCTTAAGGGAAGTGAGGAAATGCAAGAACAAAGGGAAAGCAATCAAGAAATAATAGTTCAGCCATAAAACAGAGTCCTGGATCTTCCTCAAGGATATACATCACTATCTGATGCCCGTCTTCGAGTTCTGCAGAAACTAAGGCCCCCACGCACATGGAGAGCAGAGTGAGGATGCTGACTCTCCTGACTTCAATCAACTAAAGCTTGGACTCTGTCCATCTTTGCCCTAATTCTACACTGGATTGTTCTTTTCTCAAGACCCTTCAACAACATACATGTACCCTTAGCTTAAAAGGCTTCCCCAACTTGCTGTTCAGGAAGACACTGCTTTGGGAAAGATCTCCGGTGTTGTTGTTGTTGTGTGCAGTTGCTAAGTTGTGTCTGACCCTACATCCATGGACTGCAGCATGCCAGGCTTCCCTGTCCTTCACTATCTCCTGGAGTTTGTTCAAATTCATGTCTATTGAGTCAGAGATGCCATCCAACTATCCTATCCTCTGTCACCCCCTTCTCCTTGGTTGCTACAAGTAATAAATCCTTCCTTCTCCAAGTCTTTGGCTAGGTTGTATCCTTTGGTTTGACACCTACCAAGAGGTGAATCCAGTTTTCAGGTAACAGTGACACTCAGAATATGGGGGTGGAGAACAGGGCACCAGAGCCAGAACCAGAGAGATGAGGAGAGGGCCTGCCTCACTGGAGCTGACTTTGTGGGTTGGTTCTGCATCTGTGAACGGGGCCTGGCAGGATGCCCTGCCCCTATGAGGACTAGGTGATCCTGGTGTGTAGGCTCAGCAGAGGGCTGAGACCTTTCTTCTCCCAGCCAGGCTCTGCCCACCTGAGAAGGGCTGGGAGAAGGAGTCTGACTGTACGCTGGTTGTTCTCACCCAGAACATGGGTGGGTCTTGAAATCTCTTTCAGTTCTCCAGTCTGATACCTGAATCTGCACTAGATCTGGGTCTGGGCTGTCCAACTCTATAGTCAACTTAGCAGGCTGGGTTCAAAGAGTAGGCCTAGGACATAGCTGCTGTGGGGGGAGAAGGTGGGTCCTTCAGGGTTTCAGCAAAGGCTGAGAACCTGAAGGAGACAAGGGGCCCCCAGCTGGAGGTGAGAGAGGAGGTACTTGAGGGTCATTGACACAGGACGTGTGTGCATATGTGTAGCGGTGTGAGTACATGCATCTGCGTGTGTGTTTTTATGTGGCTTTGTGTGTGTACATCTTTAAAAACAACATTTTTCCCATTTTCCTGTTTTTCTAGAGCAGGCCTGTTTGGGGCAGTCTGTCCTGGAACTGGAGAAGGCAGGGCAGTGTGTGTGTGTGTGTGTGTGTGTGTGTGTGTGTGTGTGTGTGTGTATGTGTGTGTTGGGGTAGATGTCATCACTGTGGCTCTTGATAAAGTCACAGCAAAGCCTTCTCAATTTCTTTGGTGTTGTTTGGGGAATTTGTATGCCTCTGCCACCCATGAAATTAAGGACTTCTATTTAATTCATTTCCCCAAAGAATGCATTGAGTGAGGCCCTGGAGACTTGTCTAGGTCAGAGACTGGGCCTGTGGGTCCCAGAGATAGAGGGAGAATAAGACATGAGTCCCACAGCCCCAAGTCTACGGCCGGCAGTATGATGCAGAGAGCAGGGAGGAGCTTTGAGGGAGCCTCCCTCAGGCTGCAGAGGGTGCAGGGGGTGCTTGCTCTGCCTGGGACGGGCAGCAAGAGGCGCCACCTCCTACACCGTATCGTGGATGAGCATCAGCAAGGGCCCCATGAAGGGGACAGGCACTGTGGCTGGAGATCCCGCTTGCACCAGAGGTGTGAAAGAGCCTGGGCTATCAGAGAACTAGAGGAAGCGTGGTGGTCAGACCTTGGGGACAAAGACCGTGGAGACAGAGATGCTTGTCTTGAGGGTCCCTTCTCAGTTTTTCCAGGGCCTGGCCAAGGGGTTGAGACTTTAGTCCATGGCAGGGGACACCCACTCAGCTGCCTGCAGGGCCTGGATAGGGGGTGGGGGGTGTGAAGATGCTTGTGCAAGACGTTGCTCTGAAGTGGGCAGGTCTTTTCCCCAAGGTGAGCCAACAGGCTGTTGACGTGTCGCTGAACTCAGTCTTCAGAGAAGCTGGAAACTGAGATTTTTATGTGGTTTCTTTTATTTTTAGATGTTAGTAATTAATCCAAATTTAACACTAAGCAAAACAATAACACACATGCAAGCCTAACAGGAAAGGTCTGCCAGCTGGATTTGGCTCAGAGGCCACAAGCGTGATCTCAGGCTGGGGTGGGAGGGGAGGCACCGGAGGTTCAGGGTGGGAGTGAGGGGCCGGGGTCTGCTCCCCGTGGGGGCATCTTGGAACTGCTGTAAGGAGGGCAGGCTGCAGGGAGGCCAAGAAATCAACTGAGAAGCTGAGAGAAAAAAATCTTCCTCTTCATTCATTCATTTACTGAATGTTGATAGGGCACGTGTTCCAGGCAGACGCTGTTCTGGAGAGTGCTGCTAAGGGGATACCCAGAGTTGGAACTCCATCTCTGTTGAATATATATATTTATCGGTGTCCCCTTAGCAGCACTGCCCAGAACAGTGCCTGCCTCAACATGTGCCGTGTGTGTGTGTGTGTGTGTGTATGGGCTTCCGTTGTGTGTGTGTGTGTGTGTGTGTATGGGCTTCCCTTGTGGCTCAGCTGGTAAAGAATCTGCCTGCAATATAGGGGACCTGGGTTCGATCCCTGGGTTGGGAAGATCCCCAGGAGAAGGGAAAGACTACCTACTCCAGTATTCTGGCCTGGAGAATTCCATGGACTGTACAGTTCATGGGATTGCAGATAGTCCGACACGACTGAGTGACTTTCACTTTTATATATATATATATATATATATATGTGTGTGTGTGTGTGTGTGTGTGTGTGTGTATTACGGGCACTTCCCCGGGCAGGGGCTCCAGCGTTCAAGCTTGCACGCTGATGTCTTTGCTTTCCGGATTCCTCTGCCTCCTTTAGCCGGATTTCCCCACCTGCTGGCCGAGGTCTAGGGTGTCTCCTGTTCCCTCCCAGGCATCCTCTCCTGTCTTTGGGGGCCCCGGGGTTTGTACTTTGGGTCCCAAGCCAAAACTACCTGCATCACAACCTCTTTTCTGGATCGTGCCCCCACATCAGTGAGTAGTCCCCCCTTCCCTTCTGGAGCTTACTGCGGCCTCTTTTGGAAACTGCAGGTTCTCTGAAAGCTCCTGTTGTGCTATAGCTCTGCCCTCCACACGCATCCTCCAACCACTAGATTAGATCCCGGCAGGAGAGGAGCCTCCTCCCAGTCCCCGGCCCTCTCATCAGCACAACAATAGCAGACACTCTCATATTCATGCAGCTGGCTGAGCAGCCAGCCTGGGCCTGTGCTAGTCTAGGAATGTCCACATGGGACCTGGCGTCTGTCCTCTAGTCACGCCCAGGAGAGGAGAGTAAGGCCTGGCCACCACCCACAGAAAAATCACTTAATGCCTTTAAGATGGTCCCCAGAAGCCAATGAGGGCTATGGGACAGCAGAGACCCAATTCTTAGTGCAAGGCACTTGACCTTCATGGGCTCATGGAATCTCACCACAACCCATCAAACCTTGTTATTGTACCATTTTACAGGTGAGGAGACTGAGGCTCTGAGAAGAGAATAACCAGCCTGCCACGGCATAGCTCTTTTTTTTTTTTTGACCAGGGGGGTTGACTGCCAAGCCCACTTCCTTCATGGGGTTGAGGCATGCTCCTCAGTCTTGGGGGTCGGCTAAGGGCCAGCCTGAGGTGGTGGTGGAGGCTATTTCAGGGATGGGGTGTGAGAGCTGGGGGGCTGCCAAGGCATATCCCCATTGGCTTCTGTTGGACTTTCTCTGGAAATGGGGAGCACTTCAAGCTGACTCATGTATTATTTGTGGGCAGGCCTGACTGCTGGAGGAGTCTGGCAGCGCCCCCACCCTCCTCAGGCCCACGCCCGTCCCTCCCTCTGATCTCTGAGCCCATGGCTCATGCCTCCACCGTCTCCTTCTAGACAAAGGGTAAGCACTGGATTAGGAGCCAGGGGCCAGGAATTCATCTGTGACCTTGACTTCGGGTCTGCAAAATAGGCATAAGCACTGACTATCCTGCAGGGACTTAGTAGAGATCAAAACATCGAAGGTTACAGAAGGAAACTGCTAGAAAATTTTCATGGCATGATTCATTCATTCATTCTCCAGGTATTTATTGGGCACATAACCTGTGCCAGGCCATGCATTAGATTTTAGGGATACAGTCCCAAAGAAGACAATTCTTACCTGCATGGGGCTTAGCATCTAGAGGGGAGACAGGCATGAAATAGCAGCGCAAATACTTAAGTACCAAATGAATTGTGCCCTACGAGATTATTTAACAGGATCAAACTTGGGATCAGGGAGGTTTTCCTGAGGAAATAAGATTTAAGCTGAGGGAAGGGAGTAGTCAGCCTTGTACAGGGCAATTTAGGGCCTCTGGGTACAGGGCATGAGAGCAAAGTCCTGGAGCGGGGAGTAAGCCAGAGGCTTGTGATGGGACATGGCGGGAGGGGAACGTGGACTGACAGCTGATTAGGCATGGCCTTGCGAGGTATCAGGTGAAGGAGTTTAAGTGACCTAACAACAATTAACCTTATCTCCAACCCCTGTCTCCATGTCCTGGGTCCCTGGAGCTTCTCCCTGCCTTCTTTGCCCAGAGTATCTCCACTCCACGTGATGAGAAATTGGGCTTGAGGAAGAGGTCTCAGGCCCCTACCCCCCCTCCCTGAGCCAAGGGGCAGCTGATTGAAAGCAGACGCCTTGCCCTGGTGGGGCCCTGGCGGGAGCGGCGAAGCTGGCTCCCCACTGCTGACCTCAGACCTGCACCGCTGGCATGTCCTGGCCGCAGACTCTCTGTCAGCAAAGCCGCATCCGTCCTGCCTGGAGACGGTCACTGTGGCTGCCCACACCCCCAACCCGGCAATTTCTCTGCCACGGTGAGAAACCTCCTGTGCTCCTGGGCCAAGGCCCAGCCTCCTCTAATTGGGCCTGGAGCCCTAGCTGGAGGAGGAAGAGATGCCAAGAAGGTTCTTAGAAAGGCACGAGCCTGGGAGAGGTCCCTATCACCCTTACCCACTTCCTCAGCACACCTGTCTCAGGGTCATGCCAAGTGGGGGCACCATTATTCTCTGTGCCCCGGGCTAGGCTTTGTGCTAAATGCTTTACATCCTCACTAAATCCCCACAAGCAGCTCCATGAGGTGCGTGACAGGCTCACAGAGGGTACTTGTCACCTAGCTGGTAGGTGGCAGAACTGGGGTTTGGACCCAGGTGAAGTGAAGTGAAGTGAAGTGAAAGTCACTCAGTCGTGTCTGACTCTGTGACCCAAAGGACTATATAGTCCATGGACTTCTCTAGGCCGGAATACTGGAGTGGGTAGCCTTTCCCTTCTCTAGGGGATCTTTCCAACCCAGGGATCGAACCCAGGTCCCCCAAATTGCAGGCAGATTCTTTACCAGCTGAGCCACAAGGGAAGCCCAGGTACTGGGTTCTAAAGGTGATGACTCCAGTGGGCCAGAGGGCCAGTGGGCCAGTGGGCCCTGGCTCTTCCTGTCCCCCTCAGACATGCCCTGTGTCTGCTGCTCCCGAGGGAGCCCAGCTCGGGTCCAGGCTGCTCAAGGCCCAGAGGTCCCTGAGGATCTTAGCACAGGGCACTGAGATGGACCCAGAGAATGCTGGAGCCACCTCTGGGCAGTGGGAGCCCCTCTCTTGAGCAACCAGATCTCTGGACATTGTCAAGGGCAGTGTGCCCGATTCACGGTTTGAACCATGCCCAGCTGTCCCTTCTGAGAAAGGAATTACAATTTGATTTGCCCCTGCTTCCCCCTGCCCGGGAGCAGGTCCTGCCCACCTCCCTTCTGAGGCTGCTGCCTCCCCAGGTCCTGCTATCACATTCCCCAGCCCCTGTTGTGTACCTGGAGGAGTCTGGGATCTCCAGAGATGCCTCCTGGGTCTCTCAGCAAAGCCAGCGCCACCCTGACTGCCCCACGCTCTTAGGCAGCCCCAGAAGTTCATCCTCTTTCCTTGGCCCCCACAAGGAGCCCACCCCCCTCACAGACCCATCTGCTCCCCCGTTACCCTGGTGTCCCTGGTCCATTTAGCCCTCTTTTGTCCAAGCCAGCACGTCTGCCTGACCCCGTCCTTCAGATAGGTCTTTTTGCTCTCCGTTGGTCAGTCTGTCAGTCAACAAGCATTCACTGAACCATATGGACATATTGGCAAGAGCTCAGGAGCTGGAGCCAGCCGCCAGGGATACAGTAATGCAACTCCCTCGCGGCCCTGGTTCCAGGAGCTCACGTCTGGGGCTGCCACGGTGTGAAGAGAAAAGGCTCCCCTGCTGCCCTGGCCTCAAGATTGGCTTCTCCCTACTGCCCAGTTACTGAGAAAAACATTGATCTGGCAGGATGCCCCATGGAGACCGATTTTTTTCTAATCCATGTGAGAGTTACCAAGTTGGTGGTCTGTGGGCAGGTGCATCAGAATTGAGGCTAACCGTGGAAGGTAGCCGAGGTGTGAGGCTTTCAGGGACCCTCAGACACAGAGGCGTAGCGAGACTGTGTGTTAGG
This sequence comes from Capra hircus, assembly GCF_001704415.2. Classification (NCBI taxonomy): domain Eukaryota; kingdom Metazoa; phylum Chordata; class Mammalia; order Artiodactyla; family Bovidae; genus Capra; species Capra hircus. Next base: position 86,966,449 of record NC_030810.1, read on the forward strand.
GTCTGAAAAGGAGAAGTAGCACCAACCTCGGCAGGGATCCTGGGGAAGGAAAAGGGACTGAGCTCTGGTCTGTGGGAAGTGGACCCCGAAACCCTGCAGACGCAGCGCGGAAGGAGCACGTGTAAGCATGGGCAGCATGAGTGTGGGGAGCACCTCAGCAGGCAGGGCTGGGGGCACCTGAGGCCATACGTGGAGTCGCCCCCCTGGGAGATCCATGTGGCCTGAGTACAGGACGAGCTTCTCCTTCTGACCGTGGGGGGATAGTGTCATCAGGCACCAGACAGGTCAGGATCCCAGTGCTCCTGGCCCTCTTTGGGCAGTTGGACCTTCCACCTCTCCCTTCAGAGCACATAAGACTTGGGGTTCTTGGGCAACTCAAAGGGAAAGGAAGGCACAGACTTCCTTCAAGTATAGCAGGTTGGGTCTAGATGGTTTTAAGTAAAATTCCAAAATCAAAGAAATGCAATAGTATCTGCATTCTGTTGCCACACATAGTGGTTACTAACGTAGCAGCTTCTGTGGTCCAAAAGCTTACAGTGCGCCAGATACTGTGCCAAACCTTCCATATACATTGTTCTAGTTAATTCTCAAAACAAGATAGGTGCTTTTTTAATCACCATTTTACACAAGAGGAAACAGAGGCACAGAGAGGTTAATCAACTTGCTCAAAAGCACAGAGCTAGCAAAGCTATGAGCTGGTTCATAATCCACATTATCTCTCACACCAAAGCCTTTCAATCACAGATCCCCCCACATCTGCGTCTGAGGGTTCGCTGCATCTGTGGAGGCCCGGGAGATCTGGGCCTGCAGGGAAGAGCGCTGGCATCCGGAGGCCTCGGGGCCTAGCAAGATGGGGCGGCTCTCGGGTGCCCGTCTCCCGCAGCAGCTGGATCCCATGACAGTGCGGAGGACCATCTTTAGAAAGCTACCTTCTCCTGGGCCCGAAGGAACAGGGTGACCACAGCCCGTGAACCCTGGGGCCCCTTGAGTTCCCACTGCCTGCCCGGCAGGGTTTCACAAACCCGTTGACGTTGACAGGGCAGCCTGCGAGGAGCAGGCAGGAAGCCTGGGGGCCCTGTGGTCTGCCAGCATGGCTCAGAGTTTCCTGGGCTGAGCCCTTCCTGCGGGGCCCTCTTCAGGCCTCTGCCAGCAAGCGCCCCCTGTCCCGCGGCCCTCCGTGGCCCTGTCTGACTCCGAGAGACAAAGCCCACTGACCCCAGAATCCCTGAAGGGCCAAGAAGCTCCTGTCCTCTGCATGCTGAGCTTCTGGGGAGTTTGCTATCCTGGCCCTGGCCTCAGGGTGCCTGAAGCTTCCTGGGGACCAGCACTGTGAGGTTGGGGCAAGGACTGTACTACATGCAGTCAGGAGTCCCAGCCTCCACCCTCAGCTCCAGTGCTGACTAGGGCTGTGACCTCGGGCAGGTGTCAACATCCCTGAGCCCCCTTCCCTCGTCTGCCTCACAGGGTGTGAAACCCTTGTTGAACGGAAAAATGCTCTGCAAGTTTTAAGGGCTCTCACCTGGCTGTGGCCTGACCTCAGGATCTAACGGTTCTCCCTCGTGGAAACTCTGCTAAGTCTGAATCCCCAGGTTTCCACAGAAAAGGGAGGAAGCATTCCAGATAGTGGACAGCCTGAGCAAATGCTTAAGGTCAGGAACGCAGACACACTCACACGTGCGTGCACACACACACACACACACACACACACAGCTCTTTGTGCCAGGCACCGTCCTAAATATTTTACATATATAAACATTCATCTCTTGTAATATCCCTATAAAGTAGGTACTAGCTTGCCTCCATTTTACACATGAGGCAATGGAGGCTCAGAGAAGTAAAGTAACTTGCTCAAGACTGCACAGCTGAAAGTGGGGAGCCCAGATTGCAACCCAAGCAGTCTGCAGTGAGAGCTTGAGTGGAGGTAAGGGCAGTGGGCCTGGAAGAGATGGGGGAGACATCACGGACTCGGCCATATCTACCTTGTCCTCTCTGGTAGGGCCAGCGCTTGGTACAGAGCCTGGCACACAGTGAGTACTCAAAGATGTTCCTGAAGCCTGGGCTCTGCAGAAAGTGCTTATCTGGGGACCCTGAAGATTTGCACGATCAGGGGATGCTGGACTTGCTGGGTTGGGGGGCAGTATAGGCCCACGGTTGAAGCCTAGGCTGTCTCATTGCTTCTTTGGCTTGAAATGGGGTTCCTGTCCAGGCCTGTCCTGGAGTATAGGCTCCTTCTCAAAGCGACTGCTGGACCCACATTGACAGGAGGGCCCACCAAGTGGACAGGCAGGAATTTTAGCTTAAGTATCTCCTCAGTCCCTCTCTGGGCTCCTCCCCTTGGGCCCTGCCTCTCCTCCCTTCCCTCCTGCACTGGCACACTTGCTGCCTCCCTCCCTATGGGATGTTCTTTGCTCCTGGAGCTCAGGGTCCAGGGTGGGCCAGAGCCCTGGGGGGACACACACAGACTTGGCGGAGGGTGTTTGCTGCCGGCAGAGGCTGCTGAGAGACCAGCCTGTGTGCGGGGCTGGAGAGCCAAGGGGCTGGTGAGAAAGGAAGTTCTGTACTCTGTGGCACTCAGACCCCACCAGGAATGTGGCTTTGGGCCAGGATCCCTCTGGGCAAGAAAGGATGACTCAGCAGAAACAGCATCCTGACCCCACAGGATAACTGGAGCCGCTGTGTTGGGGGTGGGTGCCGAGTGGCAGGGCTGGTGAATTCATGACCCCACCACTTCAGCCTGCCTCTCCACCCTTCACCCAGCCCGCCTTCAGATGCCCTTCTCTGGGCTGGAGTTTTAGACTCTCAGAGTAAGAACCTTCAGAAAGACTTGGGGTGGGGGTACCCCAGCTCTTTCCACTCCAAGTGATGGAATTGAGAAATGATGAGTAGGACACAATCTGCCATTAAGGCCCCTAGGTCTGGTTGTGGGAAGATGCCCAGCATGATTCAGGTTGGGGGGCACTGGGCAGTGGAGAGAGCTGGCCTGGGCCGGGCACCGGGGAATTCCAGCCCGAGAGAGCCAATTGGAAGCACATGTGTTTAGACAGCCATGGAAACCCGCAAAGCTACTCCTCTGTTCCTTGAGTCTAGCTTGTGAAAAACGAAGCATCTATTGCCAGGAACCCTGAGAAATGTCTCCCTTTGTCAGAGGAGGCCTTCATAGCACAGGCTGGTTACTACTGGGAACTGTAATGGGACTCTAATTGGTGCCATCCTCCTACCCACTTGCACCCCAAGTCCTGAGCAGAAGTGGATGATGGTGGCGGTGAAAATGAGGGTATTGTTATAGCCCTAGACGCTGCTGCTGTTAGCATCTATCAAGTGTTTCCTGCACATACTGCTAACCATCTTCACCTGTTTAATCTCATGAATTCCTCATAAATTCCATACGAAGTAGATATGTCCTGAGCTCCTAATTTTAAGAAAGCAAACAGCTTTGCAAAAGATTAACTTGCCTGAGGTCACCCAGGTACCGAGTGGCAGGATAAGCTTCTGAGGCTGGGATGTTAATGATTTGCTTGGTTTGTGACCCCCTTCTTCCGCCCCTTGGGAGAAAGAGGAAGTCAGAGTGCTGGCGGCTCTGCCCCCTCCCCTGGGTGCCACATAGTGACAGAGGGTCACCAGGGTTGACCCGTGGAAACGCTGACCCCTTTCTGGGTGCCGTTGCAACACTCGGCGGTTTCCTGCGCAAAGCATCACGGGTCTTGGGGTCTGGCAAGCAGTGAGGATCCTGGGATTTGGGGCTAGACGACATGGGTCTGCCCTTGACTTACTAACTCTGTGGCTTTGACACTTGAATCTGTCCCTCTGTGACCCTGGCTCTCACACCTGTAAAGTGAGCAGGAAGAACACAACAATTTGCCCTCAATTTATCTGCCCAGTGAGATGAAATGTAGACCATTAGGCCACTGCAGCCAGAGTAACCGCCAGCCAGCAAGCAGAGGGGCTCCTTTGGGGTCCAGCTGGTTGGGGGTGGGGAGGAAAGAGGGGGGAAGTGGGCAGGGCTGGCATCACACTGCTCAGCTCCCTGGTCAGAACAGAGGCGGGCAGAGATCAGGAATAACTCCTGATAACACCTGTTTTGCACTCATCCACCTGCCTCACAGAGACCTCCCGGAGGTGAGGGCCTGCAGTGGAATGGCTGCATCTTCCCAGGAAGATCCCACGGGCGGCACCGGTCTAGGCGCCAGATGACGGTCATCAGCCCTTGCAAGCTCCCTGTTTGCTGACTGCCCTGTGGATGGACTCTCTTGTCCTGCTCTAACGTGGGCTTTTGTTAGTAGACTGGTTCCTGTTGCCCCAGCAACACGGCAATAGTGGAGGTGGCAGCAAACAGCTGTTAAATCACTTAATCGGTTGTGGCCCGCTGGCACTGTGCCAACCAGGGGTGGTTACGGCTTTGCCGGACTTAGTCACCACCGCCTGTAACTTAATGTGGCTGACATCGTTGTAAACGCACACAAAACAGGCAAATAATAAGTCCCCAACAAATACATCTTGCTTGCTTGATTTTGGAATCATGAGGGCATTATATTATGTCCCTTATAGCTTTATCCCTGAGTCTATTTTGTCATACTCAAGACTTTGGCAAACCAGTCATTTCCATAGGATGTGTATGGCCAGCCTACCCCCCAGTCACCCCATTCCTTGGCTTTTCATAAGGATTTATCAATAACAACATACCCATTCTGTTTAGGCTGTTATTATGGTTCTATCCTGAAACATCCTGTAGTGGTTATTTTTTGGAAACATCATTTGGTTCATAATCTCTTAGCAACAGAACTTGAGGGCTAACGGCCGATGCAACTCCAAGCGAAATGATTGTGCCTCGTGCGTGGGCAAACAAACCCACAGCAGCCAAGTCGGTGCACCCTCTGATTATGGGTTTCGTTGTTTTAGGTCATCGAACGTCACCAGCACCCACCGCGAGCCAGGCTTGCTTTGTGACATGGCTGAGAGCGTATGCTGTGACAGCCGTGCACCCAGGGCCTTGGAGAACTTTCAGGCACCAGGTGCCCAAGGCTGCAGTCATAGACGTGTCTCCTGGTGCAGGTCTCAGAGTGTGCATCTGACTGGGAGGAGGAGGGGCAGGAACAGCAACCCCTCGCTCTGGGAGTGTCTGCACTTTTTGTCATCACAACCCTTCGGCCCAGCATTGTCAGGACCGTCCTGCCGTGTGGCAGCTGAGGAAGCGGCAGCTCGGGCAGATGAAGCCACCAGCCATGCCCACAGGTTGGCAGAGGCAGAGGCAGGACTGGAATCCAGACCTGCCCAGGCTCCCAGCCTCCATCCTTTCTTTCTCTCCTTCCATCTTGCTTTTTATTTTGTATTTTGATAGTTAATACTCCTAGAGCAAGGGCGCCTATTGCAAACATTAAACCACAAGCACGGCCTTTGATTCTTTGAGCCCAAATTCACACATCTAGGAAGAGAAAAAGCAAACTGTGATCCATATACATGGATGAAAACCAAAGGCTCATGGATAATCACATTGGAGTGTTTTTGTTTCTATTTTTATTTTTATGTTTTGGCCACTCCCCGCAGCATGAAGGATCTTAGTTCCCTGACCCAGAATCGAATTCGTGATCTCTGCAGTGGAAGCAGAGAGTCTGAAACATGGGGCAACCAGGGAATTCCCTCATATAGGAGTTTTAAAATTTCTACAGCTTAGAACCCAGAAGCCACAGGCCTTACAGGTCCTTCTGGATGTCCCTCGGTGTATCTGCACTTTTCTTGAGTTGAGCAACCTTATCAGCCTTCAGCTTTTGGTTGATAACACTGGTTAACCCCTGAGCATTAAGGACACGTGGACGATTGAGGAAGATTTCATTCTAAATGCTACGCATCCCACTCCCCACTGTGACACCAGATGAATCCTGGATAGATTTTTCACCATGGATTCAATGAGATCAGTCACATATCATCCAACAGACCAGTTGGTCACCCTTTTAGCTTGGTGATTTCACAGGCACTTTCCACTACCACCTTACATGCTGCTGCTGCTGCTGCTGCTAAGTCGCTTCAGTCGTCTCCGACTCTGTGCGACCCCATAGACGGCAGCCCACCAGGCTTCCCCATCCCTGGGATTCTCCAGGCAAGAACACTGGAGTGGGTTGCCATTTCCTTCTCCAATGCGTGAAAAGAAAAGTGAAAGTGAAGTTGCTCAGTCGTGTCGACTCTTAGCGACCTCATGGACTGCAGCCCACCAGGATCCTCCATCCATGACTCTCCAGGCAAGAGTACTAGAGTGGGGTGCCATTGCCTTCTCCGATCACCTTACATACTTCCTTCCAATTTTCACTATTATTGTTCTTTCCCATTTCTGGGCTCAGTTCCCGAACAGAAATGCTGGCCACATATATTCTACTCCAAACAGCTACACTTGAGTCGCCGTGTTCTCCCCAAATCCATCCATGACAGCTGCTGGAATGAATGCCAAGTTTTCAGCCATAAAATAGTGAAACCTTTGACACCCACTTTCAATCACATGGTGCTTGAGTCATCCACTTAGTTTCCAGGTAATATATATGAGGATATTCACTGGGTTGGAAGCCACAATTATGATGCAATTGGGACTGTACTCGATGATCGCAGGAATAATGAATTTGAAGAAAACATTCCCCTGCACCGGACTGAGATGACTCTCTCTCTCTCGCTGGTGGACTCCTGCAGTTATCCCCATAGTCACAGGGGGTGACTGTTCTCTGCCACAATTTTAAGTGTCTGAAGAAAGATGTTCCCATGCTGCAGATGCATGTCCAAACATCCACAAGGGCAAGTTCATCAGCCAGGGACTTTCCCAGAATGCTGCTGGCACATGCCATACCTACTTGTCCAACACCCACTGCAACGATTTTATTGTTTGCGACTGTTGCCTCCTCTCCTGCAGCCATGCAATCAGTTTTTCCTTAAGAGTTGCCCTTGTTTACAGGAGAGAGAAGGCTTGGGAGACAGTTGTAATCGTTGTGCAGAGGACGGCTACTGTGCAATGTTAGCCGTGTGCTCAGCCTCCCCTCTTTCTGTTCATCTTGTTCATGCATTCAAGTGCCTAGGGGCAGCTAGGACTTCATTCGATGTGTGGTCTCCCTAAGGCTGTTCTCCAGAAGGCAGCACATGAGGGTCATTGCCACACACCAGTTCCACAGGTCAAAACCACACACACGGTGTGCACCTCCTGCAGCCACTGACCCCAGCCTTCACAGGCAGTGTGGGGCCCATAATCCTCCTTTTATTTTGGTCACTTCCCACAGCCGAGACCATGGTTCTCCCTCTGTGTCAGATAGAAATAAAAATTAAAATAATTAGCTACCAAGTATTGCGCTGAGCTGGAAATTAGATTTACATGCCTTTATTTACTCCTTACAACCTTATAAGGACACTTACAGTTCAGGAAATTGGGTGTCAGAGTAGTTGAGTGACTTACTGTAAGTCACATAAAGCAAGTTCTTTTGGCGACACCCACAGTCACCCTCCACCCTTCCTACCGCTCTGTTACTCATGAGCAGAGGTGGAATTACTGAGAAAACTCTTGATGCCTATGCTCTGGGCCCCCTTACTCATACCTACCCCTTCTACGCCTTAGAGTTCTATTCATAGAGCCATGTGTTTTGTGAAATTTGAAAAACTAAGATGTTTTAATGTTTATTTTCCAGAGGAAAGCCTCCCTCAGGTTCCATAGAACCTGGGCACCCTGTTCGTGAGTGTATGCCTTAAACATCTTATCTAAAACTTCGCTTCTGCCTTCTGTCTCCTTTCCCGACTTCATTTGCTCTCCGCGGCACTGTCACTAGCACACCATGTACTTTATGTGTTTATCTTGTTTACTGCACTTCACAGGCACCACTCACTAAGTGTTTTGGGGTGAATGAAGGCAGCCATTGTCCTTACACAAAAGCTGTTTTGTGTAGTAAGCTGTTTTCATGTTATAGACAATTTATAAAGATGGAGGAAATGGCTTGCTCAAAGGCACCCAGCAACAAGTCTAATCCCTGTTCTCCTGATCTGAGCTACCTTTGGACTTGGCCCTGCCTAGGTTTCCTCCGGCCATGACGTCATAACTTACTTATAGACCAGACATCATTTAATTGGTGTTTCATACTTGACTCGTCTCTCTCGCAACCATCTCCCCCTACCCTCCAAGTCCTACCAGCCACCTGCCAAATATCCATCAGACCCAATCACTTCTCCCCACAGTCCCCACCATAGGCAGCATCTTCATCTACCTCCCACTGGTCTCCCTGCCCCCGTGTCTTCCCCTTGGCTTCCAGAGGCTGATCCAATCAAGTCACTCTCTGCTGAAACTATCCCGTAAATTCGTATTTCTTAGAGGTCAGATTTGAAATCCTCAGCCTGACCCATCAGGCCCACGGTGGTTTTTATTTTTTCCAGTTCCTCAAACTCACCATCTCCTTCCCTGACTCAGAGCCCTTGTACATGTTCCACCCACTTTTGGTGCCATAGCAGTCTTGCTCTCTTCCCTCTCCATCTTTCTACTTAATTTCTACTCAAAGCAGCATCATTTCCTCAGGGCTACCTTCCTTGTCCACCCACACTGGGCGAGAGCCCTTTGAACGGTTTTCACAGCTCCCTGTATATCTCTGCAAAGAACTGATTACAACTATCATTAAATAACCAATTGTATTCTCTCGCGGGGTTTGATCTGTCCTTGTGACCCCTCCCTCCATCCTCTTCCCCAGACGCCGTGTGCCTTGCTCACTGCTGTCTCTTTGTATTGTTTGTTTCATATTGGAGTATAGTTGATGAACAATGTTGTGTTGGTTTCACTTGTACAGCATGTATTGTTTGTTTGGCTTAAGGCAGGGGTCCCCAACCTCTGAGCTGCAGAGAGGTACCTCCTTTCAGATCAATGTGGCATTAGATCAGAAATAAAGTATACAATAAATGTAATATGCTTGAATCATTCTGAAACCATCCCCCTCATCCCCTCTGGTCTATGGAAAAATTGTCTTCCATGAAACTGGTATTTGGTGCCAAAAAGTTTGGGGACTGCTGGCTTAAAGGTTCAAGACAAGTGTTCCTCTCTCACGTATACCCCGCGAGGTAAGTTTGTCTTATCCTCTGGCAGTGGTGCTCCATGTGATCCCTCGGGACCCAGGTCCTTTCCCCCAGCGGCTCTGTCATCCCAGGAGCTGTCACCTGCACCGTGGAGGCTGGATCTCTGCCACATCTGGGTTGGAGTCAGCAGGAAGGGAAAGAGTTTTCTTGGTCTTGACTTGGTTCCAGGTGTCTATTACTGGATAACAAACCACTCTGAAATAAATAGTGCTATAAAATATCAGCTATTTCATTATTCTCATTGATTCTGTGGGTCTGTGAGGAATGCTGGGAGCTGGGGCAGAATTCCTGGCTTGTGTCTGTACCCTACAGCGTCTGGGGCCTCATCTGGGAAGACTCAGGTGGCTAGGGGTGACTCAAGCAGTAGGGGTTGAATTGTCTGGGGGTGTCTTCGCTCACCTGGTGCTTGACTAGAAGACTGGGCTCAGTGGAGCCTGTTCCAGGGCACTTACACGTGGCCTCTCTAACTTGAGGTCCTTACAGGAGTTGGACTTCTTTTACTGAGCATTAAGTGAGTCTTCCCACAAGGTAGAAGCTGCCCAGCCTTCTATGCCATAGCCTCAGTGATCACATGACTTTCCACTTTCCTCTGGGATGATGACCACCCAGGTTCAAGCGGACCAGTCATAGACACCTGTCACTTGATAGTTGAGAGTCGAAGAATTTTAAAACCATTATAGCCAGAGGGGCTAATAGCAGCTCCACTCACATTCCCCTGGTGAGAGTGTAGCCATACGAGCGCATGCGTGCGTGTGTGTGCTCAGTTATGCCTGACTCTTTGCAGCCCCACAGGCTGTAGCCCACCAGGCTCCTCTGCCCACGGGATTTTCCAGGCAAGAATACTGGGGTGGGTTGCCATTTCCTTCTCCAGAGGAACTTCTTGACCCAGGGATCAAACCCACATCTCTTGCATCTCCTGCATTGGCAGGTGGATTCTTTACCAACTGAGCCACCAGGGAAGCCCGTGTAGTCATATGGCCCTTTCTAAATGTACGGAGGTGGGAAATACTATCCCCAGATGGGCAGCCATGTTCCCAGCTTCAAGTTCATCATAGTGGAAGAGGGAGAATGGATGTGGTGGACTGTGTCCTTTCTGCCGCGGTCTGTTCCTCTGGCCACCAAGCATGTGTACACCCCTCTTCCCACATGCAATACACATCTCTTCAGGAAAAAAACCAAAATTCTAGTGACTGAATCCACTGCTGCCTGCTTATAGAACAAATCACTGATTGGATGTCTGCAGTGCCTCTGCGTTCACTCCTCCATTACGGAGGGTCCACTTCTTAACCTAGAGCCTCGACCTCAGCTAGTTCTAAGTGGGAAGGCAAAATCAGTTAGTTGTGGCCTGTTGAATGGAGAGAAACCTGCTTTTACCTTTATCTCAGCGCTTCATTCAATCTATTTACAGAGTGGGAACATCAATAAATGTTCATTGAAAAGAATATCCACTAAAATTAATTCCAGATGGATCAAAGATTCAAATGTAAGAAGTCAGCCCATAAAATGCTAAGGTTCGAAAAGGGTAAGAGCAGACAGCTTACAGAAGAAAATAAACAAAAGGCCAAAAGCGGTATGAAAACGCATGTTCTCGAGGATGTGGGGAGAGAGAAACTCTCACATGTAGTTTGCTGGTGTTTGAGTTGATCATTTTTAGATGGGGGGTTGGCAATATCTTTTGAGGTGTCAAATGTTCAATATTTTTTACTTAGAAACTCCACTTTCAGGTATTTATTATACAGATATACAGTATTCCCACAAGTGAGCAAAACTATATGTCAAGAATGTTCCATGTAGGCTTGTTTAGAATAGCTAAGCCTCTGGAAACCACCTAAATACCCTTCCACGGGAAACTATCCAATAAAGTAGAATCTCATGCAGCTGTTAAAAAGATCACAGGCGAATTAGTAGTACTAACACAGAAAAATTCCAAGGAACAGTGATAACTGGAAACGAAAGGCATGTTGGAGAATATTATGCATAGTGTAAGCTCACGTGTATAAAGAAAGAAAACAAACTAATATATTCATTTGTATTAAAAGATACCTGGAAAGATTCATAGAAAGTTTTAACAATGGTTACTTCAAGGGGGAAGTGAGTTTAAGGCTGGGGGAAGCAGGAGAACGGTTACTTCTGGCTCTGTATCTTCTCCACTACATGGATTATTTTACAACACGCCTGCATCACTCCTACAGGAGAATCAAATTCAGAATAATGGGATTCCTGGTGGCTCAGATGGTAAACAGTCTGCCTGTGACACAGGAGACCTGGGTTCAGTCCCTGGGTCAGGAAGATCCCCTGGAGGAGGAAATGGCTACCCACTCCAGTATTCTTGCCTGGAGAATTCCAGTGACAGAGGAGCCTGGCAGGCTACAGCCCATGGGGTTGCAGAGTTGAACATCACTTCACTTCACTTTTCTAGGGAAGAAGGGAAGGGCATGGTGGAGAGGCCGTAAAGGCTCTTTAGCTGTATGTATAATGTTATGTTTCTAAAAGAGATTGAAATGGTTAAAACGGTAAATTTTGTGTTAGTATATTGTACCACAGCAAAAAGAGGGAAAAAGATGTGACAATGTGTTATGAACTGATAAAGCTGGATACTAGGATGCTCATTATATAATCCCTCTGCTTTTTCACATTTTAAAAACATTTCACAACTTTTTTTTTCTAAAAAGATTCACTCAATAAACAAGATAAAATAAAAGGAAAGAAAACCGAAAAATGAAGCAAAAGGGACGTCTAAGCAGTAAAAGAAACAATCTCATGGTGCATACCTTTAATAAGCAGCTTGGTGAATTCAATGGCAGTCTCAGCAGAGACGTGCACACTAGCATTTCCTGTTCTGAGCTCAGGACGCTGAGATGTCAGGAGCACAAGAGACATGGCTGGCATTGCTCAGGGAAAGGAAATTTGCCACTGTGTTGCAGAGACTGAAGAGACTGTCGCAGGTGCAGGCAAGAGCTGGCGAGGACCTGGGCCATGTGAGCTGTCTCCTCTCAACCTACAAAGCAGTGCGGCAGCCCTGCTGTCCTTTCCCAGTTAACCCCCCACTGCCCCTTCGCCCGCTCCTACCCTGGGGATCTGGGCAAACAGCGGCCTCCCCTGAAGGCGGGCACACTCTTCCTTGCCCTCAGCCCCTGCCCACCCTGCAGGGCCTTATTCTGCTGCACCTGCAGTTCTTTGATCCTTTTTGGTTTCCTTTCTTTTGAAAAAATTGACCACAGTGCTGTTCTGACTCTGATGTTTTGAAAACCCTCTTCCTGTGAACTTGAAATGCGGGTGATAAAGGAGTAAAGGGCAGAGGGCTGCGGGTTTCACCAAGGGCCTTTGTTCTGGGCACAAAAGCGATATCTCAGGTAGACAGAGGCGGGGTGAGGGCCTGGAGTCTGACCTTGAGGTTCCAAGGGGCCTGGACATCCAGGGGCAAGTGGCTGCCCAGGGTGCCCTGTGATGTGGTGAGCTCCCTCTTCATTGCTGCCAGTGGGCTGTGTGCTCGCTCACTCAGTCGTAGCTGACTCTTTACGGCTCCATGGACTGTAGCTCGCTAGGCTCCTCAGTCCGTGGAATTTTCCAGGCAAGAATATTGGAGTGGATTGCCATTGTCCCACCTAGATGACACGTGTCTAAGGGTGCCTGGGAGGATTTCTTCGCAGGGAGGTGGACTAGTGCTGCCAAGTTCCGTTCTAGCTGGGCCCATGATTCTGGGCAGGGCTAGGAGGCCTGGCCCTGCTGTCTGTCCCTCCACTGACCTCAGCCATGCAGAGCACAGACCTGGGCTGTGACAAGCCTGTTGCTGCTTCTCTCCAGAGGGGCTGAGGTGAGACACTGCCTTTCCTACAGCTCCACTGTGTGTGTGTGTGTTTGTGTGTGGTTGTGTGTGTGCGTGTGCACCCCTCAGGGTCCTGCAGAGAGAGAGAGACTGCTTCTGGGTTCCAGTCCTGGCAGGCCTCCACGACCTGCTGAGCAAGCCTCTCATTGCTGTGGTGTTCAGATGTCCAGGGTTTCTGGGCTGGATGTTGGCTCCTTAGTGGCCTCGATTTTGTGTTCTCATTGCTGACTCTTAGAAACCAAGTGCTGGCAGCCAGTCAGTGTACTCGGGGCTCCAAGCTGGATCCTTAAATCCATCATTGAATTTCAAATTTGGGACAACATAAACACACTCACTGTCCTTTTTACAGAGCAGGAAACTGAGGCCCAGGAAAGTTGAGGGGCTTGTCCAGAGTTGCTGTCTGGGAAGGGGTGGAGTTGGAACTGGGTCTCCTTTCACTTCCAGGTCTGCTCCTCAACTTCTCCGCCCTGCTCCATGGTGCCCCGGGATGCTCACTTGTGGAATTACTTTGATAGGTACCCTTACCCTCTGCTTTGACCAGTGGGGAGCATTGCCAGCTGATGGGAGGCAGAGAGGAGAGGGAATTAATGCACTTATTCCCACTAATGCTCCCTGCAGGGTTGCCACAGTCTGGCTGCAGCCCTCAACTGAGGCCACAGAGATGCTCAAGCAGCGTCTCCATTCAAAACCATTCTGGTCACCTCCCCAGGGCAGCAGGCCTAGCAGTGGAGTAGATGGCTGCCCTTGGTCCAGGTTCCTGCAATCCTTTCCTACACCCTGCTCTTACCTTTGAAAAGAATCTCTTTACTGAATGCTCCTCTAATGGTCCAACTGAACTATGCTGCCGGTTTCCTGCTAGGATCTTCCTGATCCATACCATCCAGCCAGCTCATCAGCAAGGACTCCTGGGTCTGTGAGTCATCACAGATGGGGGCCCATGGAGGCTGGAGGTGGGCTTTCTAATTCCTACTCTTCTCTCAGCCTCTGCTCACACCTCGCTCCTCCCCTGACTGCCTGCTTTGCCTCCAGCCCCTACCTGTCATTCTTCCCCTGCCAGATGTCTGGGGATGTTTAAGTGATGAGAGCAACAGTTAAGCAACTTTCACCCCTACCCTGTCCAACCATGATACATCTGGGAAATGATGCTCTGAGGTCTTGGACATCACAGGCCAGTCAAAGAGACCCTGGGTCCTTGGAACGAGATGTCTTGGAAGCCAGTGCACAGAGACAGGGTGATTTCACGTTGCTGGAAAAAGCCTCTTCCCCGGGGACTCTTGTTCAGGAAAGCTCACCCACCCACTCACTCAGTTGCAGTGCAGAGGCGCACTCCTCACCAAGCCCACCCCCGAGGGGCCTGAGCGTCACTTCCTCAAGGAGACTCTCCCAAGCCCTTGGCTGAAGCTGGCTGTCCCATGACATGTTCCCAGCACACCCCATCCCTCCTTGTTCTGTACCTTTCATCGCCCACATCATTTTCAGTCGGCTACGTCCCCTAGTGCTCCATCCTCTCCCTAAGAGTGTCTGTGCTACTGACCTCTGTGCCCCTGGCACGGTGCAGGGCACACTGTAGGGGCTCAGCAAATTGGTGAATTGAAATGGAAAAGCAGCTCTACAATCCACACCGTGCAGATTACCCCTCTTGCCTCTTGGTAGAAACTGACAGAACAATGACAAGCCATGGCAGGCTGAAGAAAACATCAGCCTGAAGAGGCGGGAGGTGGGGCTCTGGTCCTGCTGTGCCTTGGACACCCCGATCAGTCTCTGGGCTTTAGGTTCTTTAGTAAGATGACATAATACTTTCGTTAATGTTTTCTGGAGCTTCATAACAAATTATTATAAACATCACAACTTAAAACAGCACGTTTGTTATCTACAGCGTCCATGGGTTTGGAGCTGGGTCCTTTACGAGGCTGCAGTCAAGATGCTGGACGGGGGGGGATATGTATACCTGTGGCTGATTCAATGTTGATCTATGGCAGAACCCAGCACAATATTGTAAAGCAAATATCTTGCAATAAAAAATTACAGAAAAAAAAAGATGGCAAGCAGGGCTGCATTCATATCTGGAGACTCCGGTGAGGATGGATTCACTTCCAGGCTCACACAGGTTGTTGGCAAAATTCATCTCCTTATGGTTAAAAAACTGGAATTTTGATGGCTATTGGCAAGGGCTGCTCTCAGCACTTAGAGGCCACCCACAGTTCCTTGCCATAAGAACTTCTGTATAGGCCCTGCCTGAACAAGGGAGCTTATGTCTTCAGAATCAGTGAGAGAGGAAGTCTCTAGCACCAGCCTGCTGGTGAGACTGGATCTTTGTAACATGTTGTAATCATGGAATGGACATCCAATCTCCTTTGCCAATATTGGTTAGATATTGGCATAATGGTTATTCCATTGATTGGAAACAAATCCCAGGTCCTGCCCACACTCGGGGGGAGGGGATTACACAAGGGCAGAAACATGAGGATATAGGGATCACCTTAGACTCTGTCTCCTATGACGCTAATCTGTCGAAATTCTTGAGTGAGTTAAATGAAGGAAAGCGCAAAAGCACTTCATCCAGTGCCTGGCACTTAGTGAAAACTCAGAAAATGCCATAAAAGGCAGCTAGAGGCAGCTGTTTCTTCTTTGGCCAGCTTGGGAATAGCAAATATTGATCCATAATTGGCCCCAAGGCCCTACTATGTCCGTCAATCTGCTTCAGCCATTTGTAAAATCGGTTTGGCTCCTGAAGGCATTTGAATTTGCCAAATGGCATTAGATAGTATGATCAATAGGTGTTCTTTTTATTGTAGCCTACAGATCTTGGAAGATCAGTAGTGTATCTTATTAACTTTTCCAGCCTCTGATGCTTAGCTTGTTGGGCTTAGGATGTTGAATTCAGTCTGAATGTGTCACAAGTGTTGAGCTACAGCACTCGGCAGAACAATTTGGATCTGGAGCTATATAGACCCAGAGGGCACGTGGTGGTGGGTGAGAGGGAGGGAACCAGAATAGGTTGAGTGGCTGAGTCAGGCAGGACAAGGAGCCACCTGTTGGGCCCTGCTATGGGGAGACCCCAGCTCCTGTTGTCATGTGCACCCATCTGCCTCCACCCCTAGCTTTCTCCTCTTCTTAGTGTTCAACTCCCCTCCCCACCCCATCTCACCCACTCCAAGCAGGATCTCCTTGGGATCTGGGTGTGGTGGGCCTGCCAGTGTTAATGGGGGAAGAAAAGAGGGATTCCTTCAGAGACATGGACTATCTGGGCTGCAAAGAGCCTTAGTTAGACCCCTGGAGAGGGATCAACAGCCGTGTTCAGGATAAGGGAAGAGAACTCATGTCTATTGAGCACCTACTCCTGTCTCTGGGCTCCACACTATATATTTCATTTCCTCCGTTTTTTCAATCTTCAAGGTAGATAAACAGAAACCCAGAGAAGGAAAGCGGCTTCCTCTGGTCACACGGCTGCTGGGAGGTAGAATTAGAACAGAACCTGGGCATCCTGAGCTGCTGATCCAGGGGTTTTTCTCAACAGTGTGCCCCCATGGGGGGGCCTTGGTGTTGTAGCTCACTCTGGCCCTGGCCCTGGCCCTGGCCCAGTTCTCTCTATAGAGCCCTGGTTCCCACCTTCTATTCTTCTTCCCCTCTACCTCTGCTTCCAGGAATTTCTCTGCTTGGGGTGCTCCAGACTCCTGCTGACTCGGTAGGTGGCACCTTGCTCAACCTCAGCCTGGCACTGGAGCAGCCACGCAGCCCATCCAAGCCAGAGTGCAGACACTTTCCAGCAGGGGCAGAAGCAGTTTGAGGCTCACACACCTGGGCACCTGTCGCCCAACTCGGATCTGTAGAACACAAACCAGCGGGGTCATGTCATCATTTCTGGGCAGAGCCACGGCCCCATGAGCTGGAGTCTCTGCAGAAGGCCCATCTGCAGAGGGTGGAAGGTGGTGGGCGAGGTCCCCTGTCCTGGGGCCGGTTAGACGGGAGGTTTACCCACACTCCTTAGTAGAAAAGTGGAGGCCAGAAGCCAGGAGCAGCAGCCTGGGGGCCAGGACTGTCAGGGCCTGTGAGAGTCTGAAACACTCCTCGGTCCCTTATCTGGGGTGCTTTAGTTCCCCCTCCACTTTCCCTGAAGGAGTGTGTGCAGGGGGGGATGAATTCCTTAAAGGCAGATCTTCAGAGCAGAGAGAGAAAGACAGCTGGGTTCCAATGTTACTTTTGCACTCAAAATAGGTCTGGGGAGAGCTGGGGGCAGCTGTCCAGGCTGAGAGAAGCTGGCTGTGGCCCTGCAGGGGGAGCTGCCGGGGCATGAGCCAGGGTTGCGCTGGATGCCCTGGGAGCCGCCGTGAGGGCTCGGACAGGCTGGCACTGCTCCTAAGCCTGGCCTTTTCCGAGAAAACACTCTAGGACCAGTCAGTGACCCAGGGAAGAACGTCCTGAACCTAGTTATACTTCCATTCAGAAGTTATAGGAGTAGAACCTAGAAAAAGAGAAAGCACACAACATACACCACACACACACACACACACACACACACACACATACACACACACCTCTTCCTCACCTACCATGCAATATGGGCTTCACACCTCTCACTTCCCTGGGCCTGCAGAATCATATGAAGCCCACCTAGTCACACACAACCGTCCACAAACACACTGTGTCACATACCTTGACTGTTAGCAGCACACAGCCACGTAGATTCGCATGCCACCAAAGGCGACCCTGTGTTCACACACCAGCACGTGAGAAGACACACTCAGCGCACAGTGAGACTTGACCGCAGGCACTGACGCTTGCCCGTTCGTCTGCATGTAATCACATACCTGGACGCTGTGACACGCAGGGATTCTGAATCCGCACGGTCACGCACAGACTCATACCACCTTATACAACCACAGACACACTCAGCCACACTCACAGGCGGGTGAGGACACGCACTCGTAGGCAACTGGGCACAACCACACACGGTCGCCGGCAATCAGAGGAGGGACCCAGCAGGTCCCAGATGTGCTTTAACACAAGCGGCAGGGTGGGGGGCTGGGGCTCCTTGTTCTCTGGAATGGGGGTCGGCGAGGGCCTGGCTGTGACCGAGTCAGGGACAGAGGAGTCCACTCAACCCTCCAGACGGCCCACCTTCTGGTCTTCCCTCGGAGCAGCAGAAACTGGGAAGGAAGTTAGTTATCTCTGCTTCCCGTCCAGCAGAGCATTCCTGGGTCCTGATGCAGTGTCCACAGCCTCCTCCCTCCCTCCCCTCCAGTCCGCTGGGCTTCTGGCAGGAAGCTCGGACCCAGGGGGACTATGGTGAGTCAGCCGGAAAGGGCTCAGGGAATTGGGCTTGCAGTTGCTGAAGCTTCTGAGTGAGAAATGGCTGCCTTTCTTGTGAGGGGCTATCCACTGGCGGTCACTCCTCCAGGGAAGAGAGGGTTACAGCCTTAGGACTTGGTGGCGATGGCATTCTCAGCCAACCCTGTGTGTGAAGCAGCAGATGTAAGGTGCCACGCTCCCCCACAGGCTGCGCTCGGACCTCTGTTGCCTGCCATGGGCTCTGTCTCTGCATGGTCTCAGCTGGGCTTGGCCCACTGGCAGCGTTACCTGCTCTCCACTGTCTTGGACTCATTCGTTTATTCAACCATTCATGGAGCACCGACCACGCCGAGATGCATGATCTGTGCCTTCCAATGAGGAGGGTGACCTAAAAGATGATTCCAGGTCAATGTGGGGACAGAGATGTACACAGGCTTTTGTGAAAGCTGCTGGGGCTGGCTGCTTGGAGCCCTTGACCTCCAGCCCCTGCAACGGAGACCAGGATGGCTGCGGATGGTGGTGTCCTTCCCTTAGGGTGTTCTTGACCTCTGACCTCTCCCAAACAAGGCAGGTAGCACACCAGGATGGCTTTTTCAGGAAAGGCATGAGTGTTCACAAGTGTTAATAATATAGCCCTTTTCATTTTCCCAGGAGTCAGGGAAATACTTTTTCAGATCTGAAGGACAACATTTTAAATACCACATCCAAAGGAAAGTTTTGTAAAATGACTTCCTGCCTCCTGCAACTCAGAAGAGTCCCCACAAGCATTCTCCTTGCTGTCTCAGGGTTATATCACAAACTTCCGTTCATACCAGACCAGATATAGTGATCCTTTCTTGGATTCGGAGGAGGTGGTCAAAAATACTCATGGAAGAAACAAACACATACTAATGAGCTCAGACCTCGGGATGGAAAGATTGGAAAGAAGCAGCAAAATTTCTGAAGCCTTCTAGGTATGGGTGTGGGGCTTAGGGGGTGGTGAACGCTGCAGGGGTCTTCTCTTGCTCCCTGAACTCTTCTCAAGAGGAGCCTGACTCTTCATGCCCTCCTTTCTTTTTCACTGCAGAGCTCAGCTGCTTCCCCTCCTCTGGGTACCACACTGCATCCTCCCAGCCTTGTCTGAAGACTGCATCCCAGCCTCATCTCATCCCCCATTCCTGGGTGTCCCTGAGCTTAAAGACAAGCATCAACCAAGTTCCTTTTAACCCCTTCTAATCACTCCATGGAAATGAGAACAGCAGAGAAGTTATGAAAGTTCTGGAATCTCAGAGTTCTTACATCCCAATCAACTCTCCACTTGAAAAAGAGAAAATTCACTCCTGCCTTGTATGTATAATGCCATTTTTAAAACTCCAGATAGATAAAGTACTTAAATATAAAAAAGAAACCACAGACGTCATTAAGAAAACCACGGTTGACGTTTTATTGAGTGTTATTTTAGGGGGAGTGAGACCTTTTAGGCAGAAAACCAGAAAAGCTTGATATACTGAACCACACAAAATATGTAAAGTTCTGACAACAAAAGCTCTCTATAAAAAGTCAAAACACAAAGGACAAGCTGGGGAAAATATCTGCAACAGATTAAACAAAGGGCTTATATCCCTAATTTACAAAGGGCTTTCACAAATCAACAGCAGAAAGACAACTCAATAAAAAAATGAACAAAGGCCACAAGCAGGTAACCCATAGAAGAAGAATTATAATTAGTTAATAAATGTGTGCAAAGATGTTCACTCTACCTTATAGTTTAAAAAAATCAGATTAACTCTTTGTGTGTTAGTCGCTCAGTCGTGTCTGACTCTTTGCGACCCCATGGACTGTAGCCTGCTAGGTTCCTCTGTCCATGGAATTCTCCAGGCAAGAATACTGGGGGTAGCCATTTCTTTCTCCAAGGGATCTTCCTTACCCAGGGATCGAACCCAGATCTCCTGCATTGCAGGCAGATTCTTTTCCACTGAGCCACCAGGGAAGACCCACTGGTATAGCCAACATTAGAAAGATGGGTAACATTTAGTATGTATGAGATGGCTGGATGGCATCACCGACTCAATGGACATGAGTTTGGTTGAACTCCAGGAGTTGGTGATGGACAGGGAGGCCTGGTGTGCTGCGATTCATGGGGTTGCAAAGAGTCGGACACGACTGAGCAACTGAACTGAACTGAATTGAACTGAACACTATCAAGAAGAGGGTTGACGGACCTTTTCATAGACAGTATTGTTGGAAGGAGAAATGGGTAAAACCTTTGTGGAGGGTAATTTAGCAATATCTATTAAAGTTTGAATATGCAAGCCCTTGGTCCCAACAGTTCTATTTCTAGAACTTTATCCTCACATTCAGGTATATGCTCACATATCAGGATGCTTATGGTGCATTTTAGGGGAAGTGGTATGAATTTGCTCCTCATACACTTGTGCTTGTGCTCTACCCCCGTGGGATTCACACCAGGTTGTGGGGTTTATACAGTCCAGAAAACCCACTTGCTTCTCCCTGAGTAGGACCACTTTGAACCCATTCATCCTTAGAGATATTCATGAACCCCTGTTGGTTGCCTCCTCAGTTTGTACTCTCCTGTTTCCCCTTTCCCAACATCCTAATTTTTATTAGAAAAATACCTCTGACTTCGGGAAAACCACCTGCTTCTATAACCTCAGAGGGTTAAACTCTCTGGAAACACATGACCCAGACTAGATCTGTCAGGACACTCCATCTTCCCATCACTGGGACCGGTTCAGTGGTGAGCACACGACCTAACCTGGTCCAGTCAAGATGCATCTCTGGAGTTTTACTGTACAGAGACGAGGACAGAGACATCTCTTTTCCTGTGAGTAGTGTCATGAGTGAATGTGGGCCCTGAACGAAGTTTTTTCACTATAAGGGAAAAAAGTGATTCTGTGGACAAAGCTAACCTACAGAGCAGGACTGAGTCCAGAGAACCACAGGAAAACAGAACCAGAGCCTGAGGCTATTGAGAGCCTCTGAATCAAACCACCCCTGAATCCCACTTAGCTCCTAGGTGTTTCTGACACAGGAAGCAATACGTTCTCGCTATTGTCTAAGCCAGATGGAGAGGAGATGTTTGTGTGCTCGCAGTGGAAGCTCCCACAAACACAGAGCCCCTTTCCTCTCTGACAATCTGGTTCTTTGTCTCTGTGATACTCAGTCCTGGAAAACAAGGGTCGATTAATTCTTCCTAGGAGCTAGGGAAGCCCCAGATTTTTTCACCGAAGGCTTGATTACTTTGAGGTGTGTTGGGGTGGTGTGTGAAGGAAAGAGAAAAATGCCTCCCCATCATTGCGAGCCTCCTGTAGCAATGTTGGCAAGTCAGCTATTAATATCTCACTGAACGATCTCGCCACATTTATTTCAACTGGAAAATTAAAAACAATCCAAATGCCCACAAATAAGGTAACTACTCACGGTCCTTTGTCAGCAGCCTTTAGAAATAGAGAGGAAATGCTACATGGACTGCCATGAAAGACACCCCAAATATTTCATTTATTGAAAAAAAAACAGAATGAAGAATAGAATGAGTAGTAGTATCCCACTTTTGCTTTCTAAAATTATAAGTATATGCTTCTATCTGAATAGAAAAATTTCTAGAAAGAAGATCACTTTACACAGCAATTTTTTTTAAATCTCCAGAAGCTGGCATTCTGAAGGATTAGCGTTTTCTATTTTTTTCATGTCGTTATTGAATTCTTACGATCCTGGCATCTGGTCTATAGTTCCCTGTTTCCTTTTGTGGTAACTAGGGGCCTCAAGGGAGCTGTCATTGCCTGGGTGTGCAGTCCAACTCCCCCATTCCTCCCAGAAACTCCAAGCCTGGCCTGTTGGCAGATCTATACAAAGCACCCCCAGGATGGACAGGGCTTCAGATCAGTGCTGAGTTTTCAGTTGTTCTTACCCTGGTGTTTGGTGCCAGGGAGACAGTGATAGGGCGGCACGCCAGGGCTGAGTGGCCACCTGCTATCTGATTTGGTTGGTGGAAGACACTGGCTTGGATACTAGGCTGAATGTGTGTGGTTTAGTCACTAAGTCGTGTCTGACTCTTACAAGCCCATGGACTGCAGCCTACCAGGCTCCTCTGTCCAGGGGACTCTCCAGGCAAGAGTACTCCTTTTCCAGGGGATCTTCCCAGTCCAAGGATCGATCCCGCGTCTCCTGCCTTGTAGGCACATTCTTTACCAACTGCATCACCAGGGAAGCCCAGTGGCTGGATGATGACCCTCCAAGATATCAGATCTTCATTCCTTGAAATCTATAAACATTACCTTATATGGAAAAAAGTTCTTAGCGGATGTAAGATTCAGTTAAGGGTTCTGAGATGGAGGGACGCTTTTCTGGATTATTCAGGTAGGTTCTGAGTGCAATAACAAGAGAGGCAGAGGGAAATCTGACGCAGATAGAAAAGGAGAAGGCAATGCGACCGTGGAGGCAGAGGCTGGAGTGAGGCAGCTGTAAGCCAAGGAAAGTCAGCAGCGCGAGAAGCTGTAGGAGGCCAGGCACAGGCTCTTCCTTAGAGCCTCTGGAGGGAGCATGGCCCAGGGGAAACCTTGATTTGGGCCCAGGGATACTGATTTTGGAACTTCTGACCTCCAGGGCTATAAGATAATAGATTTCTGTTGTTTTAAGCCACCAAGTTCATGACAGTTTGTTACAGCAGCCGCAGGAAACTAACATAACTTTTGAAAGAGAGGCATAACTGTAACTGCACCAAACGCTTTTCCCTGCGGACCTGCCTGCCTCACTAGACACTGCTCAGGCTGAAAAGAGTAGGCAATTGCTTTCTCTAGACACCTTTGAGAGAGTCCCAGAAGCATCTGAAGAGCTCTGGCACTCCTGACGAGGGGTTGTGGGGGGTTTGTGGAGCCCACCCTTGGCTCTCCACTGGGCCTCAGCTGGGGTGGGAGGCCAGAGGGGTTGCCTAGCAACCCTAGAAGCGCAGCAAGGCTCCCCACTGTGCCCCGGTTTCCAGTCGAGCCCCTCCGTGTCTGTATTGTTAGAGTGCAGAGGCTATTAAAGAAATAACAAACATCAACCCTCTGCTCAAAATAACTTCCCACATTCTAAAAATGGAATTGTGCCCAGTAGTAACATTTCTCACTCCTACAATAGTAAAATTTCTCACCCCCTCGTGCTCTGTGGGTTTGTGACTGGCCCAGGAAGGAACTGCTATTAATGGCAATTTCCACCTGATGTAACCCCTTGATGACCCACTCGCCCATGGAGGGTGACAGTCCCTTGCATCCATTGCATAACAGGCCTTTTCCCTTCCTCCCATGGAAACTCTTCAAGGGTATTATGGTTTTGCTTGCTTTAATATCCATAGTCTCTCTTGGGACATAAAATAATAAGTTAATAGTAATAATAAATCAACTGCTTTACAATGTGCCTTACAATGTGCCAGGCATCGTCTTAAGCACCTTATGCATATTAACTTATCTACTTCTTGTGAGGATCCTATGTGGTAAGTACTGCATTATTGGTCTCAATTTTTAAAAAAATGTTCTCATTTGATGGGAAACCTGAGGCATACAGAAGTTAAGAAGTTGCCCAAGGCCACACAGCTCTCAGGTAGCTGAGCTGAGGTTTGAGCCCAGGATGACAGGCTCTAGGATATGTATTCTCCCCTCCTACTGTATGTTGCAGGCTGGTGCAGCAGTGGGGAGGCTAATCTGACCAGTGACCAAGTCCTTATCTCTGTGTAAAGTGAGCTGTCGCGAGCAGGACCTGGCCTGAGACTTGGGCCTCACCAGCAGAGGAGCCATCCAGCTTTCTCATGGTTGGGGCCATGATGGTGCATAGAGGTCAAGGCCCAGCACACTCTTCCCCTCGGTGCCATCCATCTTCTCTTCCTGCTGGGGGTTTTGCAAAGGTGGTGGCCTTGAGCAGAGTGGGCGAAGAGGACCAGTGCCCACACCAGTTGCATCAGTGCAGGGCCAGCCTGGCTCGTTGAGATGAACAGAACCTAGACCTTGAGTGAGGAGACCTGGTCCCCAGTCCTGGTTCTCCCAGGTTTGAGATGAGGCATTATTCTCTCTGCATCCCAGACTTCCCCTCTCTAAGCCAAGGGATTAGATGTGCTTTGATATGGGAAAGCCCCTCATAAATGCATAACTGCTCTACAAATCCAAGTTGGTTTCCTGAGTTTCCTGAGAGAGAGAGCAAACCCTAAACGGCGAAATCCAACCCTCATGTTCTCGAACTTGTGTGTTATCACTCCTCACTTAGACTCTGTTCCCTTACTAGCTAAATAGAGGTTAAAGATTACCCGTCTCAGAGTTGTTGCCTGTCTTAAAGAGACAGGGCACCAGGTGCTGGGAAGGATGGAGCCCCGCTCCCTGGGACCCACCAGAGAGGGACTCCTGTTCAGTTGGATTCAGAGAGGCTGGGATCCTTGGGAGATGAAAGGAAATCAGCTGAAGAGGTCAATCACAAACTGATCAGGTCTGGCTTTTTTTTTTTTTTTTTTTTCGCCCAGCAAAAATAGCACATAAGAAGACTTCTGAGTACCTCGGGTGGGAGAAGATGGGTCTCCCTCTTTAGCTCTCACCTTATAGTGCCTACAGGCTTCCCAGGTGGCTCAGTGGTAAAGAATCTGCCTGCCGATGCAGATGGGGGTTCAATTCCTGGGTCAGGAAGATCCCCCTGGAGGAGGAAATGGCAGCCTACTTCAGTATTCTTGCCTTGAAAATCCCATGGACAGAGGAGCCTGGCAGGCTACAGTTCATGGGGTTGCAAAGAGTCGGACACGACTGAGCAACTGAGGCTGCCTGCACGACACGTGGAGCCAGTCCTCCCTACTGTCTTAGTCAGGGCTGCTTCACACACTGGGAACTGCCTGGGCCCAGTAGGCTGATGAGTGGCCCTTTGAAGAATCTGGACCAGAGGCTTTGGCTGTCCCTGGGGGGCAGCACTCTCTCTGTTCCCCATCCAGGTGTTGGCAAAGCCTAAGTGGGTATGTCTTGAGGGGAACTTGCCAGAACTCCAAGTCCAGCCCTGGCAGGCCTGCTGCCTCCTGTCCTCTGTCTTGGGGGTCCCTGGACTCCTCTCTCCCCAGAGAGGGTCAGGGCAGAGGGAGGCAGTATTCCTGCTGGGCCCATAGAGGAGGCTGAGGGCTGAGTGTACCCTGGCCGGCAGCCCAGGAAGCCTGAGTATGTAATTAAAAGATTGTATCTTCTTGGATCTGTCTCCAGGAACAAGGGCTCCCAGTGTTGTCCCTGTCCTGTGACCTTTGTCTGGGCATAGACCTGCTGCCTGGCTCTGATGTGTCCCTTCAGGCTAGGTGGGCAGATCCATTTCAGCTGGTTCTGTGCACAGAGAGGACAGACTCCCCTTCTCTCCTTCAGACCACCTAATAGCTGCCCCTCAGGAGGATGGACATGCCTCCCATCCATTTGGTAAAGCCTTTGCTGTTTGTATTAATAAATCATGGCCACATCCATACTGGCAGGATATCTACACAGAGCCACTTAGCTAGTCAGAGGAGAGCCGAGCCTCAGGTGTAACTCTGATGGGTGTTGTACCCTGACTCCCCTGCCGGGAGGGCCATGGGCCTTAAGGGTGAGGAGGGTGCAGGAGAAGAATCCTCTCCCCCGGCACTAGACAATGGCTTTGAGGAACCCACATGGTCATGGAACACTTTGGCCTTTGCTTGTAAGACCATGAGAGATCAAGTCAGCATGATCACGGCAGCTCCAAACCATCCCACTTGCCAGCAGGAAGTGAGGCTGGTAAATATGCCCAGTAGGGAAAAGAGGCCAGCTTCTGGGACACCAAGCGGAGGGAAGACAGGATAGACAGTGGGGGAAGGTCAAGGGCTAGGAGCCTGGTACCAGGGCAGTGGGGAGAGCCTTTAAGGGGATGAGCTGGGGGCTGCCATGTGGCCGTCTTTCATCTCTGTGGCTGGTCAGGAGCTAGGGTTGGCATGTGCTTCTTGGGCCTGATGGCCTCGGCACAGAGGCCGAGTGGGGTCGTGAGTGGCGTGTGGAGAACAGTTAGGAGGTGTCAGTCAGAGTGATGTCCACACACTTCACGGAAGAATTCCGAGCAGTTGGGACCAAAGCGCAGCCTGCCGTCGTCCGGGCCTGGCCCGGGCCAATCACCTTCGCCTCAGTGGGAGCGCTAGTTTGGCGGGACAGTTGAGCAGGTGCAGAGAGCAGATGAGGCTGGTGTGAGCGCGGCTGCGGAGGCCCCTGGTCCTGTGGATGAGTCAGTCGCCTGGGTCCGGTGCCAGCACCAGTGGCTTCCTGGGATTGGGACGAGGATTCAAGGAAGGGTGGGGGTGTGAGGGGGCTGGGAGGTGGGGAAGTGCAGCAGGAGCCGGTTCAGGGAGGCTGTGGCTTGAGATGCTCCAGGCCAGCCTGGGCTCTACCTCTACTTACAATAAGAAGGCACAGCTTCAGAAGCCCGTTTGTGCACAGAGGCTGGGCAACCCAGGTTAACCCCTCCAGTGCCAACTTTGTTACTCTCTGCCCCCCTACCCCTGGCCCAAACCTCCAGGGGTGCCTCAAAGCAGGACTGGGAGGTCAAGCCTTCATTTCCTTTCTCTCTCAGGTCAACAGAACATTGGCTTCTGGTTCTCCCAGCCTGAGAATCCTGGAGCTACTCTTCATCTTAACTCCGTGGCCGGGAGCCAGCGCCTTCCTCTACACCTGCCCTCTCCGATAGACTCCATCTCTGCCAAGTGGCTCTGCAAAGAGGTTAAATAAGCAACCATGATCAGCTGGCTTTCCCAGAAAAGTAGCTGAAGGCCTGGGCTCCATCCGAGGACTGGATTCTAATGGTAGAATCCTGCAATTGTTGCAGGTTGGGGCTGTCAGAGGCTCTGACACCAGCAGGTCTGGACCACAGGCTGGGGTAGCCTTCTCTTGGGGCTCCTTGGAGCTGTGTTCTGAGGGCCCCACATTGGAGGGGGCTGGCTCTGCAGAACAGGGAGCTGGGGTGTGGGGCCTTGGCTCAAAGGAGGGAGGGCAGGAGGACTGCTGGTGCCATTGTCTTTATTAAACGTGGGCCTCCAAAGGTCAGGGTCCCTGATTCAGGCTCGGTTGCTCCCTTGGCCCCATCTGAAAGTGGGAGGGAGGCCTGATAGACCTTTCCTGGGGAGTCCCCTTTGCCTTTCTGGACATGGGGGCCATGGACAGGGGTGAGAGAGAAGGTGGCTTTAGGGAGATTCCATGGTCAGTGGAAAAAAAACACCGAGGTAGGAAAGATGACTGCATGAGATGTCTGTTTCCTGAGTAAAGCAAGGAGGAGTGGGTGGAGCTGAGGAGTTGCTGAGTAATGTCCTCCCGGGGGAGGGCCAGAAATGAGGAGGACATGTGACCCTTGGGTGGCTCAAGGGCCAGTGAACTCATTCTTTCTCCTGGCCTCGGCTTCTCCATTCTCTCAAACGACTGGGTGCCCTCCTGATGCAAGCCCCTCTTACAGACACATGATCAGACTCCCTGGACAGCCAACCTTCCTTCCTTCCCTCCTTCTCTCCCTACTTTCTTCCTTCCACCAGCAGCCACTGAGAAGAACAAAGAGCAGGGCTTCTGTGCTGGTGGGGGAGTGGAGGGCACAGATACACAGATGGGTGACTCTCTCACGGTGGGCTAACATCAGAGCCTGCAGAGGTCCAGGGACAGAGAGATGGGGGGTCCTGCAGAGAGGGGGTGGTTCTGCTCAGTCATGGTGGGAGGGCTTCACAGAGGAGGTGACATTTCCTAAAAAAAGGGTGGTGCCTGGTTTCAAGGAGCAAATGGGAAAGAACCTTCTGGGCAAAGGGCAGGGGCCCACTTAGGTGAGGGTAACTAAAGGAGGCACAAGGAGGGAATGTTTGCAGGGTGGTGAATGCCAGGATGTGAATAAGCAGGAGTGATTGCTTAGGTGAGGAGGGAGGCACCACCTATCACAACCTGTCATCTGGACTTGATGTCAGGTGAAGAGTGAGCAAGACTCTTGGTTTAATGTAGAGTGTGAGGACCAGAATATGACAGGCCTGAGTTCCAGTCCAAGTTTTATTGCTTAGCTGCCAAGTTTGGTCTGGGCACTTAATATGCCTGAGCCTCAGTTTCCTCATCTGTACAATGGGATCACTGTGACTGTGGGGTTTCTGTAAAAATCAGCTGTGACTGTGCTTTGCAAGCTGTCAATAGCTCTGCAAACTTGAGGCCTTCTTGGGGTAGCACCTCAGCAGCAGCCCATTTCTGCATTGACCTTTTAGGGTGCCATTTCCTGGGGAGTGGTCATAGATGGCTGCTCTCACCCAGGCTGGCTAGTGTTCAGGTAGAGGATGATGTTTTTGACTTTACCATACTGTCCATGGGGTCAGTTTGTTTGGGATCAGCTGCTGCCTGCCCAGAATCTCAGGGGCCTGCTGTGAAGAGCTTGAGGGCCAGGGGACCGGAAGTCTGAATGTAGACTTGGAGGACATTCTAGGTCTACTTCTGGTCGTTAGGTTGTGAGGGCTGGGACAGTGAGGCATGAGAAGGCAGGGCCAGTGTAGGGTAGGGCAGGGCAGGACAGCAGAACAGGGACCCTGTGGCAATGGGGCAGCAAGTGAGTGAAACTAGAAATGGGTTAGAGACATAGGAGAACTATGGGGCTATGGAGGGAAGGGTAGAGTGAGAGACAGATGGGAGGGGCAGACAGAGCTCTGCCCCTCCCTTGCCCCTCCCCCACCCGTTCCCACCCCAGTCTCAGCATCCTCAGCTCTGGGGCTGCCTCTGGTGGGGAGGAAGGAAAGGGCCTGTTCATGCTTCTTGTGCCGCCTGCCCCATGCTGTACTATGGCAGCGATTCAGTTCCCCATAAATCCAATGGGTCCCTCTCCATCAGCCTGGGTAGTAGCCCCAGTGATCTGTGACTCAGTAGTTCTTTGCCAGCGGGTGGGGCTCCAGCTGGCTACAGGGCTCAGATCCCCCTAGGGCTGAAACATTGCCTAGAGCCAGGTGGTCCTCGGCACCAGGACTGGCTCCGGCTCCCCCTCTAAGCCCCTCGTCTGCGCCGGTGGCCCTTGAGGTCCCTCAGTCAGCCATGCAGTAGTGCCGGGACAGGGCCGTGCCGGGTGACTCAGTCTGGCCCTGTTTGCACTGAGTAGGTGCCATAAATATTTGTTGAATGGAATTCTTGCCTCTGGTTGGGATTTTCCACTGCAGCCACATAGCTGTTCCCGGCTCTGTTGTGGGCCTAGCCCACTTCTGTGTCTGCCTGCACACACGCTGTTCCTTTGCTTTCCTGCCATGCTCTGTCCCTCCTCAGACACCTCTTCAGATTGCTCCCCCAAACCTCCATCTCCCAGAGGTCCTCTCCTTCCCCTCCAGCCCCAGCCTCCCCTTGGCCTCGTGTCTGTCCAGGAGCTCTGACAGCAGTGCCTGCAGGTGCTTAGAGGTCTCTACTTTCTGCTCCTACGTCGTTTGTCCCTCTTCCATGCATGCCCCGGTGGTGTGACCGGGGAGAACAGGCTGGGGCAGAATCTATCATGGAGTTTTGCAAGTGCCCATATGTGATAGAAACGCAGAGGGCCAGTGTCAGGCTGAGATATGGGACAAAGACTTTGGTCTGGGGAGACAGAGATTTGGTCTGGGGAGAAAAAGTTTCCCTCATAGGCCAGGTGACCACACACCTTGGTTGCCCAGGGCAGGTGTGGCTCAGGGCTGTCTCCCTGGACTGATTATTTAACAGCACTATAGGTCCTTCAGCCACCCTAAGCAGAGGGGCTGCCATGGGGCTCAGCGCATGGGAACTGAGCCCCTGTCATGTTTCCAGGGTCCAGCAGGTTCACTCCTCTTCCCTCTGAAAGACCAGGCTGAGCCTTCAGCCTCACCACCCAGGAAGCATCACTCTTCTGACTGAACCAGGGTTTCCAGATGGAGGTTGGCTTGTGCGGCGCACAGTGACAGGACAGGCCATGGTGTAACTGCAGTGTGAATTGAAAGGGAGTGTGTGACAAGTGTATGAGCGTCAAAGAAGGTCAGGTAAGAAAGGAAGAGACCTTTGCAAGACCTGAAGTTCCTGTATTCGAGGTAACATGTACTTAGTGATATTACTAAGCAGCACTGTGACAGGGAGGATATTATTACCTCCATTTCATAGACACAGAACTGAAGCACAGACAGGTTAAGTGATTTACCAGAGGTCACACAGCTAGTAAGCCAGGCTTCAAACACCAGAGCCATGTTTTTATCTACTATAATGCCTCGTATCTGGTGCTCAGTAACATCAACCAGAGGGTATTGTGAAGGAAAAATAAGGCCAAATGTATGTTCGCGTTGTAAACTTGAGTTTTACAAGCATTAATGAACTAGAGTGTATTTTTGAAGTAGCTAACTGTAGAGTAGAAAGAAAAAGTGTTTGCAACTGCTACTGCTGCTGCTAAGTCGCTTTAGTCGTGTCCGACTCTTCTCGACCCCGTGGACTGCAGCCCACCAGGCTACCCCCTCCCTGGGATTTTCCAGGCAAGAACACTGGAGTGGGTTACCATTTCCTTCTCCCTACTCTTGCCTGGAAAATCCCATGGATGGAGGAGCCTGGTAGGCTGCAGTCCACGGGGTAGCGAAGAGTCGGAGACGACTGAGCAAATTCACTTTCACTTTTCACTTTCATGCATTTGGAGAAGGAAATGGCAACCCACTCCAGTGTTCTTGCTTGGAGAATCCCAGGGACGGGGAGCCTGGTGGGCTGCCGTCTATGGGGTCGCACAGAGCCGGACACAACTAAAGCGACTTAGCAGCAGCAGCAGCAGTTGCAAACACTTTTTCTTTCTACTCTATAGTTAGCTACTTCAAAAATACTCTCTAGTTCATTAATGCTTGTAAAACTCAAGTTTACAAAGCAAACATTTGGCCTTATTTTGCCTTCACAAAATCCTCTGGTAGATGTTACTGAGCACCAGATACAAGGCGTTATACTTCTCCCAAATGCATTGACTCAAAACTAACCATATGATTTTCCCCCTTCTTTCTCTCCTTTCCGGATGAATATTATAATAGAATTGCAATTTTAGTCACTTATTTTTGTGATTCGTATCGCAATTAAATCCAATCGACTTTTCCTCTAAAGGCTGTCTTACCTGGGGGTTTCCCCAACGGCACAGAGATAAGGAATCTGCCTGTGATGCAGGAGCCGTAAGGAGATGTGGGTTCGCTCCCTGGGTCAAGAAGATCCCCTGGAGAAGGGAAAGGCTCCAGTATTCTTGTCTGGAGAATCCCAAGGACAGAGGAGCCTAGCAGGCTACAGTCCACAGGGTTGCAAAGAGTCAGATATGACTGGGGAGACTGAGCGTGCGCGCATGCATGTCTCTTAGCTGGAGCACCCCTTACCATTTTCTAGGTGTTATCCATAGCCAAGTCATGTTCACGTTGTAGCTAACTTAGAACAGCAGCTTCCTGGCCAGCATTCTGCTTCTGGCCACTCTTGTCTCGCATCCATATCCATCCTTCCCATAGCTGCCTGAATATTCAACATGGTTTTCACCATTCCCCCAAAGGGCCTACATTATAGCCAAAGAGATAAGGCAGGCATAGAATAAGGCAGGAAATAGAAAGTAGGATAATGAAAAGAGAATTGGCCAGTTTTTCATTATTCACTGAGGATACAATTGCAAACCTAGAAAACGTGAGAGCATTCACTGAAAGGTAAATATTTTATGTGGCTCAAAAATAACAGTTGAGTACTTCCCTTGTGGTCCAGTGGTCAAGAATCCATCTGCCAATGCAGGGGACATGGTTTGATCCCTGGTCCCGGAAGTTTCCACTTGCGGCAGAGCAGCTCAGCCTGGTGGGTCACAATCACTGAGCCCACCCTCTAGCGCCCACAGTGACAACTACTGAGCCAGTGCATGCCTTAGAGCCTGTGTGCCCCAGCAAGAGAAGCCACCGCAATGAGAAGCCCACACACCACAACCAGAGAAAGTCCTCGAGCAGCAACAAAGACCCAGAGCAGCCAAAAATAAATAAAATAACAGTTGACACTTACGTAGAGCATACCCCATACCAGGCCCCCTTCTAAGTGCCCTACTTGTGCTGCCTTGAAAGGGAACTGGTGTCCTCATTTTGTTGACAAGGAATCTAAGTCCAGGGACGTTCAGTGGTTTGCCCCAAACCCAGGTGGTTTGGTCCCTGGGTCTGCTTTCTTGGCTACTCTGCCATTAACAGCTTTCCTATGTACCAGCGATTACTTCATTCAAGATATATTAGGAGGGTAAGATACAGACATAGTAGCCCTCAGAGGTACTGGCATTTCCAACTTTGGCACCTCACTTTGTCACCTGAGTCCCATAGCAGCTGAGCTTGTGCCCAGAGACTCACACAGCCTCTCACAATATAGTCACCAGCTTCTGGCCCTTATTCCACTAACACCAGGGCCCCACTCTCAGCCCAGGGAGCAAAAGGAGAGGAAAACTTCCATGGCCATTCATCGGTCCTGTCCCTTTATTAGTGAGAATACAATTGTCCACAGCAGCTTGGTTTGCAAAGTTGCATCTCTGCCTTCAGTAGACAAGTCAGAGTCTTCTTGAAATCATAGCTCCATTTCAGGAGAGGGCCCTTGGAACATAATGTGACCATTTGGGGAGTTCTTGAACAAAACAATGGAGTGCTCTAAATTAATATTGCAGCCTTCCCTTTTTTAAAAAACTTATTTATTTTTAATTGAATGATAATTGCTTTACAGTACTGTGTTGGTTTCTACCAAACATCAACATGAATCAGCCATAGACTTACCATGTCCCCCACCACTTGAACATCCCTCCCACTTTCTTCCACTTCTTATTAGACAGCAACGCCTTGAAGCTATTCTGGCAGGGCCCCTGAGAGCAGCAGTGACCTCTCAGTATCTCAAGACCCAGGGGAGACATTGGTCACACCATCTTGGTTTGCTACGAAAGCGCATATATTATGGTTTCCCTCACCCACTTGTGAATTGCTCCAGGGCTGAGACAATATCTCCTCCCCACTTGAATCATTTCTAAATTGTTGTTCAGTTGCTCAGTCATGTACGACTCTTTGCGATCCCATGGACTGCAGCATGCCAGGCTTCCCTGTCCATCACCATCTTTCAGAGCTTGCTCAAATTCACATCCATTGAGTTGGTGATGCCCTCCAACCATCTTGTTCTCTGTTGTCCCCTTCTGCTCCTGCCTTCAATCTTTCCCAGCATCAGGGTCTTTTCCACTGAATTGGCTCCTTGCATCTGGTGGCCAAAGTATTGGAGCTTCAGCTTCAGCATCAGTCCTTCCAATGAATATTCAGGGTTGATTTCCTTTAGGATTTACTGGTTTGATCTTGCAGTCCAAGGGACTCTCAAGAGTCTTTTCCAGCACCACAATTCAAAAACATCAGTTCTTCGACGCTCAGTCTTCTTTATGGTCCAATTCTCACATCAATACATAACTACCGGAAAAACCATAGCTTTGACTAGATGGACCTTTGTCGGCAAAGTATGTCTTTGCTTTTGAATATGCTGTTTAGGTCGGTCATAGCTTTTCTTCCAAGGAGCAAGTGTCTTTTAATTTCATGGCTGCAGTCACCATCTGGAGTGATTTTGGAGCCCAAGAAAATAAAGTCTGTCACTGTTTCCATGGTTTCCCCATCTATTTGCCATGAAGAGATGGGACTGGATGCCATGATCTTCATTTTTTGAATGCTGAATTTTAAGCCAACTTTTCCACTTTCACTTTCCTCCAGAGGCTCTCTAATTCCTCTTCATTTTCTGCCATGAGGGTGGTGTCATCTGCATATCTGAGGTCATTGATATTTCTCCCAGCAATCTTGATTCCAGCTTGTGCTTCATCCAACCTGGCATTTTGCATGATTTACTCTGTATAAGTTACATAAGCAGGGTGACAATATAGAGCCTTGACGTACTCCTTTCCCAATTTGGAACTAGTCCATTATTCCGTGTCCAGTTCTAACTGTTGCTTCTTGACTTACATGCAGGTTTCTCAGGAGAGAGGTAAGGTGGTCTGGTATTCCCATCTCTTTAAGAATTTTCCACTGTTTGTTGTGATGCACACAGTCAAAGGCTTTAGCCTAGTCAATGAAGCGGAAGTAGTTGTTTTTCTGGAATTCTCTTGCTTTGTCTATGATCCAACAGATGTTGAATGCTACTGAGAAGTATAGGATGCTAAAAGGCTGATTGACTAAGCTATGGTCCATGATGCTCCCTCTGGAAAAAGTGGGAGGAAACAATATTTATCAAGCACCTTTTATATGTGCCCAGCATGTTAGGTGCTGTCACATGTCACCTGATTTAATCTCCATAGTAACCTTCTGGACTAAGCGTCATCAGAATCATTATAGATGTGAGGAAACTGAGGTTCAAAGGGGTTGAAGAACTTTGAGTAAATAGCGTGACTGGGGATTGAATGCCAGCCTGTTGGCTACTAAGCCCAATCTTTCCATTGCGTTATGAAAGCTTCATCATAATACCCATTCTTTGTGGTCTTGCTGAAGAGATGTAAAGTTAGAGGGGGTGTGAGTTAAGTATCTCTTCAAAAATCTCAGAAAGGCAGTCACGGTGGGACACTCTCCCATAGGGTGAGAAAATTTCAAGGCAGTGGGACTCTGGGAGGGGGAGGAGTGGGACTTCCAAGGACTGGTGACTTCCTTTGGGATGTCACCAGCGGCACCAGCAGGAGGCTGCCGGAAGCCTCATCAGATACAGCTTGTGCACAATGCTCCCTGGCTGGTGGGAGTCCAGCAGGCCTGCCCTCTGCCTGCAAGCTCTCACCTCCTCTGCTCTGAGCCTGTCCATAGGATGGGATGGCCCCACTGGGAGACTCAGACCAGCGGCTTTCCCAGCCCAGGGTCTCTGCCGCTTCTAAGACTGAACCCGCAGCTTCTCTCCCTGGGGCCTAATTAAATGCCAGGATGCTGATAGAGTAAACAGGAAGGAGGGAGTTTGGATTTAGTCTCCGAGGCCAGGCCTGAGGGTCAGCCTGTCCTCCAGGAGGAAGGGGAGATGGTGGGGACTCTCTGTTGCTGCCAGCTCCCCTCCACCCCCAGCTGGCGCTCTGCTTCTTGTGCAGTTCCCTGCAGCTTTTTCAAGGGTGGGGGTTTGGCTGGAGTGGGACTGGGTGAGACAAGAGGGGCTCTAGTGGCCCTGGAGGCAGGAGCCCCCGAAAGGCAGGGCCGAAGCACCAGGGCAGATTACCCTGAGTTCTTACCACGGGCCTGAACAGCCCTGGCACTTCGCATGCAGCAGTTCTCGGAACACTCACAGTCTTCTAAGAGCCAGCTCCACTTATTGTCCCTGTCGTACTGATGAAGGCGAGGCTTTGCAGAGACTGGAGCCAGATCTGTGTGCCTCCCAAGCCAGTGAGCTTGCCCACTATGGGAGTGGGGTGGGGCTGTGAGGAGAGAGAACAAGAGAGCCCAGGAAACCAAAGCCCGGCAGGCTGGCCGAGAGTCGAGACCATCATAGTTGTGGGTTCCACGTTCCGACGGCCCCTCATCTTGCCCCTGTTGTCTGCACCCTTCTCTGTTGAGCAGATCTGTCTCTTTTAGGTACGGCCTGCTGTGCTCTTTGCCCCAGGGAAACCTGCTCTCTGCAAGGGCCTGATGGTTCACTGATGACTCAGAAGGGAGCTGAGGTGCTCTGGGGAAAGCACCATTCATGTCATTCCTGGGCCATTTACGAAACAGAGAGAGATAACTTGGGAGAACCTGGAAAGTGGCCTGGCATAAAGTAGGTGCTCATTAAAATTTTCGTCTGTAAAAGCAGAGATAATAAGTTTGGATGAATATTCTGTATGTGAAATCTCTTAGGGAACTGTAATATTATTTAATTGTAATGGTATTAGTATGATCTCAGAAATGTGTGTGTTTTATGAGTGCAAAGCCTTGAGCCAAGGGATGAGGCCTTGACTGGTTAGGGAGTTTTCCTGGGTACAGAAAGTCCCCACTGCTTTTCTTGGAACACACCTAAAATCCCACAACTTGTGTCTGGCTGCGTTCTGTGAGACCAGAAGCTAGGCTGAGCTGGTAAAAGGCTCTCTCAAGGAACCCCCAAACTGGATCCCTCAGAGCTTCAGAGGAGCAGAAAGTCCTGTTGTCAGCGAGTATATCTTAGGTTTGGGTTCCCTTGGTGGCTCAGTAGTAAAGAAAATGCCTGCTAATGCAGGAGACGTGGGTTTGATCCATGGGTTTGATCTGTGGGTCAGGAAAATCCCCTGGAGAAGGAAATGGCAACCTACTCCAGTATTCTTGCCTGGGAAATCCCATGGACAAAGGAGCCTGGAGGTGTATGTTCCATGGGGTCACAAAAGAGTGGGACATGACTTAGTGCCTAGACAACAACAACACAGCAACAAACTTAGGCTTAGGTCCGTAGAGCTGAGCTCACTGATCACCCGGGGAGATCCAGGCACTACCGCCACCGCTCTGCAAGCTGGCTCCTGTAGACTAGAGGATGGACAGACAGGAGTGCGGTGGGAGGGGGCTGTAAGTTTCATTCCGCTCACGGCAGACACCGCTCTTTGGACTCTCCTCAATTTCTGCCAGGCACTTCACTCACAGCTAACCTTCCTGCTGGCACTAAGAACTAGCTATTTTCTTGTAGAAAGCACTCAGGCATTAAGGGTGGACATCGCTCACCCAAGTCGCACAGCTCTGGAGAGGCAAATTGGAGCTGTAAATCCGGATTTGTCAATCCAACACCCAGTTCTGTCTGCTAAGTGGTATGTCTTCTAAGTGGCATTATCTTTAATTTTTTTCAATTTTACACACATAAAATTTACCCTCTTAATCTTTAAGTATATAGTTCAGTAGTATTAAACATTTTCACATTGCTGTGCAATAGATCTTCAGAACTTTTTCATTTTACAAAACTGAGACTCTGCCTACGGAAGAATAATTCCTAATTTTCCCCTCCCCTCAGCCCTAGCCATCATCATTCTACTCTCTGCATCTACAAGTCTGACTACTTTAGAGATATCATTTAAGTGGAGCCATACAGTATTTGTTGTTTTGTGACTGGTTTATTTCACTTAGCAGCATGTCTTGAAATTTCATCCATGTTGCAGCATGTGCCAGGATTTCCTTGTTTTTTTTAAAGGCTGGATTACATTCCATTGTATGTGTATATCATGCTTTTTGGGCTTCCCTGGTGGCTCAGCGGCAAAGAATCCACTTAAACAATGAAGGAGATGCAATATGGGAGACGTGGGAGATACTGGCTCCATCCCTGGGTGGGGAAGGTACCCTGGAGGGGGAGATGGCAACCTATTGCAGTGTTCTTGCTGGGAAAATCCCATGGACCAAGGAGTCTGGGGGGCTGCAGTCTATAGGGTCGCAAAGAGACACAACTGAGCACGCTCACCCACCGCATTTTTCAATTCTTCTGTCAGCAGACACTTGAGTGACTTCTACCACTTGGCTGTTGTGAATATTACTGCAATGAACAAGAGTTAACAGCAGCATCTATTGAAGCAAAGAGAGTTGCGTGGGTACTCATGTACAGGGAGACATGAGCACACTCACATTTGAGTGGTGTGTACATATGTCTCCACCGAGGGCGACCCAGGCATACCTTGCCTTTGGTTGTACCTCAGAGCCAACCAACTCCTTTAAGCAATCACATTTTCATGGAATAAAGTCAGGTTTTTTAAAACCCTCATCAAATTAATAGAGCATTAAAATACAACGGAGAGTCTTTAAAAATTTTTTTAAAAACATTTTACTGAGTTCAAAACAGTGAATCTATTTTAGTAATTAAACTGGTTTGGGACTTAAACCCTTTTTTATTAATTTCATATTTTGACGCTGCCAGTCAGGTTTTCTCAGGGCTCCGGCAGTGGCACTTAGCCATGAGGCATATTTGGAAGGACAATGTCCCTCTTCTAGGATGGCCTGTGTCACTCTAGATAAAGAGGGATGTCAGGAAGGGATTCAAACAATAAGAAGTACAAGTACATTTTATTATCTCAGTCCCGAACACGTAAACACATGTGCCTAACCGAAACAAAAGTTTTCTGACTCCATGTAATGCACTCACATTTCCCAGTCCAGTCCTACTTGAAGTGTGGTCTGTGAGCTGCTTATCAGCAGCCAGGAAGGAGATAAGTACAGAAATTAAGTGTACAGCACATGAAAAGATGCCTGCCATCATTAGCTATCAGGGAAATGCGAACACAAGCCACGATGAGATTCCATTTTACACTCGCTAGGATGGCTAGAGTAATAAGTGCTGATGAGAATGTGGAGAAAGTGGGACCCCCGTACACTGCTATTTAGAAGGTAAAACGGTGCAGCTGCTATGAAAAACAGTATAGCGATTCCTTAAAAACATAAGCATAGCGTTATATGACCCAGAAATTCTACCCCGGGTGTGTATACACCAAGAGAAATCAAACATGCCTTCACGCAAAAATCTTCATAGCAGCATTATTTGAAACAGCCCAGAGATGGAAACAACCCAACTCTCTGTCAGCCGATGAATGGATGCACACCATGGGTGCTGTCCCTTCAGTCATGTCTGACTCTTTGCGACCCCATGGACTGTAGCCCACCAGGCTCCTCTGTCCATGGGGATTCTCCAGGCAAGAAGACTGAAGTGAGTTGCCATGCCCTCCTCCAGGGGATCTTACCAACCCAGGGATTGAACCCACGTCTCTTATGCCTCCTGCATTGACAGGTGGGTTCTTTACCACTAGCGCCACTTGGGAAGCTTGATGAATGGATAAATAACATGATATACTAAAAGGATGGAATACTATTTGCAATAAAAAGAAATGAAGTACTGATCCATGCTACAACACGCATGTATCTTGAAAACGTTATGCTAAAGAGAGAGACCAGTCACAAAAGAGCACATTATTGTATGCTTTCATTTGTATGTAATGACCAGAGTAAGCAAACCTATTAAGATAGAAAGTAGATTGGTGACTATCTAAGGCTGGGAAGAGTGGGTCTACTGGAAAAAGTGGATTAACTTCTAAGAGGTAGAAGGCTTCCAAGAGTGGTAAAGTGTTCTAAAATTGGTTGTAGTGATGGTTGTACAACTCTGTGAATATACAGAAAACACTGACTTGTATACTGTAAATGGGTTAATTGTATGGTATTGGTATTATATCTCAATAAAGTGGGAATTTTTAGAAACTTTTATAGTAATTTGATATCACTGTGACATCCAGGAGCATGATCCTTTTTCTAGTAATTAATTTTTATTGCCTTGTATTTTATGAAGTATCAGTCCACGACAGATTGGAATTTTTAAAAAAGCAAGCCATCCATGCAAAAGTCACTGGTTTAGTCTATTTCTTTCTTTTTTTTTTATTCATTATCCACAAGTGATAGTTTGAAAAATACTAAAAAGTGTTGTCTTGAGCCCAGAAGCACCCAGGCAGGCAAAGTCTGCTCTGTTCAGGTTTCTCAACAAACCATCAGAGAAAACAGGCATCTTCAGGATAAACTAAATGCGTAATGTGTGATCTGACTTCTGCCTGCCCTCCAGCCCATCACTCACTGTGTTTCCAGAGGCCCTCTCTCCAGTCATTCCCTGCAACATGCTTCCCCAAACCCACCAAACGAGCTCAGATTCCAAGGTCTCTGCAGGTGAAGGTTCCCCTGCCAGGAATGATAACACTCAGCACCACGCTCGAAAATACCACGTCGTTCCCCAAACTGCATCCCCGATATCACCCTCCCTGTACTGGACCTGCCCCCTCTTTGCTACTCTTTCCCCAGGTCCACAGAAGCATCCATTACACAGCACGCCCATCACACGCCTGCCGGTCTGTTTGTCTCAGTAGCTGGTAAACTTTCTGAGGCCAATTGTGACCTTTGGGGCATCTTTGCATCCTGGCCCTCACTAAAGGGCAGATGAGCAATCAGTGTCCAAAGCCTAAGTGTAGGACCGTTCACCCCGGTTTTTATGAAAACCAGGATACTTCCTGGCTCCGACAGCAGCCGGAAGAGCTAGGCTGAGCCCCCTTCAGTAAGCCTGCCCACATCCTTTGCCTGGACTCTGTCTTCGCTTGTGTTTCTGAGCTGCGTTTCCCAGCGCCATGGGTTTCCACGGTGACTCTGGTTTCCTGGCTGTTTATATGTCTTTCCTTACTTCCATCTTCCACTTTGGTACCAACTGCATCAGACTTCTCTTTCTGTTTCATACTGATCATATCTGGGGCCACAGTTTGTATCATTCCCAGACTTCTTTAATATGGGAAATTTTATGTTGCACTGTGACTCAGGACAAAATGTTAGCTTCTAAATTTATTACTCAAAGAGAATCCTCCCTTTTCCCCCTCCATTTGCCCTGATTTTTTCCATGCTGGCTACTATTTATGATACATGATACTTTATTAACCTTGTTTCTCTCTCTGTCTGTCTTTCAGACATGTGAATCATTGAGCACTACTAAAGTGTAAAAGGTCAAATTACTTCTGTTTTAGGCGACTGATATAAACAAATTAAGGGAGATAAGCCAGCTGAAACATATTGTTGAGATGGTTTATATGGGCAGAGAAAAGCAGGTAAAACTAAGCTACCTTTGGTCAAGGTTCAGCACAAACTAGAAGTAACCTACAATTTATTACTATCAGCCACTTTCAAGCTGAATTTGAACTGAATTTGTGTCTCTACCCCAGTAACAAGGCAGCAGAGTACAGCACTCAGGAGCAAGGGCTCTGAGACTGGAATGTATGGGCTTGTACCCTGGCTCTGTTATTTACCAGCTGTGCTACCTTAGCCAAGTTACTTAACTTCTCTGTTCCCCTAGTTCATGTCTGTAAAACAGGGATAGTGATCACGTACATTCTATTGGGCTACCGTGAGAATCAGATGAAATAACACAAAAAAGGCACACAGTGCCTGCTTATAGTAAGTGCTCAATTAATGTTAGCTGTTATTAACTGATTTTGAGAATTACTCTCTGCATGTATTCACTTATGCTAAAGATTGAGCACTATGGGTGGGAAGCAAGTATTGATTTCATAGGCAAAGCCTGTGCCTGGCTCTGCCTTGTGGTAGACACTTGATACCTAATTTAATTTTTATAATTACCCCATTAAGGAACATTGTGTTATCCTATTTCACATCACAGTTAGGCTTAGACTTGTTGCGGTTAAAGAAAAAGAGCAAAGAATGCTACTATCTAAAATAGGGCAAAACAATCGATGATTTAATGTCCTGTCAACAGTGCCTCACCCAAAGTCAAAGTGAAAATTAGTAGGAGGTGATGCTTGACTAGTCATCTAAGGATGTGAGAATTCTGACTGGAGCTGGTTCCTTAAACACATTCTTGTTCTAGTAACAGAGCGCCTTCCCACATAGTCTCTCCATTTAGTCTTTAAGCCTTGAAACAACTTTGTTGAGAAGAAAATTATAATGTCCCCAATTTATGGGTGGGGACGTGAGCCAACTCGGATGGCCAGTGAGTGACGGAGGAGTACCTGTAGTTCAGGTCCTTTTATGACCACAAGCAGTGGCTGTTGATCACGGACAGTCCCACCCAGGTCACGGCTGCAGTGGCACCCGGTTCAGATCCCTGCACAGGCCATGGTGGTTTTTCAAGGGAGTACACGCCTGTGCTCTCAGTGTCAGGCGCAGCCATGAAAGCATCCCACTTGGGTTTCTGCACACAGGCTCGCTCTGCTAGAGCAATTGGATTGGGAGCTGATAGTTAAGCCACCTCTTTACAGGCCCTTTCCCTTCTCTTGGGGGTATTGGTGGTCTTCCCCACCAGCAGTCCTCTGGGGGGACCAGGTCAGCTCACCAGAGAGGTTCTCATAATCTTGAGTCTGAAAAGGAGAGGGATTAGGGTATTGATTTCTTTCATCCGCCTTAATACACCTAATTTCATTGAATCTGATTCCAATCCCAAGAATTTCTTGTGACTCACATAAAATCTGAACCTGTCTGTGGAAATTCAAATAACTTTTCTGTACTCCTTACAGGTCATTTTGAATCATCTTAGAAACTGCTCAATTGGGTGAGTTTTAAATGGAGACCTGAACTTCCTTAGTTGAAGTCTGCATTTCACCCAATGACAGCTTCATTGCTTTGTCACCTCCATCCTCCCAGCTTCTGCTAAGCCATAAACACCATGGGGACAGGAAAAATGGTATTTTTCATTATTACACCCC
Organism: Capra hircus; assembly: GCF_001704415.2. NCBI lineage: Eukaryota > Metazoa > Chordata > Mammalia > Artiodactyla > Bovidae > Capra > Capra hircus. Next base: position 87,008,705 of record NC_030810.1, read on the forward strand.
CAGTGTCTAACATAGAACCTGGCATGTAGTGGAACTTAGACAAATGCTGACTTGATGGATGAAGGTATAAGTGGATTAGTGAAGGGTCAGACGAATGAACGGCAAGACAGACCCAAGACCTGTGGGTAGATAAGCAGATGCTGCCACAGTATGACAGAGTTGCACTGTGATGGTGCTTTCGCACATTCTCACGGTGAACTGAATGTTTGCTGAGCTAATCTGGAAGAAAACTTCAATAACTGATCGGTTTTAAAAAAAAAACAAAACAGAAATATAAGCCCTTTACTTAAGCATTAACGCATTGCTTTTCCTTCCATTTAGTTATATTTGTTTTTCAGTGATGATATGCATTTCAAATAGATATGACTGACATTCTTTAGAAGGATCCTGGTCAAACCTCCAGCCATAGGAACTGCCCAGTCTGGAGTCCATGCCAGGGATTTGGCATCTTTTTAGCCCCCAGTGCACCTCAATACCTTCCAAGAGGGGGCTCTGTACTTTCATTCCCAACTTGGAACTCCAGGAACAAAGAACACGATTTCTGTCCCTGCAGGAACTCTCCCTTTCTTAAGAGATCAGAGAGCTTGTGAGGGTAGATAGCCCACACAGACTGGACGGACAGCCTGCTCGTAGGGCTGCGGACAATGCCTCAAGTTGCCTATTAATCGTGGACTTTGGCAACAAACCTGATGAAGGAGGCGTTCTCTGCTCTAGCTGTTCTCCCGGCCTTCTTTGCTGGGCCTGCCAATCAGGTCTCTTCCTGCTTGCTGTCTCTCCTGGGCTGACATCCTGAAGTCACGAGGGGCCTGACCAGCTGCTCCACAGTCATTCCCACTCTGCCACCCTCCACCGACCTGCCTCTCCCTGAATTCTTGTTACTCAGACTTATCTATCTGCCCCGATCCAGCTCAGTGCTGCCAAGGTCCAGGATATGGTTGGTTAGTTCTAATAGAACGTTCTGCATAGTAGCAAGCTCAAATCTTCCTGCGGTAACACCACCTCTTGGTTCTATTTTCATTCCCTGAAGCAACAGTGAATAAATCTACTCCATCTTCTGCATGAGGTTCCTCCAGTGTTTGAAGACAACCTTGAAAACAACTAACATGTCCCCTTAAGACTTCTGTCTAGGCTGACAGCTCCAGTCCTGGCAAAGTTTCCTTGGGGTTCTTGCTTTCCAACCCACACTATTCTAGACATTTTCTGGTTTGTCAAATTTACCCTCAAATATTCTTTCATAAGACTGATGAACTGTTCCAGTTTGAAGGAGACCAAGGAGACACAACAACTATCAATAACTGCTATGTGGAAGCCTGGCTCCAGGCCTGGTACAGAAAAGGGTTATGAGTGGGACCGTTGAGCTAACTTCAGTAGGACCTGCAAACAAGTTAACAGGATCAATGTTCATTTTCTGGTATTGATCATTGTACTCCACCTGCATCAGATGTTAACAATTGGGAGAGCTGGGTAAAGCACATACAGGAATTCTTTTGGCAATTTTTAAAATAATAATATTTGTGGAATTTTAAAAAAATATGTATTTATTTATTTGATGCGTCGGGTCTTAGTTGTGGCACTCAGGATCCTCGCTTTGACTTGCAGGAACTTTGATTGAGGTGGGCAGGCTCTCGCGTGGGCTTTCCAGTGCGTGGGCTAGTAGTTGTGGTGCATGGTCTCAGCTGCCATCCCGCATTTGGAAGCTTAGTTCCCCAACCAGGGACTGAACTCGAGTCCCCTGCGTTAGAAAAAAGACTCCTAACCACTGGACCACCAGGGCAGTCCCTTGGCAGCTTTTAACAAGTCTAAAATTGTTTCTAAATGAAAAGTTCAAAGATAGTCTTTCTGATGTTGTGTGGGATTTGCACGTTTTCGAACTGGAGCTGCAGTCCCCAGACTTTCCTTCTCTGCTTATGTCGCAGTCAGTGTGAGCCACAACAGCCTTTGCAGGAGAAGGCAGGGTGAGGAGTGCTCACAGGTTCTGTGGGTACCGCTTATCTGCTGCTTTCCCTTGATGGCGAGGGGCGGTGGCCACATCCACAGCTACTGCCTGATCTGCTTCAGCTCCTCTGACTCCTTGGCATGGAAGAACAGCATTGGGAAAGAACAGTTTGGAATCTTGAGGCTGCTTTTGTCATATTTAATATATGCTGAGCAATTGCACTCATCTCACATGCTAGTAAAGTAATGCTCAAAATTCTCCAAGACAGGCTTCAGCAATACGTGAACCGTGAACTTCCTGATGTTCAAGCTGGTTTTAGAAAAGGCAGAGGAACCAGAGATCAAATTGCCAACATCCGCTGGATCATGGAAAAAGCAAGAGAGTTCCAGAAAAACATCTATTTCTGCTGTATTGACTATGCCAAAGCCTTTGACTGTGTGGGTCACAATAAACTGTGGAAAATTCTGAAAGAGATGGGAATACCAGACCACTTGACCTGCTTCCTGAGAAATCTGTATGCAGGTCAGGAAGCAACAGTTAGAACTGGACATGGAACAACAGACTGGTTCCAAATAGGAAAAGGAGTACGTCAAGGCTGTATATTGTCACCCTGCTTATTTAACTCACACATAGAGTACATCATGAGATACGCTGGACTGGAAGAAACACAAGCTGGAATCAAGATTGTTGGGAGAAATATCAATAACCTCAGATATGCAGATGACACCACCCTTATGGCAGAAAGTGAAGAGGAACTAAAAAGCCTCTTGATGAAAGTGAAAGAGGAGAGTGAAAAAGTTGGCTTAAAGCTCAACATTCAGAAAACGAAGATCATGGCATCTGGTCCCATCACTTCATGGGAAATAGATGGGGAAACAGTGGAAACAGTGTCAGTCTTTACTTTTTTGGGCTCCAAAATCACTGCAGATGGTGACTGCAGCCATGAAATTAAAAGGCACTTACTCCTTGGAAGAAAAGTTATGACCAACCTAGATAGTATATTCAAAAGCAGAGACATTACTTTGCAGACTAAGGTCCATCTAGTCAAGGCTATGGTTCTTCCAATGGTCATGTATGGATGTGAGAGTTGGACTGTGAAGAAGGCAGAGCGTCGAAGAATTGATGCTTTTGAACTGTGGTGTTGGAGGAGACTCTTGAGAGTCCCTTGGACTTCAAGGAGATCCAACCAGTCCATCCTAAAGGAGATCAGTCCTGGGTGTTCTTTGGAAGGAACGATGCTGAAGCTGAAACTCCAGTACTTTGGCCACCTCATGCGAAGAGTTGACTCATTGGAAAAGACTCTGATGCTGGGAGGGATTGGGGGCAGGAGGAGAAGGTGATGACAGAGGATGAGATGGCTGGATGGCATCACTGACTCGATGGACATGAGTCTGAGTGAACTCTGGGTGTTGGTGATGGACAGGGAGGCCTGGCGTCCTGCGATTCATGGGGTCGCAAAGAGTCGGACACAACTGAGCGACTGAACTGAACTGAACTGAGCATTTTTCTAGAAACTGCCTTCCTCCCCTTGTCAATACACTCAGTTCATTACTTCTGTGTATCAAAGCTAGTTGTTAATCATCTGGTTCTCACAGGAAATACTTGGATGACCTATATTCAAATCATTTTAATCTATCTGTAAGGAATTTGATTAATGAATTGGTTGTTATTAGTACATCTGTATCAATGTGATCTAAACTTTTATTACCTTTTTGAGTAACCATGTCATTTTGCAGCCTCCTGTTAAACTTGGGTCAACTATAAATCTCTCATGTATTGTTCTCTTGTTAAGTCACCTCCAGTTCATTCTTGCAATTGACTTTGAGAAACTAAAGGTTTGATTTTAGATTTTCCCCCATAAAATGTCATCTTGAGGTCTTTGGCTCATCATTTTAGCCACTCTGATTAATTTGAGCATGGTACCTCTCACATCTATTATATCATTCCTACCAACTTCATATTATTTATACATTTGATAAGAACACATTCAAAATCTTATCTAAGTCATTATAAAAGCACAGAGGCATGCAATGTTCAATGATCAATCAATTCATCCCAGTGAGCGTTAAGCTGGCTGACAACCCTCATACTTGTATTGTCATCTAACATACATTTCTCTAATTTATCCATAAAAATACTATAAGGTGTAATCTCTGCAATTTGTTTATCACAAGAGATAAGCCAGCTGTTAACAAGCTCTGTTTAGAATAACTTGCTTTTACCAGATTGGGATTCAAATAAGATTCACATCATTTCTTATTTTTCAGATTAATCTCTTGAATCAATTTGTTTCTAGGACTGCTATAACCAAGTACCACTAAGTTGCTGGCTTACAACAACAACAACAAAATTTATTCTCTCATAGTTCAGGAGGTCAAAAGTCTGAAATCAAGAAGAATCTGTTCCATGCCTCTCTCCTAGATTCCTGGGTCTCCTGACAATGTGTGGCATTTCTCGGCTGCAGCCACATTACTACAGTCTCTGCTTCCATGATCACATGGCCTTCTTCCCTTGAGGTCTTTATATGTAACCCTCTCTTCTTATAAAAATACCAGTCCTATTAATTTTAGGGCCAGTGTGACCTCATCTTAGATAATTACATCTACCATGACCCTATTCCAAATGAGACCTCATTCTGAGGTTACAAGTGGACATGAATTGGAGGGGTGGAGGGGAATACTTTCCAGCCCAGTACACCATATCAGTAAAATCTCTGGGCTCCCTGTGTATGGTTGTGTTTGACCAAGGGGGACCCAAGCTCTCTCTGCTGCCGCTGCCCATATCTATCACTGCTAAAGGCAGATGGCCCCACCCAGCTGGTGTGCACTAATGCCGACAGCCCACCCAGCTCTCTTCACAGGCCACGGCCAGTCTTCCCTAGCACCAAGATTACAAGAGAATGTGCCAGACATGGGCTTATATTGAAACTGGTCAACTCAGTTGGGACTCAAACCCAAAACCCAGGTTGGGGCTTGGGCCCACTGTCTTTTCATTGAAATCACACATCTGGTCTCAGAACTTAATGAAGCTCAGGTTCTTGATGTCTCATCCCAGAAGGAATTCAGTGGGAGACAAAGTGATAGTTAAAAAGTGGATTTATTTAGAGACAAACACACTCCAAAGAAAGAACGTGGGCCATCTCAGAAGGCAAGAGGCCCTGAAATATGGGATGGTTAGTTTTTATGGGGTGGGTAATGAGTGGGAAGATTATTTCAACTATTTCCGGCAAGGGGCGGAGATTTCCAGGAACTGGGCCTCCGTCCGCTTTTGACCTTTTATGGTGCCTTAGAACTGTCATGGTGCTGGTGGCTGTGTCACTTAGCTTATGCTAATGCAGTCCGATGAGCATATAATGAGGTTCAAGGTCCACTGGAAGTTGAGTCTTCCACCATCTTGGACCTAGTTGGCTCTAATCAATTTTCGTCATGTCCTGCTGCTGCTGCTAAGTCGCTTCAGTCGTGTCCAACTCTGTGCAACCCCATAGACGGCAGCCCACCAGGCTCCCCCGTCCCTGGGATTCTCCAGGCAAGAACACTGGCGTGGGTTGCCATTTCCTTCTCCAATGCATGAAAGTGAAAGTGAAAGTGAAGTCGCTCAGTCGTGTCTGACTCTTCGCGACCCCATGGACTGCAGCCTACCAGGCTCCTCTGTCCATGGGATTTTCCAGTCATGTCCTATAGATACGTTATTCTTTTAAAGGTTGCACCCTGCCCCCTTCCCTCCTGTTTCACTACTGCAAAGCCTCTCTGCTAGGGCAGCTGGGGTGGGTGGGTGCTTTGGCCTCAGCCGCACACAGCGCTGGAGGATGATCAAGTCACAGTTTCACAGTCCCCCCACCCTATGGTTAGCGTCCCCCCGGGGGGGAGGTGCTTGGTCATCTTTTCAGGTGTGGCCATTTCAGCACATCAGAGAGGATCTAATAGTATTTAGCCTCGAATAAGAAGGGAATGAGTCTGATCCTTTTTCTTCGAGAAAGCTCCTTGTAGCTGTATAAATTTGCCCAGTTGCTTCTAGCAACCCAGCTATTCATACCAAGAAATTTGGAGAACAGCCTTTGTCAAGCTTTACACTAGGGTAAAGGTCCAATTATGCTCTATTCTGAGGTTACTGGGTGCCTAGCTGCCTACATTTACACCACTGAAGGTATCAATTGTGTGATTTTTCTGGGAACGAACACTTCCTCCAAGGTAATTCTCTGCTTCCACCTAGCTGCCTGGTGACTTCGAAATGGTGGCCTACTGAGGTAGACAAATATAAAATCCTACTTTCTAGGCATCCAGTTACAGCTCTAGCACATATTTGTGCAGTGAATCAGTGTCATATTTGGAAGTCAGAAGTCAATAAATTTACCCAAATGCACATTCTTTCCCTGTTTAAAAACGGAGAAATGTTTCACGTTTCCCTGACTATTGGCTCCTTTCCCAAATTTCTCAGAAATCATGGACAGTGACTCTGCAATCATATTTCCAAGTCCTGTGGAGATTCATCCAAAACCGGAGCTCACGCAATGTGCCTAATTGCTCCCAAAACTCTACACTGATCTTGAGCTTGCCATTCTTATTCTGGAGTTTGCCTTTACACTTTCTGGCTTGAGAATTACTCTTCTTGAGGGAGAGAAACGTTATGCATGAAAAGTTATGCCTCATTCTGCCACACTAAGTGTGGGATCTGGCTCTTCCTTGTTATTTTTCTTGCTCCAAATAATTTTCTAAAATAGTTTTTCTGTGGTCTCAGTCATTTGTTTAAGCCTCAGCTCATTTTACACTTTAGTATTCCTAACACCAGTCTTACAGGTTTGCACTTTTGGCATTTGTTTTTGGCCCTCTGCCCTCTTTGGCCCTCTGCCCCCTCTGCTCGTTGAAATTCTGGCCTCACTCTATTTTTGCACTGGTTTCTTTACATGACCCCTCATTCCCTCTCCACCTTCTTTCTCACTGAGGTTATTAGTTTATTCCTCATTTCATAGTTATTTACATTAAGCACAGCCCTGGGCTCATCAATACACCAGGGAATGAAACCTGACATAGTACCTACTGTTACAGACTTTATTCCAATAACACTAAATTATAACTCTGATAACTATGAAGAAGAGAAGAATAGTTCTCCAGGAATTTGAGGGTTTTTTTTTTTTTAATCTAGACAAAGATGCAAAGAAGGGATTGCTGGGTTAAGATCTAAATTTGAGAAAGAAGGATATATTGAGGTCAGAAAGGGAGAAGGAAACAATCCAACTTAAAAACGGACAAATGGGTTCGATCCCTGATCCAGGGAGATTCCACAAGCCTCAGATCAACTAAGCCCATGTGCCACAACTACTGAGCCCCCAGACCAGAGACCACGAGCTGAAACTTCTGAAGTCCATGCACCCTGGAGTCCATGCTTTGCAACAAGAGAAGCGACCCCAAGGAGAAACCACTGCGATGAGAAGCCTGCATTGCACAGCTAGAGAGTAGCCCCTGCTCTCCAAAGCCCATGTGAAAACAGAGACAGAATAGCCGAAAATAAACAGTATTTATTTCAAATGGGCAAAATATCTGAGCAGACATATCATCAAAGATGCTATATAGATGGTAAACAGTATCTGAAAAGATGCTCAACGTCATAGTCCTTAGGAAATTGCAAATTAAAACAACAATGAAATACCACTATACACTAATATAGATGTATACACAGCTAGCCAAAATCCAAAATACCAACAATGCCAAATGCTGACAAGGACGTGGACCAGGGGGAGCACTCACATGCTGGTGGGAATGCAAAATGGTGCAGCCGCTGAAGCGGCAGAAGAAGACAGTTCGGCAATTTCTTACAAAACCAAACATACTCTTACCATAGTATCCAACAATCATTCTTCTTGGTATTTACCCAAATGAATTGAAGACTGTATCCACACACACACACAAAAGTTTATAGCAGCTTTATTCATAATTGCTAAAGCTTGGAAGTAATCAATATGTCCTGGAGTGGATGAGTGGATACACAAATTGTGGTACAGCCAAACAATGGAATATTATTCAGCACTAAAAAAGAAACGAGCTATCAAGCCATGAGAAGACATGGAAAAACCTTACAGAAGCATGTTACTAAGTGAAAGAAGCCAATTTGAAAAAGTTATATATCATACAATTCCAACTATAGCAATTCTGGAAAAGGCAAAATTATCAAGGTGATAAAAATCAGCACTTGCTGTGGGATTAGTGGGCAAGCAGGGTGAATAAGTGGAAGACAAGGGATTTTTAGGGCAGTGAAAATACTTTGATAGTATTAAAAAATAGTAGATACTATAACATTGGGTATATGTCATTGTACATTTGTCCAGACTCAGAATATACAGCACAAAGTGTGAGTTATGAATTATAAACTTTGGTTGATAATATGTTGATGTTGGTTCATGAATTATACCAAATGCACACGCTGGTGTGAGGTGTTCATGGGTAGGAAGGCTATGTGTTGAGGTGTGGGGAGTGTGGGAAGATGGGTATTTGGGAACTCTTTATGTTTTCTGCTCAATTTTTCTGTGAACCTAAAAGTGCTCAAAAAATAAAGTTTAAGTGTTTTTCTTTAAAATAGGGCAGGTGTGTTTCCCTGGTGATCCGGTGGCTAAGACTCTGTGCTCCCACGGGCCCAGTTCGATCCCTGGTCCTGAAAGAGATCACACAGGCCGCATATGAGTGCTCATGCTGCAACGAAGACCTGATGTAGCCAAAGAAATAAATACATTTTTTTAAAAAGAAAAACTGATGGCTGTTATGAAAAAAAGAGAAATTAAAGGGAGTGGAAGTGGGGAGAAGGAGCCTTCCAGGAAGAAACTAGTACATGCAAAGGCCCAGAGGCGCAGGTTTGGTCAATATGCAGAACGGAAGGAAGGCCACCGTGGGTAGAGCAAGTGAGATGGGACTGGTGGAGCTGGAGGGACAAGTGAGGGCCAGACTCTACAGGGCCCGCTGTTTAGCTGTTAAAACTGCTTTTCGTTATTATGAAAGCACCAGGAAGCCAGGGAGTGGTTTCAGAGGTGTGAAGGTGGGATAGCGACAACAGGAGTACAGCGTTGTATTTCAAGACAATCACTCCGGCTCCAGTGTGGAGAGTAGAGGAGGCACGGGAATTCTGGAAGGGGCCAGAGTCGATGTGAGGAGGCCGATAGGGAAAGCTGATGTTGTAGCCTTGCTGAAAAATAAAGGTAACCTCAATGAGAGTGGGTGATGTGGAAATGGAAGAAAAGCAAGACAAGTCAGGAATGTAAAATGGATGGTCCTTGAAAGGAGATGAAACAGAGGAGAGGAGGGAGAGGCCAGCAGGCTTCCTTGGTTAATCCTGGTTCTGTAATGAGGAGTGCAGTCCTTGGAGATTTCTATCCTCCTTTAGCCATAGTCTCCTTTAAAGTTTCTGACTCATGCAAATTTCCCAACTTGTTGAAATACTTTCCTTAAATGAAGTAAACATGACTAAACATGTCTTATGAAGACAGGTCCCTTACGTATCATAAAGAGATCCTTGATAAAGTGATTTCTTTCTCCCAAGGTTCATTCACTTCCATGTCATACCAATATTGACACATGTTTTAGAATCAAGTCTGACAAAAGAGCTCATCTTATTTCTCCTGCATTTAAAGAACCAGGTTCATGAAGCAAATTAAACATTCTTGGGTTGCCTGCAAGACACACGGAGCCCCCTGACTCTATAGTACTTACCGCATACCAGGCACTATTCTGATTGCATCTTAGCACACTGAATCCTCTCAACAATCCAATGGAATAGGTGCAGTAATCCTCCTCATTTTACAGATGGGGAAACTGAGTCACAGGTGGTTAAGTAATTTGTCTCTGTTCACACAACCAGAATTTGAGCTCTGGCTCTGGAGTCCATGCTCTTAGCCATTACTGGGATTGCCTCTCAAACATGGTCTTTCTGCAGGATATTTCAAACTAGTCCTAGAGAGAGAAATCCTTTTACCTCTTGGGCCAGAAGTGAAGGATGGAAGTCTGCAGGAGTTTATTTCATGGTGAAAAGAACAGAGTTGAACTTCAGGGTAAACTGAGATGAGAGACAGAAAGGGACAGAAGGAGAGAGAGAGAAAAGGGGCGATAAGCAGAAAAAACCAGAGAGTGAAACAGATCTACAACGTCTGCAGGAAACCACAATAGCCAAAACATGAAAAATAGTTGATGCCAGCATCTCTCAAAGCCAGTTGGCCTTTTTCCTGATAGTCAGAAAGTAGATGTCAATTTGCTGGGAGGCATGGGGAAAACCAAAAATGAACAGCTGTCTCCTGAAACATAAGGCTATGTTTTAGCTGGCATTACCTTGAAGAATTTATGAAGACCAAGGCAGGTATGGGCCTTGGCTAGGTATTGTCTGACGATACGGTTCTTAACCAAGAGTGCATATCTGGTTTTTGGAGGAGTGCCTTAAAATTGCTGATAGCAGATTTACAGAGTCTTTTGGGGTGGGGTTGATTCTAGGCATCTTCATTTTTAAAAAGCTTCTCAGGTGATGCTGATAAAAGGGTCCTTGGTTAAGACCTATGGGTCTGAAGATGGACAGCTGTTGCTCAAGAGATCTCTTCATGAGATATTCAGCAGGTGCTTGATTAAAAATGAAATCCCTGAAATCAGAAGTTAACTGGGGGCCCTGAGGAAGCTTGGGCCAGAGGACTTCAATTTATTCATCTGGACTCCAGGTGGGTCAACTGTGTCCCATAAGGCAGAAATGGCCCAGAAACATCCTGAGACAGACCAGAGAATGAGACTAAGGAAATGGATCTTCCTTCAAAGGAATCCTGGGTCCCAGTGAAGCTCAAAGGCACCTCAACACCTCCCTTCAAGAGGAGTGTGGGATTTGAACACCATACATTTAGGTGTTGAACTGCAACTTCTGAACTATGTATGTGTATTATTGGAATGACCACAGAGGTTTGAAGAAAAAAAAAGTTAAAATGGCATTTCATCGGTTACTCTTGTATCAACACTCCCTGCCTTAGTATAGAAGAATTTCTTTTGTCTAGGAATAAAAACACATTGTCCCTTTGCAAGATTCTCAGGAAATAATGAGAGGAAGACATTGCAAGGGAGTGGTGATCCCACAATAGATACAATAAAACTACATAAAAATGAAAGCAATGAAAAGATAAACATGAGATTGAGCATCATGGTTATCTTGAGCAAGGAGAGTCACAAGGAGGGTGTGTGGGGGAGGTTATGGCTAGAGAGGCTTTTGTTTTGAGTGTCAAGTTTGTGGGTACTTAATCCATTATGGAAATAGCTAGGAAACCAACCAAATAAACAAATAAAAGTGACCTTGCTAAAAATAATATGTTTATTTAGAGGGGAAAAAGTCACCTGCAAATAATCCCACCACCCATAGCATAACCATTGTTAACATTTTCCTTCCCAAGCCTTTTCGGACATCTATTTTATTACATTATATTATAATAATAATTTATTGTATCCTCCTCTTTTATAAAACTTAATCAGTTCAGTTCAGTTAGTCATTCAGTTGTGTCCAACTCTTTGCGACCCCATGAATCGCAGCATGCCAGGCCTCCCTGTCCATCACCAACTCCCAGAGTTCACCCAAACTCATGTCCATCGAGTCAGTGGTGCCATCCAGCCGTCTCATCCTCTGTCATCCCCTTCTCCTCCTGCCCCCAATCCCTCCCAGCATCAGGGTCTTTTCCAATGAGGCAACTCTTCACATGAAGTGGCCAAAGTATTGGAGTTTCAGCCTCAGCATCAGTCCTTCCAATGAACATCCAGGACTGGTCTCCTTTAGGATGGACTGGTTGGATCTCCTTGCAGTCCAAGGGACTCTCAAGAGTCTTCTCCAACACCACAGTTCAAAAGCATCAATTCTTTGATCCTCAGCTTTATTCACAGTTCAACTCTCACGTCCATACATGACCACTGGAAAAACTATAGCCTTGACTAGACAGACCTTTGTTGGCGAAGTAATATCTCTGCTTTTTACTATGCTATCTAGGTTGGTCATAACTTTCCTTCCAAGGAGTAAGTGTCTTTTAGTTTCATGGCTGCAGTCACCATCTGCAGTGATTTTGGAGCCCAGAAAAATAGTCAGCCACTGTTTCCACTGTTTCCCCATCTATTTGCCACAAAGTGATGGGACCGGATGCCATGATCTTAGTTTTCTGAATGTTGAGCTTTAAGCCAACTTTTTCACTCTCCTTTTTCACTTTCATCAAGAGGCTTTTTAGTTCCTCTTCACTTTCTGCCATAAGGGTGGTGTCATCTGCATATCTGAGGTGATTGATATTTCTCCCAACAATCTTGATTCCAGCTTGTGTTTCTTCCAGTCCAGCGTTTCTCATGATGTATTCTGCATAGAAGTTAAATAAGCAGGGTGACAATATACAGCCTTGATGTACTCCTTTTCCTATTTGGAACCAGTCTGTTGTTCCATGTCCAGTTCTAACTGTTGCTTCCTGACCTGCAGATAGATTTCTCAAGTGGCAGGTCAGGTGGTCTGGTATGCCCATCTTTTCCAGAATTTTCCACAGTTTATTGTGATCCACACAGTCAAAGGCTTTGGCATAGTCAATAAAGCAGAAATAGATGTTTTTCTGGAACTCTCTTGCTTTTTCCATGATCCAGCGGATGTTGGCAATTTGATCTCTGGTTCCTCTGCCTTTTCTAAAACCAGCTTGAACATCAGGAAGTTCATGGTTCACGTATTGCTGAAGCATAGCTTGGAGTATTTTGAGCATTACTTGACTAGCATGTGAGATGAGTGCATAGACAATGTTTTTAGAGCAGTTTTAAGTTCACAATAAAATTGAGTAGAATGTACAGACATCTTTCTCTTTTTTCCTTAATGTTAGGGGATATACATATTTTCATTTCATTAAAAGCTTCTTAGGAACAAAAGTTTTTACTGTCAACATAATATTTCCTTATACAGATATAATGTGTCTTACTTAGCCTTACCATCACCAGTCATTAGGGTTATTTCCCATGTTTTGGTGGTATAAATAAAGTAGTGATGAACATCTTAGTGCATAAACTTCACACTGCCACATATACATATTTAGCATTATTTTTTAAAAAAAATTATTTATTTATTCAGCTGCACTGGGTCTTAGTTGCAGCATGTGGAATCTTTAGTTGCAGCACACAGGATCTAATCCCCCCAACAAGAATTGAATCCAGGACCCCTGTGTTGGGAGCTCAGAGTTTTAGTCACTGGACCACCAGGGAAGTCCCTGGCATTATTTTTAAGGACAGATTATTAGAGTTACTGAATGAACAAATATGAATATCTGAAGGCCAGTTTACCAAATTATTTTCCAGAAATTTTATGCAAATTCACACCTTGACCAGAAGAATTTGAGAGGATCTATTTACTGCCCTCTTTCAAGCCATGGTGGACAGACTAACAGCCTCCAGCCCCACAAGAGATGAGGAACCTATGTAGAGGTTACCTTACATGGCAAAGTGGTATTAAGGCTGCTAATTGGCTGATCTTGGGTTATCTGGATGGGTCCAAATGTAATCACAAGGGTCTTTAAAAGTGGAAGAGGAAGACAGAAAAGATAACCAGAAGGAGCTGCGTGAGAATGACCCAGGCCCATGTTGCTGGATTTGAAAAAGGAGGAAGGGGCCATGAGCCAAGGAATGTGGGAGATGTCTAGAAGCTGGAAAAGGCAAGGAAACAGATTCTCCCCTGGAACCTCCAGAAGAATGCTGCCAACAACTTGATCTTAGCCTAGCATGAGACTTCTGACTACAGAACTGTAATAGAATACATTTGGGTTGTTTTAGGCCACTAAATTTGCGGTCATTTGTTGCCACAGCAATAGAAAACTGCATTGATTATCTTCACTTTGTTTCATTCCTTCTAAACATGGTCCAATGTTGGGTTGGATTCCTGAGCCAAGCTAAGTCATTCAGAGCCTTTCTTTGTAATTAAAGAAATTCCATGATTAGAGAAAGTAAAGTCATCCTTCTGCACGGGTGCTGAGCAGAGGTGAGTCACAGCTGCTCCCAAGGGCATGTCTCTGCCATACACACAAAACCTGTCCAAGAGAACAATGCTGCCATGCAGAGGACAGTAAGAAAGCAGGGCAGGGAGAACGTCTCAGTGATTTTGGTCGCTGAAGTCAACCTTTATGGCACCTGGAACCAGTTTCATTGAAGATGATTTTCCATAGCTGGTGGAGAGGGGGAGATGGTTTCAGGATGATTCAAGTGCGTTACATTTATTATGTACTTATTTCTATCATTATTACATCAGCTCCACCTCAGATCATCAGGTATTAGATTCTGGAGGTTGGGGACCCCTGCTACATTCCTGCTTTTTTCCACCATGTGACCATTTCAATAGATGTCTCTTTTGCAGAAATCAGTTTGAATTGAGTTTCTGCTGTGTGCCAGCATGCTAAGCCGCTTCAGTCATGTCCGACTCTGTGCAACTGTATGGACTGTGGCCCTCCAGGCTTCTCTGTCCATGGGGATTCTCCAGGCAAGAATATTGGAGCATAAAAGAATATGTAAAATGAAAAAAAAAAAAAAAGGAAAGAATACTGGAATGGGTTGCCATGCTCTCCTCCAGGGGATCTTCCCAACCCAGGGCTCAAAACTGTGTCTCTTATGTCTCCTGAACTGGCAGGGGGTTCTTTACCACTAGCGCTACCTGGGAAGCCTGAGTTTCTGTTACTTACCACAAAAAGAATCTTGATACAGAAACTGGAACATGAACAGTGATGTGGAAATTGAGGAATCCCCAAATGGCTGAATCAAGATTGGCTGGGGGTTGGAGGGGGTGTGGTATGGCATTCAAGGATCCTAGGCTGGGAAAACAGCCTTCCCTATTTTTATGCTATCAAGGAAGTTGGTTAGACTCTTTTCCAGGGGCTCCTGGGACTCAGATGATGGGCCATTCAGACTTATACTTTGGGAGACTTGGTATGAGATATCAGGATAACAGAATGTGTCATAATTTCTTGCACCCTTAGATAGGGTGCTAGAGAGAAAGAGAAGACCCAGAAGCAGTCAGGGAGCCACTGGACAGACTGATACTGTTTTTCTTTTTTTTTTAATTTTTATTGGCGTATAATTGCTTTACAATGTTGTACGAGTTTCTGCTGTATAAAAAAATGAATCAGCTATATGTATACATATATCCCCTCCCTCTTGAGCTCAGATACAACTTTAAGAGAGGCCTTTCCATTGGTAGTCAGCAGTCCCAAGTAGCTAAGGTCACAGTTTTGCTCAACTGCAAAAGCTGAATGCTCTGCCCTATACCAAAGTTTCTTCAGGGATTAAGAAGCCACAGAATCCTGGAAATTGGACTAGTGATACCTGGGAAGGACTGCAACCAGCCAAGCACCTCATGCTGTGCACTCCCTGCCTCCTGAGGAATTGCACCCTCTCCCTACCCCACCCCAGTGTGATGTCACAGAGCACGGACCACACTGAGGGCAGAGTAGGCATGCACTTCCTCCCCACATTTCCCACTGAGCCCGGGAGAGGGGCAGAGCCTCCTCTGTAGTAAAAGACTGAAATCATGTGAGCAGAGCCCAAAGCACCCTTCATGCCTGCCTTACAATTCTCTGAAATTGGAAATTGGCCATCAGAGATCTCCCTGAATGAAAGTCATTGTCAAATGATTATGGTTTTCGATGCTAAAATGCTAAAAAAAAAAGTCCACGTCTGCCAAACTGAGGTGTGTGATTGCTCAACCACTAAGGCAGTAATTTTTCTAACTTTCCTGATGATAAGCATCACCTGAGATGATTGTTATTATTAAAAGGACAGATTCCCAATCCTCTCTCTCTCTGGAGAGTCAGTGGATCAGGGGTGTGACTGCCAATTCTCATCAAATTCTCCAGCAGATTTCTATCATCCAAAGGGTTTGGGAAACTCTATCATGAAGTAATTCCCAGGTAGTGAGACTAATAGGAAGTGTTTCGTAAGGCAGTACAGCCCAGAGTGGAGGAAACCTCTCTACCACCCTGCTCATGAAGGGTATGGTGGATGTGGGCAAGGGCAATGCTCCCAACAGGCAAAACCTGGAGTCAGGCTGGTGACTGGAAAACCCAGTCGTGGCCAAGATGCAGTGATCCTCACTAGCCACAGCCCTGCCCTCAGCATTGCTGTCCAGCTGGCTGTGGTTCAAATGCCGGGCCAGAGACCATGGTGTGTTGCCTTGTCAGCACCCATTTTTAACAGTAGCATTTGTAACAATTGCCCTGTTTCCCTCCAGCATTGTACATGAGGTGTGTGGGAGGTGGTTGGTAGTAATCACAAAGCCAGTGAGGGCAAGATCATGGGGAGCAATGAGAAGTCTTGACCAAGAGGAATAGACATACTCAGGAATCCTGGACTTGAACTTGCTAACAAGTGACCCTCCAAGTTGATACTTCGAGCACCAATCCTATCCACATCTGGACACACTGCTTTTCTCTAAGTGTGTAGAAAAATACCTCAGTTCAGTTCAGTTCATTCCAGTCGCTCAGTCGTGTCTGACTCTTGGTGACCCCATGGATGCAAAGGCCTCCCTGTCCATTACCAACTCCCAGAGCTTGCTCAAACATGTGTTAAATACTCACTGTGTTCTAGGGACTGCCAAATTGCCTAATGTGCATCATATCCTTCAAGCCTCCCCAAAACCCTGTTAGGTGGGTGCTATGATTTTTATCCTTTAGTTTACAGATAAGGTGAAGAAACCTGCCCCAAATTGTACTCCTATTAAGTCATGGGCCAAGATCTGAACACAGGCAGTCTCTAGATCCTGAGCTCTTAACATCACTCTATGCCACCTCTCCAGTGAAAGAGAAATATGAGAGAAAAGAAATAAAAGGACACAGTCACATTTCAAAAGAAGATAAACATGTCCATGGATAGGAAACAGAAAATAAATAAAAAGACTAAATGTGAAGAAAGGCTGCCAACAAAAACAATCAGCAGGAGATAAACTCCCTTCAGATGAGAAGAAAACAGTAGAACAAGAGGAAAATTATTGTAAAATAAGCAAGTTGAGAATCCTCAAAAGATGAGGGGAAAAATGAATATGAGTAAGTGGATATGGAAGAGGAACAGTTAGAAACCCTGGAAAAGGAAAACATCTAATTCTTAAAAACTGAATAGCTAAGGGGAAGTTCTGGACCGAATATAGTTCAATAAATAATTAGTGCTTTGGAAGATGGAACCGAGGAATTCACCCAGAACTCAGCACAGAGGAGTTTTTAAAAACTGAAAATGATGCAAGGATAATTACAAGATAGGGAAAAGAGTTTGAGAGGATCCATCAAAGGGAAGATTCAAAAGAAAGGATTA
This sequence comes from Capra hircus, assembly GCF_001704415.2. Lineage (NCBI taxonomy): Eukaryota > Metazoa > Chordata > Mammalia > Artiodactyla > Bovidae > Capra > Capra hircus. The sequence continues at coordinate 87,025,931 of NC_030810.1, forward strand.
GAGAAAATGGTAGAGAAGACTGAGTAGGTAACTGCGAAATTCTCCAGAATCCTCAGATAGAAGGTAACCACTGAATGAATAGGATAAATAATGCTCAGGTAGCTGAGTGGTAAAGAATCTGCCTGCTAATGCCGGAGATGAGGAAGACATGAGTTCAATCCCTGGGTCAGGAAGATCCGCTGGAGGAGGAAATGGCTACCCACTCCATTATCTTGCCTGGAGAATTCCATGGACAGAGGAGCCTGGTGGGCTACGGTCCATGGAATCGCAGAGTCAGACATGACTGAGCAACTGAGCGTGCAGAATAAATACTAAATCCACACTTACACATGCTGATCTAAAGCTGTAAAACAATAAGAGTGAACAAGAAAATAAAAATTACTGGAGGAAAGAGATCTTCCATTGTAGATTCTATCCTTGAAGTGAGAAGCAGTGACTTTGACTGTGAATGACTTTGAGTTATGTCCCACTGAGAAGAGGATGGTTGTATTAAGGTAAGAGAGGGGATACTCAGGGACATTATTTGTATGGAAAGAGAATTATGTAGGTATGCTAGGAAGAATACTCATTGTTTCACACACCTGGAAGAGCATCCTTCTGAATAGCAGTCTGTCCTGTATAACCCTTTGGTTCACATGGGTATACTCCATTCTCTTCTAAATCCTGCTCCCAGACACTGTTAGCCCAAGGATGGATACTTGAGCTAAGACAACCACTCATAATAGCTCACCCCAAACCTCAGTTGAGGACCATGCTGGGTGAATAAGAGCCTTTCCTTGAGATTTTTGACCTTGAGACCAGACCCCAGTAGCAAAGATAGGAGAGGTAAGTCCTAGGCACTCTCAAAATCCTGCTTCTTGCTGTGTGGGTAATGTCAGTCTAAGAGAGAATAAGGTTGGTCTGTAGAGAAAAAAAGATGAGAGAGAATCCTGTCAATGTGTGAGAAAGATTGGGTCCTAGTTGTATCTCTGTTCTTCTGGGTTTTTAAAATGAATATTCCCTAGATTCTCCCCTTTAACTAAACTTACAAAACTTAAATGTCTACTGTTTTTGAACCAAATGGATCTTAGTTAACAGAATGATAAGATGGGTACTTTGTTATTCTTTAACTATTTGCATGTTTTCTTTGGGGGAAAGGTCTTTATCTTCTGGGTCTCATGTGATTTTTTTGTTTGTTTCTTTTAAATATACAGTAAAGTGAAAGTTACTTGGTCTTGTCCAACTCTTTGCAACCCCATGGACTATACAGCCCATGGAATTCTGCAAGCCAGAATACTGGAGTGGGTAGCAGTTCCCTTCTCCAGGGGATCTTCCAACCCAGGGGTTGAACCCAGGTCTCCTGCATTGCAGGTGGATTCTTACCAGCTGAGCCACCAGAGAAGCCCAGGAATACTGGAATGGGTAGCCTATCCCTTTTCCAGGGGATCCTCCCCACCCAAGAACTGAACTGAGGTCTCCTGCATTGTTGGCGGATTCTTTACCAGCTGAGCTACCGGGGAATCCCCTGTATTCCCAACCCAAATTTCTATTTTGATCCCAATCCTCTTCCTTTCCTCCCTTTCTCCATCAAAGGCTTCCCCATCTCTATACACAGTCAAGCCAAGGACTTCAGTATCAACTGCTTTTGCTCTTGATTTCCTCACCCCAGTACCCAAGTAGCTGTCAGATCCCATCAATTCTACCTGTGGAAATAGCTTTCAATTCCATCTCCTACTTGAACAATGATTAACCCACCCATTGACAGGGCTCCAGGCAACACTCTCATTCACTGCTAAGTGTAATTTGGAACAACATTTCTGGAGGGAATTTGGAAATATATTTCAATAATCTTTCAAATATTTCTACTTTTGACCCAGAATTTTCACCTGATGTATAAGGGGCAAAAATATTTTTTTAAATATTTAATTTTATTTATTATTTGGCTGTGCTGGGTCTTAGTTGCAGCATGTGGGATCTAGTTCCCCAACCAGGGATTGGATCGAGCTCCCATGCATTGGGAGTGTGGCGTCTTAGCCGCTGGGCCACCAAGGGAGTCCCAAGAACATTTTTAAAAAGCAAGAACATGTACATAACAATATGTTTTAAAATAATATTTAATAAGACGGAGTGCTGCTTAAAATACAACATTAAATAAGAGATGATATGAAACATTTGTACACAGTATGATTCTAATGCATAACATATATTTGAAATTCAGTGATTATGCAAAATTTGATATGATCAATAGACTTTCGTTCTTTCCATTCTCAAACCACTCCCCACCATGGTCTATTCTGAGAATGAGCTGGGTGCGGTTAGGAAGTGACAGCCTCAAGGCCATTTGTGGCTTTTCTAATTCAGTGTACAGAATGCTGAGTACAGGATAATTTTCAACATCTTCAAACTCTACATTCTGTGACAATATAGACTCCCCTCCAATTGCTGTTTCCCAGTACTTTCATCAGAAAGCAAATTTTCACAAGTGTGCAATCCCCACTTTACACAATTTAACTTTTATCCCCACATACAATCCCATTTTGGTAGGATTTTAATACATTTTTATATCTACGTAGAAAAAATAAGTAAAGGAAACACACCAAAATCTTAATAGTGCTTAGCTCTGCAGGATAGGAGTTTATTGATTTTAACATACTCCTGTATCTTTAAATATTTTTTTAAAATGTAATCGTCATTGGCTGCTTAGCATTCCAGTGTGGATACACTCCAGCTTATTTAATCAAACCCCACTGTTGAACACTTAGAGAACTCGCTATTCTCCGCTGTTGTAAACGGTGCTGCAGCGACGGCCTTGGTACCTACATTTCTATGCCACCTGAGTCCTGCGGAAATTATATTAGCCTGTGCCCAACTTCCAGGGCATTTCCCCCTTTGCAGAGGAGAGGAGACACTTAGAGAAACAACTACAAAGTGAGACACAGTGTGGTTAGCACCTTTTCAGAGGGGATTTAAATCTAGGCAGGGAGCAAGCTGCCTGGAGGAGGGGGCGTTTGAGCCAACATCCACAGACACAAAGCTGGGAAGAAGGAGCTGACCTTCCTAGTGGTCACAGGGAGTTGATCTCAGTGAGCTATTCCAGGAGCCTTTGCCCCAGAGTCTGAGAATCTGGTACCCCAATGTTAGGGCCTTTCAGGAACGTGGCAGCTCTCCTGGGAAGACCAGGAATGTCCGCTCTCTGTACTGAAGGCTGCTGGTTTCCCCATCCTCTTTTCAGATCTACAAAATCCACTCCACCATCAGTGCCCCTGGGTCCAGACGACAGGAGGTGTCTCACAGCCCTCCCCAGCCCCTCTCCCTCTGCCCCCCAGGGAGCAGGACGGAGGAGCTCTTCCCTGACAGTCCTGAGCCACGCCTGCCTGCAGGCTCCGGATCCTCAGATCCACGTCTCTCAGCACCTCCTGGGGTCAAAGGAATGTTGAGCAATCTTTGGAATTTTTCAGTGAGAAACAAGCACTTTCGAATTCCGTTCTGGCCTCCTGAGCTGGGCACGCAGCCCGTAGCCTGGAGCCCTGAGTCTTCCTGAGCAGGCATCTGGGAGCGCTGGGGGACTTTTCAGTGTTGTTTTCTCCTCCTGCGGGCGGGGCTACAGGACACCATTACAGTGAGGTCATGGGGCCCTGCCCCGCCGCCTCCATCCATCAGTGGCGGAGCAACTGGGATCTTGCAGACGGTGCTAGCTGGACGTGCCAGGGCATGGGTGGGGTCTGGAAGGACTGAGGGGCAAAGAGCCCAGGCTTCACCCCCTGGGAGCTCCCTGCCCCTTCACTGTCAGACCATGTGCCCTGCCCCGAGGCCTGACTTCTGCCAAGGGGCTCAGGGTGACGCTCTGTCCTGCTTCCAGGGGCCTGCAGAGACACATGGAGAGCCTTTTTGACTTGCCTAAAGTGTCCCACTGATGTCTTGCAACAAGTTCTTAGCTCAAGTAGAACTTTCAGGGAAACCCTCCTGATACCACCCCCTCCCCACCATCAAGTGCACAAAATCAGGTTTCCTATCATACACTTTCATGGCACCCTATTCTTCTCCTTCTGAGCTCTTTCCTCTGTGGTTAATAATAATTATTTGTGTATTTGCTCCGCGTCTCTCTCACTGATAGACAGCAAGTCCTTTGGAGGGCAAAAGCCCTGTCTATTGCATATCACTGCTGTATCTCCAGTATCTAGCACGGTGCTTGATAAATAGTAGGTACTTTATGTATTTCATTACGCCAAGCAAAGTTTCCCAAGGAAGTATAAGAATTCTGCCCCCAAAGTTGCACCTCCCAGGACATGAGCTACCCTGGGATTCCCTTCAGATTTGACGGAACCTCAACTTGGCCCCATTTGGAGCCTCAGTTTCCCTGGGTCCTGCCTCTTCCCCCTGGCCCACCCAAGACTGTCAGCCTCATCTACAGCCAGCGAGTCAGGAGACCAAAGGATCATTGTTTTATTGAAATTAAAGCTCCTTTGTCTGTGATCAGAATGCAGGTCTCCTGGCAAGAGTGACCTGACCTGTAAGGGTGGCTTTTGCAGACGCCAGCTGCGTCAACAGCCCCCACCACCTCTTATTTCAGATTCATTAGTCCTCTTGCCTCTGGGAAAGCGCTGACACCTCCTAGTTACCTTGGGTTTTTGTAAAGTTCAAACGTTCTCCAAGTCCCTCATATTGCTATTTCATCTGTGCCTGCCAACAGGACTCGAGAGGCAGAGCATGAGCCGTCCAGTTTTACAAAAGAGGAAACTGCCCCAGAGAAGAGACCTTCTCAAGACTGTGACCGGGAAACAGTCGATTGGGTTTCTAGCTCCAGGGTCAGGAGGGAGAAGGAGAGGGGTGAGCGGAGTGTGGGCAATCAGGACCCGGGAAGCAGGCAACCCAGGCCAGGCACCTGAGGCAAGAATGTGGACGTCTCAGAAGGAACTGGAAACAAGAGCACACCTACACCCACTTCCTAAACCAGACCATTTTTATAATTCTTGTGTTTTCTGTATTAATTTTCTCCCATGGTAGGAAATAGTAAATACTCAAGTTCCAATTGACCTCCACTGTGCAGAGAGTGTTAGTCACTTAGTCATGTCCGACTCTGTGTGACCCCATGGACTGTAGCCCACCAAGCTCTTCTGTCCATGGGATTCTCCAGGCAAGAATACTGAAGTGGGTTGCTATCCCCTTCTCCAGGGGATCTTCCCAACCCAGGGATCAAACCTGGGTCTCCTGCATTGCAGGCAGAGTCTTTACTGTCTGAGCCACCAGGGAAGCTTCCATTGTGCAGAAGGAAGCCAAAGGAATGAGTTTGTATCTCTGCTAGCATGTTGAAGGGGGAAGCACCCCAGGGCAGTAGAATTAAAAAAGGGAGGAGGCCAAGGGCATAAGGGAGCCAGTTTTTCAGTCCTCCCTACCCTCACCCCAAGCATCTTCAGAAGATCAGAACTTAGCTGTAGAAAACCTGAATTTTTCTTATGGTTAGAAGTTGGTTGCCTTAACCATCTCATAATGATGAGATTCCATCATTCATGTGACAAATATTCATTGAGTTCTAGGTGCCTGGGATTCACTGGGGGACAAAACAAAGATTTTTGCCCTTCTACAGTTTTACTGTAATGTGAGGAGACAGAATACAGACATTAAAGAATAAATCAGTAAATTACATGGTAAGGGTAGAAGGTGCTGAGTAATGTAGGAGCGGGGTAAGAGGTGAGTGGGTGCTGGGTGGGGTGGGTGGTGATGCCAACTGCAGTGGTTAAGGCAGGCCTCACAGGGAAGGGGAGATTGAGTGGCAGGGGTGTCAGGGCACATGAACCCTGGGCAGGGGGAAACCATGCCTGAGTGCTGAGCAACAGGGGTGATTCAGGGAGGCTGGAGCAGGGAGAGTGAGGGACAGTATGGTGGGAACAGAGGCCAGAGAGGTGAGGAAGTGAGTAGATCATGAGTTGCCTTGCTGGCCATGGCACAGACTTGGGTGAGTGAAACAGGAAGCCAAGGATAGCTTGCTCCACTAACTACTGTGTCGAGAAAAGACTGGAGCGTTCAATGAGAGGTATGATGGGAAGCCAATGCAACAAGCCAAGGGAGAGGCCATGGCAGCCTGGACCTGGGTGCAGTGGGAGGAAGTGATGAGAAGTGGGGTGCCAGATGAAGCAGGAGATGACAAGATTTGCTAAGAGCTTTGGTGGAAGATGTGAGAGAAAGGGGCATCAAGGATGATGCCGCAGTTTTGGGCCTGAGCTCCTGGAGAGGCGGAGTTGCTATTGACCGAGATTATGCGTGTTATCATAGCTACTGACCACCGTCTCTGGGCCAAGTCCGGGGTCATCCAATTCGTACTCTGCTCCAAATCCGTCCTTCAAACCCCATGAGTAGTCTCCGTCAGCCCAGGGAGGGCACCTAAGTGACCATTTCGCTCAGTAGGTGGCAGACCCTGGGTGCCCCAGGCCGGTCTGACCCCATGGGGCGGGTCTGCACATCCCGTCCCTGGGATGCTGGTCCCCTTGGCTCGCCTGACCCTAGCTGGCCTTGCACTTTACCCACTCTTGCCCCGACATCAAGCTGCCTCAAAGCGACAGAGCTTCCAAGGCCTGATGCTTGCTGGGGACTTCTCTTGGACATACTATAAAACTCCTTATTTGGATATCTGAAATTAAATTGGGGAGGTGGCTAAACTAGGATGTTTGGGAGCTTCCTCAGAGCTGACAGGTGGGCCGTGAGTCAGGGAGGCAACAGGTGGGAGAGAGTACAAGGGACTCGTGATTGTCTCAACAAAAATGTGGGATTCTTGTAAATACAGTCATCTCTGAAACAGCCCTCCCCACCATCACAGCGCCCACACTGGAGGGGCTGCTACCCCATGCTTCTAGATCACTGGGCTCACAGTTTACAGGAAGAACATGTGGACTCAGAGAGTTGACCCTGATTGCCCGCAGACACAGGGAGCGTGTGCGCATGCGTGCATCTCTGTGTGTGTCCAGAGAAGGGGGACTGACTGGAGGGGTGGAAGTCTGCCCGCAGGGGGTGACATCAGGAGTCTGAACATCACCATCCTACCCCAGGCACATCCTGGACTTCCTTTCAAGGGTGACTTCAAGAAAGACACAGAGCGGCTCCTCCTACACATCAGAGCCAAGCTCTGCTCCTCCAGGGCCTGGTTCTGGGTCAAAGCTTCAGCGCGAGGCAGCTACGAGCCAGCTTTGCCAGCACCCCAGGCTAGGGGTTCCTGGATGCCCTCAGGGTTCCTAGCTAAAGTTGTGCTAGAAAGTTGGTTATAAAACTCTGCCACCTGCCTGAGATACAAGGGAGGCTTTAAAAATGTATAAGCACTTGTTCTATGCCAGGCACTTCCACACATGCACATGTGCACACACACACACACACGCACGCACCTGCCTTAATTCTCCTGACTATGGAATGGGGATCATTCCCACTTGAATGAAACTGAAGCTCCGAGAGGTCTAGAGAGGTTCAGAGGCCACATGGCTGGGGTCCCTGATGGTACCCTCAGCTGTCTGACTTCAAAGCTCCTGAGGCTCAAGGTTTTGACATCTCCAGCACCCATTCCTAGGCCCTTCCCTCAAACCCCCTTCCTTTCTGGGCCCACAAGTCTGCTGAGGAGAAGTCCTGGGTCAACCTGGCTTTCTTACCAGAGGCCTCGTCCTCTCTGGAGCCTCCCAGCTGGTCTGGGAATGATGGAGGTAAGCCTGCAGGGATGGCCTAAGCCTTGGAAACGGGGAAGGAGGGGGTTGTGCCTACCCATCTTTGGAGTTTTATGACTTCCCTGTCCTTGGGGGCAGAGAGCAGATAAGGACTGAGCATGTGGACAAGGAAGAAATGTCTTTCTCCTTAGGTGGTGGTCTTAGGGCCCAATGGGGCAACTCTGTCCCCTCCAGTATCCCATCTCACTTCCAACCCTCTGCTGCAAAGCAAGGCACCTGTCTCCCAGGGCTCTCTTTCAGCAAAGGAGAAACTGGATGTTTCTACTGGCCCCAGTGCTGAGACTCCTTCCCACTGGCCCTGAGCATCTCCCCTCTGGCCAGGCCCTTAGACCTACCCAGTATCTCAGGGCAGTTTCTCTCTTCAGAGAAGAAAGCACATTTTTGTTTGGTTTTTAGGCCACCCTTCCCAAAGGTAGCTGCCTGCTTGATGAGGTGTGAGATATAAGGTGTTTATCCCAAAGGACGGAAGGGCTAGGATGAGGCTGTCTGACCTCACACAGGGATCCTCTGAACAGATCCTGCCCCTTAACTTTGCCAAAACTCTGGGCAGATCTGATCTCCTGGACTAAGGGCTTCAGGACCTCAGAAGGTCAATTCAGAGGTACTTCAGTCCCTAGATTCTCAGCACTGGTGGGTGATAACCAGAGCCATCTCTGACCTTTGGCCTTGTGATTTGGGATGGGTGTGATCAGAGTCAGGCCTCTGGGATGTGGCCAGACAAACACCTCTCCTGCTTAACAAGTGGCGGGCTCTCCCAAAAGCTGGGTATCCCCGCTTCTATGCTTCCTCCTAAACTGCCACTGACTGTTCCATTGGTCTGGAGCAGTCTGCTGACACTGCATCTGTGGAGAGCTGCTGTGAAGAGCTGGGAGATTTGCACAAACTGTGGGCCCTGGTGGAGGCCAGAGATGGAGCCTGGGAGGGGGGCGGGGCAGGCACACAGACAGCCTCTGTTGGCCTGGGAGGCGGAGAACAGTGGCCAGCGCAAACACTGTTGTTTGCAAACAAACAGCCTCAGGCTGGGGGGAACAGCTTGTCTTTGTCCTGGTTGGTGCTGATGTGGGTCCTGCAGCCCTCACCCCTCGGTTCTCCTTTCCTTGCCCACTGCAGCCTTGGAGCTCCAGCCTGAGGCACCTGGTCCCCAGAAGAGGATGTGGTTCCGAAGTGTGACCCCTGTTACCTAGTGGTCATGGGAAGTCGTGTTTAGGGTCACAGGCCCCACTTCCATCCCTACTGGCCTTGGCCTCTGCCTCCACCTCTGCAAGCTCTCCAGGTCCTTCTCTTTGTCTAGCACCTGGGCTGAAGCTCTGTGCCAGACACTCTCAGAACCCCAGAGTGTCCAGTAGGGTTGACATGCGGATAAAGAACCCAAATCCAGAGAGGTTAAGTGACTCGCCCAGAAAAGTTAAGTGACTTGGCCAAAGTCATACAACTGGTGAACCGCCGAACTGGTTGGCTCTTGGAAGAATCCTCTTCCCATTTTTTTGTATGGGTGCCTCCCAGACCCCGGCCCACCCAGGGGAGCCCAGGCTGGGCTGGGATGATCACTCTTTTGCACACATGTGGTGCTTATCAAGCAAGCATTGCCTTGCAGGGTTTCGCAATGAGCCTTGTGTTCTGGCCACCCCATTGGACATGGAGCTGCTGGAGGGCAGGAGTCTTCCCTGCTTCCAGACCGCTACCTAGGTCACTCCCCGACCCAGGCCCAGAGTCAGGGCCCAGCAAGTCCTTGCTTAATGAGGGAGGGGATGTATGGGGGCCTGGAGAAGAAATGGGCTCAGGACGTCAGGCTTACTCCCCACTCGGAAGGAAAAGAGCAACAATTTGTGCAGGAAGGCAGAGGAGATGATTGGAGGAACAGGGGCTTGTAAAACAGGGAGGTGGCTGAATTCATTCAGATTGGCCTCGTAGCAGGCCCTGATCAGAGAACCAGCTGAAATATTCAGAACTCAAAGCCAGCGACATCTCCCCTGAGAGGCCAAAGGGGACAGGACAGGCAGAACCGGCAGCGGCAGGCGGCAAGACGAGGCACAGGAATCCTGGAGCTGCAGAAGGTGCAGGGAGAGGTTTGCGGGCCCTTGGGGAACAGGCGGTAGGACTCTTCCTGGAGGTCTTCCTTCTAGGATTAATTAACCCTTGCTGTTCTCCACTCAGCCAGTCAATCAGCTCTCCCGTGAGCCCCGTGTGGTGCTAGGAGCCTGGGAGGGGTGGGGAGGCAGAAGCCAGAAAGAGGAGCCAGTGTCTGCCTTCAAGGGGCCTGTGAAATAGTCGGGGAGAGCAAACAAGCACATACAAATCAGATCATGATTAGAATAGTTAAACAGCAGACCACGGGTGAGCAAATACAATAGGAGGCAGAGGGCGGAGGCGCCTCTCCACTGCGCCTAAACATCAGGCATCTGGTCTTTCATTTCCTTTCTTTCCTTTTGCCAGCCTCCCTACACACACACACACACACACACACATCCACACACACTCTGCCATCCTCCTACACACACACACACACTCTACCAGCCCTGCTAAAAACACACACAAAACACATACATATTCTACCTCCCCCCTACACACACCCACATGCTCTACCATCCTCCTACACATACGTGCAACACACACACACCACACCATACCACACACACACAGTCTAACATCTCCCCTACACACACACTCTACCATCCCTTCTACACACACACACACACACACACACATAAACACTCTACCATCCCCTCTAAACATACACACACACAGGCAGCATCCCTATATAGCAAGGCCAGCAGTGAAGACTAGAGAATAACTTCCCATAAATCATGACTCTATGAGGCCTTGGCGACATCCCAGCTCCAGTTCTGAATTTATAGCTCACACTGCTGGCCACCAACCCCAGGGCACCACCAACATCTTAAATTTATTGACTGATGGACTGATTATCAGCGTAGGAGCAGCCAGCACACACAGCTAGGGGAGAGATGGCACACAGGCAGGAAAACCCAGACAGCAGCTTTGGCAAAGCACAGACAATTTCATGCACATGGAAGGGAAAGGATGAAAACCTCTCTTCAGTGAGATTTCCCAGAGTGGATTGTTTGGTTCCCACTTTTGAACCTTCACACTTTTCTCACAGCTGGAACTTCCCCACCTCCTCTCTCCCAACAAGGCCCTCCCCTATTTTGAAACTGATTTCTAGGGAAACAGTCCCCAGGTCCCTCGTCTGACTCAGCCCGTCGTCTCTGCCCCTTCTCTGTGTTCAGCTCAGGCACCTGACAGTCAGTCTGGAGGCACCAGGGCCCGACTGCCAGGTCTTCCTATGCACAAGCAGGTTTCCTACTCATTCAGCTCTCCTGAGCATCTGTTCCAGGCTGGGCTCTGGGCTACGCCAGCAGAGACAAAGCAGGACGAGCTAGGCCTTGCTGCCCAGAAGCCCACCGTCATATTATGGTGGGAACACATAAACCCACCAGAACGGATTTAACCTTGCAAAGTGGCCTGGCTTCAACACCAAATGGGCAGAAGAGTCATCACCCTTTTTTGGCTTTGGTTTATTTATATATTAATTTTGTTTATAGCAGCGCTATGGACCACCTTTAAAAATAAACCAAATGTTCCCCCCAAATCACTTTAAAAGGCCCAGAGGAGGAAGAGGTTTCTGAGGCCTGTAAGATCCCTCAGTTTCGTGAAGAATCTGGGTCTTGAAAGAATTTGGAGAGGTGGCAAAGAAGGGAGGCAACCCAGGAAGGGGGACTTGCTGGAGTCAAAGCGTGGAAGAGCGTAGATCAAATCTGGCAAACAGATGGCGCCCGTGAGGACCACCCTGCTATGGCTTGTCTGCGGATGACTTTGTTGACTGTAGCCCTGCCTCCCATCAACTCTGAATGCAGACTCCTTCTCAATGCTGCTCTCACCAACTGGTTAACGAGGAAATAAGTGTACAGGCCTTTCTGGCCTGGAGTGTCCAGAGGCCTGAGGCTGAACCAGGATGCGGAGTGTGGACTGGAGAGGAAGGGGCAGAGTTGAGGAGCTGTAGAATGGCAGGGCTAGAATAGACCGGAGGAGCCGATTCCCACATTCTCACTCACAGACTCTAAGGCTAGAGGAAAGACTACTTGTCCAAGGTCTGGGAGTAACTGGTGAAGGTGCTGGCACTCAAGCCTCCTGACCTCTGGGCCATAGGTTGAGGTCAGATGCTCAGAAGGGCCTTGGCTGCCCAGCTGCTGAACTTGTACTTGGTAACAGTAATCCTGTACTATCTGGAGCTGGCCTTGCTGGAGCCCAAGGTCAAGGTCTTCTGAGCTCATTCTTATGCCAACCCACCTTCTCTCCTCCTGTCCAAACTCCCATTCCTCAGAAGGCCCACAGTGGGGCTGCGCAGAGGAGGGGTGCATGCCCAGGTTCAGTGAGGCCTCAGGAGCAGAGAAACAGGTGGATTTCCTCCCACCTCTCTCCCCGAAAAAGAAGGCACTTCCCCCACTGGAGCCAGCCTTGGGCTCTCTGCACACCAGAGAAGGGTTTCCCCCTCAGCTCCAGGGCCTCAAGGGAGCCACTGAAAGTTTTTGAGCATTCGAGTGTTATAATGAAAATGTTATTTATAACATGCTATCATGGAATTAATCTGTCCTGTTTTCTGGGAGAGAATGCCGTACATTGGGACACTCCTGCATGAGTTGGAAGCTCTGTGGACAGAACCAAGGGCTCCACAGGACAGAGTACCCTCTGAAGATGGAAGTGGGGGGCACTGAGAGGGGAGTGGGGTGGAAAGGAGAAAGGGGCTGTACCCTTAGGATCAAATCCTTGAGGTCAAAGCCCATGAAGCTCCCAGGAGGGGTCAGGACCCACCTGCAGCTGGAAGAGATTGGAGCGCTGTCAGACCTCATAACTCCCAAGCTGAGGTGGAAGGGTTACTTGTTTTGCTGTTTGTTTCCTCGAAATGGATATAAGTAAAAAGTATATTGAGGCTTGTCTTAGGGGCTCGAATGAAGTGGAGAACTGGAAAGACTGTGGCTCTTTCAGTAAATAGCTTCTGGGGGTCCAAGAAGGGGGACATGGGAGGCAAACTCCAGGCAAAAGTGTGAGTGGTGGCAAGAAAGAGAACAGAGATAAAGGGGGCCAGCGGAGGCCCCTGAGCCTGAGAAGGTGTGGAGCTGAGCTGCAGCACCTGGACACCCTCGTTAGATCGTCAGCCTCCAGAGGCTGGGGATCACACTTACACCTTCCTCAGCCCACAGTCCCAGGCTCGAGACACTGGACACATAGCCATGACCTTGCTCAACCAGGGTTGACTTTCTCCTTTTTCCCCAACCATTTCCCAAATCTTAAACAATTCTCCCACTCGTCGAAATGGGCAGAGAGAGAGGATAGCATTCTCCCTGCCATTGAGGGCCCAACAGAGTGAGGACAGAACCAGAGAGATAAGCTAATTTCCTCTTCCTGGTCGCCACTGGCGTCCCATTTTCCAACCCCAGTTTCCACTTCTCAGAGCTCCTGCTCTTGGGGTGCTGACTCTTGTGCAACCGTTGCGTCTCTAGACCTTGGCCCCTGGGCTTCCGGCCCTTGCATCTCTGTGGTTCTCCCTCTACAGCTCTAGTTCCTCTTTCTCTACTTCTTGTGTAGGTTACTCTGCTTCCTGACTCCCTCAAGCCAGGTGTTCCCCAAATTTGCTGTTTTCGTTTGTATAGCCCTGGGCATGGTCGAGTTTGTCCCATGGGAAGTTTGGTTGTGGACCCGTGAAGGGGCGATCCTCTGGAGCCCCGGAGAAAGACGTCAAGTCATGCAGGTTTTGCCAGATACGATAAACATGCCCTGTTTAATTTGGATTTCAGATAAACAAAAAATAATTTTTAGTATAAATGTGTCCTAAACTTTACATGGGACATACTAAAATTGTTTTCCTTGTTTATTTGAAATTTGCATTGAACTGAACTTCCTGTATTTTTATTTGCTAAATCCGACAATGACTTAGTGACTAAATAACAGCAACAATATAGGTAGAAAGGGAATGAAGTTCTGATCTGGGCACATACTTCCCTTGGGGCTTCTCAGGTGGCACAGTGGTAAAGAACCCCCCTGCCAGTGCGAGTTTAATCCCTAGGTCGGGAAGATTCCCTGAAGTGAGAAATGCCGGCCCACTCCAGCATTCTTGCCTGAAGAATCCCATGGACACAGGAGCCTGCTGGGCTACAGTCCATGGGGTCACAGAGAGTTGGACATGACTGAGTGACTAAGCATGGCAAAGCACAGCAGAGGAGAGTCGTAGCGGGCAGAGCTGAGGACCCAGTCAGGCTTGGTGAGCACCAGGGATGGTAGACCCCGTCAGCTTGCTTGTGTGGCAGCTCTTCTCCAACAGAAACCACCCACCACACAGGGACCTTTCAGAGGGCAAGGTAATTTGATTCATCCACAGCTTGGGTTTTGCTGGGTAGTGTGACCAAGGGGAGTTTATGTGAAAGGCAAGAGAAAATAGAATTCACTGGTGGATTGGAAGAGAGGGGAGAGGTCCGGTGCTCCTGAGAGGGTCAGAGGACAGGTGTAGGCTGGGCGATTGAGTGAATAAGCTGAGAAGCTAGAAAGATGTCAGAATTAGTCATTTCAGAGATGAGTGAGTTCTGTGGAGTGAGCTGAGATGACTATGTCTGAAGAGTGGGTGGCCAAGACAGTGGGACAGGAGATTATCAGAGACGGAGAAAGCGAGTAACCAAGAGGCTAGGGTGAGGGCAGGGTCACTCTCATGGACGCCGAAGTCGCCCGTGGTGATGGCAAGGCCTCCGGTTTCCTCCACAAGTCTTACCGCTCCTGGCAACGCTTCCCTGTTTGTCAGGTCACATGGGTTGCTATGGTGGTAGGCGGGCAGAGGGGAGCTGGTAGTGGCTCACACTGGGAGGGGACTGTGAAATGTTTCCACAGGAGAAACAGATTCTAAAGAAGCTTGGAACTAAATGGATTCCTTTGAGTCTTTCCAGCTTGAAGGCACCCACTGCCTGCCATCAGTATGCGTCAGGACTGAGAAAATCTAAGATTCTTCCTCTTCTCAGTGTTATTCTGGAAGCCCAAGGAACTAGTATACTGGCCATAACCCAGAGCAGTTTTTCCCCCCAAATTCCCAGAGCCTGCCCCTTCTCTTGTTTCCTGCTACTCTCGCTAGAAAATTCAGCCTCCCAGCCCTAGCCAACTGGCCGTTGACTTTGCCTCTTTCTATTCCCACTGCCCCTGCTCTGATTCATGCTATTGTCATCTGTCTCCTGCCATTGAATCGCTTCTTGAATGATTTCTCTGCTTCCCTCCTACCGCACCGCCCCCCCAGTTTTCCCCAGCTACTCGCCCTTCCCAAGAGGCGAAGGCCAATGAGAGGACACTCCTAGCAAGGCATTCTCCTTTTACTCAGCCATCATATAATCTTCCTAAAATGCTGCTTAGTTTACATGATTCCCATCCTCAAAATTTCTCAGGGATCTCTGCGCCTGCAGAACAAAGATCAAACTCCTTAGAGTAGTATTCAAGACTCCTCTTGACCTGGCCCCATGTTCCTTGCTGCCCAGATCCTCCCTCCACGCACTGCGTGCCAGCCCCTCCGGGGTGTTTTATGCTGGTCGAAATAAACAATATTCTTTCTTGACTGTAGAGATTTGGCTCTGCTATCCCTTCAGACTGAGAAGTCCCTCTTGCCATTCTCCATCTGCATCCTGTAGGGCTTAGCTGAAATCACACTTTCTTCCTGGTGCCTTATCTGAGCCTCATCGTTCAGAAATAACCAGCCCTTCCTCTGCAGCAAAGCCAGGAGTCTGTGCCTGCATCTCTATTTAGCACGTATTTTCAGTTTTGTAAGCAGTTTAGAAGCCGTTCATGTAGCACTTACACTGCAAGTATGCTTAGCTGTATGAGACACTGAGAATTCAGAGAGAGAAGACTGGTCCTGCCTTCAAGGTGCTCATGTGCTGGCAGGGGTGCTGGGGTGCTGGGTGAGTGGACGGGCCATGGCAGAGGTTCATGGTGTGTGCTGAGATAGCTGATGGACTGATACTTTCACCATGGAGAGGAATTACTGGCTTGCGTCAGTCTCTCTAGCTGGAACATAAGTTCCTTGAGCTCAGGAAAATACTTCGTTCTTGTAAGTTCCCATGCCTCTGCCCAGAGGCTGGCAGATCATCAGAGATCCGTGTATGTTTTGTTAGGATGAACTTCAGGCTCCTGGAAGACAGGAGCTGTCTCCTTCATGCTTTTATTCTCCACTCTTCCAGTGCCTTGTACTAGGCATGGCAGAGCCAGCGTCTGCTGAAATGAGTGAAGAGGACAAGACGCTCAGAAGCAGCAGGTGCTCTGGGGAGCTGTGAGTAAACTGTTGGCCTGTCTTGTCTCAGGCCAGACAAGTGCTCACCATCCATGGGACTGCTGCCTAGACCCAGGCACCAGGGGATCACTGCTCATCCTGGTGGGGCTCCCCGCGTCTGGCTGACTGATCAGGCTTCCCAGCACCCACCCATCCCCTAGCCACTCTCTCTGCACGCACGCACGTGGCCAGGAGCAGGGCAGGCCAATCTAGCCAGCAGGGCAGGATCAGGAACTACAGGGATCGGCTGGAGTGACATACTGAGATAGCAGAGAGGCAGCCTGAGCGGCACCAAGCAGAACCTCCCCCCGCCCCTCCCTCACCACTGCGGATGGGCCCCATCTTAAAGTGGGGCGGGGGGGGGGGAGAGCTCTGTGTTCAACAGCTATGGTGCCAGCCATCGAGTCATCCACCTTATGAAGAGGGCAGAGGGGGTCCATTTTCTCAGTGTGACTTCAGAATGACCCAATAAAGGGCTCTGGGGAGACGTGAGGTGGAAGTGCCTGCTTGGGGGCAAGTGCAGAGATTTCTAGGAGACTCTCCACTCCTCCTTTAACCCTCCCCTCCACTTTGTGTCTGTGAGGGGTGGCGTGGTATGCAGAGGATGAAGAAGTTATGATAAAAGTTGGACAATGTCCTGAATTCCTGGGCTGAAGAAAATCTCCCCAGTTCCTACCAGGAAATGGGGAATTCCCCACAGTGTGTGGGGAGGGGGAAGAGGGGTGCCAAACCGGGGGTTCAGGGCTGCATAGCAAGGACATCCCCTCCTGAGGGAACTGCCTGCTTATCCCTGGGAGGTAGAAGTGGGCTGTTGGGAGATCCAAGGTGCCCCTTCAGGGCAGGGATGCAAGGTGCTCAGATCTCATGGAAGGCAGCTGCCCAAGCCTTCCTCTCCCTCCCCACCCCTCCTAGCTCCTCAGGGTTCCTTTCCCTCCCCTCCTAATGCTCTTCCTGGTATTTCTTCATTCCCCTCAGTCTTCCTCTCATCTCCCCCGACCCCTAGACCAGGAAAAAGCCAAGACAGGCCTAGCTCTGTGGAGGACCCATAGGAACTGTAAGAAGAGCTTGGGGTCTGGTCTGTGCTCCCCTGCCTGCAGCAGGCATGCACTGGGGCTCTGTCTGGGCAAGTCACTCAACTGCTCTGAGCCTAAGCTTGCTCCTGTCTACAATGAGGATGTCACTTTGCAAAGCTGCTTGAAGAGCCATTGTGGATAAGCACTATTTGCAAATTTGCTTTAGACATTCAGCTGTTCATTGATTCAGACCTCCATTCGACACAGTACTTATCGACGCTATGTGCCAGGCAGCCTTCCGTTGCTAAGGATGCACCAAGGAACAAAACAGACAAAATCCATGTCCTCCTGGAGCTTACACTTTAGTGAGGAAGATGAACAAGAAGCTAACCAGCAAATAAATAAACATTTACTATACAGTAGATATAATTTTCTCTTGTGCAAGGAAAAGGTGACAGAAGGTGGGAAAGTTCCACTTCAGGATGCTCCGGAAATGTCTCCTGGAACATTTGGCCAGAAACCTGAGTATTATAAGAGGGCTGAGCCACACTCTGGGAAACTGTTCCAGGGAGAGGAAACAGCAATGCCGATGCTCTGCGGCCGGAAGATGCTTGGCTCAAGGACCAGCCTGGAGCCCGAGTGGCTGGAGTGGAGTGAACAGGGCCCGTGCGGAGGGATGAGGTCAGAGGAGAAGGCAGGGCAGGACCGGAGGGCCTTGTTTATCATGTTAGGGAGTTTGGTTTTATTCTAAGCAATAAGCAGGGGAGTGAACTGATCTGATGTATGCTTTCAAGATGACTCTGAACGGGGTGTTCACTGCCCAAGTGGGGCCAGAAGGGCAGTTAGGAGGCTGTGATCATCATTCATCACAAGTGACTCCCCTCCCCTGCCTCTATGTCCCTCCTCAGTTATCATTCCAGAGCCTGGCACACTGTGCCCAGCTCCTCGCCTCTGCCCCTCTCCTGATTTACTCTTCACTGTATCTGGAGTCTGTCCCTCATGACCCAGAAGCTACCACCAGACAGCCTCCCAGGGGCTTTCTCAGAGGAGACCTCTCTGAGGCATTCCATAATCTCAGCCCCTCCTCCTGCCAGGACTTTCCATTCTCTGGTCATTTTGGCCCTGCATGTGCTACCTGGGGCCCTTTCCCCAGGCCGAGGTGTCAGGAGGTTGTCCTGAGGTCCCTCCGGCTTCTGAACCCCTGTCCAGAGGGAAGTTATGTCCCAGTGGTAGAGACAGAACACCTAAACAACTTCACAATGGAATATTCATGGGTGATGAATGCTGTGATGAAAATTAGTGCTGGGTAAGCAGATGGAGAGTGATGGGGTAAAGGGCTACTCCAGATTGCAACCTGAATTCAGTGCATAAACCACATGTCTGAGAAGAGAGTGTTTCAGAAAAAGGAAAGAGCATGTGCAAAGGCCCTGAGGTGAGAAATGAGCTTGTAAAGAAAGTTAATGTAGCCGGAGAATGAAGAGAAGTGGTGGATGAGGCCACCTCACATGTAACTCCAGACCCACACCTCACACTCCAATTCCTGTGTCTTTCTGGCTTTTCCAGCTAGAGGTTCTATAGGCATCACCACAAACTCAGTGGATCCAAAACTTAATCCATTTTCTTCCTCCAGACACCTGTTCCTCTTCCTGCTCTCTGGTTTAAATAGTCCCCTGTGTTGGTAAGTTGGGGTAGCTGTGACTCTGGGCTTCCCTGGTGGCTCAGATGGTAAAGAATCTGCCTGCAATGCAGGAGATCCCAGTTTGATCCCTGGGTCAGGAAGATCCCCTGGAGAAAGGAATGGCAACCCACACTCCAGTATTCTTGCCTGAAGAATTTCATGGACAGAGGAGCCTGGTGTGCTGCAGTCCATGGGGTCTCAAAGAGTCAGACGTGACTGAGCAACTGACACATACACACAGCTGGGACTCCTCCTGTCCCCTCACTCCACACACCCAGTCAATTACCAGTCCATTAAACCCTGTTTTAAAACATTTCTTGCATCCATTTCCTCTATTTCTGGGTCGGGGTCTCACCCCTATCATGAGGATATTTTAAACGCTAACCTCTGATAATTCTCTGAACAGAAAAATGATCCACACTTAGGGAAAAGCTCAGTAACACAAATCAGCATGTCCTGTGTGGAGGGAGAGCTAGGACTCTGATCTCCTAAGAGGTCACAGAGCCTGACCCTTGCCCTCCTCCAATCCATAATCTACACTTTGGTCACTCTGGACCAGCTAAGGTGTAAATCTGCTCATTGTGAGCCTCCACTGTAAACTTCTTACTGGCTTCTTGTGGCTCTTAGAATAAATTTTAAACTCTCCAGGGCCCCTGGGTAACTTTCAGCCTCTCCTCTTGCCACACTCCCTCTCACACTCTCTACTCCAAACATTATGGTCAACTTTCAGTTCCTAGAATGCACTCTCTTGCCTCGGGCCTTCCTACTTTTTGCTTTCTCTGGCCCCAACATCCTTGATGCCCCATTCCCTCCCTGATTCTCTTGTCTACCTAACTCCTACTCACACTTGAGAAATCAGCAGCATCTCCTCTTCCAGCAAGACCACTATGCTTGGGA
Organism: Capra hircus; assembly: GCF_001704415.2. Lineage (NCBI taxonomy): Eukaryota > Metazoa > Chordata > Mammalia > Artiodactyla > Bovidae > Capra > Capra hircus. Next base: position 87,045,509 of record NC_030810.1, read on the forward strand.
CTTCCCTGGTGGGCCAGTGGTGGAGATTTTGCCTTTCAGTGCAGGGGGTGTGGGTTGAATTCCTGGTCAGGGAGCTAAGATCCCATGAGGCAAAAAACCTAAAACATAAAAAACAGAAGCAATCTTGCAACAGATTCAATCAAGACTTCAAAAAGGTCCACGCATACAAAGAAAGACCACCATCGTCTTCTCAAGGCTGGATGAGGTGCCCCTCCCGGGTGTTCCCCTAGCACCCTGAGCTCACCTGGCTACGTTGCCATTGCCTTTTTATGTCTGTCTCATCCACAAGCCTGGAAGGTCTTTCAGCACTTACCTGTTTAGCCTGCAGGTGGTTGAAACCTCAGCTCTTGGCATAGGGCTTGGCACTCTAGTAGAAGGTGCTCCACAAATATTTTTTGAATAGATGGATGGATGATGTGAGAATGGAAATGGGGTTTAGAGTATGGGTGCATCTAGAAAAGAAAAGGCACCCCAGGGCGTGGTGCAGAAGGGGCATGGGAAAGACAAAGGTGTGGGGTGGCTGTGGGTCCGCTGCAATTAGGAGCAGAGGAGGCTGGCTGACAGGGATGGAGGGCAGGAGTGGGGTAAAGGAAGATGAGCTCAAAAGGCAGGTGGGGCCAAGTTAAGGCACTCAGACTTTATCCCAGAGGCAATAAGGAGCCTCCAAAGATTACAGCAAAAGCTGTGACATGGTCAAAGTCATGTTTAATCTGGTGTGGCTTGCAGGGGTTTGGGGGAGAGAGGAGTCTGGAGACCACTCCCAGTAGAGGGTCCTGGGGAGCCTGTTCCAAGCTCCTCTTTCAACTGGGAGACCCCCATCCAGCCTCAGACCTCCAGCAGCCTTGGGCCATGGAAGGAAATCTTGCACTCTGGGGCTTCCTCCTCCACCGCAGGGCTTGCCTCCCCTTCCCGGTGACTCACCCCGGAGGGTCAGCTCCAAGCAGAAAGTCATCACTGACAGGAAAAGGGGCCAGACTTTCTTTCCCCCACAGGCTTCCTGGGCACCAAGACAACAACACAGGACAGCAAAGAGTGGGGAGGGAGGCCCTTGAACGGGCTGGGAGCAAGCCCGCCTGACCCACGCTGCCCGCCCACCCACTGGGGACCCACAGTGCCACATGACGGCCAGGCTGACAACACCAGTTGCTGGTGAGTCACGCGGCCCTGGAGACCCTGTCACTGCCAGATGAGAGGTGCAAGATCCATGAAGGAGCAAAGAGACGCCATTCCAACCCTGGCAGACTGGTTGGGGTGAAGGCGGGGTGGACTCTGGAGCCAGTGAGGGCATCAGCGTGGGGACAAAATCTGGCAAGCCTTTTTAAGGAAGCGAGAGCTGAAGGAGGAGGGCAGAGGGCCACTGGCTCCCAGAAGGGTGTATCCTGGAACTGGGACCAGGTCAAGTAACCCATCCCTCTGACATAGAAGCTGGCAAGAGTGAACTCACTGTGACGGTCCGTTAGGCAGACTGGCTCCAACCCCCAAAGTTGCTGGAGTTTAGAATTTGTTCTCTATAGGAGACGGACATCACATGTGGTGGCCTAGTTCCTCGGCTAGGTCATCCCACAAGATTCTAGTGGGAGCCAGTATGTTTAGTAAGAGAAGGCTGAGGTGCCTATAGCTAACGATGCCATTTCATACACTTACAATTTGGTTAAGAGGGTAGACCTCCTGGTAAACGTTCTGACCACAGAAGCAAAGCAAAGCAAAACAAAACACAAAGGGACACAAGGAACTGTTGGAGGTGATGGATATGTTGGTTGTGGTGATGGTTTCATGGGTATGTGCATCTTTCCATGCTCATCAGATTGTATACATTAAATTTGTACACTTTTGTGTATATCAGTTACACTTCAATATAGATGTTGAAAGAGAGAGAGCAGGGCAGCAAAAGAGATACAGATGTAAGGTACAGACTTTCGGACTCTGTGGGAGAAGGCGAGGGTGGGATGATTTGAGAGAATAGCCCGAACATGTATATTACCATATGTAAAATAGATGACCGGTGCAAGTTGATGCATGAATCAGGACACCCAGGGACAACTTAGAGGGATGGGGTGGGGAGGGAGTGGGGAGAGGGGGTTCAGGATCGGGGGACACATGTATACATACCCATGGCTGATTCATGTAGACATATGGGAAAAAACTCGATATTGTAAAGTAATTATCCTCCAATTAGAATAATTAATTAAAAAATATAAAGAAAGAGAGAGAGAGCAAGCCACAAGTTTGGGTGTGGAGATGGGGAAAAGAGGGAACTTGGAGTCTCGAATCCATACACACACAGGTGTTTTCTCAACCAAATGTTGTGGGAACCGTGAACCAGAAGACAGGAATTCTGAGTTCCCCTTGGGTTCCAGGCTCTGTGTCGAGGAGCAGCTCCAGTGAAACCCACTTCATCTCCTGTCTGGAGTTCCCATCTCCCCTGCGCAGGGGGAAGCAGAAGCCAGACCCTGCTGCTCACCTGCTGGACCGCGCAAAGGGATCCCCTCCAGCTGCAGTCGTGAGCAGCTGGAGTTAGCAAGCCTGGGAGCCAGAGGTAGGTGTGAAGAGCAGATGTGGGTGCCAGGCCTGGGCTGAGGGCTTTGAGGCAGGCAGTGAGAGGAGAAAAGGTGAGCGGGGAGCTGGGTTGAGGAATTGAGTATTGAGGAAAGGGACCTATCCCAGGAGAGGAGCTGTAGGTCCTTCCCCACGCCACTGCAGCACCCTGAGTGGCAAGTCAGAAGGGAGCCCTGTTTTCCTTTCTGTCCTTTCTTTTCCTTTCTCCCAGTCTTCCCAACCCTGCAGACCCTGCAGCTGGTTCGTAAGCGGGAGCCAGAGCTAGTGGGGCCCTCGGCCTGGACCTCTTTTCTCAGAGTGGCACCGTGCTGGGCCCTTGTCCCAGTTTTGACTGAAACATCAGGGCTTCTAAGAGGCCTTCCCTGACTGTCACTATCTCAGCCCCGGGCTCTTCTCACAACTGCTCTTACACCATCTGCTATCTCCAGTCATTTGCCTCCTCATCTATTCCCACCCCCAACCAGAACACAGGTTCCGCCAGCTCAGGGACCTTGTCTATGTTGCTCTCAACCATGAGGACAGCGCCTGCACAGAATAACTGCTCAAATTTAGTTTATTCATAAGTGAATAATAATTGCTAACATTTTTTGAGTGCTTGCGACAAGCCAAGCACTTTCTTCGTGTATTAACTTGGTAAACTGTAAGCCGCGGGGTAAATCCAGCTCCCTGTCGACTTTTCTAAACAAAGCCTTCTCGTCCTGCACGCCACTGATGTAAGTACTGTCTATGGCTGCCTTTGAGATAAAACACGCTGGCAGAGTTGAACAGTGATGACAGAGACAGTATGGACAGTAAACCAAAAATGTTTACCTCCTCACAGAACAGTTTGCTGACCCCTGTGTTAATGCATTGACCCCTCACCAATGCCTGTGAGGCCAGTTTATTATCATCCTTATCATTTTACAAGTAAGGCAACTGAGGCACAGAAGGCTTGTCCCAGGTCACAGAAAAGTAAGTGCAAAGTACTAAATCCAAACAGTATTGCTCTGAAGCCCATGTTCCTAGCTAGCTGCCATGTTCCATGACCTTTCTAGAAAGGGGCAGGAAGAGAAAGGGAAAGTCAAGAAGTCAAAAGCATTTGGATGCAGCCTCCTAAAATGGAAAGGAAAATGGGAAAATAGGGAATGTTAGGGCAGCTGGGAGGCCAGCAGACGTTATGACACTGGGCCCTTGCTCTTGAGGCTTAGTTCTGAGATCCAGAGCTCTCAGATTCTGTTCCCTAGAGCAAGAGTCCCATCCCTAAACATAAATGAGGACCCCCTTCTTTCAATCACCATTTAGGACGTGAGATCCCAACATTCTTCTTAAATCTTAAACCATGGCCTCAGCTACTGCTTATCTCCACGAGAATCAAGGACTCAGGGATCTCGGATTTAGCTCAGCTTCCCTGGTGGCTCAGACAGTAAAGAATCTGCCTGTAATGAAGGAGACCTGGGTTTGATCCTCTGGGTCAGGAAGATCCCCTGGAGAAGGGAATGGCTATCCACTCCGGTATTCTTGCCTGGAGAAATCCATGGACAGAGAAGCCTGGAGTGCTACAGTCCAACAAAGAGTTGGACACAACTGAACATCTGACACTTTCACTTTTTCACTTTCAAGGGTGACTGGAAGTTGAACATACTAATTTTTTTTTCAGTTCCACAAATTTGCCAGCTTCTAGGAGCTCTGGCATATGAACGTGCTTGAGAACCTGCCATTCTTCTGATGTTGAAATTTGGATGAAATACAACACAGAAGTTAAAGGAACCAAGAAACAGAATCAGAGGATAAACTGCAGTCTTAGAAATTACATTTGGAAATTACACCCTCACATGTGAGTTCTCCTAGTAGGGTGAGGAGCTTTTCCTTTTTAGTGAAAGAAAAAAAAAAAGAATCAAGGCAAGGTGGAGAGGAAACCTACTTGAGGTGAGCCGAGCTGACCCTGTGGGCCTTGCTGGGCAGGGAATCCAGATCCAGAGTGAGCAACTCTTGTAAGGTGCACTCTGCTGGGAGCAGTGGGAAAGCACCCACCCCCAAACCTCTGGCCTCTGGAGCCTGCTGCAAAGTTTACCTGGCACCTCCACGTTTCTACCTGCATTTTCTTATGACCACATCCTGAGAGAGGTGTTTCTTTCATCCCTGACAGAGAGGTTATGAGATTTGCCAAATGTCACAGAGCAAGTGGCACCAGACGACTCTCGTCCATTTGGATGAATTCTTTACTCATGAAATGACCTTCTGATGAGTCATCGGAGGGCCTGATAAAGGGACAGAGGCAGTCTGATGGACACTTTGGTGTTTGAATTCAATGTGTCCATCTAAGTCTCTGCTGCGTTCTCAGTACCCAAAACCTGGCTCAGTATTTTTGGAGAGTATAGCTATGACAGGTCCCAGCTCTGGGGGAGCCCCCAGTCTGGTGGAGAGAGCAGAACAGCTACACATATAGGCCTAAAATAAGCTGGAACGTGGAAAGGGATCCCCAGATGGAGGCAAAACGCCGTGGGCTTCTGACAAGGACGAAACCACAGAAGTTGGAGAAACAAGAATTCCTAGAGAAGGTGACAGCTGGGAGGTTTACTTCCATGGGTGGGGATGGGGGCTTAGTGACAGGCCTCTGGCCTCACCAGTCCTCACTCCATCAAACCCCTGTCACTCACACATGGCCACCCCAAACCACACCCCTCTCTGCCCTCGGCCTTTGCTGCTCTCTCTCCTTGAAATGCCCCTCCCTTCTCTTCTTCCCTTGGCTCTCCCCTTCCCTCCCCCGCAAACTATTCCAGACTCCCCCACTCTCTCTTGCGGGTCCCAACCCAGGCTTCCTGTCTATGGCACTAACTGCAGGCTGGGGCATTAGAGTCAGCTACTTACTTGTCAAACCTCCTCTAGCCCTGCTCGGCCGTGAGCTCCTGGAGAGCAGACTGTCTTTTACTGTGAAAACTCCAGCAACTAACCTTGAGCCAGGCTGTAGTAAGCACTCAGTAAAGATTTATTGAGCAGATGTGTATCCATTCTTTGTGGGGCCTACAGGTGGATGATAGGAGATGAGGCTGAAGCACAGGCTTGGACCAGCCAGAGGAAGGCCCTGCCACCAGGAAGAGGCATGTGTGGAGCCGCTGGGGCACTAAGTGAACCACTGACAGAATTGCCCTGCAGAGACACGAGGCCAGAGCAGAGAGATGAGCAGCCAGGAGGAGAAAGGCCGGAGGCTTGCTCTAGCATCCTGGTAAGCATGCAGCTCTCTGCAGTCTGCAAGGGTCCCCAGGCTCTGCCCACACCTCATCTCAGCGACACAGTGAGCTCCAACCCTGCAGCTCCGGCATCCCACCTGAGCCCATGATCTCAACCAAGTGCAGAGGGCCTGTGACTAGCATGTGACTCAGCAGCCAGCCCAGGGACAGGCCACAGTGGGATGGGGAAAGAGGAGCTCAGCTTAGGTGTGGGGAGGGGAGGTCGTTTCCAGCAGGGGGATGACCTGGGCTCTTGAAATCCATTCATTCACTCATTCATTGATGAATTCATCCATTCAACAAAACTTTTATTGAGCACCTCGTATATTTGGGTCCTGTGGGAGACCAAACGCTATCTGTAGAAGCTCGATTTAGTTGGCAGAAGTGTAAGAACTAGACACGCAAAGGGAGACACAAACACAGGAGAGGCAGAGAGAAAAGCACTGTGGAATCCAAAGAGGGAAAAAGCATTCCTGCTGAGAGCAACGGGAAGGCTTCCTGAGCAGGCCCATTGCAGCAGCACCTTGAAAGACATCATTTCAACAGAAGGGCCCAGGAGGAGTAGGAAGGAACAGCAGGCCAGGCAGAAGAAGGCCGTGAGCTTCTGGGGGCAGGAACTTTAGCAGTTTTGTTCTGTCCCTGATCCCTGCAGGGCTCAATAATCAAGTGTCCTGTTTCCTGAGAGAGGCAATGAACTTCTCCTGGCCCCTCCACCTTCCCTCCCCATCTAGACCCATCACTGATCACCTAAACTTCTCTCTCTACAGCATTCAGTCTCCTGAACCCTTTCTCTTCTGCCAAACCCACGCCACTGACATCAAAGGCAAAACATCTCTTCTCTTGACTCCACAAATCTTTCCTTGCATCCTTGATCTTGCCCTTGCCTGGCCCTAGGACCCCTTCTCCTCCAGTGGCCTCCGTCTCTCCATCTATTTAGCCTCTTTCTCTCTAGGCAACATCCCTTCAGCTGATAAATGTAGTTAAGTCTCTGTCAGCCCCAAACCTCCACACTTCCTGATTAGACGCTGCATTTCCTGAGGACAAGAGTCCACTCAGTACCATATGCATCTCTTTATGGGCCCCTCTGAACCTAAGGACAGGACCCTAGGCTCAGTAAACATGCACCAACATGAATGGATGGAAGATCTGATCTTGTCACCCGGCCTCCCCGCTGACCAGCTTCCTCAGCAGCTCCTCTTGAAGAAGTCAGATGTTGTGTGTATGACCTCCGGGGCTCTCTCCCACTTCTACCTTTTCTCTCCAACTCCAATCATTCCAAAACACTTGTCCTGCCCAGAGCCGCCGCACTCTCACTTACCCTGCCACTTAGCCTAGCCTTGGTGCACGCTATTTCCTCTCTCTGGAATTCCTTCCCCTTTTCTTCCTTTCTTTTTCTTTTTCCTGGCAGGTGTTACCTTTCAGTTTTCTCCCTTTCCCATTTCTGTACCTGTATTGCTATATGGCCATATAGGTACAGGTATTCTGTATCGCTCTCAATGCAGCTCCAAGGTCTCCTCCTCCTAGAAGCCCTCTAGACTCCCCGCCCACGTCTCTGCTCCGAGCACCATCTAACACCGCTGCTCTGTGTGGGAGCAGTGTGTTCACAGCCTGAGAGCACCTTGTGGGTAAGGATGGATCTTCTTCAGTGATTTTAGTCTTAGTCACTAGGGCTTGGCGATCAGTGGGTGCCAGTATTCATTAAGCGAATAAGTTAATTAATGTCTGAAAAAGAGTCAGTGGTTTCAGAGGTATGTGTCTAGTTTTCCTCTAGAGGACTGTTTCCTACCTGCCAAAAGGGGTGAAACTCCCTAGTGGCCCAGAGTGTCCAAGATGACATGGGTCCACAGTCTAGGACCACCACCCGCCAAAATTCAGCTTTAGGAAGACCCCATTGAAGTTGGCTTAAAAATTAGGCATATAGTCCATGATCTTATTTTTCAAATTCAAGGAAGGAACAGAACATGAGTTCTACTGTTGTGTTCTAAAAATATTTTTTTATGGTTTTCTGCTTTCTTCATAATAAAATAGCTTTGGCATGACAGCCTTCTTGCGTAAGTGAAATAGTGTTTTATGAGCTTTAAGGGAAGCACATATCTGGCCTAAGGAGGGGGACAAAAGGAGGGGAGAGGGGCTCCAGGCAAGATGGTTCCATGTCCCTTGAAAGAGGCCCCAGGCCTGGTGCAGGAATATTGACACCAGAGTCTAGGATCAATCATCCTTGATAAATTAGCAAATATTTATTGAGTGACTATAGGATGGGGAGCTACGGTTGGGTGAAAGAGAAGAGGTGTGTGAATCTGCTTCACTTCCCATGGCCGGTTCCTTCTGGCCATATTACCACTGCTACTTCTCTGAATGATTGTAATTAACATTCGTTGAACGTTTGCTCTGCAACAAGAGTCTGGTTATTTCTGGTATTGACTTTTTACAAACTAAAACAGGTAGCATTATATCCACTTAATTTCCACTTAACAGATGAGGAACCTGAGGTTCAAAAAGAGATTCCTACATTGCCCTAGGTTTTGCAGCTAGGAAGCGGATCTGGATTTGAAATCTGATTTTAAACCCAGAGTTCTCTACTAGTGATGGCCAACATCTGCAGGAGTCTTCCAAGAGTTCAGAGTCTTTTCTAGGAAATTTCTAATTTGATATTATCACTATTCACAGGAGTTAACAATTGTTATAGTCCTCATTTTACAGATGAACAAACTGACGTGCGGAAGTTTCCAGCAAGTTGGCCAAGGTTACTGTCTGAGGCGAAGCCAAATCTGCAACCTCACATTGAGGACTGGATCGTCTAGTTTTGGTCCCTATTGCCTTCTAGCAGAGCTGGGCACTGCAGTTTCTTAGAAGGAATTAATTCTGGGAACAGAATTCTTTTCTTTTTTCTTTTTGGCTGTGCCTGTAGCTGTTATCTTAGTTCCCCAACCAGGGATCAAACCCATGGCCCCCTGCAATGGAAGCGCAGAGTCATAATTCACTTGACTGCCAGGGAATTCCCAGGAACACAACTCTTATCTACCAGCCCCAAGGAGCCCCCAGGCATCATCATGGCCCTGCCTGGATTCTATCCCAGACTCCTGTTCTTGGGAGGGGAGAGTGGAAGGGCACTCCAGACCTGATGAGCAGGCTGTGGCAGCCCCACGCCTGGGAGATGGAATGTGAGCGAGAGGGCGGGGGCTGGGCTCAGCTGGATAATCAGGAGGCTTTCTAATGAATGGACCGATTGGTAGTTGTGGTTCTGTGGGCCAGTTGTGGTTAGGGGAAGGAAAGAGGCTCCCAAGAAACTGCATTCCTCTTCCCGTCAGCAACTCCAAGTGGGAGCTGGGAGCACAGGCCCTGTCCACCCGCTTGGCTCCAGGATGAGGCCTAGCCCCACCAACCCAGCACCCTTCTGGCCCCCAGAACAGGGCTCTCTTCACAACAGGATCCAGAGGAATGTCCACAGTAGAAGAGGGGCTTTCCTGGGGTGGAAGCAGCCTTGGCCATGTGCTGCCCCCTTCCCGCCCCCATTGTCGCCTGGCTGGAGTCCTCTTTTAATGGAGCCTGGAGTAGCCCAGACTGGACACAGGCACAGTGCCCTCTTGGCCTCACTATTTCTTAACAATGTTAGAGCTCTCCCCCTTATATGGGACCCACTATGTTCCAGCCAATGTCCTAAGCATTTTATACATAATTACTCAACTTTACAGAGTCGGACACGACTGAAGAGACTTGGCAGCAGCAGCAGCAGCAACTTTACAGAAGCCCTATGAGGAAGATGCCATTATTATCCCCATTTTACTGATGAGGGAATTGAGGCACAGAAAGGTTAAGCAAACTACCCAGGGACTCAGAGCTAGCAGGAGGCAGAGCTAGGATTTCAACACAAGCAGTATGGCTACAGAGTTGATGCTCTTACTCATCACACTTCACCACTCCACTCCTGAGGGCTGCTCAGACTCTTCCTACTCCTTGGGGGAAAAGTGCACAGCATCAGACAGTGGAAAGGAGATTTGCCATCCGGCAGAAGGACCTGGGGCTGGGCTAGAACCCTGGCCCGGGGCTGAGGGCAGCCACAGAGACGAGACAGCTGCAGACTGGAGTGCGAGTCAGTCTCGCCTCTCCTCTCCTCACACAGGGCAATCTGAGTGGAAGCCTTCCCACCAATGTCCCTGCTCTGGGCCCTCCCACCCTACCTAGCTGGGCTCTCGCATAAGGAAGCCTCCTTTTGGACTTCCCAGTTAACACTGGGCAAACCAGAGAATAAAGGAGAGGAGTAATCTTAAGCCACAAGAGATGGGAGAAAGGGGTCTGCCCCCCAGTTCCTCTGGGACTAGAACTCTTCCAACCCTCAGACTCTTCTCTGCTCCAGGTTTCTGGTTCCCTTCAGTGACATCCAGAAGCCCAGTCACTGTGGTTCGGGGGCACTTCATACACTTCCCCATCATCCCACTCACTGCCTCAAGCGGGCTTGTCCCTACGGTGTCTGTCGGGACCCTGGCAGTCTGTGAGCAGGGAGGACATGTGATTCACCTGATCAGGATGAGCACAGAGCCCAGCACACAGCAGACATTTCAAAAATGCTTACAGTATTAACAAATGATTACAGATGGCATAGACTTTCACTTCCTGTTTCCAGGTAATTGTCTGACTTATTTGCTCTGAAGTCACACAGGGCCAAAGATAGGAAGTAAGCTTGTCTGTTGCTTGGAAACCAGTAGACACATGATCCTCTTCGTGATTCTTTTTTTCCGATGAAAGTTCAGATAAGCTTTCATTCTAGAAGGACCCTCAGCTAAGGGGTTATAACTCTAGGGGAAGGCAGTGTACTTGGGAAGCCAAAATTCACTGCAAATAAATTGCTTCTTCAATTCTAGGATAGACTGATCAGCTCTGAGGAGTTCATGAGCAGCTGAGAGAACCTGTCCAACTCTAGAAGATTGAGCACAGTCTCATTTTGGCAGGAAGCTCAGGGCAGACGAAAGAGCTGGGCCCCTGGTACAGACAGCTTCCCAGAAAGCCAGCCCTCCAGGGGCAAGACTCCTGGTGGCATGGCCCTGAAGCCAGCATAAGTGTTTTTGTACCTGCAGGGACAAGGGGGACAGCTGGTCTCAACAACTCTATCAGTCATTTTCCAAAGTATCAAATGTTGCCACCTGGAAGTTTACCAAATACCAGGTCTTCACAGTAGCCGTGGCTGGGAGTTACCATTCCTGTTTAACTGATGAGAAACCCAGTTCAAGGGTCCCTCCATTGCGGCTGTAGCTGCACTACCATTTTTCCTGCTGTCCCCTGCCTCACCATTGCTGCTCTATATAAAGGGAGAAGGCATGACTAGGAGGGCAGTCCGCAGAGTAAAAGAACTTGGTGGGTAGCACAGGAGATGGGTTAGCTGGGGGTCTTAGCGCACGCTGGCTATCTCTGCCGCTCTTTGCCAGGAGCATGAGGACAGGAAAGTGGCATTTCCTCTGCAGCCCCAAGCTTCCAAGGCTACTCTATCCACCCCCAGTCCATTTCCCAAAGAGCCCTGGGCCATTTCAGTGGAAGAACGAGAGAGAGAGAGAGAGAGGAGAGAGAAAGAAGGAAGAGGAAGGAGTGGAACAGAAAGGGAGGGGAAAAGAAAGGAATGAAGGAGGAAAGAAAGAAAGAGGAGGAGAGGAAAAGACACAGAGAGGAAGAAAGAAAGAAAATGAAAGAGAAAGAAAGGAGTCTTTTGTAATAGAAGTCAACTCCGTAGAAGAGATCTCAAGGGGAAATTGCTTGTCAAATAATTTCAAGGAAATGACATTTCGACAATGAGCAAATGAGGCTTTCCTCCCACTTCCTGCCATCCGTCTCCATGTCTCTCTTTTCGATCTCTCTCCTCCCACCCTTGCTTCATTCCTCTGGCAAGCAGAATCCCTCTGGTACTCCCTGTGCCCTCCTCCAGGGTCAGCTGAGCGCTGCCTTCTTGATGATGCTACATTAGGAAACCATTAAAACCCCAAATCTTGGATCGTTCCAAATTCCTCCATGCCTCCCCCGAGACCCCGCTCCGGACATGACTCCGCCAATAGTCAGCAGGGAGCACAGCTGCTACTCTGACCAGGGAGAACATAGGCAATCCAGAGTCAGGTCTCACTCCTGAGTCCTGCCCCTGCCCCCCGCACTTTGCCAATCATGTGTGGCTTTGGAGGAGGTGACTTTGCCTGCCTAAGCCTCTGTTTGCTCCTTTGAGACAAAATGGATAGAACAGCTTCCGGGTCAGGTCTGTGGTTCCAACACTCTGTGACCACGGACGGGCATACACAGGCTTGCATGAGTGTGAACAGCTAAGGAACCACATGCAGATGGAAAGCATCCTGCTGACTTGGCCCTGAAATCCAGCCAGAACCTACCTGCCCAAGGTCTCCCAGTCAGGCAGGCAGGGGCCTGAATATCCACCTAGCACAAGAGAGACCATGAGAGATGCTGTCTGGGGTCCCCCAGCAGACCCACCATGTCTCAATTTCCAGCCTCAATTTCCCCATGTCTGGTGGTAAAGCTTGCCTGAGGCCAAGAAGATTGACAACCTCTCCTTTTACGGTAACAGAGATGAGTGAGCTGCAAGCCCTACTGCAGAGTTACGGTTATCTGGGACCTTGTTCATCCTTCTGCAGCTCCACGCAGGCAGAGCCTCCCAACATCCCACAGCCTATGATCCCAAAGCATTCTTTCATAACCAGTACTGATTCTGTGCTGCTTGTTGCCCTAAAGACCCCCACATGTCACCCATTTGACCCCTCAAACCACTCCTTGGGTAAAGCGATTATTGTCGTTGCCTTTGTCAAAAGAAAAAAGTCACAAGGGTTTTGTCTAAAATCACGCAGCACAAGAATGGCAGAGCTGGGACTTAAGTCTGGCGTTGGGACTTCCAAGTTTACTGCACCACTGTTGTGCCACTGCTTCAGTCCCATGTGAGTGGACAGATCATACTAATACTAATGCTAATACCAATAGCATTGATTACCTTCAGGTCCTGTGCTAAACACTTCACAGGCATCATCCCATTAAGTCCTCAACACTTTGGTGAGAAAGATTAACGTCTCCATTTCCTAGATGAAGACACTGAGGCCAAGAGAGGTTTATCTCAGGTCACACAATGAATGACTGAGCAGAGTTGTAAGGTCAGATAGCTTGTAAGTGATGGAGTCAGGGTTCAAACCTGGGTGTGTAAAGAATTTTAGTGAAGGGGGAGCTAGAATTTAAGGCTTATGCTGACAGAGAATGGCTACCTTCCAGAGGCAGAACTGTGTCCTAACACTGACCTTCGTGAGCCTGGGGCAGCAGCTGTCGGTGAAGGAGGGAGTAGGTAAGATTTTATTTCCAGGTAAACAAGACACATTCTGTCAGACCTCTCCGCCACGACCCATCCGTCTTGGGTGGCCCCACACGGCATGGCTTAGTGTCACTGAGCTGGGCAAAGCTGTGTTCCTTGTGATCAGACTGGCTAGTTGTCTGTGACTGTGGTTTCAGTCTGTCTGTCCTCTGATGCCCTCTATCAGTGCCTACCGTCTTACATGGGTTTCTCTTACCTTGGATGCAGCCGCTGCTCCTTACCTTGGACGTAGGGTAGCTCCTCATTCCTGACAGAATGTGGTCCACTGGAGAAGGGAATGGCAAACCACTTCAGTACTCTTGCCTTGAGAACCCCATGAACAGTATGAACAGGCAAAATAATAGGATACTGAAAGATGAACTCCCCAGGTCGGTAGGTGCCCAATATGCTACTGGAGATTAGTGGAGAAATAACTCCAGAAAGAATGAAGGGAGGGAGCCAAAGAGAAAATGACACCCAGTTGTGGATGGGACTTGTGATAGAAGCAAGGTCCAATGCTGTAAAGAGAAATATTGCAGAGGAACCTGGAATGTCAGGTCCATGAATCAGGGCAAATTGGAAGTGGTCAAACAAGAGATGGCAAGAGTGAACGTCGACATTCCAGGAATCAGCGAACTAAGATGGACTGGAATGGGTGAATTTAACTGAGATGACAATAATATCTACTACTGTGGGCAGGAATCCCTTAGAAGAAATGGAGTACCCATCATGGTCAACAAAAGAGTCTGAACTGCAGTACTTGGATGCAATCTCAAAAAGACAGAATGATCTCTGTTCATTTCCAATGCAAACCATTCAGTATCACAGTAATCCAAGTCTATGCTCCGACCAGTAATGCTGAAGAAGCTGCAGTTGAACAGTTCTATGAAGACCTACAAGACCTTGTAGAACTAACACCCCAAAAAGATGTCCTTTTCATTATAGGGGACTGGAATGCAAAAGTAGGAAGTCAAGAAACACCTGGAGTAACAGGCAAATTTGTCCTTGGAGTACAGAATGAAGCAGGGCAAAGGCTAATAGAGTTCTGCCAAGAGAATGCACTGGTCATATCAAACACCCTCTTCCAACAACACAAGAGAAGATTCTGCATGTGGACATTACCAGATGGTCAATATCAAAATCAGATTGATTATATTCTTTGCAGCCAAAGATGGAGAAGCTCTATACAATCAGCAAAAACAAGACTGGGAGCTGACTGTGGCTCAGATCATGAACTCCTTATTGCCAAATTCAGACTTAAATTGAAGAAAGTGGAGAAAACCACTAGACTATTCAGGTATAACCTAAATAAAATCCCTTATGACTATACAGTGGAAGTGAGAAATAGATTTAAGGGACTAGATCTGATAGACAGAGTGCCTGATGAACTATGGACGAAGGTTTGTGACATTGTACAAGAGATAGTAATCAAGACCACCCCCAAGAAAAAGAAATGCAAAAAAGCAAAATGGCTGTCTGGGGAGGCCTTACAAATAGCTGTGAAAAGAAGGGAAGCAAAAAGCAAAGGAGAAAAAGAAAGATATACCTGTTTGAATGTAGAGTTCCAAAGAATAGCAAGGAGAGATAAGAAAGCCTTCCTCAGCGATCAATGCAAAGAAATAGAGGAAAACTATCAATGCAAAGAAATAGAATAGGAAAGACTAGAGATCTCTTCAAGAAAATTAGAGATACCAAGGGAACATTTCATGCAAAGATGGGCTCAGTACAGGACAGAAATGGTAGAGACCTAACGGAAGCAGAAGATATTAGGAAGAGGTGGCAAGAATACACAGAAGAATTGTACAAAAAAGATCTTCACGACCCAGATAATCACGATGGTGTGATCACTCACCTAGAGCCAGACATCCTGGAATGTGAAGTCAAGTGGGCCTTAGAAAGCATCACTACGAACAAAGCTAGTGGAGGTGATGGCATTCCAGTTGAGCTGTTTCAAATCCTGAAAGATGATGCTGTGAAAGCGTTGCACTCAATATGCCAGCAAATTTGGAAAACTCAGCAGTAGCCACAGGACTGGGAAAGGTCAGTTTTCATTCCAGTCCCAAAGAAAGGCAATGCCAAAGAATGCTCAAACTACCACACAACTGCACTCATCTCACACATTAGTAAAGTAATGCTCAAAATTCTCCAAGCCAGGCTTCAGCAATATGTGAACCGTGAACTTCCAGATGTTCAAGCTGGTTTTAGAAAAGGCAGAGGAACCAGAGATCAAATTGCCAACATCCTCTGGATCATGGAAAAAGCAAGAGAGTTCCAGAAAAACATCTATTTCTGTTTTATTGACTATGCCAAAACCTTTGACTGAGTGGATCACAATAAACTGTGGAAAATTCTGAGAGATGGGAATACCAGGCCACCTGACCTGCCTCCTGAGAAACCTGTATGCAGGTCAGGAACCAACAGTTAGAACTGGACATGGAACAACAGACTGGTTCCAAATAGGAAAAGGAGTAGGTCAAGGCTGTATATTGTCACCCTACTTATTTAACTTATATGCAGAGTACATCATGAGAAACACTGGGCTGGAGGAGCACAAGCTGGAACCAAGATTGCCGGGAGAAATATCAAAAATCTCAGATATGCAGATGACACCACCCTTATGGCAGAAAGTGAAGAGGAACTAAAGAGCCTCTTGAGCAAAGTGAAAGAGGAGAGTGAAAAAGCTCAACATTCAGAAAACTAATATCATGGCATCCAGTCCCCTCACTTCATGGGAAATAGATGGGGAAACAGTGGAAACAGTGGCTGGCTTCATTTTTCTGGTCTCCAAAATCAGTGCAGATGGTAAGTGCAGCCATGAAATTAAAAGACGCTTACTCCTTGGAAGGAAAGTTATGACCAACCTATACAGCAAATTAAAAAGCAGAGACATGACTTTGTCAACAAAGGTCCTTCTAGTCAAGGCTATGGTTTTTTCAGTAGTCATGTATGGATGTGAGAGTTGGACTATAAAGAAAGCTGAGCACTGAAGAATTGATGCTTTTGAACTGTGGTGTTGGAGAAGACTCTTGAGAATCCCTTGGACTGCAAGGAGATCCAACCAGTCCATCCTAAAGGAGATCAGTCGTGGGTGTTCATTGGTAGGACTCATGTTGAAGCTGAAACTCCAATACTTTGGCCACCTGCTGCGAAGAGTTGACTCATTAGAAAGACCCTGATGCTGGGCGAGATTAGCGGCAGGAGGAGAAGGGGACAACAGAGGATGAGATGGTTGGATGGTATCACCAACTCAATGGACATGGGTTTGGGTGGACTCCAGGAGTTGGTGATGGACAGGGAGGCCTGAAGTGCTGCAGTTCATGGGGTCGCAAAGAGTCGGACACGACCGAGCGACTGAACTAAACTGAACTGAAGAAAACAAGAGGTTTATCTCAGCACATCACTTACTCCAACCTCTTATCAGTCCTAAGAACAAGTGGTGTCAACATGTTATCTATCTTAAATCATTTTGTACTGGGACCACTTGACAATGCCCAGGGGAAGTAAGGCCTTAGCCTCCTTCCTCTGGCTGGGCTCAGGCTCAGGCCTTCCTTCCTCAGGTCTCTGTGCATCCATGGCTGCCCCACGCCCTTTAAGCTCTGACTACTCCCAAACCCATGAAAGCAGAGATATGCCGAGATGTCCATCGTCACATTCCCAGGTGTAGCCCAGTGCCCAGCACATAGTAGCCACATGGTGCACATTTGTCAAATGAATGAGTTATTCTCTAATGGCTTCATGTGATTCAGTCACTATCAACCGGGTACCAAGTATGTGCTGGGCACCTTCAATTTAGAGGTAAACACAAGACAAGCTACAGTTTTTCCAGTAGTCATGTATGGATGTGAGAGATGTACCATAAAGAAAGCTGACCACCAACGAATTGATGCTTTTGAACTGTGGTGTTGGAGAAGACTCTTGAGAGTCCCTTGGATTGCAAGGAGATCCAACCAGTCAATCCTAAAGGTAATCAGTCCTGAATATTCATTGGAAGTACTGGCGCTGAAGCTGAAGCTCCAATACTTTGGCCACCTGATGCCAAGAACTGACTCATGGGAAAAGGCCCTGATGCTGGGAAAGACTGAAGGCAGGAGGAGAAGGGGACTACAAAGGATGAGAAGGTTGGATGGCATCACCAACTCGATGGACATGAGTTTGAGCAAACTCTGGGAGATGGTGAAGAACAGGGAAGCCTGGCATGCTACAGTCCATGGGGTTGCAAAGAATCGGACATGACTGAACTGAACTGAAATACAGGACCAGCTTGGAGGAAGTCTCAATCACAGTGGGGCTGAAGCTTCAGTCTGATGCTCCAGAATATAGCTATCAGCATCCCTTGAAACACTTTTAGAATACTGTGGACAATGAATGAATGACAATTTATCAGAGAAACTACAGAGAAAGGAGCCAAATTCAGTGAGACCACAGGGACGGGAATCATTGATCTGCCTGAGTAGTCAAAAAAGGCTCTGCTGGTGAAGGATGTGGTCTGACTTCAACCTTGACAGATGAGGTGTTTGCCTTAAGCACAAGTTGGGAAAGGAGCATTGTAAACAGAGGCACCAGTATTAATAAGAGCAAGCAGTTATAAAATTACTAATAGGGGCTGGAATAAGTGACAGGAGATGCCCCTTCCAGACATGTATTTCCCAGGGGCTGGGGATGGGTGGAGCCACAGAGAGACTGAAACATTGAATCCTAGGAACTGAAGAAAGAAAAAGCTCTTGAATTAGACTTTATGATTAACAGGCTCGTCCTATTTAGCCTCATTTAGATTCATTCTCATATAGAGACAAAATGAGCTTAATCGTTTCAGTAAATCCATTTTCAAAAGCAGCAGGGAACTGTAGGGCTTGGGTGCCAATCTCCCCAGGTCTGAGGCTCAGGAGGGATCCCGGGTTCCAGCCAGCGTTTACATCACCTGCAGGTCAGGTGTGGGAAGCATCTCCTGGGACACAGCAGAGTGTCCCAGTCCCTGTCACAGGACACAATTCATCCCCTGCTGGTCAGGTAGTAGCCTCTCTGCCTGTACCCTGCCCCCAGAAGAGAAGATAGAGGCTGGGCGGGCGCTTTGGGGGCTGCATAAGGGAGAGGGCTGCCCCCAAACCTGCTGACTAAGGCTCCACAAGGTGCCACAGCAAGCGCAGTCGGTCTCCAGTGTTCGCCCCTGCTCTCAGGCCATTTCCTGCTCAGATTTGGGAATTTTCAGACCCAGAGGGAAAGTCCCTTGAGACACGTATTAGAACGAGAGAGAGCGCGCGCACCGGATCCGCCTGGAGAGCGCGGAAGGAAAGATCAGGCTCTGTCCAAAATCCGCGCGCTGGAGGGCGGGAGGCGGCGGAGCCCGCATTACTTTCTTGAAGGCTTTGGCTTTGAGCGCAGCACACAGGGCGACTGGAAGACAAACGGAGAAGACCGGCCCGCTGGGTGGGGGCGGGGAGGCGTTCAGTGGGCCTCTGGAGTGTGTGTCTGTCAGTGCGCCCGCGCCTGTGTGTGTGTGCGTGTGTGTGTGTGTCTGGCGCCTGTCCAAGGTGATTTCCCATAAAGCACATGCCTCACAAGTCCGCTTAAAAGGCTGTGCCGAGGAGCTGGCCAGTGGAGCCCGGCTCGGGGAAAGTGAAAGTTTGTCTGGGTGCTCCGCGCGCCGCCGCGAGTCCCTCTACACTCCCGGGTCAGCAGCGCGGCCCTCGGCCAGGGCGCGGACTCTGCAGCGGCCAGCGATCAAGACAGCGAGCAGCAGAGCGAGGGCGGCCGACGCGCCCGGCCGGGACCCAGCTGCCCGTATGACCGCGCGGGGCGCCGCCGGGCGCTGCCCTCCCACGGTAAGCGATCGCCGCGGCGCCGGGCCCGGGCCGGGCTGGGGCTGGAGCTTGGCGGCGCAGCGCGGCTCCTCAGAGCCCACTGCCCAGCGCGCGCCGACTGCCGAGGCTCTTCCGTCTCCCGGCACCGGGCCCATCTTTGCACGCCGACTGCAAGAGGCCCCTCTTGCGCTGGGGCTGGGACCAGAAGCGGCCCTGCAGCTGCTCCTGCGGCTGCAGCACCTCTTTGGGGAAGGGAAGACTGCTTACCCCATTGCAGGGAGAGGTACGCAGAGCCACCTGCGGGCAAAGGAGAGGGGTTTGCAGTCAAGGGACAGAAGCTCCGTCCTAGACTCTCTCCACCGCCCAGGGACAGGCAGAATGGCTGTGCGCCTGAGGGTGGCGCCTGCCCAGTGGGCATTCCACACGGGCCATACGCATGCTTCTAGGTCCTGCTGGGGAGTGGGCGCTTCTGAATGGGGAAAGTTCGGGTGCCATCCACTTAGAGAATGCAAGGCAGAAGGAAGGAGCTGGGCAAGCCACTACTTGTTCCAGCTCACAGACAGGAGCTGTTGGGCACTTGGGTGGCTGGATCAAGTCCGTTTTGTGGGGGATGGGGGTACCAGAATTGCCTGGTGCCAGCTCTGGATCTTCCTGCAGATTCAGGTTCAGTCAGTCGGGGAGCTCCTGGGCTTGATGATGGTAAAGGAGGTGGAAGGAAGGTTTGGGGTTGCAGAACTGTGGGCAGGAGCTGCCGGCGGTTCACCACTGCCCTGCTCTAACCATGGGCTGTAGCTGGGTCAGCTGCTAGATGGTGCAGGGTGACTCCATTAATGGACAGTAAGGCAAACCCTGCCAGTGGGTTTGCTTCTGAGGAATTCTAGAGGAGAAACCTGGTGGGGGGGCGGGAGGCAGCGAGAGAAGCAGAAAAATATTCAGAGGATAAGGGAGGAAGGTTGCAAGTAGGGTGATAGGGACAAGCCCTTCCACGAGGAGGAAGAGCCAGCTGAAAGAGATGAGATGGGGTTAGGAGGGGAAGTCAGGAAGGGTGAGGTGACGGCAACAAGACAAATAGGGGCTGGAAGTGAGACGGTGAGGAAAGAGGAGGAAGGTAAACGTGGAAGGAAAGAGGCTGAGGGTCCACTCATGCTAAGGTCTCTCCAGGGACCATTTTGCTAGGGAATTTGGGACATGGTGAGAAGCAGGGGAGGATGGGTCGCTGGGCTGAGATGTCCCAGAGTCTCTCTGAGCCTGAAGCAGAGATTCCTAGGGCTGCCCCAGAGGCCAAAGCTGGTGGGTGGGAAGAAGAAAGGAGGGGGGAGAAGAGCCAGCCCAGCCAGACACAAGCTAGAGTGTTAACCCTTGGGTACCTGTCCAGCTCCTCCTCTCAGGCCACGTCAAGGCCCCAGGTGCAGGGGTGGTCCCCTTTGGCCACCTTCAAAGCCAGCCTCCCACATGGTGGCTGTACACTCCCCACACTGATGCTTGAAATAACTCCAGAAGCCAGGCAGCCCTTGGGGTTAAGCATTGCCCTCTCCTGGCTGCCCTCAAACATCAATATCTTAAATCGTCTGTGACAAGGCTATCTTCCTGAGCATCCCCTTCCCCATGGACCCTTTCCTCCAAACCACTGACACCTGAGGCTTGGAGCCTCAGGGGCAACCAGCCTGGGGCAGAGACATACCTTCTGTATGGCCCAGTATCCTCCCATGGGTCCTGAAGTGCAGGTTCCTGAGGGCTGGCACAGCCATTCCCACCCAGAACGCCCTCCTTAACCACCCAACAGAGCCCAGTGTTCCCTCCATGACTCTTTTCCCTCTTCCACAGTCTGCCTCGCCCAGGTCAGACCAGGACCCTCACCAGACCCTGGTGCTGAACAGCACTGGGCCATCCCGAGCCTCTTTCCTCCAGGCCCCCCTCCCCCTCCTCTCTCTGCCATCAACTCCCCCCCTACCCCCCCACCTCTCTACCCACCCCCCACCCCCCCATCTTTGAAGGTCTTACTGTGGCTTCTCCTCCCCGGAACCTCCCTGGAGCCCAGCCAGGGCTTCTCCTCCCTGGTAAGAGCTGACAAACATTTTAGGCTTTTAGTTCTATGTAAATCAGCATGTTGTTGTGGGCTGCTTCACAGCCTCCAGTGTGCTATTTGTTTGCGCTATTTGTCTCAGCATCTGAATTAAAAGGCAGAGCCCAGAACCCAGGAAGGTACCAGCCCACACCCCACCCTGACAGCATTTCCCCCGATGTGCCAGGAGGCGACATCCAGCTTGGGAGAGACAGCCCAAGAGTCTTTCTCTGCCTCTGGCTGGAGAAGGGGGTACCTAGAGCCAGGGAGAGGGCTAAGGGGACCTTGGCAAGAAGGAGGGAAGTGGAATGACAGGGTGTCAGGAGCTCATCCATCAGTCTGGGGACAAGCAGCTACTGGGTCAGGGGGGTGCTGAAAGAGGGGAGAGATCTCAGAAAATGTTCTTGCAATGATAAGAGCTGTCAGGCTGGATGCAGAACCTGATGGGGCTCCAATAGGTAGGTGTCAGCCAGGGATGGTCTAAAGTTGGCACTGCTTCCTCTGATTAATCAGTTGGGCTCTTCTTGACACACAGCCCTAGGGCTCCAAAGGTCTGTGATGCGGGATAGGTTCCCAGTGAAACTGAGTTTGGGCCCCTGGTTTTTCCATTAGCAGAGCCAGACGCATGTGGAATCAGGTAGGAGGAAGGGCTGGGCCCAGAGAGATGTCTCTGGCTCCAAGTGTGGAAGCCAGCCAGTGTAGGAACATGAACTTGAGAGGAGTGGGCAGCTCCCAAGATGCCTGGCTCAGTGTTTGACGTTGCAGAGTCAGAATAATGGGTAGAAGCAAGTCCTGCATTCGAGGAGTTTCCTATGTGACTGGCATTTAGACTGGCAGGCACAACTCCCATGTCCTCATTAGAAATTCAGTGTAGAGTGGCTTGGCCTGGGTTAATCTGGGAAAGCTTCTTGGAGGAGGTGACATTTGGGTTGTTATCAAGGGAGAGCAGGGTTGTGTGTGGTTCTTAGGAAATCTTGAGGAAGGTGACTTTGGGAATGCTGTATTCTGGGATGAGAGGCCGAGCCTATAGCACTGTAGGTCTGAGGTCCTTGTTTTTCCATCCTCAGCAGGGGAGGGTGGTTCCTGGGGAGTGTGAGAGAGCTGGGGAGAAATGATGCCCTCTCTATCGCAGACATGGCTGGGCCGTCTGCTGCTGCTGGCCTGTCTCCTGGTGAGCAGTGGTGCTACTGAGGAGGTGTCGGAGAACTGTAGCCACATGATTGGGAACGGACACCTGCTGTTCCTACAGCAGCTGGTGAGTGTGTGGCCCTGACTACCCCGGCTTCTCCCCACTGGGGAAACGGAGGCAGGGAACAGGGCCAAAGAGAGGGGTTGTAGGCAGAGGAGAGGAGAACGGCGGTGCAGGATACGGCTTGTGGCTCCCACTAGCTCCACGGATGTTCTTCTTTGACCTTCTAAAGGTCAATGCTTCTGACCCTTCACCCACCCCAATCCTGAAGCCCTCTCCAGCTCTCCTGCAGGCAGGGGACAGGGTAGGCTTCTAGCTGGTTGCCTGGGTTAATGATGGCCTAGAATGTCCATCAAGGACTCTGAAAAGGCTTGTAAAGCCTGCTCCCCCTCGATGGGATGCTTCCCTCGAGGAGCCAGCCCAGTCTGCCTTCTGTGTCCAAATGTTGCCTCTAGCTCCTGGACTCCCAGATGTGCCGCCAGCCTGGCACCAGGGCCTCAGCCAGATTTGGAAGGGAGGCTCCCGGCTGACTCCCGGCCCTATCCCGACACTTCCCTGGCTCTTGCCCGAACCCTGGGGCTGGGATGGCCTGCTCACCCAGGCCTTGAAGGAACCCATGCCTCACCCTCATCAGGCCAGCAGAGATGTCAACAATTCCTAGCATGGTTCAGTTCAGTTCAGTTCATTTCAGTCTCTCAGTCGTGTCCAACTCTTTGCGACCCGCCAATTGCAACACACCAGGCCTCCCTGTCCATCACCAACTCCCGGAGTTCACCCAACCGGCAGAATCAGGTTGCTATCATGACTGCTGTCCTGCTCAGAAGAGAATTTGCCACCCCTCTGGCCAGGAAGGCAGGGTGGAACCCCACTGGCTAAGGTCAGCTCCAGGGCCTTGAGTTTGGGGCCTGTGGGCTGGCCCGCTGTCTCTCTTGCCCCCTGTGCTTTCCCTCCTGTATGTAGCTGCTGTAGCAATACAAAGTTGACCAAGAATCGCTGCATTCTTTGAGGCTCAGAATCACAGAACCACAGCTCTGAAGGGCAGCAGCAGCTATAAGGGCATCTAGCCCCAGTCCGTATATATCCTGAATTCCTAGAGCTTGTCTAACCTCTGCTTAAATTCCTCCCAGGACAGGGAGCTCACTACCCCCCACAGGAGATTATGTCCTCTATCCTGCATTAGACAGTTCTTCCTTATAATAAACTGGCATCTGTCAGACTTCATAAAGTAGGAGGTACAAGACAGAGACTTCTTGTTCTTCTCCAGCCCTCCCCTGGCCATATGGAAGTCACAAGTCTTCCCCTAGCCTTAGCTCTGTCATCTCATGTATGGTTTGGGGAGGTGGATGAGGATCAAACCCCAGAAACTCTAGTTTCCATCCAAAAACTCTAGTCCCCATTCTTAGGCAAGCTCAGTGGAACTGCAGACACTTGCCACCACTAGCCTGCTCTCTCTTACAGATTGACAGTCAGATGGAGACCTCGTGCCAAATTTCCTTCGAGTTTGTAGACCAGGAGCAGTTGGTGAGTTATGGCTCTTTACAAAGCCCATGGGCCCATATGTATGCCCTTACCAGGGTGGGTATATGCAGGCCGGAAAAATCCTAGAGCTGCGCAGGGTATGTGTGTGAGGACCCCTGGGTGCCCAAGTCTGGGGTGCCAGGGTCCAGGGTTGGTCAGGGTCCTGGGCTCAAGTCCCCTGCTGTGCCCTTCTCCTGGCTTGGCACATGTCAAAGTCTTACAATGTGTCAAGCACTTTTGATCCCAACCACATTTGGGAACAAATGGTTCACTCATCGTGTTTATGAAAGGTCAGGGGAGAGGGCATAGCTTGGAAGCAGTGGAGGCCTGATTTGAACCCAGGAAGGCAGGCTCTAAGGCCTAAGGCAAACCAATACTTCTGGGTCACCTCCATCTAACAGCCAGACCAGCAGCCAAGGGGATCAGTCCAGCCCTTTTCCTCTTCCTCCTTATCCCACGCCCAACCAGATACCGAGTGATGCTGGTTCTACTCCTCAACATCTCTCGGTTCTAGGGCCCAACCCCATCAGTTGCTTGGACAATTTCAAGAACCTCCTAAATGGCCTCCTCTCCTCCAGTGCACTCCTCTTCCCACCACTGGGGGGAGCGCTCTGAACCACAATTTGTTATCTTCACTGCCTTTCCTGAACCTGGAGACCCCCTCACTCCAGGGGAAAGCTTTGGTTGTCTAGCCTGGGTTTACAAGTTTCAGTCTCCACCACACAGCCCAAGCCACTACCCCATTCTGTGTTCCTTCCTGCCTCCAAGCCTTTGCACATGCTCTTTCTGATGCCTGTAATACCTTTCCAGCTGTCCCCACCCCAGCCTTTATACCACACCTATTTATCTTCTTGCCTGATACAAAATCCCCATCATGGCCAGGGTTTGCTCCCATCTCTGAGCTTCTGCACACCTGACCCAAACACACTTCCGTTAGAACTGGAGACCAATCTCACAGTCCGAGGAGTAACCTCAGTGTTCCACTCACTTGCTCACTCCCACCTCACCAAGCATTTACTACAAGGAACCTATCGGACCAGGTACTAGGAATACAGAGCTAAAGCAGAGTCTTCATTGAGGCATCCACCATCTTTTTAGGGAGAAAAAACACAGAGGTTATTCTTTGGACCCTGGGGTAGTCTCCAGCACCCCTGTGGCTGGGAGGATTAGAAGGAGCCGTATGGTAAAGAGCTTCTTGTGAAAGCAAGCCAAAAGAGGGTCAGAGACAGAAAGAGAGAAGTTCCTCAGAGCCCACCCTACCGATGCACCTTCAATCTGAGCTCACCTTTCAAAAACCCAAGGACCACTCTGGTCAGAATCCACATTTCCTTCCCTCTAGGAAAGGGAATCAGTAGGAAATGCAGTCCCCAGTAGTGTCAGATCCCAGCAAGGGAGAGTGGAAGCCAGCTGAGGGCAGCATTCTCTGTCTTCTGGAGTGGATGGTCCTCTCCTCAGGAGCGGTGGTAGGGCAGTCTGTCTGGGAGGTGGGTATCCGGCACAGAGCCTGCGCTCCCAGGAGGCATCAGCCAGGTCATAAACTCCAGGTTGTTACTTTCCAGGACGATCCCGTGTGCTACCTTAAGAAGGCATTTCTCCTGGTGCAAGACATAATGGAGGATACCATGCGCTTCAAAGACAACACCCCCAATGCCAAAGCCATTGTCCAGCTCCAGGAACTCTCTCTGAGGCTGAAGAGCTGCTTCACCATGGACTATGATGAGCAGGACAAGGTAGGAGGGCCCTGGAGCTGGGGGCACTGAGAGAGAGAGGGCAGAGGGCAGCTGTAAGCACAGAGATGCTCACTGGCCTCACCCCAGGTCATGGCTCACTTGCACTCTCACTCACGTGTTCATTCCACAAACCTCTGCTGAGGACTCACAGTGCAGGAGGGACAGTATTAGGCCTTGCTGATGTTCCTCATGAGCAGGAACTACATGGTTCCCAGCCTCTGGGAGCTTATAGTTAACTAAGGGTGGCAGTCACTAAACAAACAATGACACGAGTAGATAGAATTTTAACCCATGAGGACTGTTCATTCATTCAACAAAGAAGAGTGTCTATTGTGTACTGTTGTTCTAGACTCTGGGGAACAGCTGTGATCAGACCAAATTCTCCACATTCATGGAGCTTGGTGTGAGGGTGGTGAGACAGTTAACAAAATACATAAATAAAGTAGAAGTAAAGTGGCAATGACTGCATCGCAGAAAGCAAGCCAGAAAGGGAAGACCAGAGGAGGTGAGGGAGAGAGCCAGGAAGGAGAAGTATGCGGGGCTCCAGAAGAGAGAAATGGGACTTGGATTTAAAAGGCAGTGGGGAAGAAGAGACAGGGAAGGCTTCTGAGTAAAAAGATACTCACTCGAGGTTCAAAGATGAGTAAGTTAGGAAGCATGAAAAGTGGTCAGAGTGTTCCAGAATAGAGAACGCTGGGCACAGAGCCCTGGTGAGCGGGAGTACGCACATTCAGGCCCTCCCAGCGTGGTTGGCATGGCCAAGGCCTGGGAGTGAAGGCAAGAGGGCTATGGAGGTGGGAGCCTGGGTCTCCCATCTGGGTGACCCAGATCAGCTGGGTCTAAAAAATGTGGGATTTTGTTTAAAGTGTGAGTGAGTGAAGTTGCTCAGTCGTGTGCTTGTCCGACTCTTTGCGATCCCATGGACTGTAGCCTACCAGGCTCCTCCATCCATGGGATTTTCCGGGCAATAGTACTGGAGTGGGTTGCCATTTCCTTCTCCAAGGGACCTAGTCTAGCTTGCACTGTGAGACCATTCTGGCTGCTGTGCTGGCAAGGGTGTGTAGGGATCAGGGATGGAGGCTGAGCAGCCAGCAGGAGGTGCAAGTCCAGGCGGCCTGGACTAGGTTTGTGCAGTGAAGGTGAGGCCAGGGGACACCTTCTGAGTTTAGAGAAAGAGCCAGGGGATTTGGTAATACAGTGGCCATGTGGAGCTGAGGGAAGAGAAGAGCAACAGCGGTTTTGTCGGCAGCCCATAGAGTTCTGGTGATGCTGAAGTGGGACAAAGCAGGGGAAGGACAGGAGTTTCAGGCTGGGGCACACATTGCCAACTGTGAGAAGAGAAACAGGCCCAGGAATCTCAGCATTTATTTAGAAGTCAGGCACAGGAAGGGGGCCTGGCAAGGAGACTGAAGAACAGCATAAGGGGTGGGAGGAAACCCAGGAGAGCGTGGGATCACTGAGCCTGTGTAAAAGAGCATTTCAGGATGGGAAGAGCAGTCACCTTTATCAACCGGGGTCTGAGACGTCAAGCAGGAGAAGAGCTGAAAAGTGTCTGATGGATTTGACAATGTGGATGTTGGAGGCAGGTGCCAGAGCAAGTGGACAGAGAGTGAGGAAGTGGGGACACCACTGTGGAAGAACGTGGCTCAAAAAAAAAAAAAGGTAGAAAAAGAGAGCTAGCTGGAGGGTGGGTGGGATGGAGAAAGGAAAGATTTTTAAATAAGAGAAGTATTAGATTTGTGGTTTTCCAGGGTTGAGGTTCATAAGAATCATCTGTGGAGCTTGTTTAAAATGCAGATTCCTGGACTTCCCTGACGGTCCAGTGGTTAGGACTCACACTTCTACTTCAAGGGGTGTGGGTTCGATCCCTGGTCAGGGAACTAAGATCCTGCATGCCTCATGGTGTGGCTAATAATAATGATAAAAGCAAAAGGAAGTCTTCATTTAAAAATTGCCAATTCCAAAACACCTTTCCTTTTAAACAAATAAAAACTCAAATAACTTCTAGTAAAAAAAAAAAAAAATCACACACAAACTTTTAAATGCAAATTCCCAGTATGTACCCCTAGAAAGTCTGATTCACTAGGCCTGTGGGTGGGCCTTGGAATCTGTATTTTAGCAAGCCACCTGCCCTGCACATGGCAGGGATGCTGGGAGGTAGGGAGCGGGTGAAGCTAGAGGAGCAGGTCTCCTGAGGAGCCGGCAGGGGAGGGATTCAGGGCTTGGGAGGCGAAAAGCCACTGACTCTGTTGAGACAGGTAGACACCAGGACATTCTGTCCTTGTTTTCTCTGTGACGTATGAGGTGAGGTATGAAGAACACAGATATTTTTGTAAGAAAGACAAGAGGAAGAGAGCTCACCTCTTCCTTACAGTCGCCCTGGCAGGGAGGCAGGCAGGGATTGCTGTTTTGATTTGACAAACAAGGGGATGAACCCAGGCTGGAAAGTTCGTTTGGCCAGTGTTGCTGAGTTGGTGAGTAATGAAGCCAAGCCCGGGGCTTCCCACCCCTGCGTTCCGCTCTCCTTTATCTAATAAACATTTACTGAGGACCTACTGTGCACAGCCCCTGGGCATCCAGTGGTGCTTTCAAGGACTTCAGTGCCTAGTAAAGCCCATAGTTTTTCCCTTTGCAGCTCAGTTTAAGGAAGGACTTGGGAGTCATCAGCAGGCGGGCTATAGATGCAATGAAGCCATGGGGGTGGGGTGAGTGGAATGCCAGCCTCTGAAAGTCAAGTGGAGGGGGGCATGGAGCAGCTCAAGGGGAGGGAGGAAAACCTGGAGTGTGATGTTCTCAGAGCCCCAGTGGGTGTAGGGGGCCTAGGTCCCGTGAGCAGAAGAGAAACTAGCAGCTCAGCAGACAGGACGGGGGCAGCCTGGGCTCTCCTGTCAAGATACACCAAACCAGAGAAGGATCCACAGCCCCATGCCTTTCTCCTCACCACAAATGATGCTCTTTCTAAAGGATTAGAGTCTTAGACTCCACCCACCTCCCCAGCATGGCCCAGAAGTTTTCTTTGCTCTGTGGATAAGGTTAACGGTTCTTGACACGGCCAACAAGGCCCCACAGGACCTGGTCCTCACTGACCTCTCTCTGCTGCGTCTCTGGCCACTCTCCTCCTGGATGGCTGTGCTATAGCCTACTCTAGCCTTCTTTTTCCTCTTTTAACATTTCAGGTTCTTTCTTGCACAGTCTATTCCCACCACCTGGACAGCTCTCTCCAACCCCACCTCCTTTCCTTGTTAATTCTTGCTCATCTTTTAGTCAGTTCCTTGGGGATTCCCCCAAGCCCTCATTTAGTTCCCCTTGTTAAACACTCTCAGATAATTCTTCTTAGGACTCGCTGCATTTGTAACAATGCTGGTGACCTGATGAACTCAATGTCCAACTTAGCCAGGGACCACCTCTCTCTCATTCATTACACGATTCCCAGGGCTGCCGTCTATGGGGTCGCACAGAGTCGGACACGACTGAAGCGGCTTAGCAGCAGCAGCAGCAGGTAGCCTGGCACATAACTATGTGTTAAATGGAGCCATGAATAAATGATAAATCTCACCACCTTAGGACATGCTGCTGCTGCTGCTAAGTCGCTTCCGTCGTGTCCAACTCTGTGCGACCCCATAGACAGCAGCCCACCAGGCTCCTCTGTCCCTGGGATTCTCCAGGCAAAAATAGTGGAGTGGGTTGCCATTTCCTTCTCCAATGCATGAAAGTGAAAAGTGAAAGTGAAGTCGTTCAGTCGTGTCCGACTGCGTGCGACCCCATGGACTGCAGCCTGCCAGGCTCCTCCGTCCATGGGATTTCCCAGGCAAGAGTACTGGAGTGGGGTGCCATTGCCTTTTCTGACCTTAGGACATAGGGGTCCTACAAACCGGGGTAGAGAGCAGGGAGAAAACAAGAGAAAAAGAAGATGGATGTGAGAAAGGCCAAGGGAGTTTGACAAACAAGCTAGAGACATGGGACCAGTGCTTATTCTCATCAAAGGGGCTCTGCTCTCCTTCCAGGCTTGTGTCCGAACATTCCATGAGACGCCTCTCCAGTTGCTGGAGAAGATCAAGAATGTCTTTAATGAAACAAAAAATCTCCTTAAAAAGGACTGGAACGTTTTCAGCAAGAACTGCAACAACAGCTTTGCTAAATGCTCCAGCCATGGTAAGCACGGAAGGGGCCAGCAATTGTGGGGCTGGGGCAGGGTGAGTGGAGCAGAGTGTGGGGCTGGGGCAGGGTGAGTGGAGCAGAGGTGCACTGGGTTGGCGGTGGGGGGGTGGTGGTGGTGGTGGTGCATCAGGCTGAAGGGACCCCTGGGAGGCAGCCTGGCTGCTACTCGTGTGCTCCTGTGTGTAGACGTGCTTGTTTTGTGTATGTATGTGGCTTCGTGTACCTCTGAGTGGTCCTAGGCACATGTTTTTCTGACATGTGTGTGCATGCACACCTACGTATGTCTGCATGTTGAGGCATCAAAAAGGATCAAGCTGGTGGCTGTGAGATCAGGGAATGGAAAAGGGGGCCCTCTCAGAGAGCCCTGTAGGCATGGCAGCTTTCCCACTGGCTCTGCAGGCTGGCTGAACGTACGGGGGGTTCCGTGGACAGAGCAGAGGCTCCATCCAGGAGTCAGGGCTTGCTCCAGGAGCCCTGCTGTGAATCACCAGGATAGCCTGGCTCCAGAAGTCCCCAGGACGCCTTGAGTGTCCCCTCAAGGGACAAGATTGGATTTGAAGTCTGAGCGTCATTCAAACCCTGGCAGTGCTGGCCCAGCTGCGCACATATGTACCCTGCATTGTCCTCGTCTCTGCGTCCTGTGCCACGTGTACCCGCCTACATTCAACCTTGCTCCCCAAGGCAAGGGCTGAGGCCCTGCGACCTGCCAAATGGCCAAGTCCAGTCTCGTCGCTTCAACCCCAAGGCCTCAAGCCTTGGCCACAGGCCAGCCCCAGCCTGTTCCCGCCTGTGGGCGTGGCTGTGTAGCCCCCTGCTGTGCATGAACCCACCTTGCTGCTTTCCACCCAACAGTGTCTTTGGGGCTTGAGGGTGTCTTGTGTTAGAGGCCACTACTCAACATCTTGGCTGGCTATTGTCACCCCTGGCTTGGCGTCTGGCCAGCTGGATCTCCAGAAAGGGCAGTTTTCTGGTCTTCCCTGACCCCATCCCCCAACCTGTGTGTCTAAACCCCACTCTTTGCTCTTTTCCTGCAGTTTGCTCCTTTCCTGTCTAAAGCCTGTGTCACGAGCATTGGCTCCAGTCCTGTCCTCACCTCAGCCCCAGGGCTGAGTTAGGGCCTGAGGGGACCCCCCAGACCCACACCCCCTCTCCATCCCTCTGGGAAAGCTGTGCTGGAGGCCGGTGACTCTATCTCCTCCCCATCCTTCTCTCTCCTTCTCTCTGTGGTTCTTTCAGATGTGGTGACCAAGCCTGATTGCAACTGCCTGTACCCCAAAGCCACCCCTAGCAGTGACCTGGCCTCTGTCTCCCCTCAGCAGTCCCCCACCCCCTCCACAGCCCCTATGGCTGGCTTGACCTGGGCTGACTCTGAGGCAACAGACGGCAGCTCCCTCTTGCCCAGAGAGCAGGCCCTTCGCACAGTGGACCCGGGCAGTGCCAAGCAGCGACCACCCAGGAGCACCTGCCAGAGCTTTGAGTCGCCAGAGACCCCACGCGTTGAGGGCCGTCCCACTGGAGATTCTCCTCAGCCTGGCCCTTCGGTTGGAGCCCATGTCACTGGGATGGAAGACATTCTTGACTCTCTGCTGGGTGCTAACATGGCCCTGGAAGAGGCCTCTGGAGAGGCTAGTGAGGGTCCTATACCCCAAGGGGCAGAGCTTTCCTTCTACAGTCTGGGAGGACGCAGCGTCCAGGCAGAGCCTGTCAGCCCCAGTCACATCCTCCCAGCATCTTCAGCACTCTCTGGATCAGGAAAGAGGCTGCGGCTTGCGGATGCAACTAGCACACACCTGCCCACCCTGGGCCCCATGAGACCCACTGAGGCCTGGAGTCACACACCTGAGAAGACAGAACGTCCCTCTGCCTTGCCCAGAGACCACCAGGAGCCAGGCTTGGCCAAGACACCAGCACTGCGCCCGCAAGGCCTCAGCAGTCCCTCCGCCCCCTCTTCTCAGCCAAAGCTCCCCAGAAGCCATTCCTGGGGCCACGTGCTGTCCCTTGGGGAGCTGGAAGGCAGGAGGAGCACCAGGGACCGGAGGAGTCTCGCAGAGCTGAAAGGAGGACAAGCAAGTGAGGGGGCGGCCAGGCCCCCGGCCCGTTTTAACTCCGTTCCTTTGACTGACACAGGCCATGAGAGGCAGCACAAGGAAGCCTCCAACCCCCAGCTCCCTGGTTTTGTCTTCCGCCTGCTGGTGCCCAGTATCATCCTGGTCTTGCTGGCCGTCGGCGGGCTCCTGTTCTACAGGCGGCGGCGGCGGGTAAGAAGAGCCCCATTGGGGAGAGGAGGGCATCTCGTGGGCTGGGGCACAGCCTGGGCGCAGGAACAGGACAGAGGATGACTTGGGTTCAGGCTGGGTTGAACAGTCAACTTCTGAGAGACAGGAAGTTGACTGAGCACAGAGGGTGGGAGGTCGAAGTGGAGGGTTTCTTCAAGAATGGGGAAGGCTCAGGCTGCAAGATTGACCAAAGGGACGGGGGCAGAGGAGTAGAAGACATTCTTCCTGGGCTACAGTGTGGTGAGAACCTAGAAGGGAGATGGAGGAAGAAAGTGATGCCTGTGCAGGGCAGGGCATTCCCGGAGACTTTGCAGAGCTGGGGGGTAAGGAGTCCCAGGACAGGAGAGGCCCCTGGAAGCCCCCTGGCCCTCTGGCTAAAGGAAGACCTGGGTAACTCTCTCATAGAGCCCCAGGGCAGCCCTGTTTGAGGATGGGGCCATGGCCCCCCACCCTGGCCCCCCACCCTCCCCCAGATCCACAGTGAGCCAGCTCTTTTCTGCCCCCAGAGCCATCGAGAGCCGCAGATGGTGGATTCTCCCATGGAGCAACCAGAGGGCAGGTGAGAGTTTGGGGGAGGGGGCTCTGGTAGGTACAGAGTGGGTGCTGTCTTGGCATCTATTTTTCATCTGGAATTGGAGGAGACATTCTGCCGTTTGCTGTAAGGAAATGAAGCTCAGAACGGGATGCGGGGGTGGGTGGTGAGAAGGAAGCATGTCTCTTCTTCCCTAGATATCTGGGATTTTTCCTAATTTCTTCTTAGGGTTAGGCAGTTCTGGTCTCCCAAATCTGAGAGGGCTGGAGCATGTGGGTGAGGGTTTGGGGGTTCCCTCACTCCTTGGCCTCTGCTGAAGTCTTATACCAGCCCTGTGCTCTGCCACAGCCTCCTGGCCCAGGAGAAGGACAGACAGGAGGAGCTGCCAGTGTAGACAGAATCCTAAGGTAAGACTCTGATCTGGATCTCTCTCCACTCCTTAAAACTGGTTACACCCAAATTTTCCACTCACCCTAGGTCGTTTGCTGCACCACCAACTTCCCTTCTCTCTCTCTCTGCTACTCCTTTTTCTATTTGTCGCCAAGTCTGGCCAACCCTCTGCTCCTCAGGTCCTCAGGCCTCCTATCACTGCTTCACTCCCTCCACCCCATCTGAGGCCAGGCACTGTTAATTCTTAATCAGGCTATTATTTCTGCATTGAGCTTCGACTTTTGCTGCCATCTTTCATCCCAGAGCAACCAAACTGTTTGTGTAAAGTCTTCAGCCTCCAGGGGAATTTCAGCATCTCTGCGTCACCAACCACTTCAACTCGACATTCTCAGCTTGGCTCCCAAGCTCCTCCAGCAGCAGCCCCTCACACAAATCTCTTGCCATTTTCCTCTCTATGTGCACCCTGACTGGATCCTTCCTCCCAACGAAGACCATTTCTGCCTCCCCACTTTTAGATCATGGAGCCACAGAAGCGTGGTCCTAGAAGGGCTCTCGGGGGTCATTTGGTCTAGAATCCCGCTGCAGAGGGGCTTCCCCTCTCTGCATCCCTGATGGGGAGTCAGCCAGCTTCTGGTTACACACTCTCAGCCACAGGCAAGCTCCCTGCCCTGTCCCAATAGCACCGTGGGGAAGTCCGTCCTTATTTGAACAGAATTGGCTTCCTGCCCCCTCCCCTTCCTCCCTCATGAGAGCCTTCTGATATTTAAACTCATGTGTCCATGTCCCCTTTATGAATTCTCTAGGCTAAGTGTGGCCAAGTCCCTTAAACATTCCTTATATGATATGGTTTTCAGACCCCTCACCATCCTGGTCGTCCTCCTTTGGACACACTCGTTTGTCAATGTCCCTCTGAAAATGTGACTCTCAGCTCTAGACATAGTGCTCCCCAATATTGTCTGACCAGCTCAGAGTTCAGAGGGACTGTTACCTTCCTTGATATGGACAGTGTTCTTTTATTTGTACCAATTAAGACTGCATTGCTCTTTTGTTTTGGTTTTTTAACCACCACATCATTCTGTTGTCATATGTTGAGCTTGTGGTCTATAGAACCCTAGTTCCATTTCCCCTAAACCTGTGGACTCTATCCTGTAGTTGGAGAACTTAACTTATTTTAACCAGTGTGCAGGAATTTATATTCCTCCTTGTTAAAAACCACCTTGTCGGTTTCAGCCCCTCACCCGAGCCAACTGGAATTGTTTTGAATCCTAATACTGTATTCACAGCCCTCCCAGCACATCTCCTGCACATCAGTGAGTGTCTTCTGTTGTCTTCACCCATGTATTTGATAAACATGTGACTCTTATCACTCCTCACCCCTGGAGCCCCAATTCCAGGCACTCCGCAGCCCTCCTCCCTTCCTTCCCCTCAAAACACAATCAGCCTGCAGGAATCAGCTCTTCCTGATGGTCTCCATCATCCTCTGGTTGCTCCTTTAATTCCTACTCATCTTTTTTGTATTTAACTTGCTATATTGATTTGTACTTCCTTGGATGTTGTTAATTTTCATACATTTTAAAATCTTTATGTGTATGAGTACCCCTAAGGAGTCTGTAAGCTCCTGAAGCACAGGGATTGTGTCTTCTACTTTTTTTGCATTTTCTTTTCTATCCTGAGTCCTAAACAGAGAGGGCCTCTTCATGCTTCACACTAAGAACTCAACAGATGTTGACTGATTGACTTCAGGGCTGACTGGCTGATTGACCCTGGTTGACTGTCTCTAACTGGCCAGCCTTCTGGTTGACTAGTTAACTAACTAACTAGTTGATTCTGACTGGCTGACCAACTGGATGGATGACTCTGACCAACTAACTAGCTAGTCACTGCCTAACTAGCTAGTTGATTGATGAAGCTGATTGGCTAACTGACTAGCTGGCTGCTTGCCTAAACTGCCGATTGGCAGGCTGGCTGACTAGCTGGAGAACCCATTCACGTTTCTAGTCACACCCTATGCCAAATGCAAGCAAGCACTTCAGGGCCTTCTCATATGTAGAATGACAGGTCTGGGCCACTCCTAGGGAGATAGGGTATCTGCCAAATGCTCAAAACCAGGGGAGCCTGTTTAGAGAACAGTTCAGTTCAGTTCAGTCGCACAGTCGTGTCCGACTCTTTGCGACCCCATGAATTGCAGCACGCCAGGCCTCCCTGTTCATCACCAACTCCCAGAGTTCACTCAAACTCAAATCCATTAAGTTGGTGATGCCATCCAGCCATCTCATCCTCTGTCATCCCCTCTTCCTCCTGCCCCCAATCCCTCCCAGCATCAGAGTCTTTTCCAATGAGTCAACTCTTCGCATGAGGTGGCCAAAGTACTGGAGTTTCAGCTTTAGCATCATTCCTTCCAAAGAAATCCCAGGACTGATCTCCTTTAGGATGGACTGGTTGGATCTCCTTGAAGTCCAAGGGACTCTCAAGAGTCTTCTCCAACACCACAGTTAAAAAGCATCAGTTCTTCAGCGCTCAGCTTTCTTCACAGTCCAACTCTCACATCCATACATGACCACTGGAAGAACCATAGCCTTGACTAGATGGACCTTAGTCGGCAAAGTAATGTCTCTGCTTTTGAATATGCTATCTAGGTTGGTCATAACTTTCCTTCCAAGGAGTAAGCGTCTTTTAATTTCATGGCTGCAGTCACCATCTGCAGTGACTTTGGAGCCCCCAAAAATAAAGTCTGACACTATTTCCACTGTTTCCCCATCTATTTCCCATGAAGTGATGGGACCAGATGCCAGATCTTCGTTTTCTGAATGTTGAGCTTTAAGCCAACTTTTTCACTCTCCTCTTTTACTTTCATCAAGAGGCTTTTTAGTTCCTCTTCACTTTCTGCCATAAGGGTGGTGTCATCTGCATATCTGAGGTTATTGATATTTCTCCCAGCAATCTTGATTCCAGCTTGTGCTTCTTCCAGCCCAGTATCAGACAGTAAAAGTGTCTGCCTACAATGTGCAGACCCGGGTTTGATCCCTGGGTCAAGAAGATCCCCTGGAGAAGGAAATTGCAACCCACTCCAGTACTCTTGCCTGGAAAATCCCATGGCAGGAGGAGCCTGGTAGACTACAATCCATGGGGTTGCAAAGAGTCAGACATGACTAAGCGACTTCACTTTCTTTCTTTCTTTAAGATATAACACATGTGGAATGCATGTGAAAGAGATAACACTTCCTGGGGGCCACCTTGTTGGTAAGGTGGACTCAAATGGGTCAGATGGGACACTGGCAGGGCTGTGAGAATGAGGCAGACCCCTCAGAACTGGCGAGCAGAGGATGGAACAAGGTCCCTGGGGACTTCATGGCTCAATGCTGCACCACCCTCTGACTGGTCGCCCGCCTCCCTTCTTGGCCTTGGCCCTCTGCCTGCCTAATCTCAGGCCCTCCCAAGCTTTCTTCTTCCTCCCCTTAAGATTTCACTTAGAGAGTGATCCAGGGCAAGGGCCACATACAGACCCTTACTTGGATCCTGCCCTAAAGTGGTCTCCAGGCCAGGCAGCAGGAGCCTTAGGGCCACCTGAAGACTGCTGCCCTGATGAGAGGGGGAAACACAGAGGCAGAGGTATGAGAGAAGGACCCTCAGAAAGGAAATGTGGACCCTGACCCCTCCATTCCAAGGAACCAAGAAATAGGGGCAGTGGGCTGGGGCTTGCCCACTTGGTTATTCTTCCCTTCTGGCCCCAGCAGGGCCTGTGGCCCAGCCATACCGAGCATGGCTCATGTCCAGTTTATAGTCTTCCCTGCCTGCCTTCCAGAGCATGGGAATGGGCTGGGAGCCAGAAGCTATGGTCCCATCTTTCCTCCTTATCCATCACGGGTTTTGCTGGTAGGGCCCAGGGATAGTCAGGGAGGGAAGCTCCGCACAGGGGCCAAAGTCAAACTGTTGGATGGAGTCCAGGGGATTTCTGCTCTGGGAACAAAGCATTCTGAGGACAAGGATGGGGGAAGGCTTGGAGACAGCAGGGCCCTGACTCCTATGCATGATGCAGGGAGGCAAGTCCCTTGGCGCATCCGGAAGGAGGCTGGCTTGCTTAGGGCTTAGCAGGCCAAATGGCAGGGTGGGAGTTTCCTTGTCTGGAACTTCCTCCAGTTCTTTCCCTTCAGATACTTCTGCCCTGCTGCCCTGAGTATTGTGTGTGATGACCTCTGTGATGAATGGTGTGGAGTGGGAATGAGAAATTCCTCTTCTTTGCTAGAGTTAGCAGGATTCGCTCTTGATTTTTTTAGACCAAAGATAGTGAGATGGTCTTGCCGGAGCCGGGGGTGGTGGGAGGGGAGATGGGCATCTAAGGACACTCAAGTGCCCCCTTCCCTCCTTGGTAGACCCCTACACTTGAGTAATGCCCATCCCAGCTCTGCTCAGACCTCTGCCAGGCTCTGTTACCTCCCCCTGTGGTCCCTGGTTCCCCAGGAGGAGGTAGGAGGTGAGGCCAGTCTGTCCAGAGGCTTGGGCTGCTGCCAGAGAAAGCTGCCCAGGGCCCTTGCGGTGTCTGGGGTGGTGGGGAAGGCTAGGGAAAGGATGGGAGGAAGTCCTGTCTGCAGCGCCAGCAGCAGCCCACAGGAACACTCTAGCCCGCCCACCCGTGTCCTCAGCGACCCCTCCCTTGACTCCCACTCAGCTGACAGCCTTTCTTTCTCTCCCCTACAGCTGGGCACACAGGACAGTCTCTCCATGGGAGGAGATACTGTGGGGACGGCCACCACCACCCCTCCCCAACCATTCTCCCGGGAATGTGGCCTGCCCACCATGAGAGCTCCTGGACTCCTGGAGAGCAGAGCTAGACCAGAGCAGCCAGGCTGGGGCTCCTCCGCCCTTGACCCTCAGACTCTGGACTGACTAAGAGAGGGCTGGAGGATGCCCCCCATGCTGCTGATATTTATCAGGGGCCCTGGAGGCTCCCATCTGCTTAAGGAAGGCTGCCAAGCCCAGCTGGGGACCCTCTGCCCCTCAGGGGCTGTGTCCTCTGCCCACTCCCCTCTAGGGACCCGGAGGCCCATGGGACATGGGAGAGCAGGGTGGGCACTGAGGAACAGAAGAGCCTTCGTGTCAGAGGACCTGCCTGCCGCCAAGGGATCCCAGCACCGACAAGCAGGGACTTGTCTCCAGAGAGAGAAGCATGAGGTTCACAGGGCGGGACAGCGTTGTTGGATTTCCCGTAAAGGCGTGTAGCCCAGAAGACGGGAAGAGTAGGCTTCTGGGCCTGCTGGTCTGCACTGATCGCCCGGAGCGGGTCTGTACCTTCCACTTGCCTCAGTGCCCTCTGCCGGCGGCCAGGCAGAGAGGGGATGCCAACCCGGCCCTCAGGACCTGCCTGGCCTGGCTTGGATGCCCAGGGCAAGACTAAGCGCTGGCCTCTGCCCCACCATTCCCCGAGGCCTGCCAGAGCTCCTCCAGGAGGCCGTGCAGAGCCTCTCCTCTGAAGGAAACCATCGCACTGTGAATACTGAACCTGCCTGCTGAACAGCCTGCCCCATCCATCCCGGAGAGCAAACACTTGTCCGTCCTCCCACTCCTCCAGCCTCTCCCCAGCTTCCTGCACTGAGCGCCCGAGCCGGCCTCGCCTGTCGACTGAGGGAGCCCCTGAGCCCTGACCTTCTGCTGACCCGGCTCTGACTCCCTGGGATGGATCAGGGTGGGAGAACTTCCCAGGGCCGGCAGCCAGAGCTGGTCTTTAGGCTGCGTTGTTCACCCAGGTTTCTGCATCTTGCACTTTGACATTCCCAAGAGGGACATGACTAAAGGGA
Source organism: Capra hircus (assembly GCF_001704415.2). Classification (NCBI taxonomy): domain Eukaryota; kingdom Metazoa; phylum Chordata; class Mammalia; order Artiodactyla; family Bovidae; genus Capra; species Capra hircus. Next base: position 87,084,034 of record NC_030810.1, read on the forward strand.
GGGAAGAAAGGAGGGGAGGCACTGACACAGAGAGAGAGACTGCAGGGTGAGCTCTGACAGCAAATAGGTCTTTGAAATTGAGGGCCTGCCCCTGAGGTGTGGCAAGGGGTCAGCACCCCTGATCCCCCTGGCCGGCCTCTTTCCCTGTCCAGGCCCCTGCTCCCACCACAGTCCAAAGGCTGCTGTCAGCAGACACCTGGGCTGAGCGGTGTCCCTGTCAGGAGCCCGGGAGGCAGTGACCCCCTCCAGTTCTCGTCCCACCCCTCACTAGCATCATCTCTCTAACCAGGTGAGCCAGGGTGGGAGAGGGACTCGGAGAGTCCAGGCAGCTGCTTCCAGTCTGCCTTGAGGGCCTCAGCTCCCTCGACCGGCCAGTGGCTGCGGCTCTGAGTTCTGGGCATCAGGTGACAGGCCAGTAGACTGCCTTCAGCCTTTGTGCTACTGTGTCCCTCCTCTCCTGCTGCTCCGGGCCCTCCACCATGAGATCCTGTTGGACTTGGCCACTGGACCGGGGCCTATGAGCTTCCCTTCCAGCCCTTGAAAGTGAGGGTCCTCTGGTCCCTGCCTGCCCTGTTGCTATCCGTTGAGGAAAGGGCAGTGGAGAACTTTCCCCAGGAGGCCCATTTTCCTAGTCACAGACTCTATATTTGATACTAAAAACTCTGTATTTAAAAGCGGAAGGGGGAAAAAAATACAGAAAAAACATTCCTCCCTCACTCCCCACCCCTTGAACGTATAGTATTTTAAAGATCAAGAAAGCAAATCCAACCCATCACGGAAACTGTGTGCTCTTGGTGACCCAGGAGTGGGAGGGGCCCCTGCAGCCCCTCTGGGTGGCTACCTGGCTGCCTGCACAGGAACCCTTCTTTTCTCTGAGAAAGTCGAGAGGGAACATTGGCTCACACACTGTGAGATTTTGTTTTTATACTTGGAAGTGGTGATTTATTTTATATGAAGTCATTTAAATATCTATTTAAAAAATAGGAAGCTGCTTTTATATTTAATAATAAAAGAAGTGCACAAGCTGCCATGTGTGAGTCATGGAAAAAGTTGCTTTTGGGGTGTGGGTGGCAAAAAGGGTGGGGGGTGGCCAGTAGCTACTGGGGGTGCTCCAGCTCAGAAAGCATTTTTTCAAAATACTTGGGGAAGGAAAGTTGTCTCCAAGTTCCATTCTTGTTACTAAAACTTCCTGCATTATCACTGTCCCAAACACATTCATCTGCATATCTGGGTTTAGTAGGACAAAACCCAGCCAAACCTCATGCCTGGCCACCAGCCTCTGCCCCAGCACAGCCTAGCCCAGCCCAAGAAAACGGCTGGTTGGGCTCTGTCCAAGGGCCCGAGGGCCCTGTAAAGATGAGGCTCCTTGACCACTGAGCTCTACTGTCCAGGTCCTAGCAGGCTCTGAGGTGAATGAGCCCTGTCTGTGGACTGGGAACAAGGTGAGGTAGGCAGAAGGAAAGAGAGCCACCAAGTTTCGCGAGTGGCCCTAAGCCCTGAGCTTCCTTCTGGAGAGGAGACCAAGGATGCAGCCTTTCAGGGGCAGCGGGGTGCTGGGAAGGTCCAGAGGGACTGAAGGCCCAGCAGAGCCCAAACGCACACCCCGGGCAAGGCTGGGACAAGGTGGGGTGGGGGTGGGGCGCCTCCCCACTGCTAAGAGTGTTGAATCAATGGTTCTCAACCCTGGCTCTCCTGAAACTCACTTGGGTTGTTTCCAAAAAGACTGGTACCTAAGCCCCAACCTAGATCAACAAAATTGGAATCTCAGACACCAGGCTTCAGAAGCTTTCCAAGACATTTCAAGGGATTCACATGTGATTTAGAATCAGAAGCATGTAGAGCTGCACTATCTAATGTGATGGTTATTTGGGTTTAAATTAATTAAAGTGAAATAAAAGCAAACATTCAGTTTTTTTGTAGTACTAGTCACAATTCAAATTTGAATAGCCACATGTGTCTACCATGTTGGATAACACAGAAACAGAGCATTCGTATCACCTCCAAAATCATATTGGACAGCACTGCATGAAAGCTTGGGTCCCTGGACTTGGGAAACCAAGGTTTTAGGGTAAGAATGGGCACCAAGCCAACATGCCAGAAACCAAGTATCCAGGTGACTCAGTGACCTCTGTGTCCCAAGTCCCCACTACCACCCTGTCTCTCATCATTTCTCTTAAGCTAACTCTTCCCTTTCTATCCAAAGACCCTCAGGAAAGATTTTTGAAGAAACTTATTCATATGTTTTTTCTTCAAGTCCCAACTCAGAAGTCACCTCCTCTGAGAAGCCTTCGCAGCCTGACCCAAATCCCGGAGGCCCACTCTGGCTCAATTCCCTCCTCCCCTGTGCTCCCACAGACTGAGGGCCTGTCTGTCTCACCAGGCCACTGACTATGGCAGGAACTGTGCTGCGTCCTTCCTTGCACCCCAGGGCCTGAGAGTATCTGGCACACAGTAGGTGCTCAATAAATGGGCATCAAACAGCTAATATTGAATGCATGAACAAAAGTATAGTAAGGTAAATTCTGGCCAGATTTAATGGTGACCTTTTCTAGGGGCTTTCCTGGTATTAGAAAAATGGAATGTATTTCTAATGACTACAACTCATTAGCAGAGGAGATATTTTCAGCAGGTGTCCCCAGCTTCTGCTGGAGATGAGGCTGTTAAACCCTAACTGATCCCTGTGCAGGAGATAAAATGCATACTTCAAGGCCTTTAAGCCAGAGTTGGCAAATAAACAAACAAATGCCCATGTTCCTCACTTTCCCTTCCAGAGGCCCCAGGAGATATCCAGAAGTCTCAGTAGGCCTTTCCCGGGCCTCACGTGCTGCAGGCGTGGCTTCAGTTGTATCTGTGGAACACTATCAACTTCAGATTCACAGCCAAAGAACTCAGGCCATTGGCTTGGATCTCTTCCTACATAACTGTGTGAACTTGGGGAAGTATTTAATCTCTTTGAACCTCAGGTTTCTCCTCAACTTTAGAACTGGTTTAAGAATACAGATAAACCTGATCTGGGGCTTCCTGGGTGGCTCAGTGGTAAAGAATTTGCCTGCCCACGCAGGAGACGTGGATGAGATCCCTGGATCAGGAAGATCCCCTGGAGAAGGAAATGGCAATCCACTGCAGTATTCTTGCCTGGAGAATCCCACGGACAGAGCAGTCTGGTAAGCTACAGTCCATGGGGTCGCAGAGTCAGACATGATTTTGTGAATGAAAAACAAAATACCTGATCTGAGGCTCAAATGCAGGGATGAACCCCAAAGCACCTTGTGGACTCCAAAGGCTGCCCTCAGATAAAGCATGCTCTGATGCCGTGGTGCCAGCTGGTCCCATGGTGCCAGGCCAAACACAGCCCCTCTCTGGGCAGGCACTGGGGACCCAGGATGCTGCCAGAGCCTGGTTATACTCAGCAGAAGGCAGCAGAGCCAGGTGCTTCCTGCCAGGGTGAACATTCAGATACCTTGTAGCTCAAGGATTTTTGGCTAAAGGGCAGAACAGGTGGGAAACAGAGTGGGGGATGGCCCAGGGATGCAGCGGATGCCTATAAGCAGCAGGGTCAGGAACTCTGGCTTTGAGTATACAAGCAGAAGGGTCCAGCCAAACCCCAAACCATTATCTAGCCAGAGCCAGGAAAGTGAATCAGAGGCGACCAGGAAGAAGCTGAGGTTAACCTCATGCAGACTGCAAGCCATGACAAAGAAGGGGTTGGTGTGGGTGGGACTGGGGTCTGGGCAGGGCCTAGGTGGGTATCTGATGACCCCCGAATGAAGAGCTAAAGTTCTTAGGGGATAAGCAGTGACTGGGCAGCCTGAGGCCCAGGTCAGCTTCAGAGCAGCCCTGGGGAAAGAGCCCACATTTCCTGGCAAGTCCCCCTACCCCCCAGTGAAGGCACCCTTTACCAGAGCAACACTTTTGTTCCCTGGTTTCCTGGTCCCGTTTCTTGGAAGAGGGCTGAGCAGGAACTACCCCCCTGTATGCTAGACTGCTGAGGGAGCAAGGTGGACTGTGCTAGCCTGGAAAGCATCCTGGCAGGCCTGCAGAATGATTAAGGCAGAGGAAGCCATAGAAGGGTTTCAGGAAATGTGGCATGGTCTATTTCTCTCCTTTATTCAGTGCTTCAAAGAAGGTTGAACAGTTTCCACTGATCAACTACCTAGTATGCATGAGGCACTCTATAAAAACGCAACTCATTCAACCCTACGACAACCTCATGAGCTAGGTGTGAATATCGGTTTTTTTTCTTAGAGAAACTTAAAACTTGGCCAAGGTGACAACAGCTGATAACTGGCAAAGTCTGGAGTTGGATCCAGGTCTGAGTGCTTTCCAAATCCACTCTCTTGTCACATCACACCCCAGTAGGCATTTAACAGATGCTTATTGCACAAACAGATAGCTTGTGTCAGCCTGGGGTTGAAGGTCCCCAGGGCCTTAGCATCCTTGCCTTCTTCCCCTCAGGACTGTTTAGTCTGGCACTGGGTAGGGGGTGTGCCTATGACAGACTTCTGCTCTCTCAGCTCTTTCCCTAGCCCTGAATCTACTAGAAAGGAGGAAGGCCCTTCCTGGGCAAAGTGCCCACCATCTGTGCCTCTGGGAAAGGCCCTTCTAGACTGTCAGCCCTCCCACTGTCTTCCTTTGGTTTGGACCCTTTGTAACCCATATGTTTTCTCCCTGCCCACCTTTTGGGCATCTTCCAGGCCCCTGGTTAATTATTGGCCCAGGTGACATCTGGGCACTGATCATTCCAGCTGGTAACAGGCTTTGGCGTCATTCTTATTTTGCCTAATATGACCTTCTTGGATGAAGAGGCTAGAAATGTGTTCTTCACACACCCAGCCAGACATCCAGGGGAGGTCATCCAGGCCTGGCTTGGATCGTGTGGGCCAGGCTGGATAAGGAGCACTGAATGTGACATCTGCAGATTCAACACACTCTAGTGATTCTGGGGAGACAGGCCAAAGACTGAAGCATGGAGGGGGAAGATCCCTGCTGCTGCATCTGATGTTCTGGAGAGCCTCAAAGAGGCATCATGATCAGAGTGCACTGAGGGTGCTCAATCCATGTTCATCTTCCTAAAATGAGCTCCATGCCCATAGGCAAAAATACCCACTGTGACAGTCTACTTACCCAAAGAAGAGCTTCAGGCTTGGAAGGAATTTGGCCCAAGGCCTGTGTCATGTTCAGAGTATTTTTCGGTAGCAGCAGCAACATCCTGGGGAGGGGCTAGAAAGCTGATTTCCAGAGTTTTTGCATTATGTCATTTTAAATGTCTAGTTTTAACAGCAGCAAAATTATAAGGTATGTGAAAATACAAGAAAGATTGGTCCATATACAGGGAGAAAAAGCAATCAATAGAAACAATCCCTGAGAAAGCTCAGACATTGGACTTAAAAGAGGCAAAGACTTTGAGAAGTGACCCATATGGTACAAGGTATTTTAAATGTGTTCAGAGACTAAAAGAAACCATGGCCAAGAACTAAAGGAAAATATAAGAATGATGTCTCACCAGAGACTATCAACAAAGATGTAGAAATTATGAAAAAGGAATCAGAAATTCTAGAGTTGAAAACTATAATAACTGAAATGAGAATTTCCCCACAAGGGCTCAACAGTAGATTTAAATATCCAGAAGAAAAAAGCAGTGAATTTAAAGATAAATTCATTGAGATTATCAAGACTGAGTAACAGAAAGAATGAAGAAAAAAAGTACAGAGACCAAGGGGACATCAACAAGCATACCAACATATGCATAGTAGGAGTCCAAAAAGGAGAAGAGAAGCAAAGGAGCATAAAGAATATTTCAAGAAATAATGCTTGAAACTCTCTGAATTTGATGAAAAACATTCATTTGCTCATCCAAGAAAGTTCAGCAAAGTTTCGAAAGGCAGAAACTCTTGAAAGCAGCAAGAAAGAAGTGACTCATATGGTACCAGGAATCCACAATAAGTTTAGCTGCTTATTTTTCATCAGAAATCATGTTAGGCCCCAAAATGAGTCTCATTAAATTTGAGAGGACAGAAATTATCTGAAGAATTTTTTTCTGACCACAATGATATAAAACTAGAAATCAATTACAGGAAGAAAAAAAATTGGAAAAGCACAAACACACTACTAAAAAAAAACAATGGGTCTGTGAATAAATCAAAGAGGAAATCAGAAAATACCTTGAGACAAATTAAAATGGAAATACAACTTTTCAAAATCTATGGGATGCAAAAAAGCAGTTCTAAAAGAGAAGTTGACAGCTGATAGCAATATAGGCCTACCTTGAGAAACAATAAAACCTCAAATAAAAAACTTGACCTATCACCTACAAGAATCTAAATAAGAAAAAGAAATCATGAAGTCTAGAAGACAGTGAGATGACATATTCAAAATGCTGAAGAAAAAAATGTCAACCAAGAATTTTATATACAGCAAAACTATTTTTCAAATCTGAAGGCAAAGGAGGGGTTGTACATATACCTATGGCTCTGACCCATGTAAATATATGGCAGAAACCAACACAATATTATAATTCTCCTTCAATTAAAAATAAACAAATATTTTTAAGAAGAAAAAAGACATCCCCAGATAAACAAAAATGGAAAGAGTTTGTCATGAAGCAGATCTGACCTTCAAGAAATACCAAGAGATTTCTTCAGGCTGAAATAAAAATATAACAGATAGTCATTGGAATCCACGTGAAGAAATTAAGAGTATCAGTAAAAGTAACAGCACAGGTAAATATAAAAGTCCGAATGTATTTTTTTCTGTTTGATTTAAAAGTGAAAAAAGCAATAGTTGTAAATCTATGATGGTGGGTAAAAAATGTAAAAAGATGTAATTTGTGATAATTATAGCACAAATGCAGGAAAAGAACGGAACTATATAGGAGGAAACTTTTTGGTACCATCAAAATTAAGCTGGCGTTAATCTTAACTGATGGTTGTAATTTAAGATGCTAACTGTACTCCCCAGGACAATCATTAAGAAAACAACCAAAAATACAGAATAAAAGAAACTACAAGGGAATTAAAATAGTATACCCAAGTACTTTTCTATAAAAGCCTCACCCTCCAGCTGTCAGTGAAAAATCGGGGAACCGTAACTCCCAGAGAAGGAAAGAGGTACATATTGTCCTTGCGCTTTGACTTCATGCTCTGCTCAGCCCCTAAGATAAAAGACCTAATTTCCTTAATTTTCCAAGCACTTCCCAGATAAGACCATGCTTTTCCTCACAAAAACCCTGTGAGGCAGGCTTTATACTATCAGTTTTGTGAGTGAGGGCTCTGAGGCTCAAAGAGGATAGGGAAGCAGCCCAAGGATGCATAATCAGCAAGTGTGAAGGGTGGGGCTAAAATGAAGTCAGTTCTGTTCAAGTCAGGGCCTCTTCCTCCACAGCAAAGTTCAGCGCTTGGCATCAGAGATGCCAGCTCCCTTTTCCTTTCTTTTCCTGTATTTTAATTACATAAAATATCAAGCACATACCAAAGTAAAGAGATAGTAAAATGCATCTCTTGATGCCCATTACTCAGTTTAAACAACTGTGGCCAATCTTGACCTATCTGTATCTCTATACACTCCCCTGTCCTCCCTCCCAGTGTTTTGAAGCAAATCCCAAATGTATTTTTTAAAATGTGAAATTTTCAGCTGTGTCTTTAAAGGCAAGGGTTTGTTTTTAGAAACATAACTACAATGCTCTTATCACTTCTGAAAAAAATAATTTCTCAATATCATCAAGGGTTTCCCTGGTGGCTCAGTGGTAAAGAATCTGTCTGCCTGTGTAGGAGAAACCAGTTCGATTCTTGGGTTGGGAAGATTCTCCTGGAGAAGGAAATGGCAACCCGCTCCAGTAGTCTTGCCTGGGAAATCCCATGGGCAGAGTTGCCTGGCAAGCCACAGTCCATGAGGTCACAAAAGAGTCAGACATAACTTAGCAAGTAAAACAAAAACAAATATCATCAAATATGTATTAGTGTTTCAAGTTCTCTCTCTCTTAATTTTTTTTAGATTTTGAATATGGACCCAAATATCATTTACACATGGCAATTAGTTGATATGTCTCTTAAACCTCTTTTCATCCATAAGACTCTACAGGATCCCTTCCCCTGATCTCTTGGTCCAGTAGTTTATTTACTGAAAAAATAAAAATAAAAAACTGGTTCATTTGTCCTACAGAGTTTCCTGGAATCTGGGTTTTGCTGATTTTAGTGCTAAAGTGCCACTAATGTGTTCCTCTGACTTTCATATTTCCTATAATTTGAACATAAATGATATTATATATTTTTATCTTTAAAACTTAGAAATAGCTTAAATGTATTATTCTATACAAGGAGAATAGTTGCATAATGTTAACTGTTACCATGGAATTTTATGCAGTCATTAGCAATCACACTTTTCAAAGAATTTTGAGGGATATGGAAAATGCTTATCATATAATATTAATGGAAAAAAGCAGGAATAAAAAATACAGGGATTTCCCTAGTGGTCCAGTGGTTAAAACTTTGAGCTTTGATGCAGGAGGTATGGGTTCAATCCCTGGTCAAGGAACTAAGATCTCACAGGCCATGCCTCATGACAAAACACACACACATATGCACATATGTCTCTCTATATGTAGACATATATAATATATACTTATATGTAGACATAGACATGCACACAGAGAAAAAAGTTTAGAAGGAACCACTAACTGTAAGGAACAACTATTGTTTTGTTTTGCCTTTTTAATATGGTAATATTTATTAGCTGGATACTTCTTTTAAGGAAATATTTTTCAAATATGATTATACTTATGGAGATGAAGAATGTATTACATTATTTGTGGAGATTATCTTCCAAATATAGACATATGTCAAAATGTCAAAATCCTTCAACATAGGCTTCAGCAATACATGAACTGAGAACTTCCAGATGTACAAGCTGGGTTTAGAAAAGGCAGAGGAACCAGAGATCAAATTGCCAATATTTACTGGATCATGGAGAAACCAAGGGAATTCCAGAAAAACATCTACTTCTGCTTCATTGACTATGCTAAAGACTTTGACTGTGTGGATCACAAAAAAGCAGTGGAAAATTCTTAAAGAAATGGAAGTATCGGACCACCTTACCTATCTCCTGAGAAACCTGCTTGCAGGTCAAGAAGCAACAGTTAGAATGGGACATGGAAAAACTGACTGGTTTATAATTGGGAAAGGAGTACAACAAGGCTGTATATTGTCACCCTGCTTATTTAACTTATAAGCATAGCACATCATGCAAAATGCAGGGCTGGATAAAGCACAGGCTGGAATCAAGATTTCTGGGAGAAATATCAATAACCTCAGCTATGCAGATGACACCACCCTAAAGAGCCTCTTGAGAGTGAAAGAGGAGAGTGAAAAAGCTAGCTTAAAACTCAACATTCAAAAAATGAAGATCATGGCATCCCGTCCCATCACTCCATGGCAAATAGATGAGGAAACAACGGCAACAGTGAAAGACTTCATTTTCTTGGCCTCCAAAATCACTGCAGCCACATGACTGCAGCCACGAAATTAAAAGACACTTGCTCCTTGGAAGGAAAGCTATGACAAAGCCATGACATCAATTTGCCAACAAAGGTCTATCTAGTCAAAGCCATAGTTTTTCTAGTAGTCATGTACAGATGTGAGAGTTAAGACCATAAAGAAGGCTGAGTATCATAGAAGTGATGCTTTCAAATTTTGGTGCTGGAGAAAACTCTTGAGATTCCCTTGGACTGCAAGGAGATCAAACCAGTCAATCCTAAAGGAAATCAACCCTGAATATTCATTGAAAGGATTGATGCTGAAGCTGAAACTCCAATACTTTGGCCACCTGATGTGAAGAGTCTGTTCACTGGAAAAGACCCTGATGCTGGGAAAGATCAAGGGCAAAAGGAGAAGTGACAGCAGAGGATAAGATGGTTAGATAGCATCACCAATGAATTTGAGCAAACTCTGGGCTATAATGGAGGACAGAGGAGCCTGTGCTGCATTCCATGGGGTCGCAAAGAGTTGGACATGACTTAGCAACTGGACAACAACAATACATATACAATGACATATTTAATATGTGCAATCTATTATATGCCAGTCATACATAACTAAGCTGTTATTATTTTATAGAGCTTCCTTGGTGGCTCAGCAGCAAAGAACCTGACTGCAATGCAGGAGACCCGGGTTCAGTCCCTGGGTGGGGAAGATCCCCTGGAGGAGGCCATGGCAACCCACTCCAGTATTCTTACCTGGAGAATCCCATGGACAGAGGAGCCTGACAGGCTGCAGTCCATAGGGTCACACAGAGTCAGACACGACTGAGCGAATAAGCAGCAGCATCATTTTATAGGATGCAAATACTTCTTTATTAGTGAAATTAATAACTAGTGTTTGTAAATCTTAATACTATGTAAGTCATACAAATAAAATTCTTAGAAAATAGTCTGAAAAGGATATCAGATAATTGAAATTGTTAAGCGATGATTCTGACATTTTCAATTACTCAAACATATCACTTGGAGAATTAAAGAGTCTCTGCAATGAAGCAATTTTGGAAAAAAATTATGTTAATAGAAACTATTACTAAGGATTAGAATTATGGGGGATTTATTTTCTTTATTCTTTCTGTATTTTCCAATTCTTAGAATGTTCATATTTCTTTTATAATCAGAATGAATTATTTAAATATTTTGTAAAACTTCTACTTCTGTGTGTGAAGTTGTGATTTTCCTGAAGTCCTCCACAGGACCACAAAATGTCAACTTCTGCAGCAAGATCTAAACATACAAAGCCATTTGACCAACTGAACAAATCACTGGTCAGTTACTGGTGGGTCACTGCTTGTTTGATGTCTCTGAATGGTCATTCTGATCATAGAGCCCAGTTTGCCAGCCACATGGGCACAGAAGGAGTGGAGAACAGTTCATCAGGAAGGCCAGCAGGGCAGACTCTTTGGCTTAGCCGGCTTGGCCAGCAAGTTAGGTCTTCAGAAAGCCCAGTCCCGCTGCCCTGAGCTCTCCCCCAAATCACTCAAGACTTCGCATACATGCGTGCACACACACACACACACACACAGCCACAGAGACATGATCCTCTTGGAAGTGAGAGCCACCAGTGGCAACGACAGGTACCTTGAGCAGGGCTAGACCAGTGCAACAGCCCACCATCAGAGGCATGCCTGAGGGTCCCTCCTCCAGGGCAACAGGACCAAACTGCAGGTCTGACCCAGACACAGGAAGATGTGAGAATTCTATTTCTGAATTCAACCTTTTCCTTCCTGGTATAACTCAACCCAGATCAGTGTACTAAACAAAGTAGCTATCAGAAATTGATCTGCAAGATTTGAGTTTAGATCTCTGTGGCCCCATTCCCACTCTGACATATTAATCTTTTCTGGGATGTTTCCTCCAAAGTTCATGGGCCATTTGAACTATATCAAGGAGAGAAATAGTTTTGTTTCCTAATTTATAAGTAATCTTTTAAACTATGCCCTCATATATAAACCACTGCATTGTGACTCGGATACATTTGTCTCTTTCTCTCTCTCTCTCTCTCACACACACAGACACACAGACACACACACACAGAGTCTGTGACAGCCACACCACAACCCCAATTCCACTCATGCAGCTCAACCCCTGAGGAGACCCTCCGACTGACCAGTCTCTTCCATGTTGCCCTTGCTTTCCTTTAAGCGGATGATATATTTCAAAACTTGTATTTTTCTGTTCATAAAATTATCACAAGATGATTACAGGTAAATGGGAAAATCCAGAAAAGTATAAATAAAGAAATAGTATCACCCTTACCTACACCATTGATCAATAACCACTGCCAACATTCTGTTGTATTTTCTTCCAGTCTTTTAATAGTCTATTTAGATTTTTACATAGTCAATATCATAATGCATTTACTGTTTTATATCAACTTTATATTTAATATCATAATCATGAACAATTTCTCATATTATTATAATTTTCATAATATTATTTATTCATCTTCTATGTTTTCCTAAGCTGATTAATGAACTCACAGTTATTAACTGAGCTTCCATTATGTACAAAGCAGGTACAGGAAAGCATTCAAAGACATGTGACTACAACAATGTTTCTGTCCCTGAGGGGATGAAGGACATAGATGTGCAAAGCTTTCAGATAAGACTAGGGACAGGATGGCTGATTGTGAGGACCATTATTTTCTGAGCTAAAAAAATGTCCCGATCTGACCAAGGTGACCTTGGCAAGTCAATTGTCCTGGAAAACAGCATTATGCAAGTGTTTGCTGTTTTATTATTTTGGGACACAGAAGTATTTCAGAAACTGTTGCTTGGTTGTCAAAACATTTGTATTTGTAGCACATTCTAATGTCGGGATTGTGGGGCAAGATACTTGAAATCTGAACTGTCCTGGGGGATACAGAGTAAAGGCTGCCCTTGGAAGAGGCTTCCCAGGCACAGTGGTAAAGAACCCTCCTGCCAATGCAGGAGATGCAAGAGATTCAGCTTCAATCCCTGGGTCGGGAGGATCCCCTGGAATAGGAAATGGCAAGCCACTCCAGCATTCTTGCCTGGAGAAGTCCATGGACAGAGGAGCCTGCTGGGCTATAGTCCATGGGGTCACAGAGTCGGACAGAGCTGAGAGGCTGAGCACCCTTGGAGGAGGAAGGGACTGGGGAAGGGAGAGAGATAGAGAGACAGAGACATAAAAAGAGACAGAAGCAGAGAAAAAGAAGCCAGAGAGACGTAGTCGTTCTAGCTAATGTTCCATGAAGAGCACACCGAGAAGGAAAAATTTGAATCTTTCCTTTAGAATCTTCCTTAAAAGTCATAATCCTTTTTTAAAAAAACTCATAACCCTGTGATTTAAAAGTTCAAAGTTCAAACCCTTCGATTTAAAAGTATTGTATTTAAATCCTGAGGTACAGGAGGCACGCCTGACACACAGCCTCACCAGCCTTGAACTCCATTCACAGAGCCTGCTCACCGCTTAGCATACGGGTGGGCGAGTGGTGGTGGTTTAGTCACTACGTCGTGTCCAACTCTCGCCATCCCATGGACTGCATCCCGCCACGCTCCGCTGTCCATAGGATTCTCCAGGCGAGAATACTGGAGGGGGTTGCCATTTCCTTCGCCAGAGGATGGGCAGAGAAGGTATTCAATTCAGCTCTTCGGAGCTGGAAGAGACAAAACAGAAACAGAAGACAAATACAACTTCAAAATCAATTATTTGCTTCTTTATTTTTAACCAGGAACCATATGCTGAGCTGGGACTTTTGCTCTATTTTGCAAACATTCTCCATCAATTTTTCAACACAATATAATCTGATACGGAAATATCAGCAGAGATCCAAGTAGAACACTTTAAACAGCATTTGATTTCTGGCTCACAATAACAGACCATTTATCCCAGAAGCTATTCTCTTCATCCTTTGCATGATTTGACAGTGAGTAGCTTTCTGATTGAAAAAAAAAAATTTTTTTTAATTTGAGCAGTTTTTTTTTTTTTTAAAGAAAATGCTAACAAAGACTAGCCCTTAACTCTGTGCCTGTTGTTGAGATAGCACTGGGATGAGGCCTGATTGAAGTCATGTCACCTGGGTTTAATTCTGGACATCTTAATGAGGAGCTGGGACCCATTCTAAGGTGAAGGTGGTAGAGGTGAGGAAGCCTAGAGAAATTTGCCAATTAAGAAGCATTTATGGATAGGTCACGGAGAAGGCAATGACAACTCACTCCAGTACTCTTGCCTGGCAAATCCCACGTGGACGGAGGAGCCTGGTGGGCTGCAGTCCATGGGGTCGCTAAGAGTCGGACATGACTGAGCGACTTCTCTTTCATTTTCACTTTCATGCATTGGAGAAGGAAATGGCAACCCACTCCAGCGTTCTTGTCTGGAGAATCCCAGGGACGGGGGAGCCTGGTGGGCTGCTGTCTCTGGGGTTGCACAGAGTCGGACACAACTGAAGCGACTTAGCAGCAGCAGCAGCAGCATGGAAAGATCAGGGTTCTGTCCTACAAAATGATTTACTGGTTACAAAACAATTTTGCATATATTTTATCATTTGGTTCTCACAACATCTAGTGAAGTAGCTCTTTGTATGATTTACACAGAAGGACCTGAATTTAAAGAGATTAAGTCACTGGTCCAGTGTAATGACAACCCAGGGCTTTTATGCTAAGTTATTCCCTGCTGGATTGCAAATTTCTTATGGACAAGAACTCTGCCATACTCATTTTCAGATCCCCAACAAATTCAATACAGGATCTAGCTCAGAGCAGTGCTCATTAAATGTTTGCTTAGTGGAAGAATGTGTATGACCTTGGACAATCCCTTCACCTCTCCACACCTGAAAGTGCTAGGAAGATGGCCTCAACAGTCCTTCCTAACTGGGAAGAATCAATGGCAATGCCTCTCTGAATCCTTCTAACATCTGTGGGTACTGAATGTCAATGGGGCAATAGTCAGGTCATCTAGTACATTATGTGCTCCTCGTGTCACTCAACACTTGTGGATTTACTTCTTATTGCTGCTGTACCAAACCATGACCAAACTTGGTTGCTTAAAGCAATACAGGATTTCTGTGGTGGTACAGTGGTTAAGAATCTGCCTGCCAATGCAAGGCACATGGGTTTGATCACTGCTCCAGGAAGATTCCATATGCCGCAGGGCAACTAAGCCTGTTTTCCACAACTACTGAGCCTGTGCTCCAGAGTCCTCAAGCCACAACTACTGAGCCCATGGGCTACATCTCCTGAAGCCTGCAGAGCCGTAGAGCCTGTGTAATGAGAGAGGCCACTGCAATGGGAAGCCTGCACACTGCAACGAGAGAGGAGCCCCTCCTCACTGCACTATAGGGAAAGCCCCAAGTGCAGCCACAGAGACCCAGCACAGCCAAAAATAATTAACCAATCAATTAAAAACAATACACATTTATTCTCTTTTATCTTGGGGGACAGAAATCAGCTTCATTGAGTTAAAATTAAGGTATTGTTTGGACTGGTTCCTTCAAGAAGCTCTGAAGGGAGAATCCATTTCCTTGCCTTTTTCAGCTCCTAGAGACCACTCGCATTCCTTGGCTTGTGGCCCTTCCTTTGCCTTCAAATTACATCATTCCAAGTTCTGCTTCCACCATTACATTACCCCCTTAACTTCTGTGGCCAAATCTCCCCCTGCCTCTCTCTTCTCAAGACACCTCTGATTATATTTAGGGCCCACCTAGATCAGTAACATTCACAGGGATTAGGATTGAATATCGTTAGGAGCCATCGTACAGCCTACTGATGATCACTATACTTACAAATTCACCTCTTCATTGTATACTTGCCTGTCTCTCCAGTAGGCTGTGAGCAACTTGAGAGCAAAGTGTCTACCTTATTCACCTCTGTTTCTAATACGGTGTTTGACACATAGTTGTTGTTGTTTAGTCTCAAAGTCTTTTCTGACTTTTTTGCAACCCCATGGACTGCAGCCCACCAGGCTTCTCTGACCATGGAAATTTCCAGGCGGGAATAGTGGAGTGGGTTGCCATTTCCTACTCCAGGGGATCTTCCCAACCCAGGGATTGAAACTGCGTCTCCTGCGCTGCAGGCAGATTCTTTACCACTAAGCCATCCAGGAAGCCCTTCACACACAGTTGGTGCTTAATAAATAATTATACAAATAAAATAACCCTGTATCTATGGATTGTTTCCACGGAACAACATTCCAATGAAATACAACTTCAAAGAAGCCTTAAAAGATGCTGCTGCTGCTAAGTCACTTCAGTCGTGTCCGACTCTGTGCGACCCCATGGACTGCAGCCCACCAGGCTCCTCCGTCCATGGGATTTTCCAGGCAACAGTACTGGAGTGGGGTGCCATTGCCTTCTCCACTTAAAGATGAGTCAGTCTTTAGCAAAATTTTCTTGCAGACATAGAGGAGGAGGACATTACATGGCAAAGCTTCCTAAAAATGCCCTGGAGACATGCCTCCCTCTCCTTCAGGCCCCTTCACTTGCCTGCCCATCCAACTGCCCCAGGCAGCCAAATTTGTAACTGTTCCTAGGGAAAACACACGAGCATCAGGATTTAATTTTGACAGTATTCGCTTTTAACCAATGGCCAGGCTATCATGGGAGAAAAAAAAAAAAAACAAACAAAAAACACCATCCACTTCCTAAACTCTTAGGCGTGTTCCTGGATCTGTCTGCCACACAGCAGGGTCTGAGTCCCCGGTGGTGCCATTTGGACATATTTAGGACCAGTTCTCAGTCACAAGAAGAAATTCAAGGAGAACTGCCTCCAGCCAGGGCCCAGAAGCTGACTCCAAGGAGGAGTCAAGGGAGGAGAGAAACCTGCCTGACAGCCCATCAGCCTGAACGCTCAGGGATGCCCCACCTCCCCAAGCCAGTACAGCATCTCCAGTGTGATTGCCTTGAAGGCATTCCTTCTTCTTCCTCCCAACTTCATGTCAAATCAACAGTAACAACAAAAAAAATGAGTGTGGATAAAATCTCACTTGGTTCAGTAACTCTCAGCTATAAATTCCTTATGCTCCCATGTGATCTCGCCCTTTCTGATTCTCCAAGCTGTGCTCATAGACACTTTGTTGTACAAGCAAGTCACCCCAAGTGCCTAAAAATGACAAGAGCTCCAGTGCAGGAACTTTACCTGTTTTGTTGCATCTAATCCTCACAGCGACCCTATGAAGTAGGTACTATTGTTATCCCACATTTTCCCCAGGGGGAAGCTGAGCCACAGAGAACTTAAGTGACTTGCTCCAGGTAACTGGTGGAGATGGAGTTCAAATCCAGGCAGCCTGGCAACTTTAAGCAAATACCTCATCTTCCTGGTTACCTGGATTGTGAACTGGACAAATAAATTGCTGCTTCTCCCCATCCTACCATGTCCTCTATCTAAGCTTTCAGGGATCCTGCCTCATATGCTGAGGGCTCTGGAGCCACATGAAATTCCTTAATGCGGGACCCTTCCTCTGGCATTTTCTCATCCTCATGTTTGCCACCCCTGTAACTTCTGAGGGCAGCTCCCAAGCCCAGGGCTCCCTGTGAGGTCCTCTAGTTTCCAAGAACCATTGAGATGGTTTACTGCTTCCTCCTCTAGGTTCTCAGCCTGTGAGGAGACATTACATTACTTTGCCAACAAAAGTCCATCTAGTCAAAGCTATGGTTTTTCCAGTAGTTATGTATGGATGTGAGAGTTGGACTATAAAGAAAGCTGAGTGCTGAAGAATTGATGCTTTTGAACTGTGGTGTTGGAGAAGACTCTTGAGAGTCCCTTGGACTGCAAGGAGATCCAACCAGTCCATCCTAAAGGAAATCAGTCCTGAATATTCATTGGAAAGACTGATGCCAAAGCTGTAACTCCAATACTTTGGCCACCTGATGCGAAGAACTGACTCATCTGAAAAGACCCTGATGCTGGGAAAGATTGAAGGTGGCAGGAGAAGGGGACGACAGAGGATGAGATGGTTGGATGGCATCACTGACTCAATGGACGTGAGTTTGAGTAAACTCCGGGAGTTGGTGATGGACAGGGAAGCCTAGCATGCTGCGGTCCATGGGGTCGCAAAGAGTAGGACACAACTGAGTGACTGACCTGAAGGAGGCTCGGCTCAGCCTCTGAACTATTCAGTCCTGCCTATCTCCTCCTCCCTTTAACTAACTGCAGGGTAAGTGTGTCCACAAGACCAAGTTAACAGCCGCAAGAGCCTAAGTTAAACCTTGACTTCCAGCCTCAAGTTTCACCAAGGAATTCCTTATATTTTTCATTCTGAAGAGTTGGCATCACTCTGTGTAAGGCGGTCCTTCATTTGCTACAATTAGTGCTGGATGCCTTGCCCCAAAGGTGAGAATTCTGATCCCAAAGTTGACCTCTGCTTAATTATAGAAAGATCACACCTAAGTTCAATGCTTTGGATGGTAATTATGCTGTGTTGACAGTCACATTCCCAAGTGTTTAAAAAAAAGTCCCCATATTGCCAATTTTAATGGTCCAACATGTTATCATAAGAAAGTTTGCTTAGAAATTCCTTTACTATTTATTTAGCACTTGGGCCATTTCCAATTTTTCACTTTTTTACATAGTATAAAAACAGGTTACTTTTTTTTTTGCTTCCTTAATTTTTCATTTATTTACTTCCTTGTCGATAAGTTTCATAAAATAGAATAGTCTGGAAGAGATAAACATTGTTGTAGTTTTTGATACATATCACCTGATTGTTTAAATGTTTAAGAAAATAAACTCATATTGTCACCAGCAACATATCAGTACCTATTTCCCCAACAGTTTTGTTAACAAGCAGTCTATCACTTTTATTTAATAGTTTGATAGTTCTAGAATATCTTTAAGTTGCTTAAATATATTTTTTTATTGCTTTCAAGGCTGTATATTTTTCTATGTGATATTTGTTCTGCCATTCTATTTGGAAATAAACTCTTCATCTCTGGCTACTTAGAGTGGAATCCAGACACAAACTATATATTTGTATCAGTTCTTCCCTATTTTGGAATAAGCTGCTAAGAACTATATTTTTCATGTATCTTTTGCTTCTATAGCCTTGATTTATATGTGCATGGGAGTGTCCATGCTGTGCCACTCCAGTCATGTCTGACTCTGAGACCCTATGGATGGTAGCCTGCCAGGCTCCTCTGTCCATGGGATTCTCCAGGCAAGAATACTGCAGTGGGTTGCCATGCCCTCCTCTAGATCTTCCCGACTCAGGGATCCAAACTATGTCTCTGATGTCTGCTGCAGTGGCAGGCAGGTTCTTTACCACTAGCGCCACCTGGGAAGCCTGTTTTAAATGTATCTACCATAAAATTTAGAATCATCTTTACATATTCATATTTCTGTCTTGTCCTTAGTAATATTTTTCATTTCTTCAAGTCAGAAATTTATCACCTCTTCAAACATGAGACAATCATGTCATTTTTTCCTATTCTTAAAAATACTAGTGTACATTTTACTTTAATGCATCTGAAATTTATTATTTATATGGTGTGATACATTACTCTAGAGTAAATAACTTCCTTTCTAGTATCCCATTGCCCAAATAATTAATAGCCAATGAAGTCTTGCCGCATTTTTGTATTGTTTCTTTTTTGTTGTGATTAAGCTGCTAAAGTAGGACATCTAAGCTACAGGAATTTCTGTTTTGTTTCATTCACTCAGCAAATATTTATTGAGCATCTGCTATACTCCAGGCCCTGTTCTATGTGCTAAGGGTAAAGCAATGAACAAAACAAACATACCTGCACTCCTGGGGCTAACATTCTGGTAGAGGAATGAGGGGAAAGAGACAAACTTTTAAAATAGATGGTAGATGGATAGATAATAAGTAAGGTGGAAAAGGGCTTCCCAGGTGGTACTAGAGGTAAAGAACCCTTCTGCCAATGCAGGAGACATATGAGATATGGGTTCGATCCCTGGGTTGGGAAGGTCCCCTGGAGGAGGACATGGCAACCCACTCCAGTATTCTGCTTGGAGAATCCCATGGACAGAGGAGCCTGGAAGGCTACAGTCCATGAGGTTGCAAAGAGTCAGGCACGACTGAAGTGACTTAGCATGCATGCACAAGGTAGAAAAGAATAATAGGGAGGCTGACATTGCGGGGGTGGTGAAAATTGAATTTTTTTAAGTTAATTTATTTATTTTAATTGGAGGCTAATTACTTTACAGTATTGTAGTGGTTTTTGCCACACATTGATCTGAATCATCCATGGGTGTCCCCCATCCTAAACCCTCTTCCCACCTCCCTCCCCATCCCATCCCTCAGGGTTAACCCAGTGCACGGCCCTGGGTGCCCTGTCTCATACATCGAACCTGGGCTGGCGATCTATTTCACATATGGTAATATACATGTTTCAATGCTATTCTCTCAAATCACCCCACCCTTGCCTTCTCGCACAGAGTTCAAAAGTCTGTTCTTTACATCTGTGTCTTTTTTGCTATCTTGCATATAGGGTCATCATTACCATCTTTCTAAATTCCATATATATGCATTAATATACTGTATCGATGTTTTTCTTTCTGACATACTTCACTCTGTATAATAGGCTCCAGTTTCATCCATCCCATTAGAATTGATTCAAATGTGTTCTTCTTAATAGCTGAGTAATATTCCATTGTGTATATACACCACAGTTTTCTTATCCATTCATCTGCTGATCGACATCTAGGTTGCTTCCATGTCCGGGCTATTGTAAACAGTGCTGCGATGAACATTGGGGTACATGTGTCTCTTTCAATTCTGGTTTCCTCTGTGTGTATGACCAGCAGTTGGATTGCTGGGTCATATGGCAGTTCTATTTCCAGTTTTTTAAGGAATCTCCACACTGTTCTCCATAGTGGCTGTACTAGTTTGCATTCCCACCAACAGTGTAAGAGGGTTCCCTTAAAGCTGAATTTTTCAATGGAGAGCTTAAAGACCTCACTGAGAAGATGACATCTGAGCTAAGACCTGAAGAGAGGGAGGGAATAGGCATGTAAATAGCTGAGGGAAAGAAGGTTCCAGCTGAGAGAACAGCGGCTGTAAAGGAATGCCCAGTTCCCTGAGGAAGGTGCCTGATGTGGGGTGGCTGTCGTGCTAAGACAGACTGTGGGAGAGCAGTGGAGACGGCTCACGTGTTAGGAGGCCCACAAGAGTGGCACTGGCAAGAGGCCGTGGGGACTTCTGTCAGGCTGATGGAGGTGAGGCAGTGAAAGGGGGCAATGCTAGATCTATTTTTGACCTCGTAGATGTGGACAGTGGTGAAAAAGAAGGTCAAAGATGACTTCCGATATTTGGGGCAGACCACCGGAAGGGTGGTTTTGCCACTTACTTAGATGGAGCAAACTCAGTTTTGGATTTGGAGAAATATTTTGGACTTTGGAATTGGTCCTGTTTTAAGTTTAAGATGCTATACCAAGTGGAGATGTTCCACGATATATTTTTTCTGTTTGGGGACCTAGGGTTTTGATAAATACTTTTTTTGTAATGCATTTTAAATCTTACGAGAGTCCATATTTTTTCCCACTATTCTCTCTCTAAGGTTGATATCAATTACTCAGCTTCTGTAAGTACTTTATAAAGCCTTTACCTACCACTGCATTAAGTCTATTAACACTGTCACATTTATCAGATTTGTTTTCAATAATGATCTGGTATATCTCCCCATTGGTTCATGTCCTCCTTTTCTTTTCCTGTTATGGTTTGATAATTTTCTTGGAATAAATCTTGCGGCTCAAAGAAAGTCCTCAGACTTATTTTTGGTTTGTGGTTATAAATGGAGTCTTTCTCCCGTTTTTGTTTTATGTCTTTATTAATATGCAGCTGTATTTCACTGACAGATGGAAATGCCTTTGTTCTATGTGGGTTTCTTCTGGCTGTTATCTTTGCTGAATTCATTTATTAATTCTAGTAATTAAGGGGTTGCTTTTCTTGGAACTTTCAGGTGTATAATCACGTCAACTATAAAAACCATGCTTTTTATCCCTAAATTTATATGTCCTTCCCAAATAGCTATTTGGGGCTTCCCCACTGGCTCAGCTGGTAAAGAATCTGCCTGCCAATTCAGGAGATGTAAGAGATGTGGGTTCAATTCCTGGGTTGGGAATATCCTCTGGAGAAGGAAACGGCAACCCACTCCAGTATTCTTGCTTGGGAACTTCCATGGACAGAGGAGCCTGGTGAGCTACAGTTTATGGGTCACAAAAGAGTCGTAGATGACTTAGTGATTAAATACTGACAAAATTTTTCTTATAGGTCATGAATAGTTATATTTATCTTATAACCCAGTCTTTAAATTTATTTTCCCCTCATAGAGAAGTCTATCTCCTTAACATGTAATATAAATAATATGATCTTTTATTGTGCACTTATTTTTATTGCACAATAAATATGGACTTCCCTGGTGGCTTAGACGGTAAAGCTTCTGCCTGCAATGCGGGAGACCCAGGTTCAATCCCTGGGTCGGGAAGATCTCCTGGAGAAGGAAATGGCAACCCACTCCAATATTCTTGCCTGGAAAATCCCAGGGATGGAGGAGCCTGGTAGGGCTACAGTCCATGGGGTTGCAAGGAGTCGGACACGACTGAGCGACTTCACTTTCCTTTCACTTTATTTTTATTGCACCATTTTTTACTTCCCTCTTTTCTTTAACTTTGTGAAGAAACAAAGGCATCAACCTTTATGGTAATATTCTGACAGTCTTGAATTCCTTTTGAAATTATAGATTTTTAGCTGGGATTTGGCAGATATTTGAATGTGGGCAGTTTTTTTCCAATAGTGTCTCATTGACATGTGTTAACAAATCTGGGAAGTAGATATTATTGGCCTCGCTTTGTATACTTTGAGGCTCAGGGAGGTTAAGTGACAATGTTTTACACCTAGTAAGTGGAAGAACCATAATTAAATTGTATTAAATATTATATTACCAGTTGGTTTTACTTTGATTCATTAACCTTGCCTTTCAGCAACATCTCAGGTGGATTACTTTTTCCTAAGGGTTTTTCTGTTTTGCAGACATTTTCATCCCTGGCTGTGGTCTTTGCCTCTGGGCTCTGCTGATAAATAGTATCCAGACTCTTCCTTGCTCTTCAAAAAGAGAAGCTGGAAGCAGTCAGTCTCACTTGCTTATTGGCAGAGGGGAGGCTCAGATCCAAATGTGCCTCTCTCCAAAGTCATGAGGTAACCTCCATGACAGTGTTTCTGTAGAGGCAGTCTAGGGACCTTGCCTTAGACACAAGTGAAAAATTAACTGCACACCAGCAAAACAAATTCCCAGACCACATCCTGGACTTACTGAGTCAGAAACTCTGAGGATAGGTCCCAGGAATCCTAACTTAATCTTAACAGACTCCCCCAGGTGATTCTTACACACACTAAAATTTGAGAATCTCTGCCAAGTTTGGCAAGTATGCTTCCTATGGTGAACACACGTAGAATGGCCCGAATGACATGTCCTTGTGTAACCTTCTCCCTTGAGTACGGGCAGAATATGTGCCCTGCACCTAACCAATAGAAAATGGTAAAGGTGACGGGGTAGACACTCATGTGATTTATTGCAGTATGTAAAACTATATCAGAGGAGAGAGATTCTCCTTACTTGAAGAGGTAAGTTGCCACGAGAAGAAACGTGGGTGACCTCTATATGCTAAGAACAGGCCCCAGATGACAGCAAGAAAATATGGACCTCGGTCCTACAATCACAGGAACTGAATTCTGCCAATAGCTATGTGGGCTGAAAGAGGACTCCAAGCTCCACAGAAGAATGCAGCCCAAACTCAAATCTTGATTGCAGCTTTGTGAAATCCTGAGCAAAAGATCCAGCAAAGCCACACCCAGACTCCTGACCCACAGAAACTACCAGATAATACACGCGGATTGTTTAAGCTGCTAAGTTTGTGATACTTTCTCTGAACAGCAATAGAAAACTTATACCCCTCTTTTCTAGAAATTTCAACATCTAACTCTCCTTTTATCACGTTAGTTATAGACTTGGGGAGAAAGGCTATGAATAATTATCCATTTTTAATCTAAAGTGTATCTTTTAAAGTAGGTAATTCACCATCATATACTCCTTATAACATTTAAAAGATCGACACCAAGTATTAGCAAGGATGTAGAATAACGGAAACTCTCATACACTGCAGGTAGGAATGGAAAATGATTCAATCATTTTGCAAAACTGGCATTTCTTAAGAAGTTAACATACATATACCATACAGTCCTGCCTTTCCACTTCAAGGTATTTACTAAAAAAAAAAAAAAAAAATGAAGACATAACTGCATTCAAAGACTTGTACATAAAGGTTCATGACAGCATTATTCACACAGTCCAGATCTGTAGACAACCCAAATGTTACCCAACAGTTGGCTACATAAACAAAATGTGGTACAACTGTAAGATAGAATACTATTCAGTAAGGTAAGGCAAGGTGAAGTCACTCAGTCATGTCCGACTCTTTGCGACCCCACGGACTGTAGCTTACCAGGCTCTTCCATCTATGGGATTTTCCAGGCAAGAGTACTAGAGTAGGTTGCCATTTCCTTCTCCAGAGGATCTTCCCCGCACAGGGATGGAACCCAGGTCTCCCACATTGTGGCAGACACTTTACCATCTGAGCCACCAGGGAAGGCACTATTCAGTAATGAGCTATCAATACACATAACAACATGAATGAATCTTGAATCATTATGCAACGTGCAAAAGCCGGATACAGGAGTACATATTGTATGATTCAGTTTATATCAAATACACACTAACCTCTAACAACAGAAAGCAGTTCAGTGGTTGTGAAGGACCAGGGAAGAGAGAGAGATGGACAGCAAAGTGTCATGGGGAATCTCTGGGGACGATGTAAATGCTCTGTATCGTGATCATGGTGATGTTTTCACAAGTGTATAAAATTCTCAAACCTCATAGAATTGTGCCTTTTAAATGGATGTAGTGTAACTGTACATAACTAATTCCTCAATAAAGTTGATAAGGAAAAAATAGACCCATGTGACACAAAATTCAAAAGGCACAAAAGGTGTAAAGCTAAGATTGTCCACCTTAGAGGCAGCCACTGGTACCAGTTTCCTTCTAGAGATATTTTTACTTGAGATAAACTGAAAACCTTTACATATCAGTACCTTTAAAAGAAAAATACTCTCTCATTTTTTAATAGTTGTATAGTTGTTCTTTTATGGATGTACCAGAATTTACTGAACCAGTTTCTAATGGAGGGAAGCAGTTTTTAATTATTTCCAGTCTATTGATAAAGAAAACAACAATGAGCTTATTAAATTGTTGGGTTAAAAAGTATGCAATTTTTTTTTAATTTTAAAGATATTGCTAAACTATCCTCCTTAGAGATTATATAGATATATATTTCCACCAGCAAGGAGAGTGCCTATTTTCTTCACACCTTTCTGACACAGTATGTAATCAGACTGTTCAATCTGACAGGTGAAAAATATATATCATTTTAACTTTACCTTGTATATATCTTATTATGAGTGAGGTTAATCTTTTCATTAAAAAAAATTATTTCTAGTGTCTTTTAATGGAGAAGGCAATGGCAAGCCACTCCAGTACTCTTGCCTGGAGAATCTCATGGACGGAGGAGTCTGGCAGGCTGCAGTCCATAGGGTCGCTACTAGTCGGACACGACTGAGCGACTTCACTTTCACTTTTCACTTTCACGCATTGGAGAAGGAAATGGCAGCCCACTCCAGTGTTCTTGCCTGGAGAGTCCCGGGGACAGTGGAGCCTGGTGGGCTGCTGCCTATGGGGTCGCGCAGAGTCGGACACGACTGAAGCGACTTAGCAGCAGCAGCAGTGTCTCTTAAAGTCACATTTTTGTGAACGACTTCTTCATATCTGCATACTTTTCTATAGCACTGTTGGTCTTTTCCGTATTGTCTTCTAGTAGTTCTTTATATGGGCTTCCCTGCTGGCTCAGATGGTGAAGACTCAGCCTGCAATGCATAGACCCAGGTTCAATCCCTTGTTTGGGTAGATCCTCTGGAGAAGGGAATAGTTACCCACTCTAGCATTCTTGCCTGGAGAATTCCATGATCTTGACTCAGATTCTCTAGAAAACAGGGGCTGAGACAAAGTTCCCATTCTCATGCTTTACTGGGAGTGCAATCCTATGAGACTGAGAGTGACGGGGGAATGGAAGTGAGGCAGGAAAGCAAATACAAGGTGGCATAGCATAGAGCTGCCACAGCTTCACGAGGAAACAGTGTCTCAGTTACGAGAATGCTAGGTGGAGGGAAGGTAGAAATGGGGATGGGAAGTTTATTCATATCTGTCATTTCCTCACCCCCTATCTGTAGTCTCTCATAGTTCAACATTTGCTCACAAGGCATCACGGCCCTGAACTTCGGGTTGCATCACCCAGAATAGCTGGTGGGGAAGCCAAGTTCCATGTCCCGTAGCATGATGCTCAACCTGAATCCAAAAGAGGGGGGAATTACATTTTTCAGATCTGGGCACCAATGCAACTGTGGTTCTAGTCCAGGCTTCATCCTGGTGGAGGCCAAGTTAGGCAGTGTGTTGGGGATAAGGTAACAAGGGCAGTGGCCAGACACTTCACTGAACAAGAAACTGAGGTCCTGCAGGAGCAAGTAGATCTGAACAATTCTGGAGGGAACTGGAGAAAAACAAAACAAAAATATATATATACATATATGTATGCATACACTATAATTTTGTATATTAATGAATATGCAATTCCCTCCAGAATTGTTTGGATCTACTGTAATATCCAAAAATAATAATTATCTGTATTTTATATTAATAACAAATAATTATATATTATATACTATTATATTAAAAGGATATTATATATTGTCCTTTTTGCTAATATTAAGTTTCAGATATACCCTCATCCCAGTTTGCTATTTTACTTTGACCATTTATGGTGATTTTTTTTGTCATGTAGAAACATTTGATTTTCATGTGACTAAATTTATCAACGCTTTCTATTATCAACAAACAGCTTTAGCTGTTTTGTACTGTAGGATCATGAAAAGGAAGACACAAACTCTCTCATGTTTTCCTCTAGCGCTTCTAGGATCTCAGTTTTCAAAGATTAAATATCTCTGATTCATCTTGATTTTATTTTGGTATATAGGCATAGAATATGGATCAAATTAATTTTTTTCCAAATGGCCAATAGTTGATATAAAAGGATGCCTTTACCATATATTAAATTTCCTTATTTTTGAATACCTATTATTGAATCTTTTACCTACAGAGTCCGAAGTTCAATAGATGGAAAAAATGATTCACGAAAGGAGAACCATGCAATTGG
The DNA here is from genome assembly GCF_001704415.2 of Capra hircus. Taxonomy (NCBI): domain Eukaryota; kingdom Metazoa; phylum Chordata; class Mammalia; order Artiodactyla; family Bovidae; genus Capra; species Capra hircus. Next base: position 87,110,794 of record NC_030810.1, read on the forward strand.
ACAGCTAGACTTTGTCCTGCATTGTTACTCACTCTAAAAGAGGCAACAGTGGACAGACAGGCAGTTAAGACGTAATTAATACTGCATTTTGTAATCCTGTGGTCAATGTTTCATCTCCTTCATTTACCAGATGTTGCTGGCTGTGGAGACATTGCCCCATCTTGACATACTGTGCCTTGAATTATAGCTTCTTCCTCTGGAGAATATCATAAAATATAAATGCAGTTTGAGCTGGCCATTTTTATCTGGCACGGTCTGTGGAATATCCTGAAAGGTGCTTAAAGTGCCAAAAGACTGGGGTGAATAGGAAAAAGCAGAAAAAAAAAAATACTGAAGAAACTAGACCTCTGAAACAACCCTTGGCATATAGCATCAACAATTCCTTGTGCGCCCCAACGCAATATTAATGTTGAGTTATTTGCAGTCTATCCCTCTGGGCTAGACTATAAGTTTCTTAGGGACATATACTGGATAGAGACTGGCCTGTGTTTAATCCCAGGGCTAAGCTTAAAGCCTGAAACACAATAGTTGCTTAAAACATGTTTGGGGAATGAAGGAAATAAAGAGCAGGATAATGAATCAATTCAAACCACCTCCTTTGAAAGCTTTATCTGACACCAACACTACTCCCTTCAACCTGACCTGGATTCCGAGGTCCCAGTATGCCCTTTCACTTAATCATTGATTTCCTGACTTATCCACTTGTCTGTCTTCTCCATGACAGTGTGAACTCTTTTTTATTAATTGAAGTATAGTTGATTTACAATATTTTGTTAGTTTCAGGTATACAGCAAAGTGACTCAGATATCTATATATATATAAAATTTTGGATTATTTTATAGATTATTAAGATATTGAATATAGTTCCCTGTGCTATGCAGTCAGTCCTTGTTGTTTATTTTATATGTAGTAGTGTGTATCTGTTAAACTCAGACTCCTAATTTATCCCTCTCCCCCTTTTGTAATGGCAGGTTTGCTTTGTATGTCTTGAGTCTATTTCTATTTTGTAAATCAGTTCATTAGTACCATCTTAGATTCCACATGTAAGTGTTATCCTATAGTATTTGCCTTCCTCTGTCTGACTTACTTCACCTAGTATGATAGTCTCTATCAACGTGGTCCATCCATGTTACTGAAGAGTGTGAACTCTTTAGAGACACGGACTCTTCTTCAGGTTCACATCCCTATAGCATCTAGTGAACACTCACCAAACATCTGTGCAGTGGATGAATGGATTGCAGTTACAGAGGCAAATTATTAGAGAAGGCTTGCAAGTTATTAGGGGTAGCTCGTGTCTCTGGTTTTCAGGTCCGGAGAAGAGATGTCTTCCCAGAAGAGACAATATGGTTGAGAAGAAAGAGTCTATGCTTCAGAGAAAGAAGACTTAAATTCTGATTCCAACTCTGGCCACACTGGACGAGGTGCTTTTTTGTTCTGAGCTTCAGTTTCCTGCACTGTAAACTAGAAATAATTAGGACTGAAGATAAAGTTTGGAAAGTTCCCCCACAGGGCATGGCATGCAGCAGGCCCACTATAATAGCTGGGCTACTGCTATTGTTATTAATATCTACTATTATTGTTAATAAGTGGTATAAAGGAAATACAGAGGAAGCTGTTAAACTTAGTTTCAGATAGCTTTGAAGGAGAGAGTTTGGGCATAGCTTGGAGTATGGCAGAGGGGCCTCCAATAACCATCAAAGACACCTACTCTGTCAGGCACTCCACATGTGTCATTTCATTAAATCCTTGCAACAAACCTTAACATCAGTGGTATCATCCCAACTGTCTAAGTGAGGAAACTTAATCACAGAGCATTTCCCTGAGTTCCAAAGTCACAGAGCTAATAAGTGATTAAACTCGATACTTATCCTATTCTTAATAATCCAGGAGCTGAGAATGTTCTGGGAATAAAACCTAGATTAGAGAACTCAAGAACCTAGATATTGAGTTAAGCTGGGCTAAGGTCTTAAGTAAGATTATAAGGCTACACATACTTATTTTTTCATTAACCTGAAACTTATCACCCCTACTGTTATTAAAGATGCCTTAGCATTTTTAAATAACTGAGCTTGTGCTGAACCACATGGATTGCATTTGGTGTGGGAAGCTGGTCCTTAGAAAAAAATCTCTATGTACCTATGCCTTTAGCAGCAGAAAGTTACCAGTGGTTTTAGGAAAGCTGCCTTTTAAGGAACGGCCCTGGGCCTGGCTTATCACATGAAGAGAGAAGTTCATTGGTTTGCATTTCCCGAGCACACATCAGATGTTTGCCTTAGCATACCACACATTCTCAAAGGGCACAGAACATGGAGACTCACCCCAGGCGTGGTTGTCACATAGCATCATCTCGCTGCAGCTTCTCTGACCCCTTCTCTGGTGTATCTGCAGTATCTGACCTCATCTTGGTTATATACTGCTCTTCAGCATCAGTTCCCACGCATCGCCTGCCATTGTTGTGCAAGCCTTCTCTCCACCAACCAGATGGTCTTAAATGTGCTCTGACCACCCTCCGCCCAGTTCCCAATAAGTTGCAGAGTGCTTGATAGGTATTCCAAAAATATGCTCTGAACTGAGAGGTTCACTGAACAAGAGGACATGAGCAATGTCTCCTCTTGGCATCAGTTTTATGTGGCATCAGTATTCAGGAGGGGTGGAGGGGGTTGTGGAGCAGGGGTAACTTCTTTAAAACCTCTCTGTTTGTATATATATCTCCCCTACAGAGAGTCCTGCTGAAAATAAACATACCCTCCCCTGTGTGTCTCCACCACAGGCGGGTCATAAGACATGGATAAGAACTGGCTTCTCTAGAGGAGCTTTTCCAAAGGATAGCATCTATTTACTCAGCAAATATTTGCTGAGCAAAATGGGAGGAGGAATGGCATTCCAGGAAGAGGGAACAGTTTGAACAAAGCTAAAGATGAGGGAAAGCCAGGTGTGTGTATAGGGTCCAGTGAGCAGAGAAATTCAGATGATAAAATCTGAAAGGCAGGAGGGAACTGATCAAGAAGAGCTTTGAATTCTTGGCAAAAGAGTTTGGGCTTATTTCAACAGGCAAGAGGGAGTCAAAGAAAGATTTTGAGCAAGAGATGGACAGAATCAAAGCAGCTCATTAGGAAAATCAATTTGACAGTAGTGGCTAAAATGAACTGAGATGAAGAATAATTATATAAAGCAGTCAGCAATGATAGAGTACTTACTATGTATCCAGCACCATGCCAGCCCTTTATATCCATTGTCTCATTCAATAAAAGTAATAGTGCATTTAAGATTCTGTGCCTGGCATGTGGTGTCTTCCAATCCTCATCATCACCCTGGGAGTTGAGTATTACCACCTCAATTTTACAGATGATGCTTGACCTCAAAGTAAGGATGTTAAGAATATTACGTTCAAGGTCAAAAACAGAGATAGTGGCAAAGCCAGGATTTAGAGTCAGATCAGGTCTGATTTCAAAGCTGACTTTTTTTTTTTTTTGAGCTACAATGCATGCAAGGATCTAGTTCCCCGACTAAGGATCAAATCCGTGGCCCCTGGAGTGGAAGCAAAAGTTTTAACACTGGACCACCAGGAAAGTCTCCTGAAGCTGACTGTTATGGGAGGGAAATGTTAGGAAATAATTGTAAAAGTCCAAACAAGTGGTGATGAACTGGGGGAGGGGCAGAAGGTAAGGAAAAGCGGAGATGGATGCACAGCTGAACTCTGAATGCATAACAGATGCGACAGGGCAACTGACAAGACGATTGGAAAGCAAGAGTAGCCAAAGAGGCCCCAAGGTTTGGAGCGCGGGTAAGCAACAGAAAGGTGGCACTATAATGAAAATCAAGAAAAGAGCAAACAAAGTAAGTTAAAAGGACTTAAAATATGCTGAAATATGTTGATGGTATTATCAAGTACAGGTATCTTGCAAGGATTTGGGAAAATTACCCTATTCCTTACATGCTATTTCTCATTTATAATTTCTAATTCTTTCCTTTGAAAAAATTCTTTATCATTTAAAATATACGTAATATAAAAGTTACACTTTAACCATTTTAAGAGTCCTTTCTTTTTTAAATTAACATAAATTGACTGCTGGTTTCTGGTCTAGCATGCAAGGAGCTTGGAAGTCATCACTCCATCATAATACCAAGTAAAAATCTGGACAAATTGGAAACTCAACAACTCTTCTTAGATCTATCAGAGAAATGAGGTCCCAGGGCAAACTGCAGATCTCCCCAGATTGGGGAGACAGACAGACAGACACAGAGCATCACTAATTCCCAAAGCAGGAACTTCCGTGAAAGCCAGTATTGGGGTAGAACAACCTACACTGTAATTAATTAATTGCTAGACACTCAGGATGGACAAATATGAGAGCTTAAAACTCCAGGAGGTCCAAGCAGGGGAGATTCCCCACACTTCTGCGAGTTTTAGCTATAGGAACTCCACTAGGCTCTCATGAGAGCCCTCGTGATTCTGGCAGGGGAAGGGGAAAATGACCATATTGAAATAAGCTAGCAAATTCTTTCTGTTCCTCTTAACAAGGCCTGCTCTCAAGAGGAACTGCTTTATCCAACTTATTGGGCCCAACTTATTGGGGTTTTATCACAGCTTAATCAACCTGGGAGAAGGGAAATACTCGATTCCACCCACTCTAGACATTCTATTCCACCAAAGGGGAGAGAAAACTGAGAATCACATATGCAATTCACAACCCAGGGGCACAGACTCACTAACAGCCCAAGTCCTAGTCACAGGAGTACAGAATGCTTACCCTGCCCCCCACACCTTACCCCACAACACTAAAGGCCTTTTTACCAGTGTGCCTTTTATCCAGTACATCATGGCAGGCTATCAACCAATTTTTTTTTTTAAGTTGCAAGGCATGCTAAGAGGCAAAAAACACAGTTTGAAGGGACAGAGCATACATAAAAACCAGATTCAGATATGGCAGGAAAGTTGGAATTATCAGACCAGAAATTTAAAACAACTATGACTAATATGCTAAGTGCTCTAATGGGAAAAGTAGACAACATTCAGTAACAGATGGATAATGTAAGCAGAGAGATGGAAAGTCTAAGATAGAATCAAAAAGAAACGCTAGAGATTAAAAAAAAAATACAGTAACAGAAATAAAGAATGCCTTTGATGGATTTGTTAGTAGACTGGATATGGCTGAGGAAAAAAACCTCTGAGTTTGAGGATATGCCAATAGCAGCTCTCAAACTGAAAAACAAAGAGAAAAAAATGCTGAAAAAAATGGAACAGAATATCCAAGAACTGTGAGACAACTACAAAAGGAGTAACATTTGTACAATGGGAATCCTAGAAGGAGAAAAGGAGAAAATAACGGGAAATATCTGAAGCAAATCACAGCTGAGAACTTGCCCCGAATTACTGACAGGCACCAAACCACGGATCAGGAAGCTCAGAGTACACAGAACAGGATAGACGCCAATAAATAAATAACCCTACACCTAACTATGTTATATCCAAACTGCATAAAATCAGAAAGGAATAGAAAGTCTTGAAAGAAGCCAGAGGAAAACTCCACTACACCTACAGAGGAACGAAAATAAGAATTAATTTGACTTTTCAGAAACCATGCAAACCAAGTGTAGACAGAGAAAAATCAACCTAGAGTTCTATACCTTGTGAACTTACCTTTCAAAAATGAAGGAAAAATAAAAGCTTTCTCAAACAAACAAAAATTGAGGAAATCTGTTGCTGGTAGATCTGACTTGCAAGAAATGCTATTTCTTCAGAGACAAGGAAAACTCCATCAGTCAGAAACTCAGATCTCCATAGAGAAAGGGAGAACATTAAAGAAGAACTAAATGGAAGTAAAATTAAAACTTTTATTTTTCTATTCTTAATTGATCTGATAGATAACAATTTGTTCAGAGGGAGGAATTAGGAATACTTGTTATTAGAAGATACAGCACTATTTCTGCAGTGGTGTAGTGTTATTTGAAAATGGACTTGGATTAGCTGTAAATGCATATTACAAATTCTAGGGTACATTAAAAAAAGTTTTAAAAGACCTATAATTGGGGACCTCCCTGGTGGCCCAGTGGCTAAGACTCCATGCTCCCAATGCAGGGGGCCTGGGTTAGATCCGTGGTCAGGGAACTAGCTCCCACATGCCACAACAAAAAGATTGTGCAGGCCGCAAGCATGACAGATCTCACGTGCCTCGACTGTCACCTGGTGAGCCACATAATAAATACTTGGTTTAAAATATGTATAATTGGCATGCTAAGAAAAGAAAGAAAAATGGAAATATAAAAATGGATCAATTAAAACTACAAAACCAGAAAACAAGTAAAAGAAATAAGAACAAAAAATAAGGATAATGAGTAGAAAATAGTAGCAAATATGGTAGATATTAGTCTAACTATATCCATAATCTAGAGAAGGCAATGGCAACCCATTCCAGTACTCTTGCCTGGAAAATCCCATGGACAGAGGAGCCTGGTAGGCTGTAGTCCATGGGGTCACGAAGAGTCAGACACTTACTGAGCAACTTCACTTTCACCCTTCACTTTCATGCATTGGAGAAGGAAATGGTAACCCACTCCAGTGTTCTTGCCTGGAGAATCCCAGGGACGGCGGAGCCTGGTGGGCTGCCATCTGTGGGGTCGCACAGACTCGGACACGACTAAAACGATGCAGCAGCAGCAGCATATCCATAATCACTTTAAATTGTTAATAATCTACCAAGTAAAAGATACAGATTGTCAGAGTGGATAAAAAACCAAGACCCAATTACATGTGGTCTATAAGAAACACTTTAGATATATAGGTTCTATATAAATATGATTAAAACTAAAGGGATGGGGAAAGATATACTCTGCTAACAATAATTAACAGAGTAGGCGGGACTTCTTTCACTCAGCATAATGCCGCAGAGATTCATCAAGATTGTTTCCTATATCAATAGTTTCTTTGTTTTTAATCCATTGGATGAACTATAGTTTTTTTTAGTTTTTTTTTTTAATCCATTTACTTACTGAAAAACATTTAGATTGTTTCAGTTTTGGCAATTGTGAATAAGGGTGCTATAAATATTCCTGTACAGGTTTTCATAGGAACATAAATTTTCATTTCTTTAGGGTAACCACCTATGAGTGCAACTGCTGGTCCATATGGTAATCTGTGTTTCATTTAAAAAGAATTTGTCCAGTTGTCTTCCAGTGCGGCTGCATCATTTTGCATTCATACCAACAATGTGTTGGAACAACATTCCACTGTATGAGAGCACCCATACAATGGACTTGGTATTGTCAGAAAGCACTTGGTATTGTCAGTATCCGTGTTTTTATTTTAGCCATTCTAACGTGTTGTGCAATTTCATGGAGGTTTTAATATGAATTTTCCTAATGATTAATGATGTTGAACATCATCTCATGGGTTTATTTGCTTTATTTATCCTCTTTAGCAAAATGTTTAAGTCTTTTACTCATTTTATTGGATCATTTGCCTTCTTATTGTCAAGTAAGAAACATTTGAAAATTCTTTAGATATTTTACACATCTATTGTTGGACATACAATTTGCAAATATTTTCTCCTAGTCTGTAACTTGTCTTTTCATTTTCCTTAATTGCTTCTTTTATAGCAAAAGTTTTTAACTTTGATGAGGTCCACTGTATCCATATTTTCTTTTTGGACCATGCTTTTCTTGTCAAGTCTTAGAGCTCTTTGCCTAACTTCAGGCCATGAAGATTTTCTTCTGTTTTTTATCTGAAAGTTTTGTAGTTTACATTTAAGTTCATGATCCATTCTGAGTTAATTTTTATATAAGGTGTGAAGTCTGCTTTTCCTCATATGGATGTCCAACTGCTACAACACAGTTTGTTGAAAAAAAAGCTATCCTTTCTGCAATGAATTGTCTTTGCACCTTTGTAAAATATCCATTGACCGTATTTATGTGTTTGCTTCCTAAAGTCTCTATTCTGTTTCACTGATCTATGGGTCTCTTCTGTTGCCAATATCACAGTGTTTTGAATACTGTAGCTATGAAGTAAGTCTCAAAATCAGGCCAAATTTGTATTTCTTTCAAAATTGTTTTAGCTATTCTGGTTCTTTTGCTGTTCTGTATAAATTTTAGAATCAGATTGTGTATCTATCTACCAAAAATCCTCTGAAGTTTTGATTAGAATTTAGTTAAATCTACTTATCAATTTGGAGAGAATTAAATCTATACAGTGAGTCTTCTAATCCCTGAATACTGTATGTTGCTCCACTATTTAACTCTTGCTCAATTTCTTTCATCAGTGCTGTATCGTTTTTGGCACATAGATCTTATATATGTCTTAAGAGATTTATATGAAAATATTTCATCTTACTTAAGCTATTGTAAATGGTATTGGTTTTAACATTTTTTATTTCCAAATTTTATTTCTAGTATATAGAAATATGACTGATTTTTATGTATTGACCTTGCTTTCTACAATCTTGTTAAACTCACTTATTAGTTCTAGGTGATCTTTGTGTGTGTGTATGCAAATTCTTTGCGAATAGGGACAGTTATATTTCTTCCTTTGCAGTTCACATTCCTTTCATTTCCTTTCTAAAATCATACCCGGATTTTTAATTCTGTCAAATGCTTTGTGTGCATCAGATGCTATCATCATGCTGCTTCTTCGCTTTGGGTAGTGGGATGGGCTGGTTAATCGAACATTTAATGGGGCAGCATAACCTGATTGAGAAATTAGTTATATCTGGTTTTCTTGGTTGTGGACTCTTTGGAAAAGAATGTGAAGTATTTTTCCCACATCCTCCCAGGACAACAGCTGGGACTTCCAGTCCTGGAGGTCACAGAGGATTAGGGCTAGTTTTCCAACTGGGAAATGGGAGTAGCCTTACCTGTGGGGGGCACTGATTTCTGGTACCTGAGAAGAGGGTGGGGGATCATGAGCACGGCAGAAGTTGAGATCCAGCCGGAACACACACAGCCTCCAGCCTCTCAAGATGGGAAAAGCTGATATGAAGATGGCCATGATGGGAGGCAGGAAGAAAGACCCCTAAGCGGTCAGCTGTTGGGAGAGGACTCTGTGAGTGGGCGGCCCAGCAGTCGGACTGGAGAAGCAGTGCCCACAGACAGAAAGCATCAGCATTCAACACCAGGTTCAAGGAACAGAGTCACCAAGGCTGTCTCCACTGAACGAGGACCAGCTTCCCCAGTCCTACAAGATCAGGCTCTTGGTGTGCTTGTTTGGGGAATTTTTTTTTTTTTTAACCCAGTGAGCCAACAGATGGCTATCACCCTAATATAATACTAAAATTCTCACCAACTGTAATGGTGCTGGGGACCTGATTAAATAAACTCCGAAAAATAAAGAATATTGTCCTTTCTTTCCTATCCAGTCACATGGGGCTATTGATTCTTTGCTTACATGCAACATCATGAGGAACACTTGCTGTTAAGTCATTCGTGTCCAACTTTTTGCAACCCCATGGACTGTAGCCTGCCAGGCTCTTCTGTCCATGAGATTTCCCAGGCAAGAATACTGGAGTGGGTTGCCACTTCATTCCTTAGGATATCTTTCTGATCCGGGGATCGAACCTGCCTCTCCTGCTTGGAAGGTGGATTCTTTACTGTTGAGCCACCTTGGAAGCCCAAGTGGCTAAATTTTTGTTTTCATCCTTGCTAAGAGGTGGCAAGCTTGCTGGGTCAGTCAGCTCATGGATTAAGCTCCTTGGACTAAGGGACCTGTACTGGACCAAGACAGATAAGGGTGAGGGAACCTGGTTCTAGTCCTCACTGTATCACTAATGCATTTTACAGCTCCCAAACAAGCTTCTTCAACCTCTCTGTGCCTCCGTGTTCTGGTCTATACAATTCTCAGAACCAACACACGTTTGCCTCTTGGGAGCCCTCAGCCTGCAGCAAGGGGGGACAAACACACTGGTAAGCTAGATGACACATGCATGGAAGCTGGGACATCTCAGTACTCTCCCATGTGCTCCAGTCCAGACTGTGGGCCATGTTCCAGAACATACTCTGAAGTTTTGCACTCCTATATGTTGGCTCTTGCTGTTCCTTCTATCCAGAATGAATGCCCCTCATTTCTGCCTTTTGAAATCCTACTCAGTCTTTGAGATTCAACAAAAACAACTCTCCTCCACAAGTCTGCATCCACTCCTTACGCAGAAAACCATTTTTCTCCTCCTGCAGGGATCATGTGCCTTTGGCTGTAGTCATGGGGAACAATTTACAAGCTCCCTGAAGGCAGAGGCTGAACCTCATTCATCTCTACATCCCCTACAGGACCCAGCCTAGGATTCTGCAAGTTATGGTGAAGCCAAATGTTTGTAGAACTAAATTTGGGACCTGGGCCTAGGCTTGGATGAAGTTTCAGGCTATTTCAGGCCCTGAAATGGGTGGGGTAGTGAGAGGAAGGCTGGGGATGGGAGATGAAAGTTCTGAGCAGGAACGTGGCCTGGACCTTACTCACTGGAAGGGCCTAACTGCCCTCCTTCTGTCCCTACCCCGCCCCCCATGCCTCCTCGCCCAGCCCCTACAAGAGCAGGGAAACACTGTGTACTTGGGACTCTCCTCTATCAGCTCCTTGGGCCCCTGAGGACCCTCGCCCCACCCACACCTTCCCTGGTCTCTGTAAACAGGGCAAAGGCCTGAGCGGGTCTGTAGGAAACAGTTAGGGTCCTATGGAGCCAGGCCAATGTCCACACGCCTGGATTCTGGCTTGGGCCCTGCTCTTCGTCTTGGTCTGAAACGTTGTGTTGACCCTTTGTCCGACTCTGTTTGGAGTGTGGAAGTGACATGAGCTCATGATGGAGGCTGAGAGTCTTTCCTCACTGCTGCAGAATGGGACAAATGCTCAGGGTGGGGATGAGGGAGGTTAACTCTTTTCCTGGGAAGAGGCGAGGCCTTCGTTGGGGAAGGTGGGGCCTCCAACCCCCAAAGGGCTGCCAAGGCAGAGCACCTGTGCATCGTGAAGCAGAAGGGATGTTTTTAACGTCTGGACAGGCAGGCTCAAGGGACAGCCTTGGGAATCCAGGTCTGCCAGAGGGAGGCCCAGGAGGATGAAATGGTTAATGGTTTGTTGAAAAACAGGGAGAGTCCCTCCTCCAGGGGCCCAGCTGGCTGCAAAGCCAGGAGCAGAGGCTCCAAGGGTGATGCAATGGGGCCCGCCCTGCACACCAGAGAGGGTGAGGAAGGCGAGTTCCCACCCAGCAGCAGCCTCCACACAGCAGCTGACCACTTTGTCTCCTCCAGCTCCAACAAACTGGCCACAGGCAGGATCTTTGGGGTGAACGGGGGTAAGACCCTGGCCACTTGAGATTTGGGAAGTTGCAGCTTCCACCTGTCCCACCAGTCTCAGTAGCACCTTTCCAATCAAGGTAGATGCCTCTACTAGCTCCCAGTAGGGTGTCTAATTGACCTGGCAAGGAGCAGGTAGCGGGCAGTGGGTGGAGAGGCAGTATGTGTGACAGGCACAGATAGGCCCTGGTGCGCCTGCTCTCTGCACACTGGCACCTCCACCAGCCCAGTCTCCATTGCCTTGGGAAAGGATATCTGTCAGGGAGACAGTGTTCTAGAAGCTTCTAAAAGACTCAGGGCAACTCCAAGGGTTGGTAAGTCAATCTGAACTCGGGCTGGACTGCTCTCCTCCTCCCCACCCTGGGGTCTGGCAGCATCTCAGAGCCATGGAGAAGATGACTTCTACTTCTAGGAGGGACTCTTCAGGGTGGGACAAAGGGAGAGAGTAAAGAGGAGAGCTCCTCTCTCAGAAGGAACCCAGATTTGGAATCCAGATTTGGTGACCAAGGCCTGCTATTGACTCTAAGCTCCATGAGGACAGGAAGTGGGTCTGTCTTGCTGACTCTGGGCTCCCTGGCACCTAGCAGAGTTGGCGATCAATAAATAACTGACTGGCAGAGACATGGGCAGAGGCTGAAGGCCAAAGCCAGTTTCACAATTTCTGCATCCTGCCTTTTTGGTAAACTCCTCACCATAAACACACACACACAGAAAAATACACAAGGCAGCACAAGAATCATCAGAACAGACTCCTTGAACATTGTTTACAGTTACTGGACGACTTCTCAGCCTTAATTTTTATGAGCTTCAGCTCCAGAAACTGAAAAAAGATATATCAGACTCTCTGGTCCAACCTAGAAAAAAGTACCTGTGGAAGTCTGGAGAGGCTGCTAGACACACAGTAGCCAGACCCGAAGCCAAGTTGAGCCAGAGAAGTGACAGCTGCTCTCGGCTGGAGCAGGTCCGGCCCTCCTTTTCAAGGAAGTACAATCCCAGTGTAAACAAGTCCTCAGGATCAGCAGTAACAGTCCTTTTCTGCAGCCAGCAGGTTTCTGTTTATTCCTGTCATTCTGGGAAGCAGGGCACAGAGAGAGTTCCAAATTCTCAACAGTAACTCCATTCCCACCCAGATTTCTAGCCTGGACCCACATCTTAATAACTGACATTTGCACAATACATGCAACTTGTTCAAAGCTCTTTGATATTTATTATTTTGCCGGACTGGGTCATCACAAGCCCTAGATGGAGAGCTATCATCCTGCTTTGCATGAGGAAGCAGAGACCAAGAAAAACACAGGATTCCAGTGGCCAACTTGGTAGTCGAGTCAAGACTGGAGGCCACACCTCCAGTCTGCCTGGATGCCCAGCTTCCCTGCACACCATGCAGCCTCCACATGAGTCAGCCCTCATGAGTTCCAGGCAGTGGACCTCACATGCCCTTACGGCCAAAGTGGGACTTCTCCCAGGCCCTGTTTACAGCCAGGACAATTGACCCCACTGCTTAACATTCTTCCTCCTTCTCTCCAGCAGGACCTGGTGCTGTGACCCTGGCTTGTCGGCTTTGCTTGAAAGCCATTCCCATACTGTTCCTACCCTGACACACACTCTGTTTATATTGCACTGAGTTGGAAAGAACTCTAAGAACAAGAGGATAACGGTTAAGCAAACTCCTATGGCAATATGACGGCACCCTTGGGAAGCACTGACAATGATAAGTATGTAAACAATCTCAGTATGTGGTAATGTGTTTTTGAAATACTATAATTTGACCAAAACAGAATGACATGTACATACCGATCACAGGTATGCAAAAGCGCACTTCTGCAAACTGAGAAGAACTGCAAGTGAACTTATGGAGAGCTAGAGATTTTCACCTTCATAGGTTTTTCTTTCCTCTAAAGATTATGTTCAAAGTGAGCATAAACAGTAAAATAAATAATGCATATGATCATCATAAGCAGAAGAGGAGGAGGAGCCTTTCTCCTTGGCCTTAGTCCTCAGAGAGTCTTCCCAACAGGGCTGGCATTGCAGAGAAGAGCAGGAAGGAGGCGAGAAGAGGGAAACAGGGAATTGAGGGAAGTAGGAGAAAGGCCCACCAGGGGAGCCAGTGCCCAGAGCCACAGAGGTACAGCCCACAGTCTTGCCCCGGGTGTCCCCGCAGGGCCAGCAGGGCAGACCAGCAATCCGAAGCCGTGTTCCCAGGGCACCTTTCACATCACTTACTACACCTATGGTGCCTCCCAGGGTTGCACAATCAGGCAGCTCTGGGACAGAAAGAAGATGGCTAAAGTGGGGCCAGTACCACAGGAGGTGAAGGGGCCCTAGGGAGAGCACAGCCCTGCTCTGGAGTGTGCCAGGCCAGCAGGGAGCAGGCAGGTGTGAAGGGTGCCACCCTACGATCGCTGGGGCCGCTGGGATATGCGCGCACTGCACACAAATATAAAACTCAAACAGCTCAAGTTCACTCCTTATCTCAGCAGTCTCTCCACCTGACCTGCTTCTCCTCCTCCTCGCGTTCATCACCACCCACCCACAGCTCACCAGGCTCCGCAGGATCTTGCTCTCACAGCGGCTCTCATTCCACCCAGCCCTGCCCCTATGCCCCACCCACACTGAAATCTTTACAGTTCTCCTAATGTGCCAGGATGCCTTAGGGCCCTGCCTTTTCTCAGGCTATTCCTTCAGCCTGAGATACCTTCCGTGGCTTATCCAGCTGCTTATCTGTCAAGAGTCAGCTGGAGCAGCATCTTCTGTATAAACCCTTTCCTGCTCACCCTCCCATCCTCCACCCACCATCAGTCCCAGGTAGGGATCGGCACTTCACTTGTCTCTGTGGTCCCAGCATCTAGTACTGCTCTGAGCACATCTTCAGCAGTCATGGTGTGTGTGTGTCAGCTGCTCAGTAGTGCCTGACACTTTGTGACTCCATGGACTGTAGCCCGCCAGGCTCCTCCGTCCATGGGATTCTCCAAGCAAGAATGCTGGAGTGGGTAGCTATTTCCTTCTCCAGGGAATCTTCCCAACCCAGGGATTGAACCAGGGTCTCCTGCATTTCAGGCAGTTTCTTTACCATCTGAGCCATCAGGGAAGCCCAGCATTCACTGTAGATTTTATGAATTAAAAAAAAAAATGCACATGGAGTGTAATTTAGGGGGGTAGACAGAAGAATGAATTTGAGTAAGCAGTCCCAGCCCGCCTGTGGTGGGCCACCATGCTTGTGGTGACAGCATCTCCTAGTTCACCTCTCTCTCCTCAGACTGCTCCTTTCTAGAGCATGGCCCCCCTCTGATTTCTACACCCTTTGGAGACTACTTCCCTCCACCACACACAACAAGTGTACCTGTCCTTGGGTCCCTGCTGTCCTTAAACCTCGGGTCCCCCTAGCATCTGCCGTGTCTGTGTGGGTGGTGCAGTTCAGGGGAGTAAGCCCTGACTCACCCACCTGACTCAGCATAGAGGCTCAGTGCAGAGAGCTGGGTGGGTAGGCTGGTAGCCAGACCCAGGGCCAGGTTGGGTAGGATGTTTATTTGTTTCACGTATAAGCAGTCACAGCCATAGCCTTGTGGGGCCCTCTGGGGGAGGGAGGAGGGAGCATGCAACGGCTTTCACCAGCGTCATATCATCACACTCTGACAGGGTGAACGCTTTGATCTGCAGCCCATACCTGGCGGGTGGGATGGCAACTGCCCATGTCCTCTGCAGAGAGCTGGTTTCCAGGAATGCCTTGGTGGCTCTTGCCTGACATGAGCCACCTAGGCCTACTGCCTTTCCACCCGGGCAAGGCGTGCTGGGTCCCCACCTTCAGTGCAAGCACTCTGACTCGCCTCGGCCAGCCTCCCCAGCCTCCCTTTGGGCCGGGCACTCGGGTAAGTGAAGTCACGTCTGTTGATCTTCCTGTGGCTCAGACTGCAAAGTTACTGCTTTCTCTAGGTCTGGCCCTGTTGTCACCATTGTCCACAGCAGCAGCAGGCAATTCTGTGAGTCTAGTATCAGAGAAAACCTGTTACTTTGGTTCAGGCGGAATAAAAGAGAGGCTGAACTCCAGTCCCCAGCCAGCTCTCTAGCAGCCTGAACATTAACATGCATGGCAGAGCTGAGGCTGACAGACAAAGCTCTCAGACAACAGGAGTTTTAAAAAATCAAATCCAAAAGACACCTATGCTTTTTTCTTTTTTTTTTTCGAATAAGCTAACCTAAGTCACATGCTTTCCTATTCATGGGATATGGAGTTTTCACCTCTGTTCTAGCTGGCTCTGTCTCTGTTCTCTAAGGAGACAGCTCTGATCCCTGGACGCTGCCAACAGTTTGGGCAAACTCACACGATGAAAGCTACTTCAGGCCATATAGCCAAAGAGTCCTGGGTGGGCAGGCATAGCTCCTGGCCCCAGCTGAGAAATAAGAAGAAAAGTGCCAGTCTGGCACCCTTGTGGATGAATCTCGTATTCTGCTCCCCAATCTCTTTGTCCCTTCTGCTACACGAATACTTCTGAGAGGGAAGTCGAGGGGCCTGAAAGAGTGGGCATAGGCGAGATTTCCCTGGTGGTCCAGTGGTTAAGACTCTGTGCTTTCACTGTAGGGGGCTTGAGTTTGATTCCTACTCAGGGAACTAAGATCCTACAGGCGGGATGGTGCAGCTGGAAAGAAAAAAATGTATTTATACCATCTGAAACTAACAGAACATTGTAAATCAACTACATTTGAATTTAATTTTTTTTTATTTAAAAAGAGGGGGCAGAGGAGAGAACCCTAAAATGAAGATTCGCAGAAGTGCCTCCTTCCAGACACTTCCACATCCTATTTCAAACAGGCAACCTTGCAGAAGTGCATCCTTCCAGACACTTCCACAACCTATTTCAAACAGGCAACCTTGCAGAAGTGCATCCTTCCAGACACTTCCACATCCTATTTCAAACAGGCAGCCTCAAGGGGCTGGGCGGCTGGAACATGGGATTCTCTGACTAAGACTTCTGAGGCCCCAGAAGCAAGTATTTCACACTCTTCCCAACATTTTGTAAACCAGTGGGGAAAACGTTACTTCAAGCCACAACTTCTTTCTTCAGAATTGAGCTGCTGGGTCTCTGAGGTGGGAGGAAGAAGGTGGGATGGGAGGAATTTAGGAAAAGGGCCCTGGGAAGTCTTGAACACTCAGCAGAGTGGAGAGGGATCTGGCTTCCCAGTCAATCATAGAGGGAAGGGTGAGGCGGAGGGATGGGAAGGGAGGAACAGGAGGAAGCGGGATGAGACAGGCAATGGACTAGGGAGCTTTGTGGGGTGGTGGGGCTAATGAGAAGTCCCGGGTGACGAGATGGCCAAAATAACTTTTCAGAACATTTCAGAAATGTGACTTCAAATTGTTTGTGATGTGATGTAACCTCTCCCTTGTGGCCCACAAAACTTCATTAAAAGTTCTGCTACATGTTACAGCATTATTTTTGTGGTTGTTTTGGAATAGGGGTGGGAGTTGAAAGGAGAAGGGACTGTTATCCACATTTGAATTGACAAGCAGGAACTAAAGAAACAGCCACAAAGATCAGAATAGTGACTAAAACTTCAGACGAGGCAGAAAACTAGAGCCAGAGGTAACCTTGAAAATTTCTGTCCCCCGAGTAATTCACAGAAATCGGGGAGGGGGGAGCATTGGACTTTCCACAGGACGTGGAAGTTTGAGCCAATGTCATTTGAATGTCAAAGGACAAGCAACCTCAGCTGACACTGCCTCACCAGCTGGACTAAGCCTTTAGAAACAAAAAACGTGTTACACACATCTGTACTATCCAGGGCCTTGGCACAGGGGTGGCACATAGCCAGGCCCAGTAAAAGCATGTGAATAGTTCATGAATGCCCTAGTGCCTCCCTGGAAGCTGGCAGAGCCAAACGCTTGGGGGTGGGGGGATGGAGGGGCACGTCGACTTCTCTTCCCCTCCCCCACCCCTTTTCCTCTCCCACCCTCTTAACCATCTTTAGCCCTATCCCATCAGCTCCGCGACATGAAGAACTTGTAAACAAGCAAGGCCCAGCGGAGACGGTGGTGGAGGAGGTCACAAAGTGTTGCGCAGAAACCACACTGCTCTGGTTCTGTTCTGCCCACTCTTACGGTGTCAAAGAGGCAAACGCTGCCTCTTGGGAAGGAGATTCTGGTTCAAAGAGCCTGACCATGGGGCAGTGAGCTAGTGGGCTACCTAGGGCACCGGAAGCTTCCTAGGACTGGCTGTAGGCTGTGTTGTGTAAGGCTTTGGTACTCGTTCCCAAGCATCCCTACACCCTTCTGAGGCCTCCCCTGGCATCCCGCAGTCCAAAGGCCCTACAGCACCGCGGCAACCTTGCGGGAACTGCGGGCTGCTCGCAAGGTAATGGCGCCACCTGGCGGCATACAAGGGTGCGGCTCACCCCTGGAGCTTCCCTTCACCCGCGAACGAGGAAGAAAAGGTGGCTTCAGCGGCCCAGTCCAACGTGGTGACGTCATGACAGAGCGCCGTTCTCCCCGCCTTTCCCCCGCCCGCTGGGAGCTGCCAGTACTCGACGTGGCGTCACCGCCCTCTACCCTTACTTTGCGTCCGTGTTTGCGTGCGGCGGAGGTGGCGGCGCGGGCCGGTCAGAGCTCCGCGTTGCTGCTTCTGGTGCTCCTGTCGCCGCTGTCGCTGTCCGGCTGTCCTGGACCGCGGAGCAGAGGAGGCGCGGGCCACAGCACCTCAGCACCCGACGCGGCTTGGCGCGGGGCCCGGCGGGAGGGTGGGCGAGCGCGTGTCGGAGGGCGCCGCGCGGGCAGGCGGGCGAGCGCCCGTGAGGGAAGGAGGCGGGGGCGGCGGGTCAGCCACGGGCCCGGCCGGCCGGGGGATGTCGATGCCTGACGCGATGCCGCTGCCCGGTGTCGGGGAGGAGCTGAAGCAGGCCAAGGAGATTGAGGACGCCGAGAAATACTCCTTCATGGCCACCGTCACCAAGGCGCCCAAGAAGGTGCGGGGGCTCTGGGTGGCGGCGGGGGTCCGGCTGGGGGCCTCGAGGAAGGGGCGCGAGCCATCCCGGGCCCCGGGCTCCAGCTAGTTTGGGACTTAAGGGGCGAGGTTTCAGGGACCCAGGACTACGGAGGTGGTGTGAAGGGTGGAGAGTGAGCGGCCCCAGGCCTATCCCAAGCTGGAAAGGCCGACCCTGACCTCACTTTCCTTTGTCCCTCGGCCCAAGTCCTCTGGGATCTTTTCGAAACCCGGCAGGGCCAGGCCTTAAATTTGCGGCTGACTTATCCTCGGTGAAGGGCCTCAGAGACGGGAGTGGGAGAGAGGTGAGCGAAGTCTGCTGACCCCAGTGACCAGCCCCAGGGGATGAGGGTGTACAGGAACTCTCCCCTCAGGTGAGCGGGTGAATCTGATAGTGCTTCTTTGGGAGCAGTGGCCAGCTTATCCAACAACTGCGTGTGATCTTGGAGGCAAGATGGGGAAAAAAAAAAAATGCGTGGAGCTAGCTAGCTCTTTTATGCAGGTGAAAAGCATGAGGGCAGCATGAAATTGAAGACTAATTTTCATTTTCTGTGGTCGTCTGGTTGCTTCGACACATGTAAGAAATTAACATTTGGAGGTTGGTGACAGCAGACACTGTCATGGATACAGGTTGATTGTAGAGTCGTGTGAATAGATCACTTCGGCATCCCTTGAGAAAGGAGCTTGGGTGGGTTGGAGGGGTGGGTGGTGAGGAGCGATTGCTCATTCTTTACTGCACTTACTGAGGCAGAACAGGTTTAGTCTATTATGCTGTGGGTTGAGCTCAAAGAACATCCTTCTAATTCTTTTATTTTGGAGGATTAAATGGCAGCCTTTGGAAGTATTAATCTAACCAGCTCTCTGAGTGGTGGAATTGGGATCCTTGGTGCTTTCTGAGTGTTTGCTGCCAACCACATTTTGATTTTCTACATCACTGGCACCAGTTAACGGAGAACAAGAGAACCTTAGCAGAGAGGTGACCTTTCTGAAACCAGTAAGAACCTGGGTAAATATTTCCCTCCTATATAAAGACAGAGTTTCAAGGCTGTCCCCACCTGCAGTGTTTGATGGGATGCACTGCTGGCGTAAGCTGCACAAAGCAAGATTTGTAGATAGTGACAGTCCTTCAGGCTGTGGGAGAGATGATTTTTTTGTTTGTTTTTTCTTTTAAGGAAATTAACCTGCCACTCCAGAAATCTAATACAGGATTGAAAAGAGAGGTCACCATTGTGTGCTTTAGCTCTGTCTTCCCACAAAATTTAGATCTTACCCAACAGAATGCCTTATAAAACCTTGCAGAAGATCCCTTGATTCTAAGAAGTCTGATTAATCTTATTTTTAGTGCTCTCAGTTCAGCTGACTGCTTTGTTGGAGCAGTAACCCTTTGTAATCTGCACTGGTGCTAAGTCACTGCAGTTGTGTCCGACTCTGTGCGACCCCATAGACGGCAGCCCACCAGGCTCCCCCGTCCCTGGGATTCTCCAGGCAAGAACACTGGAGTGGGTTGCCATTTCCTTCTCCAATGCATGAAAGTGAAAAGTGAAAGTGAAGTCGCTCAGTCGTGTCTGACTCTTAGCGACCTCATGGACTGCAGCCCACCAGGCTCCTCTGTCCATGGGATTTTCCAGGCAAGAGTACTGGAGTGGGGTGCCACTGCCTTCTCCATTGTAATCTGCACTAGGTGGAGACAAAGTGTACATAAGCAGACTGTGTAAGGATAGTACTTGTGATGAGTTAGGGAGAAGAATGGGAACACCCTGGTACCCTCATTCCCCGAAATCTTCCTCTCCGCATAGCCTTTTGTCGGCCTAGTGGCTTCAGGAATTAGGCCTCTTTATTCTTACTTGCCTTTATTTTAGTAAGGTTTTATTCCTGCAGGTGCCACTAGTAATAAAACAAAAGTTTGTATTGTAGACTGTAAATTCCATAAAGGCGGAAACGTGTGTTCACCATTGTATCCATTGTGCCCCAGCTCTGTACCTAGCATATAGTAGGTATTCAAATAGTAATTGCCCATCTGGCTGGCTAACTGGTAATTGAGATGTCTGTATGGCTGCCTACCAGGAATAAATAACTCTTTCCCCCCTTTTTTTTCCAAGGAGGAATGGTGCTAATGTGTATCACTGTCAGGCCAAGTACTAATGATTTTAGAGATTCATATTCCATTAGCTCAAAGGAGTGGTCTCTGCCAGGAATGTGGGAAGACCCTGTTGTAAGTCTCCATTTGCTGGTAAATGTACCCCTGTGTTTCTTATTAATCTTGCTCTTTCTGAGCTTTGTTGTTTAGTGTTTGCACAGCACTTTCTATTAAAGTGCTTTATGATGACTAATTACCCTTCCCCTAGTGATGATTAAAAAGGCCTTTATTTAGTTAATGGGTTCGTTGAGGACTAGTCAAGGTCACATAGCAAGTCCTAACTGTTTTTTCATCACTTTAGCTGAACTGGACATTATGACTTAGGTCACTTTTGTGCTTCTGCCATGTGTTGATAATGTGAGAAAGCGTGAGCAAAGTAAGAGAAAAAATTTTATCTTGGCATGCATTGAATGGTGTGAGAAAAGGCCTCTTCAAATAGTGCTGTCCTTTGCCTGTGAGAATTCAGCATGGCTCTCGACCAGCTAATCCTTGGATCATTCTAAGCCTGAGGCCCCTTGGGAAATGAGGACATTTCTGGTGCCAGCCAGAGGCTATAGGTTACTTCAGGGTGACCCTGATGGTCCTCAGTCAGATCAGATTCCTGTGTAACTTGTGAAGTTTTATTCACTTTGGGGAAGTTTGGGTGTCCTTCCATTAAGTGCATAAATAGCAAGATTCTAAAACTAATCACAAGTTACTCATTTTTGTATGCCGTGAGAGCTACCACAGTACTATGTAGATAATATGACTCCACGGTCCTATTCAAAGCTTGATCTGAGTATCAGAAAGCCAGGTAAATGGGTCCCAACTTGAGCAAATGAGCTTCTGTGCCTCAGTTTCCTTATCTGCCAAATCAGTGCTTTGTTTTTAGAACATGTGCAGATAGGTATATGTTGGGAGTAAGCAAAAATGATTTTTAAAAAGAAATATATTAGTGTACTTACACTCTCTGTCTTTAATGAGCGTTTGAAATGACTTACAATACAGGACACATACAGTATAAATGAGGAGCCCAAACTATAGAAAAAAGGGAAAAAAATGTTGTTAACCCTGAGGGCTAAGACAATTGATGAGGCTGGCTGATCATCACACGCAACCCTAAGCTTCCTAGGAGCTGGAGAATGAATCAGAGTTACAGTCTCATTAGCAGACATGGGAAATAATCTATACCAATTCCTCAGGGAGGCAACTTCTGCTGACACTGAAGTTCTAAAGGATATTTTCATGTGATAGTATTAATAGCTATAGTATGATTCGTGTGTGAAGTCTTGTTCACCAGCTGTCACTGGTGATTTCAGATGGAATTGCCAGGAGAATTTGGGTGAGAAAAGGAGACCTAGAGTTGTAAGGTCCATGTACATTGTATCACAGCTGAAGAGGATCCTTGTTTAATGTTGGCAGTTATCAGTCAAACTGAACAAGTCAGCCAGTTCTCCATCTTCGCTGGGTATTCATCCCTCTTTTTCTGCTACTTTGTATTGCAGTGGTAATATTTGTCCTTGGGCCTTTGGAAATTAAGATCGTGTCAAATTGGGTTGTTGGTTTTTTTTAATTTCCCCCCATAGTGTAAACCCAAGTTTGTTGATGAAGCCTCCTGAGATAGACATGTTTCTTTGGAAGGCCTGTCAGAACACCTGTACTTCTGAACGTATAGAGTGACTCTCTAGAGTGAAACATTAGGCATTTGACTAGGATCTATACAGTCAAACCTTACCACCAACATAGTAAGGAAGAAGAGAAAAAAAACGCAACAGAACTACTTTTGCTTGTAGGATATTCTTTGTAGGATGTATTTGGATAAAGCATATGTGGAACTAATTCATCAGAAGGGTCAGCTGAGACTTAAGGAAGCATACCAGATAGAGACCCAGTAAGTAATGCTTAGACATTTAACCTATTAGGTGAAATCCAGGATGATTTTTTTTTTTAATCAGGATTTTGTTGTGGCTAATTCTTGGTGCAGTTTTATAAAATTCACACCAGCACTACTTAGATTCACTTAGATTGGCATTTCCTATCCTCTCCACATCATTAGTGTTTGTTACTTCTCTTTAGAATGACCACTGTTTTAGTGCCAGTCTTTGAACAGGAGTCAGAGGTATAACAAGATCGTGTCTCTTTTAGATTTCTCCACAGATACTGGTTACCTCTCCCTTTCTTATTGGATTCTGTTCAGTTTGTCAGGCACAGATTTCGTATTACTTTGTTGTAAGTTCCTTTAGATTTTTAGCTTGTAACAGAAATCTGTTCATTGCCTACATTCCTTGCTGTCAGTGTTGTAAATCTGTACCTTTTGTTTCTTGAGGAGGGTGTCCTCTGGCTCCAGCGTGTTACCAGTATAATATTCTTGTAAAATTGTTTGTAAAAGATATTTTGATACATAGAATCATGTCGATCTGTAGTTGCCTGTGACTCCTAAAAGTTTATTCTGCCACCTCAAGTAGTTATAATCTGTAAATAAACACTTTAATGCTCTCCTTCTTGAAGCTGTTACTTAAAGGAACTAGCCAGTAAAGGAGAATCATGTATACCTGACTGTTTCTTAAGTTTGGAAATTTGAATATTAAAATTTTATAAAGAAAGGCCACCCTTACACTGGATATAATAATTCAGAATACATCACATTGAGGTGGGTCAGAAGCACACCCCTCCTGCATGAAGAACAATCTGTTCACCTAGACTAGAATTTTTTTCCTGAAATCCAAGAATCCAAAGTTAAAGACAGAGTCTTACCACAAATTTTCCTTCCAACTCTTGTCAATGCTATCAGTGCCTTGAATGTGGTAATTATTTAAAAATTCACCTCGATTTCTATTCACATGAATTCTGTTCTGATTCCATGTTTCCCTTTATCTCATTCAGGTAGTTCTCTTGCAATCCCACTTTGGTTTCGCTGTTACATAAGACCTCTTAATGTCCCCCTTTCTGTTTCTAAAACTGTGAGGAGGAGTACAATGTAAGTTAAGCACTTGATTTTGCAGTAAAGTTTGCCTCCAGAATCTACCACCTTGAAATTATGTGACCTTTGGCCAACTTGGGTGGCTTAACCTGTTTGAACCTGTGTGGTTTTTTTTTTAACCTTGAAATGAGGAATAATGATAGTACTACAGGATAGTTGAGATTAGCATTTAATAAAGACTAATTAGTGTATTTATCCCAGCCTGCTATTCAACAAGTTCCTTCTTACACAAAAGTACCCTGCTTTATATGGAATTTCAAAATGCTCTCAAAGAGCCAAAACAAAGATGTTTCTATTGGAATATCTTTCAACAGGAAATTTCCCTGACAAAAATGTTATTTTATGTAGAGCTTATTCCTGTTGAACACTAGACTGTTTGAGTTCCGGGAGGTACATAGACAGACAGTGGGAGAGCTTGTAACGGAAATGAGGTAGATTCTACCTGACCACTCCCCCACCTCTTTCCTGTAACACACAGTGTACCTATAGAATATTGGTGTTTCTCAGACATTGGCCTAGCTGAGTCCAGGAGTTTATTTCCTCAACCTGCAATCAATAGTTTGGGAGTCTTCCCAAACTAGAATCCTTGAATCACATGAAGCAATTCCAAAGGCTCTTCTGAGCTGTAACCTTAGCTTTGTGTATACAGTCCCCTTCAGATCCCATCCCTATGTACCCCAGCTCCCTCCAGACCCACTCAGGTTCTGTTTCTCTCTCCTCTTACAGCCTGCTCTTCATTATGTGTAACTGATTTTCTCTTGCAGAAATGTGTGGCCTTTACTCCACAGCAATTACGGACCTAGGGTGGCTCACCCTTTGCCTTTGTTGACAGTCCAACAGGTTTCATTTTTGTTCCTATCTCTGTTCAGTTTTTCTAAAACAATTCAGTCAAGTACTTTAATCTCAGAATGTATATAGTGATTAGTACTGCTTAGTAATGTACAATGGGGTTAATCATTTACTACCCAAATGGGACACAAAGTAAAAAAGTGTAATGAACTGCTGGTAAAAGGTAGTATTTGTGATGTTGGGTAGAGACTGAGAAAGGACTTTGACAAAACCACAGATCTAGGGCTGCAAAGCTTGTTTCTGCTTTCTTACCTTAAAAGCCCCAATGCCTCAGCTAATGTGCCTCTGTACTTAATTTCTTGGGCTTAATGGGCTTAAAGTGTTCTCCTTTACCAGCCCAAACCAGTTCAGTTCTTTTAAAATGGGCACCCTGTTCTTAGTTGTGTGCTAGCAGGGAGGCTTAAACAGGAAGGATTTGGGACTGCTCACTGTTCCATGCTGTTCATCTTGGACCTGCCTCAAGTTTAGTTCTTTACAATCTGAAGAACTGCCCGGCTCGAGCAAGCCCTGTTATTTCCGTGTTTGTCTCTTCTTTCCTGAACCTGTGTGTGTGCAATGGCATCAGTGGGATCCACTGTGCCTTTGTGCTCAAGGTACCAAGGAAAATGCTCACGTGCTGATCTGCAGTGTGCACAGCTCTGTGAGGTAGATGGTGAGCTGGTGAGTAGCAGAATGAAGGGACTGCAGGCTGGAGCAGATGAGTGTAACCATGTTTCATTCATTTTGGCCTCCCTAATGAAGCTGTTCATATCTCGGAGCTTTGAGCAGTGTTAGGATTTTGGAAGTTTTGTTTTTCATAAATGGCTCCACCTCTTTTAGTACTTTTTAATTGTATTAAGGTGAACCTTTGGAGTATAGATTTCCATGGGCATAATGGAAATCACTATGTCCCTTTACCCCAGGACTGGCTTGACTGCAAGTCAAAGTTTTGGGGCTATGACCTACTCCTATTATGGTTCGAGGATCCTGAGGTCAGAAGAGAGACCTGTCAGGAAAAATTAAGAGGACCGATTCTTCTCTGCCTCCTTTGACCACCCTGCACTGTTGCCTTACTCAGAGGCTTTAAGGGAAACCTTTTGGGGCTCTCATGATGGTTAGCTTTATTTTGGGCATGTAGAAAAGAGCTTTTTGCTTTGAATTCTCAAAATGCAGCATCCTGTCTCTAACTTCAAAAGAGGTCAATTAGTAGACAGATTTGTGTGAAAGCTAGATAAATAGGTTTCTCTTTTGCCAGTTTGAGGGAATGCTCAAACCAGTGAAGTAATCACTGGATTAGAGACTCTAGAACAGTGATTCCTATCTTTTTGAGTCATGGATCCCTTTAGAAATCTTACAAAAATCACTGTTGTTTCTTCAGCAAAATTCCAGAGCACAAAGACTTATTTATGCTTTCAGAGAATTTATGGGACTCCCTGAAACTCATCTCTGGATCCTGGCTTTAAAAACTTTGATTTAGCAGGACAGGGCTCTAAGCCATGGTATCTTTCTCCAGTACAGATTCAGAAACAGCTGAGATTAAATTTCCAGGCTCGCAGTTTGCCCTTGGAACAAAGCTGAGGTTGTTCGTGTTCTTTTCACCCTCCTCTTTGGGATGCTCCTCAGCTTCCTAAGAGACTTATTATCAATGCCTTGAGGGTTCAACTCAGGAACTTGTGCGCACTGAAACCAGCATTTCAGTAACTTTGGGGGGTTTTGTACCTTCTCAGCCCCATTGCCCTCAAATGAACTTTTGATACCCCAAGAGCTCTAGAGTTCATTCCATAGGAGTATTTAGAATAGGGGGCTCACATCTTTAGGCTGAGTATCAAAACTCAATAAAATAATTCTCTCCACTGTGTGTCTCAGAAGTAGGTTTGATTTCGGTATAGTACTCTTCAGACTGTTTCCAGTACTGACTTGATAGCCGAATCTTTTCATTTGATTTCTGTAGACCAACTCTGTTAAGGACAAGGACCATATCCCATGACATATGTATAGTATGAAGGGCTTGGTACCCCACAGTGTCAATAATTGTTTACTGAGTGAAGTATTGTAAGAAGATTGTCCCTAGGAGAAAGTGGGTTGGACTCTCTTGGTGACTTTGGCTTACTTTCCCCTTCAGCTGGCCAGTGTTGTTTTCCTTGAACCCCTCTAAGGTGAATAATAATGGAGTACCAAGAACTGCAGGTAAGAAATTGATGGGAATTTCCAAAAGCTTAGTAATGCCAGAAATAGGTAAGAGAATCTTTGGAGCTAAAATGATGAGAACCACAAGACAGTAGGCTGGAAGCTTAGAGGTGTCCTTAGACATAATGGGAAAGGTAATTTGAATTTCCCACCAAGTTTTGAACACTTAGCATTAGAAACACTGCCCAGAGAATACCAGTTGAAACTGGTATTCTGGTTTACTCTTGATTTAAGCTTACTCTTAGGGTCCTTGAGATCTGGGGGCCAATGATGAGTTGAACAGTTTCATTTTGGAGTCTATGTTGGAATCCTAAAAGTAATAAACAACGTCTCTGCCTGGCAGTGCTGAGCAAACTTGTGATTCTTCTCATTCTGCAATCCTGACTGCCCCTTCTGCACCAAAGGCTGAGCTCTGTGCTCAAAAGCTGTATGTGCCCTTGTTTGTTTGGTTTTTTTGGCCCTTGTTTTTGAAACACACCTTCTTCAAAGTCACAGTCTTCAGGGAGCTGGGCCAGTGCTTGCCGTAATCAAGAACTTGGACTCTGGTTGGCACTGAAAATTCTGTGTAGGTTGTTTTTCTATAGTAGGTAACCCAGGCAGGATTCAGGGGAATGGAAGACCTCCAGAATTTTTCAGCTTTAAAAGTAGAAGTCTGTGCTTTGTAGAGGTGGCAAATGTTCACTTGTTCCGGTAACTAATTCAGTTTCTTATGGGTGGCCAGGTGGTATCCAGCCTCCAATACAATACTTGTTTCTAGTGTCCAGAGCACCAGACATCTTTGCAAGCAAAGCAAGATTCCCAGTGTTCAGCTCTTGTGGAGAATAGCCCAGCTGGCTTGTCATACTGAACTAGATGAATTGTGAATGTTAATTATACTGATCAATACAGTGACCTTGGTAACAGGCTTGTAGCTGCTGTAGAATCTGTTTACTTCGGGTTTGTAACAGAAAAGAGACCAAGCTGGTTGGGAACATGGTGTTCTAAGTGTGAGTCCCAGCAAGATGCATACTGGACAGACTGACCCTATCACACCCCTTCCCCGGAATTTCCCGGAGGGAAGCATTACTCTGGTGATGGTTTCTGTTCTTTTTTGCCAGTTGAGAATGATCAAGGTTGGCAGAGGCTTCGTATTTAGTGTGGTGGGGTAAATGGTGTTTACAAATCATGAAGGTTAAAGAGAACACCCATGTTGAGGGGCACCTCCTTTCTCTACCTTGTTTGTAATTAGGAGTGGAGAATTGATGGGATTAATTTCAACCTTTACTTTCAGGAAGAGGAACCTCTTCTATTTGGAGAGTAGAGGGTTCAGAATTCTGCACATTCTTTTCTGACTCCACAGGGAGGGGATTAGCTGAGCACTGGGCATGTTTGGAATGAGAATACCTTGCCAATTTTTCCTGAATTTGGACCAACCCATTGTAAAAATACAGTCTCTCTTCCTTAGACAGGCTCTTTGTCATGTTCTACTAAACCTCTGTGGATCCATCTAATGGATTGTCCACAGCTGACAGATGGAGTTGATATTAAAAGCAGATTTTCTACTTCCTTGGCCTTATTTATTTCTGAAGAATACTGTCTAACTCATTTGTTCCCTGTGTTCCTTGAGTCACTTTATCAAGAGCCTGGTAAACTCCACGTGCCTGTGTTTGCTTTTTCAGATCCTGCTTAGATTGTCTCAGATCAGTCCTTCTTATGCAGTAGGAAGGAATAAAAGGTATCAGTCACCTAGGGAGGGTTTTTTTTTTTTTTCCCCCAAAAAATATTCATTACCTATTCATTACTGGAGCCTTAGCCTAAACCTACTTAATCAGAATGGGGAGGGGATGTGAAAGTACGGGGCAAGTGGAGAGTGGGATGGGATGTGGATTTTGGTACAGTTTCCTCAGTTAAACTTGAGAGATCCCAGACTTAGAACACTCTTAGATTATCTAGCAAGGCTAGTCAAAATTTTGAAATCTGATATTTGGGTGATAATGCAGCTACCACCTATCTTGGATGACTTTAACCTTGAGGGAAATCTTGTGCCCCATGTGAGAGGTCCTGAAAACAGCCTCTACTTGCTCTTCTTTCCGAAGGTGTACAGAGTAAGCCATAACCAGAAATCCTGCCACCCTGTCAGCTCAAGGTGGAGGACCTCCTGTGTCCCCAGACCTGTGCCAGCCACTTAGGTTACATCGGTGAACAAGACAAGCGTCCCTGTCTGTCCTGTGGCATTTACATTCTTCTGAGGTTATTACTTGGGTCACATGAATTTGGTGTAGTGGTTCTAACAATTTGGAGTTTAGGGCCCTATCAGAGCTATGCTTATCTTCCAGGAAAATTACATATATGTAACAGTTTGCATATAAGGGGGAGTTGGCAGCCTGAAGCCCATCCATGGACTCCAGGCTAAAAACCTTGCCTGGAATTGAGAATGTCATGATTGGGATAAAGCAAGGCCAGGAGTTTGTTTGGACATTTTTTTTCTCCTAAAAGACTGGGTTGTGGTTTCTTCATCTATATAGCCAAGGCAGTTTGCCAAGAACTCAAGGGTACCTCTAGAAAAAGTATAAGGAATGGCTAGAACTCCACGAAACCAATAGCATTTCTTGAAATGCAAAGAATGATTTTGACTCTCCATCTGCATTCCCACGTCTAGCTTCTGGTTGGCTGAGCTTCTCGGACTCAACAGATTAAAAATCAGGTCAGAGTATAAGATTTCCTTAACATGGTTATTTATATTGTGAATTCCTGGACTGAGGGTGATAGTAAAATTATACGAGAGGACATTTTCATGAAGTTCTGGCTTCAAAGCATAGAAAAATCACCGGACTTGATTGAGCGGCTGAGGCTATAGCCAAAGAGTAAAGATTGGAGAAAGAGGGTAGAAGAAAAAGGAGGGCACAGCTCAGAAAGACAGTTAACTAAGCTGGTAAGCCAGGTAGTCAGGAGAGCAGCTTCCTCCTTAAGCCAAAGTGAATGGATTTGAGACTCAGACAAAAGATTAATCCTTTTTAGCCCTCAAGGGGCCTGTCACTATTGTTTTATTATCAAATAGAACTGAAGATAAAAAGGGGAGGGCAGATAAAGTTTGGCTTTTTTGATACAAATAACATGTCTGTCCCTAGAAAAGTTGGTGTTTGACTCGCATGAATGGCCAAACCATTGCCCAGTGTTAGTACAATGTGTAACATACTACAGAAATGTGAATGAAATTTCATTTGGGCAATAGGAGAAAGAATTACATAAAAAAAGATACAGCCAGATTTAGAGATTGGAACACAGTGCACTGCGGAACCCTGTGCCAATTCTCCCTTAACTGCCGTGAAATCTGAGCTTCAGTATAACCACAGGCCGAGACCTCTTTAAGGTGGTCTTTACAGGGATATTCTTGTTTCTAAGGGAAACTTTGCAGACCCACATTGAGGGATTGCTGAATAAGTGCTGTATTCAAGGCCCTTCAGGCCAAACTTTTGTAAATTCGGAGAACAGAGGTCACAGTCCTTCCCAGAGGAGCCGGGAGACTCTAGATGGTTCCAATTGTAACTGCTCTAGCATATGGAAAGAACAGTTCTGCTGTGAAAACCTTACAACCTGCTATTTAACATAAAAGACATCTCATTGTTTGCTTAATGATGCATTGAAGCCAAAGCTACCTAATCTAGTGGAATATAATCATACCACCAGTTATCTTTGTTTTCTATTTTTAAAGAAACCCTTTAAAATGATCAAAGGAATTTCAGACCTCACTTCCTGCATCTGTTTAGATTTGTTTTGAGGTTCTATTCAGCTTAGGAAGCTTTATAGTTAAAACCTGCTCTTCAGTTTTTATAAAAATTCTATTCTTAAAAACCATATAGCCAAGATTTTTTAATTTGTTCATTAAATGAGTACTTTAAATAATGTCTACCATGACTATGAAACCAAGATCCAATGATCACATATCGTGTCAAGTAAGTCCAGAATACTTCAATAAAATTAATAACCTTACAGGAGCTTTCTGTTACTTGTAGAGTTAGAGAAGTGGTACCAGAAAATGGGAAAGCATCAATGACAAAATGTATTTTTATTTAAAATTTTTACTGGGAGGTCCCCAAACTTATTGTAGCTCATTTTGAATTGGGAAAATGCAACCTCACTTGGTCTTTCAGACATGTTTACAAGGTGAGTTGAGGTGGGTATTGTTTGAGTGGTATGCCACAGTTGAGAAAAGAACCTAGTAGAATATTTTCAGTTTTAGGACATGTGCTCTAAATACACTAAGAGTTGGTCTGTGAAAGAACGTCCTCCCATCTCTATTCTACACAAGATAAATCTTAACACTGATAAAATCCAAATTTAAATAAAGTATATTCTCTTTTGCATGTTTCAAAGCATGGTCATATCTTATTAAAATAGCTAGCAGGTTTCCAAAGTGATACCCCAGAAATTATTATTCAGTTTTTACCATACCAAACTGAAAATCTCCTTGTATAAATAAATACAGGTGGAGTTTTAAAATTGCTTTTGATTCTGATGCTAAACTCTGAGGTCATTTCTTTCATCCTAGTAAAGGATGGGTCAGGATTGGGTCTTCTGTACATTCTCCTCCTCCCCACTCCATCCCCAAAAGACAGCTGGAAGTGTGTATCGGAGTGGAGCTTTTTGCTTCCACAATGTTTGGGCTTAATTTGTCTCCTCACCCTTTCCAAGTCTAAGGAGTGGTGTCTCTCAATGGCAATTCATAGGCAACTTTAAAATATTTTCTTTGCATTGTTTCACTTCTCCAAAGTCAATCTGGACTTTGGAACTGAAAGTTCTTTTCCCATCCCAAAGCTTACCATGTTCATCTGGTATCGTAAGTTCAGAAAGCAGTAGTGCAATAGTGGAGTGTTCTGTAAGCTAACTCTTTGAAAATAAAGGGAAAGTTGCTGCTTTCCCTAGATTATTCCAAAGAACGATAATAGAACCGTTTTGGGAGGGATTTTTTGTTTCTGTGTTTTTTTTTTGGTGCGTTTTTTGATTTGTTTGTTGCTTTTTACTCTTTGAGTTTATGTTCTTGTTTTAATCTTAATGTTGGTAGCAGATTGCCTTGACCAAGGCATTTAACCACTGTCCCTGTTTTGTTTTGTCATCGGTAAAGGGTAGATCCAACAGCCAAAGGATTCCAAAATGTTTCGAAAATACAGATCCTCTATAAGAGAAATCTTAGTCATATGCCACTAATCTTGAAAGTTAGTGAAAGTTAAGTTGCTCAGTCGTGTCCGACTCTTTGTGACCCCGTGGACTGTAGCCCACCAGGCTCCTCCGTCCGTGGGATTCTCCAGGCAAGAATACTGGAGTGGGTTGCCATTTCCTCCTCCAGGGGATCTTCCTGACCCAGGGATCGAACCCAGGTCTCCCACATTGCGGGCAGACGCTTTACCCTCTGAGCCACCAGGGAAGCCCCAATTGTGAAGCAGGTGCTTAAACTAGAAAGGCATAGAAATCCTGGCATTCCAAACCTTGGTTTTCACAATACTATTAAATGTGAATTTCAAACTTCTAATCAGCTTTAAGTAAAAGTTCTAATTGAGTGCTCTCGGGTGGTTTTACTTGTTCTTTGTATGTCAAGATTTAAACAAACATGGTGTGAAAAGACATTTAGATGAATGTTATTCTAGCAGTGTTACTGGTAAAATTTGCTGAATAACTTTTCCTATGCAAAAGTTGATTTTGACTTTTCATTTACTATACAGCCCAAAGCAGGAGACCTTTATCCTTGTGCATCTGACCGCTTTACTCATTAGAAAAGGGCTAGTCAGGAAGTCATAGGTCAGGAAAACCCAGACTTTTGTCGTCTGGTCTGGGAGGCAGAGAGTGGAGGAGGATTGTACTGTATTCATTCTGGAGCAACAGGTATCTCTCATGTTTCAGTAGCTCCAAAGAAGTTGCAGCCGACAGTTTCTTTTCAGCCAGCTTCTTTCTTATAGGCTATCTAAGGTCATGATTTCAAGCTGAGATTTTTAACTAAAATTGAACATAAACACCTCAAGTAAGAAAGTCAAGAAGGATGGCAAATACTGCCTCTCTACAATTAAAAATGCAATTATGTTTTTAATGTGACTGATTATCTTTATAGATTCTTGTCCATGTGTTACTGTCTCTATTCTCCCTCTGGAAGCTTAATATTATGTATTTTATTTTTAAGAGCTGGGAAACTGAAGCTTGTGCTGCTTATCTTTTTTTTTTTTTTTTTTTTTTTGTGCTAAATTTCCAGTCTAACTACTGAATGGATTCTGAAAGGTCCCATTGACCTACTCATCTTTGGAAACAATACCTGTTACTACATAGTTAGTATTTAATGTTAGGTCTTTAAAGTCAGATTGTTATTTAATACTGAGTTTTGATGGCTTTTTCCTTCCTTGATGGGAAGCAGTAAATGGTGACAAAAAAAAGTCTCATTAACCCTTGTTGAGTATTAGTTTAGGGTTCTGGAAACTGATTCTTTTTAGAATCAGCTGCTACTCATTTGGAGTTACTTGTAGTTCTTCTGCCATATCACAGGTGGGATTCACTCACTCAGATGAACATGTGAAGAGGACTTGTTTAAGTTCCTAAAATGCCATTGACTTTAAACTTTATTTAAGCTAGCCTTCCAAATCAAGGAAGGAATGATTAATCTTGTTCCAACTTGATAGGCTAAGAAATTACACAGATGACATTTATTCAGTCTCTGTGGCTTTCCTTCCGAAATGCCCGACTCTATCTTCCTTCTAGAGCTGTCCACTGATTACTTGCTTTCGGTGTTAACTCTTTTTTCTCATAGCGATTTGTTTGAAGAATACAGAATTACCTAATTTGTAAGCAGTTGACAAGTTTTCATCTTAAAGAACATTCCAGCATACTTTGCAGTAAGGTTTGCCAGTTTAACATCTTGTACGTGCGTATGCATGCTCAGTTGTGTCCAACTCTTTGCAACCCCGTGGACTGTAGCCCACCAGGCTTCTCTGTCCCTGGGATTTTTCCCAACAAGAATACTTGTATGAGTTGCCATTTCCTCCTCCAAGGATCTTCCCAACCCAAAGATTGAACCCACAACTCCTGCCTTTCAGGCAGATTCTTTACCGCTTGAGCCATCAGGGAAGCTCCCTAACATCTTGTGAGCTTTCCTTAAAATCAATATTGGCACCAAAGAGCAAATTAAGGCTGATGACTTTTGATACAACATACACTATTTGTGTATGTAACCAGACTTGGTCTTTCCGAGCATTCAAGAATTGTTGGTTCTTGTACTCTATGAACCAATACAAATGATTTCCAAGTTTAAAAAAAAAAGGTGCAGAATATTTTAGCATGCTACCTTTTCAGAAAATGTAGGAAAAAAGAGAAGGAAAATAAGAATATAAAATCACATTTGCTTTCCCCATGTCAAAAATGTACATAAGTGTAAACCAGAAACTAATAGAGGAGAGTGGGACAGAGTTGGGGGGATAAGAATGGAGATGAGACTTCCCTGAGTATATCTTTTAAATTTGAGGTGTACTTCATATGTCAAAAATAAAATTAGAGAAGACAAAGGAGACCTTAAAATTGTGTATTAAAAAAAAAAATGAACCTAACTACGTATCTGGGAGATTACACAGTCACCTAGAAAAAAAGTACTTTGCTTATGCAATACTCTTTGTGAAATAATTCCTTTTTTGTATGAAATATATCCTAAGGACAAAAAGAACTCCAAGAAATATTGACACTTCACTGCAAAGATTATTGTTAATGATAATATTAGTCTTGTAATTTTGAAATTATTTTATGTACATTATAGGCTAAAGCAAATAAGTATTTTATTGCTATTCAAAGTCAGGATTGTCACCAAAGAGAAAAGATATAAATAGGAAAATTAGAAGTTTAAAAAATGAGTGTTAAATTTGAAGTAGAATTACTGATACAAATTCATGAGTAAAACCAAAAGATTAATTTTTCTCTCTACTGCAAGAACCTAGAAGCACAGACACCTCTCATAGCAATGGGCAGACCTTGTATCCAGATTTTAGTTTCTAAGTACCTTTTCCCTCTGAAAGAAGTGAGGGCTCCTTGGAGAAATGATTGATTCTAGATTGGAAGCAGAGAAAGAACAAGATGAGCCTGATATATCTTCTTATGTCAGAAAGAGAGGAGTCATTTAAAGGTGATCACGTCAGAAGAAAAGTCAGCTTAAAGGAAGTTCCCACTGGCCCAGTTTGGGACAATAGGAGCGTTCAGTGCATTCATGCAATTGAGTGTAACATAGATAAATAGAAATATGGATGACAAGTTAAGAAAAAAGAAAAACTTTTTTGTTTGTGAAAGAATGCCAGCTAATATATGTGGAAGGAATGACAGAAATCATGGTTCTTTAACCCCCTCTCCCCAATATAACTGACTCAGGCAAGGATTATGAACAGATGGTAAAGTCACTAGGGAACAGGACATTCACAGGCTGACAAGGATCACTGCACAAATTAACCTTTGCTTGCAAAGGAGAAAATATTCTTTTCAAAGACTGATGTTAATCACTTTAACCAGGGGTTCAAGTTAGTGTCCTTAATAGTGGAACAACCTGGCTTTAGGTGCCTCCTGATGTGCAAAGCAAAGTATATAATATCAACTATGGAATATTCTTGCCAAATTTAATCTCTCTCTAATCCAACTTCAAAGCTGAACTTTCAGTTCACAGGAGGGAAACAATCTGAAAAATTCAAAATGTGGGAGATTCTATAATGCAACTGACCTGGACTCTGGAGGAAAATTATGGAAGTGGGGGTAGGGCAGGGATGGAACTTGTTTAGATTAGCAGAGACCAAAAGAACCTAACAACCAAATGCATTTTGTGAACCTTGATTCCATCCTGGGATGGTAGAGTTGAGTTTACAACTATGAAGGATATACTTGAGAAAAATTAATTTGAATACAGATTGGCTATATTTGATGATATGGAACTGTTAATGTTCTTAAGTATTATAATGTTATAGTGGTTCTGCAGGAGAACAGCTTTGCTAGAAAGTATGCATGTGTGCATATAGAGAAATCTAATATGGAAAAGGGAAAGCTTCAGTCTAGACGGAGGGTATACAAATGTCCTTTATATTTAATTTTTTATGTTGAAAATGATTATAATAAAGGGAACATTTCATGCAAAGATGGGCTTGATAAAGGATAGAAATGGTATGGACCTAACAGAAGCAGAAGATATTAAGAGATGGCAAGAATACACAGAAGAACTGTACAAAAAGGATCTTCACGACCCGGATAATCACGATGGTGTGATCACTCATCTAGAGCCAGACATCCTGGAATGTGAAGTCAAGTGGGCCTTAGAAAGCATCACTACGAACAAAGCTAGTGGAGGTGATGGAATTCCAGTAGAGCTGTTTCAGATCCTGAAAGATGATGCTGTGAAAGTACTGCACTCAATATGCCAGCAAATTTGGAAAACTCAGCAGTGGCCACAGGACTGGAAAAGGTCAATTTTCATTCCAATCCCAAAGAAAGGCAATGCCAAAGAATGCTCAAACTACTGCACAATTGCGCTCATCTCACACGCTAGTAAAGAAGTGCTCAAAATTCTCCAAGCCAGACTTCAGCAATATGTGAACCGTGAACTTCCAGATGTTCAAGCTGGAAGCTGGTTTTAGAAAAGGCAGAGGAACCAGATATCAAATTGTCAACATCTGCTGGATCATGGAAAAAGCAAGAGAGTTCCAGAAAAACATCTATTTCTGTTTTATTGACTATGCCAAAGCCTTTAACTGTGTGGATCACAATAAACTGTGGAAAATTCTGAGAGATGGGAATACCAGACCACCTGACCTGCCTCTTGAGAAATCTGTATGCAGGTCAGGAAGCAACAGTTAGAAGTGGACATGGAACAACAGACTGGTTCCAAATAGGAAAAGGAGTACGTCAAGGCTGTATATTGTCATCCTGCTTATTTAACTTATATGCAGAGTACATCATGAGAAACGCTGGACTGGAAGAAACACTGAACTGGAAGAAACACATGCTGGAATCAAGATT
The DNA here is from genome assembly GCF_001704415.2 of Capra hircus. Lineage (NCBI taxonomy): Eukaryota > Metazoa > Chordata > Mammalia > Artiodactyla > Bovidae > Capra > Capra hircus. The sequence continues at coordinate 87,147,134 of NC_030810.1, forward strand.
GCCGGGAGAAATATCAATAACCTCACATATGCAGATAACACCACCCTTATGGCAGAAAGTGAAGAGGAACTAAAAAGCTTCTTGATGAACGTGAAAGAGGAGAGTGAAAAAGTTGGCTTAAAGCTCAACATTCAGAAAATGAAGATCATGGCATCTGGTCCCATCACTCCATGGGAAATAGATGGAGAAACAGTGGAAACAGGGTCAGACTTTATTTTTGGGGGCTCCAAAATCGCTGCAGATGGTGACTGCAGCCATGAAATTAAAAGACGCTTACTCCTTGGAAGGAAAGTTATGACCAACCTAGATAGCATATTCAAAAGCAGAGACATTACTTTGCCGACTAAGGTCCGTCTAGTCAAGGCTACGGTTGTGAGAGTTGGACTGTGAAGAAGGCTGAGCGCCGAAGAATTGATGCTTTTGAACTGTGGTATTGGAGAAGACTCTTGAGAGTCCCTTGGACTGCAAGGAGATCCAACCAGTCCATTCTGAAAGAGATCAGCCCTGGGATTTCTTTGGAAGGAATGATGCTGGAGCTGAAACTCCAGTACTTTGGCCACCTCATGTGAAAAGTTGACTCATTGGAAAAGACTCTGATGCTGGGAGGAATTGGGGGCAGGAGGAGAAGGGGATGACAGAGGATGAGATGGCTGGATGACATCACTGACTCGATGGACGCAAGTCTGAGTGAACTCCGGGAGTTGGTGATGGACAGGGAAGCCTAGCATGCTGCGGTCCATGGGGTCGCAAAGAGTAGGACACGACTGTGCGACTGAACTGAACTGAGAGATAGACAAAGTGCAAGAGTGGTGATGGGGGGGGGGTGCAGTGGTTGGAGTGGGGAGGAGTTTTGGTGTATCTAAAAACATGGGTGTATTTCAGGAACCTAGATTTCTTCAGTCATCTATTACCCACCCACCAACCCCCCCCAAAAAAAAATTTAACCTGGAGTTAATGATAATTCACTGTCAGGATTAAAAGAATGACAGGCATGTTTTCATACAACGTTGGTATTGATTGAAGATGAAAAACTAGGGACTGGCCAGGCAGATAGCTAAATAGGCTTTGAAACACTGTCTAGATGCATGTTATGTTCTGTTGTAATTTGTGGTTTTCAGAAGGTTAGGAAGCCTTTCCTCTTACTTGTTGCCATTTTTTAAATCTTTTAGTTTTACCTCTAGTTGGCAGTCAGAGGCCTAGATCACTCATATTCACTGGTGCACTTTTGGAGATAGTATCAGTAGAAAGCCTATGAAATGCACAGTCTGATATGAAGAGAGGGGGAGTAGCTTATAAGGTAAAACCACTCTTTGGCAGAGTTTTTCAAACTCCATGTTCCTTCCTTACATTTGGAAAAGGAAATGGCAACCCACTCTAGTATTCTTGCCTGGAAAATTCCATAGACAGAGGAGCCTGGCAGGCTACAGTCCATAGGGTTGCAGAGAGTCGGACATGAGTGGGCGACTTTCACTTCACTTACCATTTAAGTGACTCAACAGCGTGGGCCTTGCTTGGTGTTGCCTCACCCCTTGCTCCCAGCAACATTAAAGAAGGATCCGGTTGAGTTCCATTTTGAAAGGAGTGTTTCTTCTGACTGTAGAATGGGCGCGCGCGCGTGTGTGTGTGTGTGTGTGTGTGTGTGTGTGTGTGTGTGTGTGTGAGTGTGTGAGATCTTAACTGCTGTTGAGACACAGTGTTTCTTCTGACTGCAGAATTGGCTTCTGGCTGTGTCTGTGTGTGTTATATCCTATTACTGTTGAGACACAGAGCCAGGTGGAGTGGGGGAGGGAGATGTGTGCTGTAATTAGTCAGCTTGCCTACCCCCCTCCCTCTAGAAACTCAGGGCCTATCTGGGGGAACTGAGAACTTAAGAAACTTGAGACAGGGAAGGAGGAGAGTGAGCAGCCAAAACCTACCAAGTCTCAGAAGACTGGGTTCTGCACCAGGGAATGGAAGAAATGACTGGAGGTGGCTCTGGATTTGATATGTGGCCTGAGATCGATTGCCTTGAGATGAGTTGTTTTCTGATATACCTGCAGGCTACAAGTTGAGAAAAGGAGGTCCTTCATCTTTGGGAAATTTCTTTTGCCATTATAATTGCAAGTCTGAAAGATGGTCAGATTTATATAGTCCTTGTACCAAGAAGCTAGTGTTTATTGATAACTGTTTCTTTGGATTCATTTGAAATGGGAATCAGACTGATCAATGGTAAGTATTAAGAACAGGTCTTGGACCTTTTTATCCTGATAGCCATACTCTCTTCTTTTCCTCTGAGGGGAAAAAAAGGGTAGATGAGAGTAAAGTCTGTAGAAGAAAGAATAAATTAGCCAGAAGATGTGTGGGAAAAAGATTAGAAAAGATGTGGTAGGAATCCTGGAAGGAGTTCTAGCATACTGCATACTGCTTAATAATTGCCTTTGTTAAAATTTCTAGCTTCTGATAGTCACTTTTTTGCTCAGTTGACAAGGGTTAGCTAAGAGATGTGCTCACCGTAATTTCTAAACAGAAAAGATTGCACAGATAATATGCTGGTGACAGTGGGACATCATGTAAATTTGAGAACATCTGAGAAAACCAGTAGTGTACCAGAAAAGGTAATTGGCCCTTCAAATAATCCTCAGCAGTAAGGAAGACCGAACCCTTTATTCACTTCCAATCTATGCTTTCCTAATGATGTGTTTTCCTAATAATCACTGTTTACCTTTGAGCCTAGTTCTTCACCCTTAGGAGAAAACCTTTCTGAGGAAATTAAAAGCTATTAGATAGGCATGTGAAATAACATCTTAATAATAGTTTGTCTAGCCTGACCTCTGGTTTTTGGAGGCCTCAGTTAGACAATATCCAGATTAGGCTGTGAAGACTACAGTATCTAGCATGTTCCCAAAGAAGCAGTAAAATTCTGCGACAGCCATTTGTCATATGGCTTTGGGTTGTTATACTGTGGATCAGAACACATCTACAGATTGTAAGGGACCATATTTCCTTTCATAGCTCTTTCCTATAATAGCACCGACAACTTAGTTGGTGCCTCCGAGATGTGTTGACTAAATGAATGTAATACTCTGAGTGTTACCCTGATCACTGTCCGTTGGCCATAGTATCATAGCAGAATTCTTGCGGCTGTTAATTCTCTGATTTAGGAGCTAGAAGGCAAAATCGGGTGGGACCTGGGAAGGAAGTGTAACTAAGCTATTTAAATATCTGAATAGATAGACCGTGTGTTTGTGGAAGTAAACTTCTCAGCTTCTGATGGTAAAAAAAAGTATCAATTAGAATCAACTAAGGAATAATATACAACTGTTTTTCTTCTCTGGAGTTGTTTTCAGTTGCCTATGATTCCTTTTTCTTGCTAAGTTTTGTAGAGCAATTCTTAGCTCACTGTCACCAGACTTACCACGAGATGGTGGTATACCATGCCCCAATTTGTTTCTTCAGTAGAATGTTTCTTTAATTCTCAGTGTCACATAGATAAGAGTCATCTTTTAAAAAGTGCTCTAAGATAGCTAGCATGTAAAATTGGCCTGACATTTAATTGAGTTTTTAAGGCACAGCAAGTAGACTTCCATATTTGGATATGCTGTTTGGAGAATGGGTCAGTCTGATATTTTAACCTTTCTCAGAGGTGATTGATATTAGTTCAGGAATAGAGCACTGGTGGGAATTCTCTGGTGGTCCATTGGTTGGGACTTGGTGCTTTCACTGCGGTGGATCCAGATTCAGTTCCTGGTCAGGGAACCAGGATCCTATAAGCCATGTGGCATAGCCAAAAAAAAAACCAAAAAAAAAAAAAACCCAAAAACGGAACACTGGTATGTTTGTTGTGTGTTTGCTGTTTATGGAGGTGAGTATCAAAACACAGAATAGTTCTTTAGCATAGAACTTTTTGGTTTTCAGATCCACTTTAGATTTCAACCTGTCTCCTTTCCCCTCCCTTCCATCCCCATTCTATGTCATATTTAGACCTGGCAGTCTTTACAGATCTAGATTTGAAGAAATATGAAAGCATACCAGTAAAAACTTAATAATGGTTAGAAGAAATCATAATAAATAGGAAGTAATGTAAACATAACAACTTCGTAGTCATTCTCTGTATTTTGTTTTCACCTACATGGCCATGTTTAGCTTAAATGGAGTGAGTCCAACCCAATTAGAAGGCTATTATTGAGATCTGGTTTCACTAGAGAGAAAACTTGTGATATCTATAAATTGCTTTTGGCAGCACTGTCTTTATTTACAATGTGAAGGGGAATAACACTCCAGGCGGTACTTCACCACTGAGAAGACAGAGCTTCTTGCTGTGAAGACAGCCAGTGGAGTTTACAGGCCTGGTGGAATCTGGCAGAGAAGCTGCATTTCACAACAGCAGCTGTTGATACAGGTTCTCTTCTGCAAGTTATTCAGGGTTGGAGAGAAGACAAGGTTATCGTGCATCTGTGTGTATCTGAATCGTCTCACTTGTAAGCACTGAGATTATCAAAATGCTGCAAGAATAGACAGTAACCCATTCATGTCACGGCCTGAGTTAACTTTTTACCCACTTCAAATATGGACCATATTCATTATTTGAGAGTTGAGGTGCTGCAGTGATTAGTAAGCCACTTGCAGCAGTCTCATATTTTTAGATGGGAAAGATTTTGCTAAGCTTTAGGCTACCGATGAGCTGTATTAATACAAGGTGGGATTATGACTGTTAGTTGTTAGGTTGCCAAAGAAATATATTTCTATCTTGACACGGCAGGCTTTCTCTCTGTTTTCTGTTTTAAAAACTGAAAAGGTTACTGCAGTTCCCTCCCCCACCCTTCCACCCCTAGGTAGGTGGTATCGTAAGAATATATCCAGAACCTTTGGAAGTAAGAAGATGAACAGGGGAGGGAATTGTAACAGTCATTACAGGAGAGTGGCTTCCAAACAGGCTGCCCATAGCAGGAGCAGGGAAGCTGTTGTAGGAGGAGCTGCCTCTGCACAGCGTTGAATGGTGTTGATAACTGTGTTTTTTCTGCCACCAAAATAACTGCCTATTGGGTTGAAAGTCATTACCTTGGTCCTGGATTAATCCCTTCAGTAAAGCTAGCTTTGCTGACTGCAGAAGTCATGTGAACAGGCAGTGGGAAATCCTATCTAGAAGGGCAGATGCTGACTAGTGGCCACTTCAGTAAGTGGGTTTGTTTGGGTTTGGAAAGGCAATCGTGTTTTTGACATTTAAGTTATTTAAAGTTTTAGCACCTAAACTGAAAAAGCTGTTTCTTCAGATGCTTAAAGGTGCTTGTTGATTAAGTTCAGGTGTAGTATATGTAGTTCCACTTGAGTCTTTAGTATTTATTTTTGAAATTTGATTGGTTTGATCTTATAGAAGAAAGAAATTTGAAAGCCTCACCCATCCCACAGATAATTATTGAATGCTTTCTATGTGCAAGACCCTGGGCTAGGTGCCAAGAATGTAGCTCTCTTTCCCTTCCTCGCCTTTAGGATCTGTCCTTACACTTAAAAAAAATAAGAAGTTTGGACTCTGCCTCCTCTCTATTTCACAAAATAACCTAAAGAAAACCCACAAAATTGAATACCTATGACATCAGTATTATTGTTGTTCAGTTGCTCAGTCGTGTCCAACTCTTTGCAACTCCATGGACTGCAGCACACCGGTCTTCCCTGTTCTTCACCATCTCCCAGAGCGCACTCAAACTCATGTCCATTGAGTCCGTGATGCCATCCAACCATCTCATCCTCTGTCATCCCCTTCTCCTGCCTTCAATCTTTTCCAGCATCAAGGTCTTTTCCAATGAGTTGGCTTTCACACCAGGTGGCCAAAGTATTGGAGCTTCAGCTTCAGCATTAGTCCTTTCAATGAATATTCAGGATTGATTTCCTTTAGGATGGACTGATTTGATCTCCTTGCAATCCAAAGGATTCTGAAGTCTTCTTCAACACCACAGTTCAAAAGCATCAGTTCTTCGGCACTCAGCCTTCTTCATGGCCCAGCTCTCACGTCCATACATGACTACTGGAAAAACCATAGCTTTGACTATATGGACCTTTGTTGGCAAAGTAACGTCAGCATGGTTTTTCCAGTAGCCATGTATGGATGTGAGAGTTCGACCGTAAAGAAGGCTGAATGCCAAAGACATCAGTATTCTCTGCTTTGATTCTTGGTATAAAAACACGAATCTCGATTCTCTTGATTCGCGCTTCCTTACTTTTTCCTCCTAATTCAGTAATCGCCTTGTTCATGTTTAGCTGCACATTTAAGCCTGACTCTTACACTGCCGCCAAATGCTGCCCTAGCTGGAGGGTACATGTGACAGGAGGGGAACCTTCAGCAGAGGTAAATAATGGACAGTGTATTAATGCTGGCTTCAAAATGCCTATAGCCAGGCTGCCCGCATTATGGAGAGAAGATTTTCATCTGTAATAGGTTACATTTCCAGTTGTTTGCTGAAAACAGTTTATTGAATTCTCCGTGGGAACCTTTTCAGATTTAGTCAGATTGTGAGGAGAAGCTTGATTCAAGTTCTCAAACTTGAATTGTTTCTCAATTCAGAATCTCAAGTTCTGTTTTTCAGCTGAGGTTGAGGTTTATTTTATATTTCAAAGAAAGGGTTTATCAGTTTAAACAGGAATTCAGGAAGGTCTAAAACACTTAATAGAGTGTTTTCCTACACTTTAGAAACACTCATGAATTTATCTATAAGTAATTTTAATTGTAAGCTATTTGCCATTTATTAAAGCCAGTTGTTCCAAGTATCTTTCAACAGTTATCTTGTTCTGCTTTATTTCATTTAAGAAAGTTTTAAACACAGAGTTTAACGAGTTATTATTTTCTCCTTCCTTCAAATCAGTTGGAATTTATTATGGTGTGTGTTTTTGAATTTTATTAGGATATTCTAGTATTTCACTGGATATAGCAGGCTCTGGTGTTATTCCATTGCCTTTGTAAAGGATAGGTATATGACTGGACTCTGGCTATTGGCACCCCCATGCCCATCACCACTTAAGGCATCTCTTCATAATCTTTTCAAGTAACAAAACCATTGCTAACTTCAGGATAAGATATGCTACAAGAGAATATTCTGAAATAAAGAAAAAACAAGAAGCCGCCCTAGGAGATTATGCCTGCTTTTTGATAGAGTTGTGAACAGGGGGTAAAGAGTTTAATGTGTCAAGGTTATAAGAGGAAAGAAAACTTTGTGGAATGTGAGAAAGAAGACCTGTAAGATTAGACAAATGCTGAACGAAGTTGGATGTTAAGCTTTCTCTCTCTGCTCCCCTTCTCCCTCCGCCGCCACCAACCGCACCCCCCCTACCCCACCCCCCTGGCCAGTTCTGCTGAAACCTTTGAGAAGAGATACTAGTTGGCATTTTGGGAGGAGTCAGAGAATAGCTTCTGCCACCCTCATTTCTGGTGGAAGAATTGCTGATTTAGTAGGAGCCACATAATATCATTAGGGCTTCCTTGATAGCTCAGTTGGTAAAGAATCTGCCTGCAATGCAGGAGACCCTGGTTCGATTCCTGGGTCAGGAAGAACCGCCGGAGAAGGAATAGGCTACCCACTCCAATATTCTTGGGTTTCCCTTGTGGCTCAGCTGGTAAAGAATCCGCCTGCAGTGCAGGAGACCCGGGTTCAATCCTTTGGTTGGGAAGATCCCCTGGAGTAGGGAAAGGCTACCCACTCCAGTATTCTGGCCAGGAGAATTCCATGGACTGTAGTCCATGGGGTCGCAGACTTGGACATGACTGAGCCACTTTCACTTTCACATGATAACATTAACTTTTAGAGGAGACACTGTATGGCCTTTAAAAATGAAACATTTCATAGAATCCTTGTTCTAAGTTTCAACTTTTCGTCTTCCTCT